>NC_142571.1:8995000-9620000 GCF_041283825.1 Pyrus communis
AACCACAGAAGCAGAGTATAGAGCAGCAGCAATGGCAGCTCAAGAGAATGCATGGCTGGTACAGTTGATGAGTGATCTACATCAACCAGTAGATTATCCAGTACCATTGTACTGTGATAACCAATCGGCAATTCGCTTGGCGGAAAATCCAGTCTTTCATGCAAGAACTAAACATGTGGAAGTGCACTACCACTTTATCAGAGAAAAGGTTCTACAAGAAGAGATTGAGATGAGACAGGTCAAGACGAATGATCAAGTTGCGGACTTGTTCACAAAAAGTTTAAGTACAGGCAAGCTCGAAAATTTTCGCTGTCTGCTCAGCACAGTGCAAAGAATGAGAGCTGACATTGAGGGGGAGTGTTGAGAATCAATGTCAATTGTAGGTGAAGTAGGTGGATGTTGTAGGTGAAGTTAGTGTGTGAGGTTGGTGAAGTAAGTGTGTGAGGTTGGTGAAGTAAGTGGAGGTTGTAGGTGAAGTAGGTGGATGTTGTAGGTGAAGTAAGTGTGTGGTGTAGCTTTCATTTGGTTTGCTATAAATACCCAAGTCCTCAAGCATTGTATATCATCCAAGGAGAAACAAAGCCTAGAGCTAAATAAGAAAAGCTTTGCTAATTATTTGTTTTGTGAGCTTTCTTTAAGAGTGTGCTCTATTTTCTTCTTCTTGGGATCATTAGAGTTATCTTGGATACTCTTCTTATTCAACACCTACTTCCTACAACCAATTTAAAACACGCATAGAAATTTTGCATGTTCGATATCTGAAAAACAATTTGAATCTAAGCTAATAGAACTTTGGAAATGCTTGACAAGGGAATACGTATTGGGTGGACTAATATATATAATATATGTGTATGTTTCCATAAATTCCTTATCACATCAACCTTGACCCATTCGAATCTATAAATTTGAATTTGTTTAAATTCCCAGGGCTACACTAAGTTCTTTAGAAGCACTTATCAGCTGCTAATAATTAAACTGACCAACTATGATTAGTGTGATGAGCTAAAGGATACAAAATATTGTTATATAATTATGTTTGTTTAGTAAAATTAAAGGATACAAAATATTGTTATGTAATTATGTTTGTTTAGTAAAATTATAACACAGCTGATGTTTCTCTCGCCTCTCTTTTCTCACTATAGTAAGTGGACTAAATGATTTAAGCAGTTAGTGAAAGAACATATGTAGATTGTAATTTGACTAATTGCCCCATGTTCGGAGAAATTTCACAGGCCTTTCTAAGATTTCACTTTGACAAAGAGAGCTCCAATAACCTTCTAAAACATTTAAGCAAAGCACATATCACAAAACATGAACGTGAATGGGGAAGATCATCAGAAACTAACATGGAGCACGTTAAAAGAGATAGATATGATTTTTAGGATGTGTGAATGGATACCAAGCAACTAAAAAGCTTCTAATGAGTCTTTTCCTTCAAATAATGATTGATACAAAACAAGCATTCTTCATGAGGAAGCAGGTAATGTATCCTGCACCCTAATCTATTGTCCTAACAACCATAATACATAAAAATTTGTGGTGCTCCATTGCACATATGCAGCAGGCTGTTAAGCATATCAATATTTGCATAAGAAGAACCAACAAACAGAGAGACAAAGCACCTAAATTTACAACAATTGGTTTTATGGTGGCACTCCAACTTTCTTTATGGTGTCAGAGCAGGTTGTCCCACGTGTGAAGTCAAATGGCCACACGCGCTCTACGTCACCCCGTTGTGTTGTCCACGTGTTAGGCTTAAAAATACCACACGTGAGGAGGTGTGTTGAGAATGAGTTTCACATTGATGGGAGGAGGGACCTTGCATGGGCTTATAAGGCCATCTCCAACCGAGGGCTGGCTAGAGGGCTTGTTTTAGGCCTCTGGCCCTCCAAGAAATTAATATTTTAATGAACAGTATAGGCCATATTTGCTTCCATCTCCAACCAAGGGCCATATGGCTCATTTTAGTTCTGTCACAAAAAACCGTCTCCAACCGAGGGCCAAAGGGCCATAGGGCCAAACATTATTTATTATTTAAAAACTACAACTTAAATTCAAATCCAACGGCTAAGTGACGTCAGCTAGCCGTTGGATTTGAATTTTTTTTTTTTTTTTTTGGCTATAAATAGGGTGGATATTGGGTTATAATTCACACAATTTTGAATTCAATCTATTTCAATTCAAGTTTGCAATGAATTCCAACTTTGGATTCTCTTCGGATTCTAATTAGGGGTCCTCATCCAATTCCAAATTGGAAGAAAAATGAGCGCAAATGAGACAAGAAGATGAGGAGTCTGATGAAGAAATTCAAGTAAGACACAACAAACAAAATAGAGCAGCAGCCATGGTGTGTCAGCCAACTAAGGAACGACCTCAATGGGGTGGCTTTGTTTCTAGTCGCTCTTACAAACCACGAGACAGAGCGTGACACATGCCAGTCTGATGAACAACTACTTTAACCCCAACTCGGTGTACACAGAAGAGGATTTCAAATGTCGCTTCTGGATAAGGCATCATGTTTTCTAGCGTTTACTTCATGATGTCCAGCAGGTCAATCCATACTTTCGACAGAAGCAGGACAGGGCAAGCCGTCCTAGTTTCTCACCTCATCAGAAGGTTACTGTTACACTCTGAATGATGGTCTATGGCTCCACAGTTGATTCAATGGATGAAACCCATGGTATGTCTGAGTCTACATGCCTTGATACTCTTGAACAATTTTGTGACATAATTGTTCAACTTTACAAAGACGAGTACCTCCGCGAGCCAAATCAAGAAGATCTAAATCGGCTCATTCACAAAGCTGAAGACTGTGGGTTTCCGGGCATGATAGGGTCATTAGACTGCATGCATTGGGATTGGAAGAACTGTCCCACCGGATGGCAAAGAGGCTTTAGCGAAAGGTCGAGAAAATCAACTGTTGTGTTAGAGGCGGTTGCCTCATATAACACATGGATATGGCATGCTTTCTTTGGAGTCCCTGGATCCTAAAATGACATTACAATTCTTGGGCGTTCACCCCTTTACAATCGTCTAACGGAAGGTAAAGCACCTCAACTTGACTACTACATCAATGGTCGTCAATACAATATGGGGTATTACTTGGCAGATGGCATCTACCCAAAGTGGGTGACACTTGCCCAAGCAATTCCAAACCCTAGGAATGACGCGGAAATGTTGTTTACCCTGCACCAAGAGGCATACTAGAAAGATATTGAGAGAGCTTTCAGCATTCTACAAGCACGGTGGAAGATCATCAGTGAACCGGCAAGAGGGTGGAGTTGAGAAAATTTGGATTCCATCATGATGTCTTGTATCATATTACACAATATGATAGTGGAGGATGAGCGAGATGGGTATATTGATGGAGAGTCTGATGATGACCAAGAATATCCAAATATGTCAAGAAGGGCTCGTGCAAAAATATACAATGGGCATAATTTGCCTTTCAATCCAAGAACTAGTATTATAAATGAGTATATGAGACGCTATAGAATGATACATTCCCATGCCACAAATAAGTACCTACAACAGGATCTTGTTGCACGTCTTTGGACCAAAAGATGCATGGAGTAGGCATTTAAGTTTTATATTGTTAAATGTTTTTAAAAATGTTGTTCAAGTTTCATGTTGTTAAATGTTTTTTTTTATGTTGTATAATTTTTGGGGTGTGATATCCACACACCCCATTTTACTTCTCACACACATTTCTAATTTTCGATCATTGGATCAGCTGAATTGAAGAAGATCAACGGATAGAAATTAACAAGGGGTGTGTGAGAAGTAATTTGGAATGTGTGGATAGCACACCCCTAATTTTTATGTTTGTTAATGTTATTTAATGTTGTTTAAGGTTACTTAATTTAATTTAATGTTGTATAATGGCTTAGGATGTTATAGGAAAAAAATAGAATTTCATAAAAATATGAAACAAATTTTGTAAAATAGAAGTTATAGGAAAAAAAATTTGTAAATAAAACTATATATAAAAATAAAAAATAACGACTAGCTGACATCAGCTAGCCGTTGGATTCAAAAATTTGTTTAACAATTCCTGTCAAATATAATCGATATGATTAATAACAATGTTGTTGGTTATATCCAACATCAATTCTTAATTTTTTGGCTAGCTTAGGGCTAGCTGGCTAGATTAGGCAAGGCCCTTTGCCCCCTTGGCCCTTTCAGATTCCATGGGCTCACGAGCCATCTGGCCTAGCCCTCAATTGGAAACGGTTTTCAAGCTATTTTCGGCCCTCTGAACCCTTCGGTTGGAGATGGCCTAAGAGATTGGCTACTCCTCATATTGCCAATTGGTTTTATGATGGAATCTCAACTTTTTCCAAGATGAAAGCTTAACAAAAAAAAAAATTGGATAAAAAACACCTAAATTTACAGAGATAATTTAAAACATGTAAATAAGAAATTGACAAGAAATCTGCAATTTGGTTTCTTCAGAAGCACTAAGAAAAAGAAAACAGAAGAATGAGACCAACACAGAGAAAACATCCTTTTTAGTTTTTACCCCTAAGTTGTGTGCGACGTCCTACTTCCTTCCTTCCCTTCTTCGTTTTGGCAGCCTTCCCCTTCATTCCTTTCATTCTTCGTATTTTCTGCCCCGCACCATCTCACTTTCAGAGTCTGTAAAACTCATCCACGACTCAGCAACTGTTCAGCCTGACTTGTGCCTCATCTCAGTCTCACTTAGTCCTTCCTCGAAGTCGACCACTTGCCCACCTCGCACTCACCCTCGCAACCCACAAGCTTCCTCTCACCGTTTTGAGTCTCGACAGCCCACCTTGATTCCTCGATTCCAAAAGGTTAGTCTTTTTGCTGGATTAAAATTTGGATCCACAACTATAGTTGGTCTTTCTGTTGATTAAAATTTGGATTCACAACTGTGTTTTTGTATGATGTATTTTTCCGATTAGGGATTTGGATTGGAAACCAATTGATAGGACCAGACATGGTAAAAGGGAAATTGCAAGAAAGTAAATGCAGGAAATGGAAAAGGAAATCAAAGGAAATTCATATTTTCATTCATAGTCTCTTTTCATCATAAAAGGGGTTTAAATACACCCAAAGATAGTTAGGGTTTGAAATATAAATAGGCCTAATGATATCACATATGTAATGGGCCTAATAGCTAATAACAACAACATCTGGTCTAATTGATCTAATAGAAGCCCAATAACTTAGAGTCGCATCAATCCTACCCCCTTAAGATGAGGCTTGTCCTCAAGCCTCTCAAACCGAGAAAGAAGCATGCAGCAGCCTGGAAAGAGGCCAGCCAATTTCTCAAACGGTGTACCATACTCATATTCAGTATTAGCTTTTGTATGGGCTTTAAATCACGAACCATGTTCTTCCAAAACATTTTCGGTGTGTTCACCCAAAAAACAAATATCAGTATCTCAGATCCTGCCAAAATGAAATCAGGCAGTCTTGCCAAATACTTTGAGATGGAATAAAATAGTTGAAGCACACTGATCTTGATAACACTCAACACGAGAACAATCAGCCTTGTTGCATCACCAACCACCAACTCGTGTGGTAGATAGATTGAATTAAAGATGGCAAGAAATAGGGTATGTACCAATAACACCCATTTCATAGCAAACAGCATCTCCGATGAATGGTCAAGCAAAATCCAGGTTTCTCCATCATATTCGAAAGCCTCTGCATCATTCTCTGGAAATAGGTTGGAGGCCCAAAAATAGTATGGAAAATAACTTGTCGCAAAGCCATTGAATACCTCAAGATTAATGAGTAAAGGCCAATTGTTGTTCAGCAATACACCAAAAGAATTCGAAGAGATCTCACCCCCGTTGCGAAATTCCACGGATGATTGGATGGCTTGATAATCACTTAAGTAGAGCAGTGAATCGGCACAGAACATTCCATAATTTATCATCCTATGCTGCAAAAAGAGTGCTAGACACTTCCAATAATTGAAACAGTTTGGCACATAACCAAATATGTTTGTCATCTGGTACACTATGGAGCAAACGGGTCTAATCCCAGCTGTAAGTGACATCTCACTCTTGAAGAACCATATTACAGGGGACTCATTACTCTGGAATATGTAGGTGAAAAAGCGAATTAGGTAATGATTTCTCTTCCACTCTGTCTTGTTTGAACCCCGAACACTTTGTGAAAGTGATGGTTGTATTCCTTCCCCATAAAGAATATGGATCATGTTCACACGAACTAGAGCAGTGAAATGATTCCAACCAATTATAGTAAATCCCTTGTACACAGAAAACCAAATTGCAGAATCTAGTGCTGCTCTCATATTTCCCAAGGTAACTCTCCATATGCCATGGTGATGAAAAGGATCACCTAGAACAAAATTACTGCGCAAAACTTCATTCCATATGTGTAGTGATAAGAACACTATAGCTTCCCCAACCCATGTGGCAACATGCAAGACATACCCATTCAACCAACTATGCATGCAATTAATATCGGTAGCAGGAAACTGATTGCTCTTCCCCAAATAGATATGATCTGATTCAAGCATATGAAAGTGTGAAACCAAACAAAGAACAAGTATAAATACTGGAGGTAGAACCTGAGCAGGAGGCAATGAGGTCGTAGGATCTGGAAAGTACCTCTCCATTAAACGAATATAAGTCGTATGAGCCGTAAACAAGGCTGCCATGAGGTCGACATTGTATTTAACATTGAAGTGGCACCATGATTCATGCTCATCACCATCAAAATGCTTGCCAAAATCAATTATTATACCAATGCTGTCAATATAGAAGGCAAGAACCACATGGATTTGATTTGCATAAGCAATATAGGAAGCTACCAATGGACTCATGTACTTAGAAATAACCTCTATAACTTGCAAAAGCCTCTGTGAAGCTGATAGAAATGCCTTGTTCAGCACACCATGGTAATGCATGCCATCTAGTAAAAATCGAGCAGTAGGTTGTGTTACCCAAGTTAGCAACATGTTCTCAAATGTCTCTAGTTGGAATGGGCTCGAATTTATAGTGAAAATACCATCCAATGGCTCTGTACCCACTGCTAGAGAAAAAGGCATAGAAAGAAACTTCTGAAAATAACAAGAATATTTTTCCTTGACAAGTTTTGAAGCTACGAAAATAGGTTCTGTAACCCAATGGCTCTGTAACCCAAAACTTGTCAATGACACTGGTAGCACATAGGGCTGGGCACGGGCTGGGCCAGGCCCAAATTTGGAAGAACCGGACCTACCCGTTTTAAAATGTAACGGGCCGGGCCGGGCCGGGTGTAGGGATTTTAAGTTTGGGAACCGGACCTAACCCGGCCCGTATCAAACGGGCCGGTTCGGGACGGGTCCACGGGTCCAATAACTTTTTTTTTTTTTTTTTTTTTTTTTTTTTTAATCTGGTTATGGGCATACTAAGATTGAAGCAGAATGAGGTGTGGTTCCAGTGCTGACGAAAAGGAAGAAGCTTGTAGAACCAAATAGCAGAATGAGGTTATGTGCATACCAAGTAGAATTGCTTATACGAAACCCCTGTCAAATTTGAGGATACACAAAAGAACTAGGAAAGAAGCAACTAGGAAAGGTATCAGTAGTTTTACGAAACCCCTGTCAATGGAAATCAATATTTGTTTCACAACATGATGCAATTTCTCTCACATAACTGTCGATTCAAGTGGAGCTCCGTGTCGCTGTGCCGCCCGGTGACCTGCTTCAAGTACTTCTTCTTCCCCGCCTGGTCTATCCGCTTTCCGGAGTTGGAAAGCACCAAAGCCAGCGCCGACGTCGTGGAAGCCTGGAATTCCCATCGGTCCGGATCAACCTTTCTGAAACCCTGCATGCATTCAGTTGATGAGCAAGCCTTGAAATTTCCTGAACAAGGATGTAATCCGCAATCCCAACTAAGGATTTAATAAAATAAAACCATGATTCATGACCAACAGAAGAAAGGGAATTGCGTAACAAAGTTAAAAACCTGTAATCGTATATATGATTCTGATTAATTCCTAATTTCCTACACTAAACCCAAAAGAATTACAGTACTAAGCAAGCAAAAACAAAAGAAAAATTCCATAAACAAAAAGAACCCGTCTGCAATTTCAGCATAACATGAAGAACGATCCAAGAAAACTCATGCTTTTTTTCAGTACTTACATATGTATTGAGCTGACGAATGAAGCTGGAGAAGTTACTGTGCTTGAAATATCGAGGAAGAAGAGTGACGGAGAACTTGTGATAGTCCCACACAACGAAGCTTTTGCGAGCTTTGCTCCAGGAAACAATGGCGTCTGTGGAAGGATCCTCCACCATTTCAAACGTCTTCGTGAGAAACGGCGACGGACCCACCTCGTGCAGCCCCTCTATTGGCTGCGGCGAGAAGCTTGAGGACGACGAAGACGATGAGCCCACGGTGCATGTCACAACCTCCTCCTCTTTCACCAACACTCCATCCATGGTTATTGGTTTCCCCAAATTAGCTATTAGCAGGAATCTCAGCACCATAAGACTGGATTTTTACATGTGGAAGAGGATTTTGAGAATTGGATTTCTGGATTTGTGCAGTCATCGGACCCTTCTCTAAATCCCCATCACCTCCTACAAGTGAACACTGAAGTCGTGTCGTGTCGGAGAAGGTGGACGGAGGAGCGGCGCCGCGAATTTGAGAAAGGGTTGGAGTGTTGGAGAGATTGAGATTTGAGACTGAACACTGAAGTCTGAAACTGATTTGGAAACCTAGGTTACAAATTAACGGTTCAGATTGAATGATAGGTTATCATTCAATCTCAACCGTTGATTATAATATGAAACGGGCCGGTCCGGGGCCCCGTTTTTCTAAGGTGTAGGAACCGGCTCGCCCCGTAAATAACCATGCCCCGGCCCGCCCCGCCCCGTTTGTTCCCAAAAAAAAAGGGACCCGGTCCGTACCCGCCCCGAACCTACACTACCCGCCCCTACCCGCGGTTCCTTTACCCGTTTGCCCACCCCTAGTAGCACATATGCATTAGCATCATATAAGAACTCAACAAGGGATATTTCAGAACTGAAGGTAAACCCTTGTTTGCCGGACAGTACAAATTCCTCAAACTCATCATGGTCTAACCTCATCCACTTGGAACGGAATGAGAAAACTAATGCAAAAGCTGTACAGCTTAATTTGCAAAATGCATGCACCAGATCCCATACAAGCTGAAATTCAAGTAGAATAGTCAAGGTATCCAAATTGCGCAGCTTTGGTTGAGATGCAAAATTGCAACAAAAGAGGGATTTGAGGGACGTCCATGGAGTCCGAATAAACAACGGAAGGTGGTGCGGGGTGCGGAAGGAAAATAGGACTGGTATATGAAGGAGCTACGGGAAGCTCAGGCACATACGAGGCTGGGTAATCTGGCGGTCGATAGTTACAACTGGAGTAGGGAAATGTGGGCTTATACTCATATGGAATCTGGTAGTGATCGGGAGGAGGATGAGCTGGTGGAGGCGGAGCTGGATTTGGATGTTCATACTGAGAAACATTGGTTTTTGGATTCCAATAGAACACCAGACCACTGGACTTATCCATCACACTTCTTCACGGTGCCGGAAGTGTGGGATCGATGAAGGCAAACCACAGATCCACGGTGGATCTGTGGCTCTAGTACCAATTGATAGGATCAGACATGGTAAAAGGGAAATTGCAAGAAAGTAAATGCAGGAAATGGAAAAGGAAATCAAAGGAAATTCATATCTTCATTCATAGTCTCTTTATATCGTAAAAGAGGTTTAAATACATCCAAAAATAATTAGTTTTTGAAATATATAATGGGCTTAATAGCTAATAACAACAATAACTGGTCTAATTGATCTAATAGAAGCCTAATAGCTTAGAATCGCATCAACCTTATCTGTCATTTCTGCTTTGACAGTCTTGTTTCTCTATTTGTAAATATGAATTCATCACGCAAAAAGGTTTTGTTATTTCCCATTTATTTTCTTGTTAAAATATGTCAATAATATGAAAGGTTTTGTTATTCTCCAATGTGGGACTTTCGCCTTCACCTCTTCACGTGTACCAATGACTTGTTTTTTCCCCATTAATTGTCTTGTTAAAATATGTCAATAATTTTGAAAAATGGTACATAAAAGTACTCTTACAAAGTTATAATATCCTTCATATAAAAATGTTTTCTGTAAGAATAAAAAGTGTATTATCCTTGCACGACAAAAGAAAAATTAAGTCACAATAAGCATGGAACCTATTGAGGAGAATTTATAAGATAGATATTTATATTAATGATAACATTATTATTTCATCAATGATATAACACAAGTTTTAGGGCTAACGACATTGATGTTTTCTGTTTCTGCGCTTCAAGTCCACCAGGCCTTTTGCATTTGTTGCCTATTGCACAACTGATGTATTCAGTTTACAAGTTGTTCCTACAAAACCAGTTCCCTTGTAATTCACGATTCTCATTCATTCCCTCTGATGATTGGAACAAAATGTTGTACAAATTTCGTAGCTCTGGTTTTAGAATTTTGGAACAGAATGTATTACTCTTAAATATGTAACTGTTGTACAAGTATTCTTAGTTACTAAGGCATAGGAAAGTTTCGATTTCATTTGATTGAAAAGATTGTCTCCAATTAATCGAATGAATAAGAATCCCTTCAAATGAACATAGCTGCTTTCATTCTAATTTCAGAAAATCCAAATCCATGAAAACGTACAGCACTCTACTATCTTTATTTACATTACTTTCTATCTCCATTTAATTGTTAAAGAAACTCGATGGTGCAAGCAAACTGATATAACTTAAAAACAATATGATATATAGGGCAGAGTTTTGAACTTGAACAACACAATCAACTAAAAGCTAAAAAGCACCAATACATTCTACCTTCTTTTTTTTTTCTTTTTTTTTTCAAAGAAACATCAACGGTACGAGAGAAAATATAAAAAAAAGAAGTTACATCTAATCAGGAGGACATAAACTTTACCCCTCAAAATAAAGAAAGAAGAAAGAAAAGAAACCAAAAGTATAAGAAAATAGGAGGGACACACACTTACATAACCTGATACAAACTTATAACTAAACATATAGAAAGTGAAGGAAAGAGACCACAACAGAGAAAACAAACGACAACAAGAAATGCGAAACGGTAACAAACTGAATTTCTACTTCCCCCACTAGTACTCTAAATTTTCCTTATCATTTGCCTGATCATTCCAACAATCTTAAGAAAAAAGTCGGGCCTCTTTGTTATCACAACATCTGCAAGAACTACTCCCACTACCAACCCACTTCCACATCCGGCCAAAACAATTTTCCAATCAAATTCAAATATGCCTTCTGAGCTAGAATCACCTTCGTCAACGGTTGAAGGTGGAAGATCAGGGGCCTTGGGATTTCCACATTTCTTTGGCAATGGATCTCCACACAACCCTGGGTTTCCCTCGTATGAAGTGGCATTCAAGGAAGTAAGTTGGGTTCCTTGTGGTATAGGACCTGTGAGACTGTTGTGAGACACATTGAAATTGGCGAGAAAAGTAAGTCGACTCAGTTGTTGGGGGATCTGTCCTGAGAGCTTGTTTTGTGAAAGGTCCAACGATTCAAGCTTCATCAAGTTTCCAAGGGATGATGGGATAGAACCAGTGAGAATGTTGTGGGATAGATTCAGCGAGCGAAGCTCCTTAAGATTCCCAATGAATTGTGGAATTTTCCCTTCAAATTTGTTGCTTGAGATATCAAAGGATGCAAATTCTTCTCGGATCTTTGGGTAGTATTGCTCCAAACCTTTTGTTGCTATTGTGAGTTGGTAATCAACACTATTCCAAACCGGGAATCCATTGACATCATAACCTATGCGTGTGTACATATATGCTGACTTGTTTACAGTAATATCTGGAAACATAGATGGAACCGCACCAGTAAAATCATTGTAAGCCAAATCAAGAATGCGTAACTTGGGGAAATTGACATTCTTTCTAGATTTCCCAATCACACCGTAAAATCCATTATGGCGCATTGCCAAAAGTTTTAACTCTAGAAGAGTCCCCAACCAAATGGGAAAAACATCATTGAAACGATTGTTTGACAAAACAAGATAATCAAGCATCACACAATTGGCCAATGACCTCGGCAACTGCCCCTGCAACTTGTTATGACTCACATCAATCATTCTCAAACTGCTTCCTTTGTTGTATGTCTGAGGAATAATTCCGTGAAAACAGTTGTTTCCGAGAAGTAGAAGAATCAGACGATCACTAAAGTTTCCGAGACACTGAGGAAGCATGCCACCCAAATTATTTTTCGACAAGTCAAGGGACAGAAGATTTTTCATATTGCAAAGCAACGGTGAGATTTCTCCGGTAAAGTTGTTGTCTGCAGCTGCATATTCTAGCATGGTTGGTGGAGGTATCGGTAGTGATCCATGAAACATGTTGGACGAAAACCTTAAACCTAACAGTTTCACCCAAGGAAGGACAAGTGGAGGTTGGTCTGAAATGAAGTTATTAGAAATGTCTAAAAATAGCAAAGTTTCTAAGCTTGTATTCCACATCCATTTTGGTACTTGGCCTCGGATTTTGTTTCCAGCAAGTTCCAAACGCGTCAACCCCTTCTGATATTGTAAGAAGGATGGAAACTCTCCTATGTTGCAATTATTCAATCCAAGAACGGTGAACTGTTTAACCGTTGAATTCAAAATTCTGGATTCAGTGACAAGTTCTAAACCGTTCCAGCTTAATTCTAGTTGGTAAAGAGATTGTAGATTTTGAAACATTTGAAACTCTACTGCACCACTCAGAGTATTCGAATGGAGATACAGGATCTGAAGGTTTGTGAGATTTGAAAATGACGCTGGAACTGAACCATTTAATCTATTAAAAGCAAAATCTAGGTACTCTAGTTTGCTAAAGTTGCCTAGCCAAGATGGGATTGGACCAGTTAAAAAACTTGTACTAATCCTAAAAGTAGCCAGTTGGGTAAGGTTTGCCAAGGAATCAGGAATTAGACCTCCAAATTTATTGGCTGAAATGTCTAGATAAGTGAGCTGCCTAAGATTCCCAAGAAAAGATGGAACCAACCCTTCCGAAAAATTGCATTGAGCCACATCGAATTTTTGCAGTGAATGAAGGTTTTGAATTGAAGAGGGTATTGTTCCAAAAAAGCCAGTAAAGCCGACTTTCAGTAAGTTGAGAGGACTGCTTTGATTAAATTCAGGAAAATATCCAGTCAATTCTTGGTTGTATCTCACACTAAGAGATTCTAGGTTTGGCAGTTGGAAAATTCTCACTGGAAATTCACCAAACAGGTGACAGTCCTTGAGGTGGAGGGCTGTCAAAGATGATAAATTAGCCATGGAATGAGGAATTGCCGAAGATACATTTACGAAACTGAGATAAAGTACTTCGAGACTAGTTAAGTTTTGCACTAGGCTTCCAAGATCTGATGCTTCAAGTTTCAACAAGGGATAATTCTCCTCTTCTGATGACTGATGATCCTTATCTTCTAACAATCTATCGAGATTGAGAGCTAGATTAAGGTATGTCAACTTGGATAACAGTGAAAGTTCAGAAGGGACTTGACCAGAAAAGACAGAGGTAGAGAGGTCAAGATGAGTGAGGCTTGGAAAATTCCTAATGCTAGCAGGAATTTGAGAGTAATTGAAGTTATTGTCAGAGAGGTTTAACCTTTGAAGATGAACAAGGCGGAAGAGGCTGCTATTGTTGTTGATAGAGCCGTGGAGACAGCTGCTACCAAGATCTAGGCCAATCACATGACCCGTCTTCTCATCACACTCGACACCTTCCCATGAGCAGCAGGTGCTATTTCCTCCTTCAGCTGGTTTCCATGATGAAACCTTTGGATAAGCATCGGTAGATCTAGAAGCAGAATTGGCAATAGTAAAGCTGTCTTTGAATTGCAGCAGGGCGGACTTCTCCTCATCAGGGCAAGATGGATACTGCTTCTGCGAAGAGTAGGAAGAGTTAGCAATAACCACATGATGAAACAGCAACAAAACTAGTACTAGTTTTGAAACCATGCGAATGATGGAGATATCAAGTAACCCCGTAACAACAATCTTTTGAATTTTTTTTTGCACTCTTAGCTTTGTATGATGGAAGTGCAGAGTGATATACAACAATTTATAGACCGGCATCGATCAGTATAAAATCCTTCCGCAATATAATTTCTGAAAAGTGATAGAGACGGGTGCAGCAAGGACAAGTTGATATGATGCCTTGACTAATTGATGAGAAAAATCAAAAGTTGGAAAAATCAGCAGCACCAAGCAAAAGTTGGAAAAATGATGTTTCTTAGATTTATTCTTCCTTTTTCTTTTTTCGAATAACATTTAATTACTGTCAATATTGCTATTTTAATTTACAATTAAGAAGAAGTAGGTACAATTTAAATTCGGTACATGGTGAATTAAACCAAATTTTTTTATCTATCAGATCAATCCATCACTTATAAAATACTTTACGATAAAATGTTCTTATAACTCTTTCCATCAAAATTCATTTTTCTTACATAATATAAAGTCTAAACTAATCTAAAGTATTCTTATGAACAAAATAATGAATGTAACCAAATTTCAACAATCATCGTTGTCATGTCATGTTTTTGTAACTTGCAAGGACAGGAGCCTTCCAAAATAATTAGGTTTTAATTCGACCGGTGGAGTGGATACTGGCCTACCTACGTGGAACTTGCGCTTTGGTTTTGGTCTATTTTGGTTTTTTTAACAGTAATGTTATTCTTATCATATTTTTATAACACATTTATATATTATCTTATGTGGTATTTGAAGTGGACAGTCACATTATTTAAATTAATCAAAATTAAATTTAAATTAAAGACCATTTAATAAATCAATAATTAAAAAAAACTGGAATTAAATGGTAATTGTGGCATACCCCGACTGAAATCAAGGTGTGTTGGCCATCACGTGAGGGTGACGTAACCATGTGCATAATGCGGAAGCAAAAGATAATAATAAAAGTACGAATAAATAAAAACCAAACTACTAAAAATCTAGTTAAGGTAACACACTAATGCGAGACTAAGTGTGATAAACATAATCAAAGCACAGAAAACCTAAGTGCAGTCCAGAACAAGAATACTAATTACACAACACCCAAAGGTGATCCTACATTTGTGATGTTCTGTCAGAACCATTGTCAAGTCCTCGTGAACCACCAAAGCTGCTTCTAACTAGAACCTGGAGAGGCGCAAAACAGAAAGTGTGAGTGGGCAAAAACAAAGCTTTTCAAAATCATTTCATTATCAAAAGTTCTAACCCCTCACCGTAAAACCTGTATAGTTTCCTAGAAAATAGTAGATACACATATATCAAAAACATATTTAGAAATATGCTATGTCGAATGCCTCCACATAAAATGTAAGTAACTCAGGTAATGTCAATCAAGGCAAGTAACATGTCAGCCGGAGTCACCTAACGTGACCTGTACGACTAAATCTAGAGCTCAAATCCCCAACTCACTAACTATACCTGTACATGAGTCGGAACCACCCAAAGTGGTCTTTACGACAGCACTGGGTGTAAATAAATACGCTTAAGTGCTACAATCACGTGAAGACTGGGCGAATAATCGCGGGTCACCTACGAGTCGGAACCACCTATAGTGGTTTGTACGATAGGACTGTGCACCTAACTTGGATCCAAGATGAGCGTGTGGTGCGGGAGGTGAACATCACGTGAAGGACTATGCCCTACTCTGGGCGGGAGCACTAACATCGGGGGTGCAGGTTATGAGCTCTCTATGCATCTCACATAACCACTAATTCACAATCATAAACCATAAACTTACCTGGCACTTACCTTTGCGTCCGCAGCACTAAACATACATATATGCAACTACTAATGCATAAATAAGTAGGCAAACGCTATGCATGGCATTTAAAACATATAAACATTCCATATCATTTTCTGGGAAAAACCACAAGTATATAGGTATATACGGAAAACCAAAAGCCCACTCACTGATATATGAAAGGGTCGTAACCCCCTTGCCTCGAGTGACTGCGCTCGTCCTCAAGATGGGTCTCACCTATACGTGAAACAACTATAAAAACGTCAATTTAAAGCACATAACCAAAACTAGGTAAAAACTTTTCATACAATGCTCAAATGGGGTGTATGAATACACCAACGTGATCTACTCAACCTCACGAACATCCCCATATTTTTAAAATAATTTTCCGAGGCTCCACACGCCGGCAAGGGCACGGCCCTACGCGCCTCCACGTGCGGCCAAAACTGTCGTGTTCCTTAACCGCTGTTAGGGAATATTCCGTTAAACCCTAACAGATTCCGTTAAAACTAACTTGACGTCGTTAAGAATATTTCGTTAACTTAACGGAATATTCCCTTGTCTTCTCCGTTGAGTCTGGCCGGTCGCCGCTGTCTGCAACTCGAATTCTCGCCAAAAAATGGAAAATTTTCAAAACTTCATATCTTCTTCATTTCTCAACCAAATTCCATGAAATTGGTACCAAAATGAAGCTTACAACAAGTAGAACAAAACCTTACCACTTTGAAGCCCTTAAATTCACGGAATCTCGCCAGAGAAACCACGAAATTCCGGCCAAACCTACAACTCGCCACTTCTGGCCTTCCTGACGTCCAATTTCTTCCAAAATGCTTCTCCAAGCTTCGTGAGAGTATTCTAAAGCTTCCTATGACCTTAAAAACTTCTAAAACCCCCCACGATCATGTGTGCATAAACAGTGCACAAAATCGAGGTTCCCTGGTTCTTAGGTTTTCGAGGGTTTCACGTCTAAAAACTGGTATAGATGAGTTCCTGATGACGAGATGAAGGTGATGGTACTAAACATAAGCTCGATTTGTGAGTATGACTTGTACGGACGTTGCAAAAAATCGAAAGAGGGAGGAGAAAGAGAGAAAAGGCACGATAGTGTGGTATGGGTGTGTATGTGTGGTCCTAGATGAGTCAACCACCAAAAGAAACAACTAAACAACACCCCACAACTCCAATTAACATCCAAGGGCATTTTAGTCTTTTCGCACCTACGGTACAAATAATTCGGGACGGGCCATCACAACCTACCCCCTTAAGAAAATTTCGTCTCGAAATTACACAACAACAACAACCCAAACACTAGTAACCATAAAACAAGCGGGGGTACAAATCTCTCATCTGGTCATCCGTCTCCTAAGTAGCCTCTTCCGCTGAGTGATTCCTCCACAAAACTTTCACTAAACTCACAGTCTTGTTCCTCAGAACCTTTTCCTTCCAATCCAGAATCATTACTGGTTCCTCGTCATATGTCAAATCCGGGTTAATTTCCAATGGTTGAGGAGGTATCACATGCGACGAATCTGCAACGTAATGATGAAGCATGGACACATGAAAAACATTATGCACTTTAGCCAGCTCAGAAGGTAACTCAAGCCTGTAAGCCACTTCACCAACTCGTTCGGTGATCATATATGGTCTAATATACCTGGGACTTAACTTGCCTTTCTTTCCGAACAGTACAACACCTCTCTACAGTGAAAGCTTCAAAAACACCCAATCACCAACTTTATACACCTTGTCAGTGGCATGCCTGTCCGCTAAGCTCTTTTGTCGATCCTGGGCCGCTTTTAGGTTAGACTTAATTACCTGAACATTCTGAGTAGTCTCATCTACAATTTCTGGACCCACCAAAACTCGTTCTCCGACCTCCAACCAACACAAGGGTGTTTGACAAGATTTACCATACAGTGCCTCAAATGGTGACATTCCGATACTCGAATGAAAGCTGTTGTTGTAGGCAAATTCCATTAAATCCAATCGCTTGTGCCAAGCATCGCCAAACTGCAATACCGAAGATCTCAACATATCCTCCAACGTCTAAATGGTTCTCCTTGATTGTCCGTCTGTCTGAGGATAATATGTCGTACTGTAGAGTAATCTCGTACCCAAAACTTTCTGAAAAGCCACCCAAAATTTAGAAGTAAATCTTGGGTCACGATCCGAGACAATACTCATTGGAACACCATGGTACTTCATAATCTTCGATATGAATAATTCAATTAATCGGCCCAAATAATACTTTTCCCTCACTGGAATAAAATGCACTGACTTAGTAAGCCGATCAACTATCACCCAAATGCCATCAAAACCATTATGTGTACGTGGAAGCTTGTACACAAAATCCATAGTAATATTTTCCCATTTTCACTCTGGAACGGGAAGCGGCTGCAACAACCCAAACGGCTTATTCCTTTCAGCTTTAACCTGTTGGCAAATGGCACACCTACTCAGCTATCTCTCTTTTCATACCTGGCCAATAATAGAATGGTCGAATGGTATGATACATTTTAGTACCTCCTGGATGCATCGCATAAGCTGAGATATACGCTTCATCAAGAATTGCTTTCTTTAATTCCAAATTATTCAGCACATACATTCTACTCTCCTGCATCAGCATACCATCAGATTCTCAAACTTTAAAGTCTTTCTTTTTTCCCTGATTCTTTGCTTGAATTATTTCATGGGTCTCTTCATCAACCATCTGGGCTTCAAGTACACAATCAATTAAAATCGGCCTAACTTGAAAATTAGCAAGTAAGGCTACCTCCTGATCTTCTACCTCTAACCGCACTCCAGTTGATCTCAAGTCTGCCAGAAAAGGAACACGACCAGCGTACAACGCGTTAATACGGCCCTGAGATTTTCTGCTAAGTGCATCAGCTACCACATTCGCACGACCAGGGTGATAATCAATCGTGCAATCATAATCACTAAGCAGTTCCAACCATCTCCGTTGACGAAGATTAAGGTCTCTCTGAGTGAAAAGATATTGAAGACTCTTATGATCCGTAAAGATCTTACAGTTTTCTCCATAAAGATAATGTATCCACATCTTCAAAGCAAAGATAATGGCCGCTAACTCCAAATCATGCATAGGGTAATTCAACTCATAAGGCTTTAATTGTCGTGAAACATAAGCAATCACCCTACCATGCTGCATCAACACACATCCCAGACCATTTAAGGAAGCATCACTGTAGACTTCGAAATTACCACTATCATCCGGGAGTGCCAAAATAGGTGCATGAGTGAGACAATACTTCAATTGCTAGAAACTTTGCTCACAATTATCATGCTACTCAAATTTAACATCATTTCTAGTTAGCCTCGTCAGTGGTAAAGAAATTACGAAAAAATCCTTTACAAACCGTCGATAATATCCTGCTAAGCCAAGAAAACTCCTCACCTCAGTGACGGTTTGTGGCTGCTTCCAATTCTCCACTACTGCTACCTTTTGAGGATCCACCAAAATACCTTGAGTAGATATGACGTGTCCCAAAAATGCCACTTGATCTAACCAAAATTGGCAGTTGCTAAACTTAGCATATAGTTGGTGTTCCCTCAACCTTTTCAACACCAAAGTAAGATGTCGAACATGCTCAGATTTAGACTTAGAGTATACTAGGATATCGTCAATAAAGACAATGACAAACCTATCCAAATACGGCTGGAATACTCGGTTCATCAAATCCATAAAAGTTGTTGGTGCATTCGTCAATCCAAATGGCATTACCAGAAACTCGTAATGACCATAACGAGTCGTGAAAGCTGTCTTAGGGACATCCTCACTACTGATCTTCAACTGATAATAACCAGACCTCAAATCAATCTTGGAAAATACATAAGCACCTCGAAACTGATCAAACAAATCATCTATACGCGGCAATGAATAGCGGTTTTTAATTGTTACCCGATTCAATTGCCGGTAATCAATGCATAGCCTCAAAGTCCCGTCTTTCTTCCTCACAAACAATACTAGAGCTCCCTAGGGTGAAGTACTAGGCTGAATAAAACCTTTATCCACTAATTTATGCACTGGATTTTCAATTCCCTCAACTCAGCAGGAGCCATTCGATTAGGAGTCAAGGATATAGGATTAGTACCTGGAAGCAAATCAATAGTGAACTCCACATCTCGGTCTGGTGGCAATCCAGGTAAATCATCAGGGAAAACATCAGGAAAATGCCTAATTACCCTTACGTCCTCCACGCTACTAGGAGCAACATCGTTTAACACTACATGAGCTAAGTATCCCTGGCACCCTTTTGATAACAACCTTTTTGCTCGCACAGCAGAAATAACGCCATGTCTCACCCCACTCTGCTCACCCACAAAAGTAACCACAGGTAATCCAGGACGATGGAAGGTAATTATTTTCCCGTAGCAATCAATATTGGCACGGTTAAAATGCAACCAATTTGTGCCCAAAATCACATCAAAATCAACAATATCTAACGGGATAAGGTTAGTTGGCATACAACATCCTCCACCATCACTGGACATCCTGGATACACATAATCAACATAACATATCTCCCCTCTAGGCATAGCAAACTCTAAATCATACCCTAGAGGTGTAGAATGAGGTTGCGTCACTTGAGCAAATGTATGAGAAATAACAGAATGTGTAGCACCACAATCAATCAATACTCTAGCAAAATAACCAAGGATATTTAACGCACCCATGATCAAGTCAGGATTATTCTAAGCATCTTGCAGAGAAATATTGTGGATGCGCTCCTGGGTCTGCTGTCATCCACCACGACCTTTACTAGTCTGACCACCTTGACTCTGCACATTACGCCCCTGACTAGGCTGACCAAACTGCCTTAAAGATCCCGCACTACTAGTAGCAATCTCTCCCTGCTGAGGCTGTCCTCCCTGGTGCCACTGAGATCCACCTGCTGGAATGGGAAGATACGGTATATAACCTCTGGAGTACTGAGGATACCCACTCTGAGAATAAGGATCCTGAGGATACGGATATTGTCCTGGAGCATAAGGAACGACATCACCTTGATAATAGTAGGCACCACCACGACCCATTTGACCATAACTACCAGGCTTTGAAACCTGCTGGATCGGCGCAGGTGGTGGTAAGAAAGACTGCTGGGGCCTCTGCTGACTCTAGGGACAATTTGCAGCTCTATGTCTCATTTGCCCACAAGTGAAACAACCACTGATGCCTCTCCTGCACTCTCCAAAATGTCGATTGTTACACCTGCGGCACAACAGAGTTCTTCCTCTACCAATATCGCCTTGTCTCTGGCCTCAAGAACCCCCAGAAAATCTACCACATCTTCCCTGACCAGTGGCACTAAAACCTCCACTGGAAGAACTAGAACTAGTCCCACCTCGCTTAAAACTCTAGGTCTTGCGAGGTCCTAGAGATGCTTGACCTTTGCCCTTATCATATTTCCTTTGATTGCCAACTTTTTCTTCCTCCTCACTCTCGCTAGGCATGTTCTCGGAATCCTCAATCTTCAACAAAATCTCATAGAACTCCTGATAAGAGTCGCAAGGAGTAGTGGTCGCCATAGAACGCCACTTCTTCTTAGTACCCAATCGAAAACGACGAAGCATCTCACCCGGATTGGCAGCAACCTCCAGATAATAACGAGATAAATCAGTGAACCTCATATAATACTCATTCGCCGTCAATTTCCCTTGCCTTAATTCAGGAAATTCTTGCTTCTTACGATCAATGTACTCGGGAAGCACAAACTTTTTCGAAACAAATGCTTAAACACTTCCCAGTTAGCCCTTTCCTCTGGGGTCAAAGGACGGACCTCCTGTTCTCACCAGGATGACGATTCCTTACCTAAGAACCATGAAGTCGTCTCCACCCACTTTTCAATAGGAAGATTCCCCTGATTATGCAACACTCAAAAAGTCTTTTCAATATGCTCCAGCCACCGCTCAGCTCCTTCAAAACCTTCGTGGCCCTCAAACTTATCCAGCTTCAAATTATACATAGTCTCCAGAGGAGTCCTCTGGGGAGGGCGGAGCGCCGACTGAATAGCGGTAGCAATAGCTTCCCCCAATTGAGCTACATCGAGGAAACTAGGCTCAGGAGAGCGACGTGGTTCCCTACGAGGTGGCATAGTTCTGACAGAAGATACCAAAACAATTAGAACACTCACAAAATATGCAGGACTGCCAAACCTATGCTGTGGTATGCGTGTGTGTGTGTGGTCCTAGACGAGTCAACAACCAAAATAAACAACTAAACAACACCCCACAACACCAATTAACGTCTAAGGGCATTTTAGTCTTTTCTCACCTACAGTACAAATAATTTGGGATGGGCTGTCACAAGAAGTCTTCTCCTTCCTTTCCCATTCAATCCTGCTTTTTCTCTCGTTTCTTCTTCCGCGCCAGTTCTTTCACGCCATATTTTTGCACTTTAGTAATCCAGATAGGGGAGTGTTGATAAACCTTTGCCTAAACAAAAAAGCTGGAATTAAATGCTTACCAATAATCCAAATAGGGGAGCGTCGATGAACCTTTGCCGTATGAGAATTAGTTGAGATTGTGGTAGTCCACACTAACGTGAAAAAAACTAGAGTGAAAAAATATGGTGTGGAAGAAGAAACGGGTGAAAAAGAAAGATTGAATGGAGAAGGAAGAAGAAGACTTCTCGTATGCCACAATCACCATTTAATTCCATCTTTTTTTTAATTATTGATTTATTAAATGGTTTTTAATTTAAATTAAATGCTAATTAATTTAAATGATATGGTTGTCCACATCAAATACCACATAAGGTGGTACATAAATGTGATATAAAACATGGTAATAGTAACATTACTGTTTTTTTAAACAACAAGTTCTTTTCTCATCATAAAAGAAATATCTCATTAACTCGTTAACTCAAGGGAAAGCAAGGAAGAGAGAATACTTCGACTTGGAGTTGAGGCCTCGACCCTGGGGAAACCTCCTCCAACTGCATGTGTCTAGAGGAAGTGTAGGTATTCTTGTTGACATTGAGTAGGAGAGAAATGTCCTCCAACTTTGCATTTGGATACTTCTAAATGTGTTGGACCTTCATGCTTGAAATCTTGATTAAAATATGTGTAATTTGTATTGGAAATTAAACCAAAAAAAAAAAAAAATGTTAACGAGTGACTCATGAGCTTAACAGGTTGAGTTCGAGCGACTCATTAGCTTAACGAGTCGGGTGTGGGTGACTCAATAGCTTAAAAGGTCAAGTGAAACCCGACCTGTTTGCAGGTTATCAGTTGATAGTAAAGGGGATGAAAGTTTCGGACTCTCAACAACTAATTAAGACATTAGAGTCATCGGATTCAATTCATGCATTGGCTTGAAGTGGGATGGATTTGAAGCCAGAACTTTTCATTCGATATCCAATTTCTTCATCATTAGGACTTTCAAACTCCTAGCATAGATTAGGTCAAGAGTGCGGGTGTGACGAAATTTTTCATGTTGGATTTGGTCTATGTTGTATTTTTCAAACGGCAAGCCCTTTTCTCATCAGAAAAGAAATATCTCATTAACTCAAGAGAAAGCACCGAAGAGAGATACTTCCACTTGGAGTTGAGGCCCCAACCATAGGAAAACTGTAGGGAAACGTATTTGGCTCAATTTTTTTTTTCTCATTCATTCTCAAACGTAATATATATATATATATATATATATATTAAATACAAATATATAGATTATTTAGATTATTTACAAATGCACGCTATTTACTCTTGGGTGATGTTATCCCTACACTTATTTTTACCTGTCACACACACAACACTCCCAATTTTCGGACGTCAGATTGTGTGAATGGTAGAAGATCAATGTATAAAAATTAACAAGAGTGTGTGTGAAGTAAAATGGGATGTATGAATAGCATTATCCTTACTCTTTCATACAATTAGCGTAATGCAGAAAAGTCAATGGAACCCATGTAGAAGATTTAATGAGTTCAATTGTTCAATGAACCCAATTAACACACACTCCCCCTCAAGTTCTGTCGGGTAAAAGCTTACGTGCTCAAAACTTACTTTTACCTGCCGAAATGATTTCATCTCAGAAGGTGTTTTCTTATAGTGATATCAACTAACTCCATGACAATAATCTTTTGATTTTTTTTTTTTTTTTTTTTTTTTTTTTTTTGGCACTCTTAGCTATGTATGGAGGTACAAAGTGACATAACTATTTGTAGACTAGCATCAGTATAAAATTATTACGCAATATAATATCGAAAAAGTGATAGAGACGGGTGTAAAGGGGACAAGTGCATCGCATTTCTTCTACATGCGTAAGAAGAGATGCTCTTGACTAAATGATTCATGAGTTAACTTTTGAAGTCGTATTCAACTTTTCAAATGCCGTGAATCAGAAGTTAGAAAATTGAGCAGCACCATACAAGAAACAAGGCTTGATGACGCAGTACTAACGTAGAAGGATTAAAAATATAAATCCTTCAAGAAACAAAGTTTTTGGAACCCACCTGTTTGATAGAAACTCTAAAGGATAATTTGATTAGTTGATGAGTTGATGCTTACAATGGATAACACCCATGACATAACAAGTCATTTACAACACTTTTGGACAACACAAAAGGCTTAGAGAATTCAAACGAAAGTAAATGACATTAATCGGACGACAATTGAAAAGCCCAAAACTTATTACAAATTTTATTTTTCGGTTTTGGAAGCTTAATTCCTCTTAAACACAACGGGCTTATGATATCATTCCTCTTATTCTGATCGCGATTCTCTTCAAACTGACATATTATACGCCTAATTATGATACTGAAATATTTCTTGTTGCCTTTTTTGTCACCATATTTATTGAATCCAATATTTTCCAATTTTAATTTTTCTTCTCTTGAAACATTTTATTTTATTTATATTTCTTCATAGGAAGTGACTAATATCTTGTCTTACATCACTTGACTTGACCTCAACCATCTGATCTTCGACCTCAAGATCTAGATTAATGGTTCGAGAGCAAGTGTGTAAAAAAAAAATAAATGAAAGGAAGAGAAAAAGAAGTGCAAACGGATCGATTACAAAACTTTGCCAAAATTACTACATAACGCAAAAGGACTACATCTTACCAAACTTAATTCCAGCCAAGTTACATGGTGTATTTATAAAGACCCAATTCTTAACAAACATGAAAGCAATCGTAAACCCTCCTAAATAATAGGATAGTAACCTAAGATCGTGTGGCACAGAAGGATTTAAGAGTAGTGTAGATTGACCGAGTAGTACTCTTTCTTTTCTTAAAGTCGACAAGAATGAACAAATAATGAATGCAACCAAATATCAACCAATCATCGTTGTCTTGTTTTTGCAACTTGCAAGGAAAAAACCATCGATAGTAATTAGGTTTTAATTCGACCGGTGGAGTGGATAGTGGTCTATCTGTGTGGAACTTGTGCTTTCGTTTTGGTCTATGTTGATTTTTTCAAACTGCAAGTTCTTTTGTCATGAGAAAAGAAATATCTCATTACTCATTAACTCAAGGGAAAGCAT
Organism: Pyrus communis; assembly: GCF_041283825.1. Taxonomy (NCBI): domain Eukaryota; kingdom Viridiplantae; phylum Streptophyta; class Magnoliopsida; order Rosales; family Rosaceae; genus Pyrus; species Pyrus communis. The sequence continues at coordinate 9,020,303 of NC_142571.1, forward strand.
GGAAGAGACAATACTTCGACTTGGAGTTGAGGCCCCGCCATTGGGAAATCTCCCCCAACTACATATGTCTCTAGGAAGTGTAGGTATTCTTGTTGACGTCAAATAGGAGAGAAACACTATCCATTGGTCTTGCTTGGTTGATATGACTCTTCGACACGATTTTTCTATATTTAATGGCTTTCTATTGAAGAAGCTCTACATCTCCTTCTTGTTTGTCCACACGTTAGGCTTGAAAATTCTTCTACAAAAAGCAAAAGAAAAAAAAAGGGGTTATTTGTGCATATATGTAACACATTTACAGTTGATCTCATGAGTTCCTTCCGTAAGGGTTTATGATATTTGTATTGACACTCTTGTAAGGTTTTATCATATTTATATGGCTAATTGCAAGACTTATCAACTTTGCATTTGGGTACTTCTAAATGTGTTGGACCTTCATACTTGAAATCTTGATTAAAAAATGTGTGATTTGTATTGGAATGCAAAATTAAACAAAAAAAAATGTTAATGGATGACTTATGAGCTTAACAGGTTGAGTTTGGATGATTCGTTAGCTTAATGAGTCGAGGGTGACTCATTAACATAACGGGTCAGGTGAAACACGACCTAAACCCAATAAACTGAATCCATTTACAGTTTACCAGCAAATAGTAAAGGGGATGAAAGTTTCAGACTCTCAGCATCAAATTAAGGCATTAGAGTCATCAGTTTCAATTCCTATAGTGGCTTAGAAGTGCAATGGATTTGAGGCCCGAAATTTTTATTATACCCAATTTCTTCATCATTTTAAGACTTTCAAACTCCTAACATATATTAAGTCAAGCATGCGGGTGTAATGAAATTTATCATATTGGATTTAGTCTATGTTGCATTTTTCAAACTGCAAGTCCTTTTCTCATCAGAAAAGGAATATCTCATTAACTCAAGAGAAAGCAAGGAAGAGGAGAAACACTTCGAGTTGGAGTTGAGGCCCCAACCATAGGAAAACTGTAGAAAAACGTATTTGGCTCAATTGTACTTTTCATTCATTCTCAAATGTACAATATATATATATATAGTAAATAAAAATATATGGATTAATTATAAATACACACCATTGACTCCTTTATATAATGAGCCTAATGCAGAAACGTCAATGAATCCATGTAGAAGATTTAATGAGCCTAATTGTTCAATGAACCTAATTAACTAACATTCCCTCCCAAGTCAGAGAGTGAAGATCCACTACTCCCAACTTGCATATCATAATCGAAAATTTTAAATTTCGTCGGGTAAAAGCTTAAGCACTGAAAACTTACTTTTACCTGACGAAATGGTTTCGTCTAAAAAGGTGTTTTCTTGTAGTGATATCAAGTAACTTTATAACAATTATCTTTTGAATTTTTGCACTCTTAGCTATGTATCGAAGTACAAAGTAACACAACTATTTATAGACGGGTAATGCTAGGGAGACTAAATTTGTAGATAAAGTTTTGAAAACTAAAGGAAACACCTTATCTATTTTGTAGGTGTTCTGAGCTCATATAAGTAAACATTTGCCCAAAAAAAATTTGATTAGCAGATTGTAACTCAAGTAATTAAACATTCATTCCATCCATCTCAATATCAATTGTACACATATAAATATGTAAATAAATAAATAAAATTGACCTGTTCAATCTGATCTTTGATGGTATGCATCATGTTCTGAAACATACAGTACAGTCCATTAAGAATGAAGATCAATGGTTTGGAGAGCGGAGGTGGATCTACCACTCCTGTCATGTATGGTTATGGTTAAGCTATATTAATATTTTATATTAATTTTTTATAGAAATAATAAAACAAAAAGTAATAGGAATATAAAATGTTAACGTGGCTTAACCGTGACCACACAAACAGGAGGGCATACGGAAAGTATAAAAATAGGAGGGCAAACAATCCACTTCCTTGGAGAGCTCCAAGATTTGTGGCCAATTGTTAAAGGAGGTGGATTGTCTGACCTTCTATTTTCATACTCTTCTTATTCCTTTTTGTGATGTGTGGTCACGGTTAATCCACGTTAACATTTTATATTAATTTTTAATAAAAATAATAAAACAAAAAGTAATAAGAATATAAAATATTAACATAATTTAACCGTGATCATACAAATAAGAGAGTATATGAAGAGTATGAAAATGAAAGAGTAGACAATCCAGTTTTAAAAACTCCAAATTGACTATCCGGTCTTCTAAAGTCACGTCAAGAAGTGTTGATCATTAATGACATGCAACAACATATTATTCGCAATAAATTTCCTTGACAGATATTGAAAAATGGAGTTATCAACAATTCGGTTTTCCATTGACATATATTAAAAATATAAAACTAATAAAAGAGATTTAAAAACTATGAGTTTAAATAATAAGACCAAAATAAAAGGTAAAGTGAATAGTATCATGATTGACTTTTTAGTGTAAAAATATGATTTTTCGTTAAAGTGAATAGTATCGGGAGCTTTTCGTTAAAGTTCCCTATCAATGGAGTATCTCCAACAGGATGAGGATGATCCTCTTTGTGGGGATCCTAATGATCCTCACATCTTAATCGTTTATTGTACATTGTGCGTCTAGTTTTCATTAGGTATTATTTGTGTTTAATTTTTAAATAAAATAATTTTTGACCGCACAATATACAATAAATTATTAGGATGTGAGAATCCATATAATTTCACAATTTGGATCAAGATGGGATCCAAATCCTCTCCAATAGTCCAACTCTTTGGCATTGGCCCCACAAAATTGAGAATTGGATTTTTCAAGTTGCAACTTGATTTGTCAATTTACGCGCATTGGATTCAACCCGACGAAATACTATACAGTCATGTAGAATCCATCACTATTTTTTGAAATGTTGTTCATGTTGTGGTCTATATTTAACTGAGGGGTGTGGCATGGAGAGAAACATAGTGCATAATAGGTTTGAGTAATTGTGTGTTATTCCCTAGTTCATGTGCCTTTATTAGGAGGAGAGAAACCTGCTCTCCAAGTAATACAAAGTCTATTAGGAAGATATTTTAGATCTCAAAGGATTCCTAATTTATCTCTATTTAGGATTTACACAATCAGACATGTATTAGAACGTATGTCACAACACTTCCCTTTTGTGTGCAAATACTGAATTAGATGGCGCATCAAATGTTCATGGAAAATATAGAAGTAGTTGATAAAGTCATCTCGTCTAGTTGGCGCAAATGGCAAATGTGAGTCTCAAACCAAACGGAAGAGTGCATAGGTGGTAGAACTCACAAAACATCATTATAGAAAAACTCAAGGTGGGACAAAAACTCGTAGTCAAAGGAGAAACGTGAGAAGTTGCATTAAGTAAAAATTATACGTGTTCAGGACGTAAGTAGAATGTACAAAGGGTATGACAAACCCAGGATGGGTGCCTGATCAAAACCTAGTCAGATAAAAAAATCCAGTGGCAAAAATGCTTCTTAGCATAGGAAAAAAGAGTACATCAAGGTCAAGTAAGTATACTTCTGAATACTCCCCATAAGTTTGACAAAACTTGACCTTCGCTAGGTTTCTCTGGTTATTAGTGTGGATAAGTATGTAAATGAATAGAGACAGAGAAGCAAACAACACAAGATGTACGTGGTTCACCCAGATTGGCTACGTCCACGGAGTAGAGGAGTTCTCATTAGTTGTGAAGGGTTTACACAAATACACAGGTTCAAGCTCTCTTTTAGTGAGTTCTAGTGAATAGTTTAGTACAAATGACATTAGGGATTATTGTGGGAGAATGATCCTCTTTTATAGAAGATAGTTTCTAGCTTTGTTCTGACATTGACATGTGTTGTGTTGTGATTGGCCTCTGATATCGACAAGTGTCGCACTGTGATTGGCTTCTGACATTGACACGTGTCGTGTTGTGATTGGCCTCCTGGTTGGAGGAAAAGTCTTGTGGGTCCTTGACGGTATGCTGTTGACTGGTGCTTAGTAGTTTCGGGATTGGTCAAGTATGGTACAAACAAAACCATTGGATAACCATCATCACTAGAAGCAGATTTGTCAATGATAAAGCCGTCTTTGAATTGCAGCAGGGCGGACTTCTCCTCATTAGGGCAAGATGGATACTACTTCTGCGAAGAGTAGGAAGAGTTAGCAATAACCACATGATGAAACAGCAACAAAACTAGTACTAGTTTTGAAACCATGCGAATGGTGGAGATATCAAGTAACCCCATAACAACAATCTTTTGAATTTTTTTTTTCACTCTTAGCCATGTATGACGGAAGTGCAGAGTGATATACAACAATTTATAGACTGGCATCGATCAATACAAAATTCTTCCGCAATATAATTTCTGAAACGTGATAGAGACGGGTGTAGTGGGGGACAGGTTGATATGATGCCTTGACTAATGGATGAGAAAAGCAAAAGTTAGAAAGTCAGCAGCACCATACAAGAAACAAGTCTTGACTTGATGAGAAAAAGAAATACAAACCAATCACAAACTTTGCCAAGATGGCTGCGTATGGAAAAAGAGTACATCGTACCAAACTTAACTCCAGCCAAGTTACATGGTGTATTTATAAAGATACAATTCTTAACAAACATGAAAGCAATCGCGAACGATCCTGAATAATAGGGAACTAATCTTAAGATCATGTGAAACAGAAGGATTTACAAGAATAATATATGCGCCACCACATAGTTTTACGGTCTAATGGTATTCTTCTTCACTTGTAAGTGAGATATCTTAGGTTCGATTCTCACCAAAGGTGAATTTGAACCAAATTATTGGTAGTCCATTATGAGACTTAGTCCACCCCACCCCTTAGTGTAGATAATAATGTTTGCTAATATATATATATATATATATGCAGAATGACGGGTGTAGATAATAATGTTTGTTAATATATATATATATATATATGTATATATGTATGCAGAATGGCTGAGTATGGAAAGAGATCCTCTTTGGATCTCTTCCACCAATGCCCACGGATCAATTGATCCGGACCTTTGAAATTTAATCAAACTGTTAAAATTATTATAACTTTTAAAAGTGGCTTATGTGTTTAGCTGTTGGATCAAATTTCAAGAGTCCGGATCATTTAATCCGTGGACTTTGGTGGAAGAGATCCAGAGAGGATCTCTTTTTCCACTAAGTAGTACTCAAAAGACAGCACTCGTCATTTCCAAAAACCCACTCACAATTTATTGTTGTAAAATGTTGTTTCTTAAATTTATTCTTCCTTTCTCTCTTTTCGAATAACATTTAATTACCGTCGATACTGCTATAGAATGGCATGCGAATGATGGAGATATCATGTAACCCCATAACAAGAATCTTTTGAAATATTGTTTTTTTTGTTTTGTTTTGTTTTGCACTCTTAGCTATGTATGGAGTGCAAAGTGACACAACTATTTATAGACTGGCATCGGTATAAAATTCTTCCGCAAATTAATTTCTAAAAAATGATAGAGACGGGTGTAACGGGACAAGTGCATCGCATTTCTTCTACATGAGTTCTTGACTAATTGATTCATGAGTTAATTGTTGAAGTCAAGTCTTCAGCTTTTGAGATGGGGTGGAATTAGAAGTTAGACAAATGAGCAGCACCATAAAAGAAATATGATTTTTTTTTTTTTTTTTTTTTGCATACACACGTATAGTTTATCTCATGAGTTCCTTCTGTAAGGGTTCATGATATTTGCATTGACACTCTTGTAAGGTTTTATCATATTTGTATGCCTAATTGCAAGACTTATCAACTTTGTATTTGGGTACTGCTAAATGTGTTGGACCTTCGTGCTTGAAATCTTGATTAAAATGTGTGTAATTTGTATTAGAATACAAAATTAAACCCAAAAAAAAAAAAAAAAATTTGTTAGCGGGTGAAATGCGTGACCCATTAGCTTAATGGGTTGAGTTTGAATGACCCGTTAGCTCAACAAGGCGGGTGTGAGTCACCCGTTACCTTAACGAATTAGGTGAAACCTAACACAAACCCAATAAACCGGACTCGTTTACAGGCCTAGGCTCAAACCTCCAGATAGTGAAGGGAATGAAAGTTTCAGACTCTCAGCAGCAAATTAAGGCATTAGAGTCATCAGCTTCAATTCCTGTACTGGCTTGAAGTGGGGTGGATTTGAAGCCATAAATTTTTATTCGATACTCAATTTCTTCAACAGTAGGACTTTCAAACTCCTGACATGTATTAAGTCAAGAGTGCGGGCGTAACGAAATTTCTCATTAAGTCAAGAGTGCGGGCGTAACGAAATTCTCAGAGTGCAACTATTCTCATGTTGGATTGTGACGGGTGTTGAGGTTTGAAAAATTCAACTTGTGCTTTGGTTTTGGTCTATGTTGCATTTTTCAAACTGCAAGTCCTTTTTCTCATTAGAAAAGAAATCTCATTAACTCAAGAGAAAGCAAGGAAGAAAGAAATAATACTTCGACTTAGAGTTGCTACTTAATACTACGGTCTAGTAGTTTTCCTCTTTACTTTTAAGTGAGATGTCTTAGGTTCGATTCTCCCCAAAGGCGAATTTGAACCATATTAGTGGTAGCCCATTGTGAGGATTAACCTACTCCCTCATCCCTTTAGTGTGAATAATATCGTTTCTTCAAAAAAAAAAAAAAACTTTGACTTGGAGTTGAGGCCCCCCAACCATGGGGAAATTGCCTCCAACTACATATGTCTCGAGGTAGTGTAGCTGATTCTTGTTGATACAATTTGTGGAACCAAAAATAATCCCAAAAATTCAGAAGGGGACACGTGGACTTTTACTTCAGAAAGACAAGATTGCCCTCATTAAATAAGCAGAGCTCTCAAGTAGTCCCATGTGCAACTGAGCATCACTGGAAGTTCAAGCAGCGGACTACGACTACTCAAAGCTCCCCTACTCGTGGTATCAAAAAAATCAAAGGCATTAAAGATAGAATTAATTACCAAATCCTATCTTTAATACAATCATAATTGAAGATCAACCATATCAAGTAGGGAATTCCTGTCACAATCAATTATGAATATTCCCATCATCATTCCAAGATATTATCTCCTAATTAATATCTTGGAAACATCATTTCCTTGCGGATTTTACGGATGACATAACTTGGCCAATAGGAAGCCGCCATGTGTAGGGCAAATCCTTACACTATGACCGGCCACTACCTCCTATAAATACCCTCATCACCTCCAAATTTCGGTAAGCTTTTGGTATGCATACAAGCCCTAAAAACTCATTCTTTTCAGAGAAATTAACTTAGGCATCGAAGATCCATTTGCTAAACCCTTCTCCCCACCTCGTGGGCATGTAAGCCTTAGATCTTTGATAAAAAAAATATTGATTGTATTGTAGGTACAAGTTCATTAAAATAGAAGGTAGCGAATTCCTGCTACCACACAATTCTTCCCCACTTAAATGAGTTTCTATACATGTGTTTAATTGTATGTCGGATTAGTAATATAATTTCATAAATGGATACACGATTTAATGCATGAGCATGGATTAAGTCATGCCATAGAATGAACAATTTTTTTATTTTTTTTTTAAATTACGAACGACCTTTAACATTTGCATAGAAATTGAATAATAATCGACCTTGCGCTTGCCCTTAACATACTATTGTTGATCTTGTGCAGTTGCAAATATTTAATTGTCTTTGGTTTTATCTATATTGTAGGTACTCCGAGCTCACATAAGTAAACATTCATCCAAAGATAGTTTTACTAGCAGCTTGTAACTCAAGTAGTTAAGAGCATCCCCAGTTTCGCATAAGTAAATATGTAATTTTCTTTTTCTTATATTTGAATTCTACCACAAGAAAACCACAATTCTCATTCTAGTAATTGCGTCGCTAGTCACCAAATTATGGCACTCCCACCCACCCTTTCTCTACATTTTCACCAAGAGTGTATAATTGTGATTTTCATTCCCACTATGCCCTGCGATCTTATTTTTGTTGGAGAACAATTTAAAAACAACAAAATACCAAAAATACTGAATTGAGATACTTATACTTTATTATTCAAAAATACTTGCAATATAGGTCATTCTTCATCACAGAGTCCCCAACCATAAGAGGACCATTAGAAGATAAGAAGGACGAGCGCCATATATTATCTTGACGTGGCTCATCTGTACCACTCCTAAGACTCAAATCTAAGCAAATGTTAGATGGGCAAGCCATTTTTCAGAAATGATGAAGGAAAAATGGGGTCAGATAAAATCTAAGAAGTGCAAAAAGGGGAAATTTTTGCCGGCAACAATTTTTTGAGTGTATCTGAACAAAATTGATATATCAATAAAAGAAGAGGTAACAGGGTCACTTGTTCAAAATCGAAGAGACATCGCTTTTCGAATTTCAAAAGCCAGTTTTTCAGGATAAAGTTCGTCAACATTTCTCAGATGTAATCTCAGCTTTTGGATATCACGTGCAACTTTGTCAAAGTTGAAAACGCGTGAATCTTATTGTTCGAATTACACCATAGTACCTGTTATTGGGAAATCCCTATATATGTCGACCTCTATCTTCTATAACAAGGCAGACTTACAAAAATATCTAACTTATCCTCCTCTCCGAGAATGCATCTTCAACAAAGCATCTCGAAATACTCAGTTTTCTTTCTCTCCAAGAATACCTCTTCAAAACAAGTCACACCAAAGCAAAAGTATCTCATATCATCAGGGTTGAAAGCAAAGGTATCTCATATCATGCTTTCTCCCTGTCATTTCCTTTGTCCTTGTTCTCACCTGGAGGACAAGAAGAAAGAGAGCAATCAGTCGCCACATGGAATCAAGCTTCCTATTTGGAACTGATTGCCCAAAACCTTTGCCTGATTGCTTACTTAACATTGCTCTCGAGTAGTCATCTTCAACTGTTGATATGATGTTGGTTATTGACACTGAAGTTGCCAAGCATGATGAGTCGCTGAGAAGTGATGTTCTGAATGACCATTCAAATGTAAGGTTTGCATTCCACTTCTGCATCAGGGAACAAATACTACAAGATAAGATGTCACACCTGCATGGGGGAAAATTAAGGAAAATACCACTTCTGCAAAGGGAACAGATAAGGCAAGAGAAAATGATACATTGAAGCATGTGGTGACAAGCATAACAAAATATAAGTCGATTCATCCCCGACGGAGCCGATGATCACTTGTCATGTGGAGCTACTCGTGGTTCCATTTCATTGAAGGACAAGTCCCAAGGATCTTGAAGAAATCACAAGTCCGATTCAAGATCAAGTGTCCACCACCCTTGAATCAAATTCTGCTCTAGATAAAAGGAGTAAATTCCGACCTTTGGAGGAAGTCTAGCAGAAGGCCCTGCGGCCCAGTTCAAGAAATAGCCTATGGAAAGTCAACAAGTACAACAGATGTGTTACTACTCATCAGGGGAAGCATCCAAAAACAGATCAATGTTTTAACGAGTTAATCGAAGCCTTATGACCATCCAAGGGGGTGTTATAATATTATGAGCCATTCAATGTGTAGATGGCCAACCCATTACATCCCACTCATCCCACTATATATGTCCTTCCACTAAGAGCTACCATTGCTTGCTTTTGGTGCTCCTGCTTTGATTATAAATCAAAGAAGAAAACATGGAAGAGAGAAGCCAGAAAGTTCATGGCAGAGAGAAGAAAAGACGGAAAAGAGAAGCTAGAAGGCTCATGACAGAGAGAAGAAAAAGAGAGGAGAGAATAGAGAGAGTTATCTTTGTAATTTTATTATTTCAGATTATAATGAAAGCACCACTACTGCCCCGCGGACGTACTCCAGTCACACTGACTGTAGAGGAACCTAGTAAATTTTGTGTCTTATTTATTTATTCCACTGCACACACCATCAATTTTACAAAATATATATATACATATATACACACACACACAAAGGAAAACTAATGAAAATGGCTTGAAGACTTTGAGTTTTAACGATAAAGGCAAAATATTGGGTAAAGTGAATAGTACCAGGTTTGACTTTTTAGTGTAAAGATGTGGTTTTTCGTTAAAACTCCTTATATACAAACGCTCGACAAAAAAATTTATATATATATATATATATATAAAACGCTTGTAAAAACAAGCTTTATGTTGTAGTCCTATTAAATTAGAAATATGATTGTGTAAATTCTAATATATGTAGGTATTCTTTTGGGATTCTACTATATCTCTTAGACTAGATATTATTCTATTAGAGTTGTTTGTAATCCTATTAGGGTAAGGATTCTAATACAAATAAAGGCACAATGGGATGAAATAGAACACACCTCACAATTACACATCTCTCTATTCTTTCTCTATGTGTCGTACCTTCTCTCTCTGGCCTCCATAAGTGTTCAGTAAATTATGCCTACAACACGTTATTATCACTTTTTTGTAATTAGGTGGTTTAGATTCTTTTGTTGATCAATTTCCACCCTTAATTTTGCTTACCACTTAGAATCCATTCTCCTGGAATGCAAGGGCCACTCCATTGGTAATTATCCCAATTTCATTTTCAGTTTTTGAGTCTTTGTAGATTTGCTAGTGGGGTCTCAACTCTTGACGGATAAAACAAAGGTCTTGTAGATTTGCTCGTAAAGCTTTGGTATTTTCACCGGCTCAGGTGTTTTCAACATCACCACCTTCTTCTTATTATCAGCCTTTATCGGCAGTGTTGTTCGTGGCTTTGTTCTGTCCCAGCAACAACCTGAAAAACAAATCAACAAAAAATGCATTGATATCATACTAACAATTTGATACTTTACGTCTTCAAGTAAAAAAAGGAAAATCAAATAGCTACATTATTTCCCCAATTAAACAAAATTATCAATTATAAACGTTGAACACTAACTATTTCTCGAATTGGATAGGGGTATCGATACTATTTATTAAATAGAACACTAGTACTATTATTATTTCTTAAATTGAACACTGGCACTATCATTATTTCTTAAACTGAGTAGTGGTACCATCACTATTTCTTAAACTGAACATTCACTATTTCGTAAACTGAACACAAATATTATCACTATTTCTTAAACTGAATACTCACTATTTTGTATATTAAACATGGGTATTATCACTATTTCTTAAACTTAAGACTAATATTATCACTATTTCTTAAACTGAATACTGATTATTTCTTAAGTTGAACACTGACTATTTTTAGAATTGAACATAGGTACTGTTACTATTTCTTAAGCTAAACACTGACTATCTCTAGAACTGAAAACTGACTATTCATTAATTGAAAACTGACTATTTATTAAATTGAAAACTTGTATTATCATTATTTCTTAAACTAAATACTAACTATTTTTCGAATTGAACAAAGATACTATCACTATTTCTTAAACTGAGTACTGATGTCATCACTAATTTTTAAACTAAACACTATTTCTAGAATTGAATATGTGTGTTGTCACTATTTCTTAAACTGAACACTGCGATTATCACTATTTCTTAAACTTAACACTAACTATTTCTTAAATTGAAAATGGGTATTATCACTATTTATGAAACTGAACACAATTACTATTTATGAAAGTAAACACGAGAACTATTTATGAAATTGAACACGAGTACTATTTATGAAACTGAACACGAGTACTATTTATGAAACTGAACACGAGCACTATTGCTGAAATTGAACACTACCTATTTCTAAAATTGAACACTAACTATTTCTAAAATTGAACATTAATTATTTATAGAATTGAACACGAGTAATATCACTATTTCTTAAACTAAACAACGATTTTTTTGTTATGCATGAAACAAAAACACAATTTTAAAACACCTCCAAATACACCACATAAATTTTCATTTACAAATTTATTATTTTCATTCACAAACACACGACACAGCACCCCAAATGCACACATATAATAGCCATCCATCATCAAAGGTTTATAAACTACATCACAAAACAAATCCTTGAGAACATGAGATATTCCAAGCAAACAAAAAAATTAAACGAACCAAACTCTCATTTTTATTTTAGCATTCTAATGGCTTATTTTCCAAATCAATACAACTTTGCCTTAAATATGCCTTCCATTCCAATCAATGCTTCCTCGTACCCAGAAGTAACAAAAGAATGCTCACTCATACTTCCAACGTAACGTGGTAGCTTAGTGATTACAAAAGGGCAGCTTTCCCTCAAGTACTTAAATCCATCAGTTTCTCCATTATTCCTCTATGAAATGAATCAAATATATCAACCAGGACAGATATTTAATATATTTCTCACTAATTTCTTACCAAAAACAGCAACACAATCAAACATTCAACAGAACCCGCAGCCCGCATCTGCCCCTTGATATATTTTCTTCCACAGAAACTCTCCAACAAAAGGAATAACTAGCCAATCCCATGAAGAAATTAAACTACATTCAGAAAGAACACAAAAACAAGCACCCTTCATTCCTCTGCAACAATGGTTCCCCTCTCACTTACATAGATACCATCAAGAAACTTCCTAATATATAAGATGGCATTTCTGGTTGATCAGGGCACAAGATTGAGAAAAATTCATGTCCATCCAAGATGGGGTTATCCTTGACCTTTTCACATTGGGTGATAGAAACATCATCATATCCACCTTACTCACCTTCTTTCAAAAAGTTATGTGTGTCGATCAACTTGGTCTTATTAGTGATGGAGGCATTGATGGAAAAATTAGCATACACAAACACATCTTGTAGCGATACCCCTTGGTGATGAGATTTCCGATGTGGGAGAGAGCGGTGCGGATGGCGGGGCTGATTTTGAGGGATTCGATCCAGGCCTTGACCTTCAGCTTCCGCTTTCTGGTCGTATTCCCGTGAGGTCCTTAATGATCTTGGTGTGGACCTTGATCTTGACACCGTCATGGATGTCCATGGTCTCAGAGGAGAGGATGGTCATCATATTCGCTACTCTGGTTGTTTCTCTCACTCTCTCGCTTTGCAACTCCGGTTGGTGACGAAAGGAGATGAGGAATTTGAGGTTATGGAGGCAGGGAATAACAGAGATAAGAAAGGAAGAGAGGATAAACGAACAAAGACTTGCCGTAGGGGCAAAATCGGAAATTTATAGTTTGGACCATTTTAACTAGGCTAGTTTAATATTGGGTTTTGTCCTAACCATTAAATAAAGTTAGTACATGATTTTTGGTTAACATTCAAAATTTTCAAATCCTTATCATTAGTTTTCCTTTCTTTTTATGATTTATTTATTATTTTATTGAATTGATCTACATGTTATTGATTCAATTTAATTTTTATGTGTTGAACATGATACAACGCATTGGAGATGCAATCCCGGCATTCCAAGAAGGATCTTCTACAAATTCAAAGGCTTTTGTTGTTTTCTGCCAATTTAGTACGTTTAAAATAAAGGAAGATATTTGAAACGACCATGAAGCATGAAAACATTCCTCATAATGCATGAACCCTTATATTTATATTTTCCTTCTGACACACACACACACACACACACACACAAACACACACACACACACACACACATTCATGCACTACGCAATTATAAATCGCTATGTGGAATTTGTGAGTAAAAGAATCGAAAGAAATTAGAAGCAATTTAGGGTTTTTTTTTTCAAACCCTAGATTTCAAAAAAAAAAAAAATATATATATATATATATATATATATATATATATATATATATATATATAAAGAAAATATGGGAAAATCGCGGCTTCAGCTAAACATGGACCAAAAGTGTAGCAGCCATTTGGGCTTGCTGTGTGTGTATCACCAAGCCCGCATGCTTGGGTTCTTCACGATTGGGCCTGCAACCCTAATCCGTGCCACCTCATCAGAAGCCAGCCTTGCTGGGCTTCTGCTCCTTGGCCCAAAAACTCGACTGCTACTTGGTTTCCTCCACGCAATGGTCCGCCTGTAGCAACCCATGTTGCTAGGCTTTTGTTTTGTTTTCCCACCCTGGCTTGCAGTGTAGTAGCAAGCCTGCTACTTGTGAATTTTTTTTCTCTCTCAGCCAATGAGTGCAGCAAGCCTGCATAGCCCCACACATCCGAACCGCAGCCTGCAGTTGCTAGGCTATTCAGATTGGACAGCAACCAGCAATCCAATGCTGGGCTACCTCTTTTTTCTCGGCCTAAAGCCATTTTTGGCTTTTTTTTTTCAACCCGCATCCATATTTTTGGTGCCCAATTTCATGGTCTTAGCCAATTTTTTGGGGTTTTCTTTCAAATGGCCCGTAGCCGTCTAGCCCAAATTATGGCCTGAAACTTTGTTTTATTTTTCTTCTAGGATTGACCCTGAATGGCCTCGATCTATTGAATTAATTAACGTGACCAACAATCCACTAATCTGACAAGATATGCAAAATTATTGGCCTGTAGCGCATTTTTGGACATTAACGACTCAATATTTTATTTCTTTTCTTTGAACTGTTGACTACCTTTCGTAGTCCTGAAGCACTCACACTTGAGTTCTTGAAGCAACCCAAATCCACTACACTTAATTGAATATTGTATTTTGTGTTCTTACACGTACCTATTTTTATGAACCAGAAGTTCATAACTAAACTTGAATTTGTAGTTTCGAAGTTAGTGCCTTTGAAACCCTAAGTTTTCGTAAAACAATACACCCATGAAAACCCGATGTTTTTCATGTAAACCATGTCTTAGAACCTGAATGTTCTAACTTTGATGCTTATGGATATCTTATTTCCATAGCACCAATCACAATCTTGTTCCCTCTATTAAGTAGATTGTCGAATTGTAACAAGTTTGATTTCATTAATTTGGACGTTTCTTGACAGAAACCACTTCATATGGATACAAGATGTGAATCTCCACTTGACTATCAAGAAGTTGAGAAATAATTGATGCTAACAATGGTATGGAAGAGCTAAATAAGCCTTTGCCATGATCTTTATTCGAAGACTTATGCCCGAAGCATTACAAAAGGAAATACCTCCCGAATGAGGATTCCATGGCTCTTTGGCTCATTCCTACGAACCGTCTAATCATGAAATATATTGCCTGAAGCACACCATGATTACGTCTATGAATGAGTACGATTTTGAAGTTTATAAATCCGATAGAATTTCGTCTTGAGAATACTTTTTCTCGTACTGCCATGTTTCTAACTCGCTCATGAGGTAGTCATGTAGAGAACAGAAGTTTACCAAATTCTCAGATCTAATTATTACCACAAACATGAAAGAAAGGTATAGACCCAACTTTGGCTGAAGTTTACCAAACGGTATATATCCAGTTCGGCTGGAGTTTACCGAATGGCTCAACCCAGTTGGTCAAAGCCTATCGAATGGTGGTGCCCTGTTTTGGTAGGGATGCACCAAAGGGCATGCTCTGCTTCGGAAGAGGTGCATCGAAAGGTATTCCTCTGCTTCGGTAGAGGCCTACCAAACAGACCTTCTAGCTTTAGCTGGAATCTACCGAACCCAATTATGGGTCTATCTCTCTCACAATCCAATTTCGAGTTTGTTTTTACAACATATGGTAGAATCAGGGCCTGCCAAGGTGTGGCATCATGCTTAAAGCATGATCTTTGGCACCTAAGACCTAAAACTTCAAGAATAAGAGATAGTATTCCTAAACCTTAACCCTACAGAATCTACTTCCGTCTTGATGGAATAAATCATTGGTTATGCACCTGTTCGTGCCTCTACCAATGTCGTTAAGGAGTACCAATCTCATAGTTAATATGTGAAACTATTTTTGCTTCACCGAACACCATTGGAAGAGCAGAATTTTGATATGAATGCCTTGTAGGCCGAATCCTCTCAGTAAAACATTTACTTTGTGAACATTTTTCCATGTTCTTGGATTCACGTTGGGTGTTTGTTTTAGTTATGGATAATCTTATTGATATTGCCCTCGAATATGAGTTAATTGAATCATGTGTTCTTGTATGCATGTGACCGAATTCAATTAAATATGTCATTAGGTACGAATGTAGGAAAGTTAGTAGTATGGATGAATGTGACACTAACTTTATACCTAAAATCACATCTTTAGCAACGACTTCAGGTATATCCAACCTGATTAAGAGCATTGGCATGCTCCTTATTGTATGAATGGTTCTACATTACCATTTCAAAGACCTTATATTCTCCTCGTTCCAAAAGAACGTCGTTGAGTCTTAACGATATTTAAGATGACAATGATCGTGAATGAAACCATTGAAGAATATAAAGTGAAATATCTTTGCACCAACTCCAAAAATGAGCCTACAGCTTTGCTTTGGGGCCAATGGGCTGTCTCCCAACTGGGAACATTCTACATGTGGCCGGCCTGGAGGCTAGTGATTAAGCAGTTTATTTGATTTGGCATGACCATTTGGGACACTTAGGTCGAACAATGATGTTACGATGCATCTCCTTACCCGAATTAAGGATCTTGTGTCTACAAGTACACTTTGTCAAGCTTACTCATTGGGGAAATTGATTTTCTAAATCATTCCTTGCAAAGATACGAAATCACCCTCTTTTCATAGTGGAAAAGGAATATATGTGAACTAATACAACCAAAATGCAAACCATATAAATACTTATGGCTTTGGTTGATGAATCGACAAACTGGTCACATGTTTGTCTACTCACATTACTGCTAAACCTCTTGGCCGATTTTAAAGGTTCACCACCCTACTTATCCCTTAAAGTCCGGGAGACTCGATAATGTTAGAGAATTTATATCAACGGTTTTCGATAAAGTATTGCATGTCATTTGGGTTTATAATTGAACATCTAATTCCCATGTTCACCCCGAATAGCCCCGCATAGTGATCATAAAAGCGCAATTTAAATGATTGCCCGGACCTTGTGACCGTAACAAGTTTTTGGTTTTTGCCTAGGGCTATGCAATCTTGTACGCAGCTATTTGGTCCACCTTAAGGTTTGTTGCCACCGAACCTATTCGAAGTTACAGTTGGTACGAACCTGACGTTTCGCATTTACACGTTTTGGGTGTGCATTCCATGTGCCAAGTTTTGCCGCCACAATGTACCAATATGTGTCCTCAAAGAAGGATGTGAATCTTTGTCGATTATGATTCTCCTTCACACTAGCTTTATTAGAGCCATTTCATGCGATCTCTTCACTGCTCATTTGCGGATTGTCAATTCAATGAGACAGTCTTCCCGCTGTTAGAGGGAGATAAGAACGTCAACGTTCTTGTAGAACGGTTCGAAATTGCATGGACGTTGCCCACTGTGTCTCATCTCGATCCCCATACTGCACAAGTGTGGTAAGCAAGTGCGATGAATTCTAGCTTTCAAAATGTTGCTCCAAATGCGTTCCTCTGATCTAGTTAAAGTGACAAGATCATATACCAACTATAAACATGCCTACAAGGATAAACGTACTTAATGGATGTTGAGTCAACATCCCCGAAAGGTATGCCGCCTCTGTTAGACTGTTTGGCCTCTGGTAGTTCTAGTGGAGCTTGCCGAATAAGGTGGTGAACATGATGGTGCTTGGCTGCTCTGTGTTGCACAAAGATCGCAGAGAGAGTTTGAGATGAAAGATGAGAGATGTAATGGCAATAGAGAGATAAGGGAATCTGAGAGAGTGGGAAAAGAGGTGACATGAGGACAAAGGGAAGAGGAGACCCATGTGGGTGGGTCCCTCTAGACATAAAATATTAAAATATAAAGGCGCAAATTATCTAGAATAGTGAATTTACCAAAATGCCCTTCTACTTCGTAGTTCCGAAAAGTCTTTGTTCTAACTCTGAATTCAATTCCGCTTAAGCCCACGCATTTGTATGGTCGAGTACTCTGATAATGTGTGTGTGTCTTTGGGTCAAGCCCAAACAATAATTAATTAGGCACGAGGCCTAATTAATAAAATAAGAACGTAAACGGGCCTACTTGCCCACTTGCTTAACGAACCCAACGAATAAGTCATTGATATTACAGTGTGCAGCTTGCAATACCGCTAACTCACTATTGTCTCGATAAACAAGTAATAATTCCCAAGAGTGCAAAATTACCATTTTTCCTTTCATTGGGAAATGTGCATAATTCGTTCAATTTATACCCGTTCATGCTCACGTGTTCGTAAGAAATCACCTAGAAATATGTGCAAAGGAACAAGAAGTGATAAGGACTCAAATGTCCACAAAGGATTTCCAACTGTCAGGGGCATTTTTGTAATTTCACAAGATTAGGGAATAAAATAATATTAAACTAGGAACGGGATGTCACAGTTTTCAATTTCATTAAGTATTGTTTTAATAGATTTAATGCAATATGTAATAATTTATTCAAAAAAAGAAAATGCAATATGTAAAAACTATTGGTTATTCTAAGAATTTTGTTAGTTGCCTCAATAAATGGATCCCACAAAGTGATAAAAAAAAATTTAGATTGACATTATTATTTAACATATTAGGTGGATCAAATTTTTTTTATAAAATGTCAAATTGCCACATGAGCCATCAAATATCAATTTGATGTTTTAAATTTGACATCTTATTTGGAATGCTCTTAGCATTTCACGTGGCAAAACGTGAATGGTCTAGAATTGTATAATAAATATGAGTTGATATTAATAATAAATAATAATGACATATGATACAAAGAGAATAATTGAAAATCTCATAAAAAATATAAGGTGATAATGATACGGAGAGGATAAGGTCAACAAAGCATTAAAATATGTGTAAATATATATGGGTGAAATTGCACAAATATAATTACTTTTCATAGTGAATAGTAACTGTCTTTAGGCGTGGCTTGCCCTTGTCCTTACTCAACGGGTGAAATTTCTCTTCGGCCATTATCTAGGTGCGTCTCTCTTGAGAGAGATTGGTTAATTTGGTTGTTGGCATCACATATGTAATTGCTCCTTCAGTCGGGAAAGCTTTCTCAAATTTTATTCAGTAAGTGATACGTACAAACAATTGTTTTAACCTTAGATTAGATTATTTTGTCTTAAAAACCTACAACTAGCATGCGGAACAAAACGATCAGATGGAAGCCACCAACAGGCAATAAACAGGGACCGGGAGCTATCAGATGGACAACACAGCACAAATCAAGTTAAGTGTAGTATACATGACTGTTAAGTTTTATATGTGGGCCAATCTAGAAGTTGAGTTTTACATATGAACCAATCTGTTCTGATACAATTAAAAGGTATGTACTATCAAACGGGGCAATATAAATAGTAGTTTAACTTTTTATAAACTCTTGCAAGGTTTTGTTATGTTCCGACATGGGACTTTGGCCTCCACATCTTCACATGTTGTACAAATAACTTGTTTTTCCCATTAGTTTTCTTGTTAAAATATGCCAATAAATTTTGAAAAATGGGACATAAAAGTACTCTTACGATATCCTTCACATGAAAATGTTTTCTACAAGAATAAAAGGTGTATTGTCCTCATACAATGAAAGAGAAGTTAAATTACAATGAGCATGGGTTTTCTACAAGAATAAAAGGTGTATTGTCCTCATACAATAAAAGAAAAATTAAGTTACAATGAGCATGGGAACTGTAGAATTATCAGAGAGACCAACAACACCGATATTGTCCCCAACTTGTTAATTACCTTCTGCAAAGTACGGTAAGTTTGGAGTTTTATCACAAAATGTTTCGGTATTAGTTAGAGTGAGGTTAAGATATTTAAACTCTTATATTCTCATAAATACGATCGATGTGAAATATTTCAACAGAAACTATTGAGGAGAATTTATAAGATAGATATTTAATAGACGACATTGATGTTTCATGTTTCTGCACTTCAAGTCCGCGAGCCCTTTTGCATTTGTTGCCTATTGCACAACTGATGGATGTTAATATTCAGTTTACAAGCAGTTTCTTCAAAACCAGTTCCCTTGTACTTCACGATTCTAATTCATTCTCTTCGATGATTGGAATGAAATGTTGTACAAATTTCTTAGCTCTAGTTTTAGAATTTTAGACAACATTACTCTTAAATTTCTAACTGTTCAAGTATTCTTAGATACTGAGGCATAGGAAAGTTTCGATTTCATTTGATTGAAAAAGGTGTCTCCAATTAATCGAATCAATATTGAATCGCTTTAAATAAACATAGCTGCTTTCATTCTAATTTCAGAAAATCCGAATCCATGACAACAGCAGCACTCTACTATCTTTATTTACATTACTTTCATCTCCATTTTTTATTTGTTAAAGGAACTCGATGGTACAAACAAACGTTGATATAACTTAAAACACTACGATATATAGGGTAAAATCTTGAACTTGAACAACACAATCAACTGAAAGCTAAAAAGTACAAGTACATTCTTTCCTTCTTTTTAAAGAAACCTTAACGGTATGAGGAAAATTTTTATTGAATAAAATAAAATGGTTACACCTAGTCATGAGGGACATAAACCTTACCTCTCAAAATAAAGAGAGAATAAAGAAAAGAAAGCTAAAATACAAGAAAATAGGGGGACATATTAACTTATAACTAAACATTAGAAAGAGAAGGAAAGAAACCACAACAGAGAAAACAAACGACAACAACAAATGCATAACATTGCAACAAACTCAATTTCTACGCCCACCACTTGTACTCTAAATTTTCCATATCATTTGTCTGATCATTTCAACAATCTTAAGAAACATATCGGGCCTCCTTATGATCACAACATCTGCAAGAACTACTCCCACAACCAACCCACTTCCACATCCGGCCGAAACAATTTTCCAATCAAATTCAAATATTCAGGCTGAGCTAGAATCACCATCGTCTACGGTTGATGGTGGACGTTGAGGGGCCTTAGACTTTCCACATTTCTTTGGCAATGGATCTCCACACAACCCTGGGTTTCCCTCGTATGAAGTGATATTCAATGAAGTAAGCTGGGTTCCTTGTGGTATAGGACCTGTGAGATTGTTGTGAGACACATTGAAACTGCCAAGAAAAGTAAGTTGCCTCAGTTGTTGGGGGATCCGTCCTGAGAGCTTGTTTTGTGAAAGGTCCAATGATTCAAGCTTCATCAAGCTTCCGAAGGATGATGGTATACAACCAGTGAGAATGTTGTGGGAAAGATTCAGCGAACGAAGATCCTTAAGATTCCCAATGAAGTCTGGAATTTTCCCTTAAAATTTGTTGCTTGAGATATCAAAGGATGCAAATTCGTCTCGAATCATTGGATAGTATTGCTCCAAACCTTTTGTTGCTAGTGTGAGTGCGTAACCAGCACATCTAATAATCCTGGCTCCACCTGCATCATAAGCTACGCCTGTGAACATATATGCTGACTTGTTAACAATAATGCTTGGAAACATAGATGGAACCGCACCAGTAAAATTATTGTAAGACAAATCAAGAATGCGTAACTTGGGCAAATCGACATTCTTTCTAGATTTTCCAATCACACCATTACTTTAGTCTAAAGAAGGGGGCGAAATTGCACGTAGAAATGAACAGTGTTTGGACCACATTTCAGTTTATTTACAACACTGCCACTGAATTTCTCGACTTTTGATCCCCGTGTGTGAGCAGTGCTTCAGCCAAAACAGGTGCTCTCTCTAGTTTTCATCTCTTCCATACTCAAACCCTAGCCGCTCCACCTCTCTCTCTCATCTCCCTTCGTTAGCTCCACTACAACTCAAAACCTCGACAAAACACAATTCCCCTTCTGCAAAAGCTCGAGAGTTTTCTCTCTCTGAGAATTAAAAAATGTGAGCTCGCTGATCTCTCTGAGAAACCATGGCCTCCATTTTTGTCAAAAACCAAACTCAGGCCTTGAGTCTACAAAATCTGGAGAGCTTTCTCTCTCGCTTTGCTCTCTATGTAAACCCAAGAGAAATTCCATGGAAACATCACGCTTGCAAACGAAGTTGCAGGCCCACACACCAGCAAACTCCATCTGAAAGCCGAACAATCCAAAGGTAAATCCCTTCGAACTCTTCGATTATGAATATCCATCGTCTTCCACCTCATCTTTTTCTTCTGTTACTGCTTCGACCAGTAGGGATACTTCAGGCGGTGCTGCTGTTGCTTCCGGCAAAACATCACCACAGAACCACCATCATTCACTCTGTTCTACTCAGGACACACAGGCGAAGGCCTTTCACTGCGCAGTCAGTTCTAAAATGTCCGGTCTTGCTGTGACGGGTTATCGAGTTCTTGCATCGAGTCGTTCAAACGAGGCATTCATGTATTGTATTTATTTGATTAATTAATTAACTATTTATTGATTATATGTTTTGATTTCTTTTGGGTTTTTTTATTTTTGTATATTTCTGTTTTTCTTTAATAACTCTGGAATTTGGATTTTTGAGTTTTGCATTCATGCAACCTTAGTGACACACCCCGACCGAGATCAGGGCGCGCTGGCCGCCACGCGGAGGTGATGTAACCATGTGCACGTGCGGAAGCTAATAAAATAGTAATATAAAAAGTATGAATAATTAAAAACTAGCATACAAAGTAATAAAAACAAGTGCTAGCGTAGTGAGACACAAGTTCAGAGCATAAGCCTACAGCAGTCCAAAAGAAAATGATACGACAATAGTACACCCGAAGGTGACCCTACGCTGGTGAGTGTCTGTCAGAAATGCTGGGAAAGCCCTCTGGGAAACCACCGAACCTGCTAGACAACTAGAACCTGGAGGGGCGCAAAACAAAAGCGTGAGTGGGCAAAAACAAAGCTTTTCTAAAACCATTTAGTAAATACATTCTAACCCCTCGCCGTAAAACCTGTATACTTCCCAGAAAATAAACATATATATGTATGTATAGATATGCTAATCATGCTCAAGAATCTGCCATGTCAAAACCTCATAATGAAATGCAAGTGCTCAGGTATAAATCATATCACTAACATATAATCTGGCAGCCGGAGTCACCTAACGTGACCTGTACGGCTGCATATAGAGCTCAAATCTCAAACTCAATAACTAAACCTGCCCAAGAGTTGGAACCACCTAAAGTGGTCTGTACGACAGGCCTGGGTGTAACATATATATACGCTCTAGTGCTACGATCACGTGAAGGCTGTGCGAATAATCGCGGGTCACCTACGAGTCGAAACCACCTAATGTGGTCTGTACGACAGGACTGTGCACCTAACTTGGATCCAAGCTGAGCGTGTGGTGTGGGAGGTGAACATCACGTGAAGGACTGTGCCCAACTCTGGGCGGGAGCATTAACACCGGGGGTGCAGGTTATGAGCTCTCTAAGCATCTCAAACCACTACTGAAAATAAACATGAGTAACACCTACCTGGCACTTACCTGTGCGTCCACAGCACTCAATATGCATGTGTATATGTATGCAACTAATAATGCACGTGATGATGCATAAACAATAATAATATGGTGCATGGCATAAAACAATTAACCTTTTCAAACAATTTCTGGGAAAATAAATGTATATAGGTATATACGGAAAACCAAAAGCCCACTCACTGGTAAGTGGAAGGGTCGTAGCCCCCTTGCCTCGAGTGGCCACGCTCGTCCTCGAGATACGTATCACCTATATGCGAAACAACTACAAAAACGTTAATTTTAAGGCACATAACCAACTTCTCGTAATAACTTCTCATATATTGCTCAAATTGGACAAATGGATATACCAACCTGCTCTACACAACCTCAGGATCACACCCAAATTTTTAGAATAATTTTTCACCGCCGCACGCGCCCCCACGCGCCGGCCACGCGCAGGCACGTGCATGGCACGCTGACGGCGTCAACTGACGCCGTAGGGAATATTCCGTTAATTCTAACGGATTCCGTTAACGGCGTCAGGAATATTCCGTCAAACTTGACGGAATATTCCATCTCCTTCCCTGGCGAACCTTCGGTGCCATCGCCGACGCCTGAAAACTGGAAAATTTTCTAACTTTGATATCTCGTTCGTTTTTCGTCCAAATTTCCTAATTTTTGCACCAAAATGAAGCCTAGGACTAGGGGAACACAACCATTCAACTTTTAAGGGTTAAAAACCATGGAATCTCACCTGCGAAATCGATCCAACTCCGGCCAACTTCGAACCCAATGATCCCGACGTCTAATTCCTTCAAACGAACTACTCCGAGTCTCCTTGGGAATCCACCAAGCTACCTACAAGCTTCATTTTCCTTAAAACGTGAGAAATCACGTTTGCATGAATAGTACCCAAATCGGACATCGTCGAATCGACGTGAAAACGATGGAGTTCTCACCTGAAAATGGTACGACTGGACTCCCACGAGCCTCACGAGCTCGACTATGGCCTTGGTTTCCTCGATCTGTGGGTGTTTGATGGGTTTTGGGTGGTGTCCGTACGTATATGGTGAAAGAGAAGGGAAATGGGGTTCTCGGGATAGTAGCAGGAAACAGAGAAAAGGTGGTGATGTGTAGGGGTGCGTGTGTGGCCTACAACATGCCAACAAAACTAAAAAAAACAACCAATAACGTAAAGAAAACGAACTAGGGGTAAAAGTGTCTTTTCACACGTACGTTACAACGATTTTGGGACAGGTTGTCACACTTAGGCTTCTGGGTTTGTTGTTTTAGAGCTAAATAAGATAATTTAAATATAATTTGAATCATTGAAGTCATCACTCTTGCCTCTCTGTCTCTCTCTCTCTCTAAACAATTTCCAATTGGTTTTTAGAAAGAGAAAGTGGCAGCAGCAGCAGTGGGGAAGGAAGAAAAACTATTCCTGTTTCTGTGATCCTGCCCTTCGAAGCTCTGGAGTTTGGCTTTGGCTCCGTTAGCTATTAAGGTAATTATTAATCCATGCCAGGAGAGGGTCACAGTGAGAGAAATAGTCGGGATTGCTGGGAGATAAAGAGAGAGGGAGGAGTGGGGGGGAGATAAAGTTAGGTTCGTGTATGCGGGATATGTGGAATAAGAATTTATTTGAGAGTTTTAGGTCTTTTTCAGCGTCCCTGTTTAATTTCTAGATTTGTGGTTTTCGATTTGCAGCTGGATTTTGTGTTTGGATTTTTTTTGTTTTGTGATTTTGGGGGTTATGTCTGCGTGCTTCGATCTTGCGTCTGGTTGTCTAATTTGATTTAGTTTTTTCTTCCAGGAAGCGCTGATCATCAAATTTTGGAGCTGTTGTGTGTGGCGTTGGTAGCCCTTTTGTGCTGAGGGTATACAATTTTTTGTTTTTCCCTTCGAGTCTTTTGTTAAGATTTTTTTTTTTTTTTTTTTTTTTTTTTGGTGGCCTTTGGTATGCAGATACAACTTTTGTTTAAATTTTTGTTTTTTCAAATTTTGGCTATTTTGTTTATGTGTTTAGATGCTCAGTGTGGGTTTATGGTATAGTTTTCCTTTTATTTTCAGGAAACGGTGCTTTTTGTTTTCTGGAACCGCTTGTAGAGCGCACTACTTGAGGATCTCAGATCGAAGGTAAAAGGTAAAAGGTAAAAATCTCTAGCTTCCTTTAATGGTGTAAGCTTGCACGAAAGAGAGAAACAATAACCAAAATTTTATCTGAAGAGAACCAAGAATTTTGAAGCCAATTACATTGGCTTAAGAATTTCTTAGGATAGAACTTGCACTCGATCGACAGTTTTATTTATTTGCCTCTGTTTTCTTGCTCGGAAAATATTATTTCCAGCCCTCAAAGCCAACCAATTGAAATTTCTGTTCGGGCAACAACCAACACATAATTCTAATAAAAAAGAAGTAGCGAGAAGAAGAATGTAATACAGAGACACATGCATGTGGAACTTCATTGCTAGATTTTATTATTTATCATAACTCAGTAAAGAAAAATTACAGACGTTGCCTTCATAGGTTTAGGGTTTTATTTTAGATAAATTGCAGTGCACTGTCTGTGCTAAAAGTTTTTGGATCCAAAGCGGTCAGGATGCTAATTTATAAAGAATTTTTCTTTAAATTTTTGTATTCTTTTGTGATTTCATTTTATCTGAATTATTCATTTAATGTTTGAGATGCACTACCTTGCAGAGTATTGTTCTCTTTTGGCTATAACAAGAAATTTGATTGTGCAGATTGTATTTGTTTTGGGATCTATAAAAGGATATTACAAGGAACATATCTTGGCTGTTGATACCATACTTGGATTCTAAACTCTCCAAAGCTGCCTTCATCTGGGTTATTTTCTCAACATTCTCTTTTTCGTTTACGGTTGGTTTCGTATACCATTGCAAGTGTTAAATTTGTGATTTGTTGTTTATGTGGTGAAAAAATAGGATGCTAGACCAATTCAAATTATTTATTTGTTACACGAAAAAAAAAACTTTTAGAACTCCCGGTAGAAAGAGATTTCGCTAACGAAAAAGTCTTATTTTTTTGTGAGACTTAAGAGGTTACCTTCTCCAAACGCATAAATGGACTTTTGAAGAAGGCTTTTGACCTCTCTATCCTCTATGACGCTAAAGTTGCTCTCATGATCATCTTCTCTCGCTCTGGCATGGCCTGCCAATTTGCAAGCCATGAGTACATTTAATTAACAAATAATTCAACTAGCTAGCTAGGTTTGATGATCATCTTTTCAATTAATATGGTTTTGCTAACGTGTAATGCAGCATAAATAGGACCATTTCCATGTATAGAGGTAAAGTAGGGTTGCCTGAAATCAAACAACTTAATTTTGTGTTCCAATATCACAAAGAATGGTGCAGGAATTTTCATATTTGGGTAGATTTTTATGAATTGTTCTCGAGCTAAAGGTTGAAATGATCTTATTCACTTTGATCTTTTCTAGAAGCTATTTGTTAACGGTTGTTAACTTGGCTAAATGAGTTTTGCAAGCTACCATTTTGTTTAAATGTAGAAACAAAAACTAATATCCATGAAAAGAAAGATGAGTTACAAGGAAAGATAGGATATCCGTTTAAGCTTGACTGAAAGTTAGAGTGTAATGCTTGGTGATCATCTATTGCTACAAGAAGAAATTAAAAAACTTTGTTATTTGATTCTCCGCATTTTCATCGCTGATTCGTCTATGAACAGTTAAATTTTGCTTTGCCTTTATTAATCTTGAGTTCACTCTTTTCTATTGTTATTATATATTGTTTTCAATTATATAATTGCAGCTTTCAAAAGAGGAAGATGGGTATTTTTGTTTGGAGAGAGAGAGGGGGAAGATAGTTAGAGAGGTGAATTATGTTGACAAATGGGATAGTGGATTATAATGTTGTATTAATTAGAATGTTAGGATTTTGTATCACGTTGTGTGAGTTAATGTTTTCTGTTCTATGTTGTGAATGATTTTGCATTCATTACTGCCAGGTTTTTGCCCCAGTGTTTATATGTGATGCATCAACATTTTTTTTACTTAAAATAACCCCAATGGTTTGGCCTTTCTGTATTCTCATATAGCATTCAACCAACAACATGCCATTAGGTCTCCGTTCTCTACACAAACTAAAACAAATATTAAGTCCTTTGAACACCCAAATTCAAAACCAATAAGTAATGATAATTACATTATTGTCTTTCCCAATACACAACAAATTGGAACAAAAACTATATATATATATATATATATATATATATATATATAACACTTCCATATGCTTATTTCACTTCATTATTTTTTGCATTCCAGTTGGTCTTTGTTTCGTTCTTAGATAGTTATCAGCATAAAGTAAAATTCCGTTCTTGGCTCTCTTTTTCTATACTGTAGCACCTGCTTATCTGTTAATGTAAATTTGGGTTATGTTGGATTTTTCAATTTGATTCTCCAATATATTTTTTTGATGACAAACTGGTCTAATCAGTAATTCCCCACTCTGAGAACTTGAGACCTTGGACTGATATTTTCTGGTATACTCACAGACCCCTGAGATTTTTATGTCTCCAGAGTTCTCCAGCCAACCAGACCCCTGGTTGCCATACTTTTGTTGCACGCAGATCTTCTGGTATACTCACTAAGCATAAATTTAATGGTTTACAGAAACTTTTAATAGTTCCATCCTAAATATCTTCCTTTATTCTTGATGCCATGCTACTTGCTCGACCCTTTCTTGCATCAGTTGTGTCACCAAAAATTAAAATGAAATGAAATAGTTTCCCTACATGCTTAATGTTGTGAATGCCGGTGATGTTAGAAATTTAGTGTTGTTGCTCTCTTTAATATATCCGTACTCATGTGTTTTACAGATGCGCAGTTCAAAAGAACTGGTTACTGCTTGGGTGAGGGTTTATCTGTATTCTTGCCTTGGAGTTGGATGCACTTTGTGTAATGGATTGTGATTTGTTTGAAAATATCTTTGGTGATGATTTTGAGTATAATGTGTTTTCCTAATACTGTTTTTCTCCCTCTTTGTAGTCCAGTCGTGCAGAAGACATCTCCATTAACCAGTAACAGATGAAATTGTTTGCTGTCGAGGTTCCCATGAAGAAGAGCGAAAATGCTGCAAGTGAAGGATAGATAACAGCTCAAGACACATGGTATGAGGGTGCAGGTAAACTGTACATATGCATCTGGAAAAAGTTAAAAGTTAAGGTGGGTTGGCTGTAGCTTCTCCTTCTCGCCACTACAGAAAACACTTTTGAACTGCATTAAGCTGTTAATAAATTAAGCTTAAGTTATATTTTACTTATCAAAAATGAGTAACCTGTTTTAAAAAGGAAAATTAAGTGCTCATATTAGGTAAACTGTCACTTTTACAAAGTTTTCTGGTAAATTAGATATATAGTTTAATTCGAAGAGTTGTATTGACCTTTACTTTTGTTAAATTATATAGTTTAATTACGTCCCCTTTGTCCAATCCCTATATATCTGCTCAACTCTTGGGTCAATTATCTGCCAATAGGAATGTTTAATTGCTTGATCAATGATGTCAGTTCAGTTTGAAGAAGAAACAGGACTTTTGTTCAATAGGGATTGACTCTCACATACGAGTAAGATGTCTCAATTGTTCATTGATTCTTGGGTGCTACGTCTTTTTAGTTGCTTTGTGTGGAAACTATTCATGCCTGTTGCAACTAATACATTCAAGTCTCGCAGCAATGCACGGGCATATTTTCTCATAGAATCTATTATGGCGCATTGCCAAAAGTTTTAACTCTTGAAGAGTCCCCAACCAAATGGGAAAAACATCATTGAAATGATTGTTTGACAAAACAAGATACTCAAGCCTCACACAATTGACCAATGACCTTGACTGTACGAGAAAAAATTTTATTGAATAAAAAAAAAAAGTTACAACTAGTCAAGCGGTACATAAATCTTACTCCTCAAAATAAAGACAAAATAAAGAAGAGAAAGCGAAAATAAGAAAGTAGGGGGACATACACTTACATAACATAAAACAAACTTACAACTAAACATATAGAGAAGGAAAGAAACCACAATAGAGAAAACAAACGACAACAACTGATGCATAACATTGTAACAAACTTAATTTCTATCCCCCCCCCCACTATTACTCTAAATTTTCCATATCATTTGTCTGATCATTCCAACAATCTTAAGAAACAAGTCGGGCCTCCTTGTGATCACAACATCTGCAAGAACTACTCCCACTACCAACCCACTTGCACATCCGGCCGAAACAATTTTCCAATCAAATTCAAATATTCCTGCTGAGCTAGAATCACCTTCGTCTACGGTTGGAGGTGGAAGTTGAGGGGCCTTACGATTTCCACATTTCTTTGGCAATGGATCTCCACACAACCCTGGGTTTCCCTCGTATGAAGTAATATTCAATGAAGTAAGCTGGGTTCCTTCTGGTATAGGACCTGTGAGATTGTTGTGCGAGACATTGAAACTGCCAAGAAAAGTAAGTTGCCTCAGTTGTTGGGGGATCTGTCCTGAGTGCTTGTTTTGTGAAAGGTCCAACGATTCAAGCTTCATCAAGTTTCCGAAGGATGATGGTATAGAACTAGTGAGAAAGTTATGGGAAAGATTCAGTGACAGAAGCTCCTTCAGATTCCCAATGAATTCTGGAATTTTCCCTTCAAATTTGTTGCTTGAGATATCAAAGGATGCAAATTCTTCTCGAATCTTTGGGTAGTATTGCTCCAAACCTTTTGTTGCTAGTGTGAGTGCGTACCCAATACTTCTATGGATCCTGAGTCCACTAACTTCATAAATCATGTTTGTGTACATATATGCTGACTTGTTTATAATAATATCTGGAAACAGAGATGGAACTGCACCAGTAAAATTATTGTAAGACAAATCAAGAATGCATAACTTGGGAAAATCGATATTCTTTCTAGATTTTCCAATCACACCGTAGAATCCATTATGGCGCATTGCCAAAAGTTTTAACTCTGGAAGAGTCCCCAACCAAATGGGAAAAACACCACTGAATTGATTGTTTGACAAAACAAGATACTCAAGCCTCACACAATTGATCAATGACCTCGGCAACTGCCCCTGCAATTTGTTATGACTCTCATCAATCATCCTCAAACTGCTTTTGTTGTTGTATGGCTGAGGAATAACTCTGTGAAAGAAGTTATTTCCAAGACCTAAAAAAATCAGCTCATCACTAAAGTTTCTGAGACATTGAGGAAGCATTCCACTCAATTTATTTGGCGACAACTCAAGGTATTGAAGATTTTTCATATTGCAAAGCAACGGTGAGATTTCTCCACTAAAGTTGTTGTATGTAGCTGCATATTCTAGCACGGTTGGTGGAGGTATTGGTAGTGATCCATGAAACATGTTGGTCGAAAACCTTACGCCTGCCAAGTTCACCCAAGGAAGGACAACTGGAAATTGGTCTGAAATGAAGTTTCCACTTATGTCTAGGAATACCAAAGTTTCTAAGCTTGTGTTCCACATCCATTTTGGTACTTGGCCTCAGATTTTGCTTTCAGCAATTTCCAAATGCGTCAACCCCTTCTGATATTGTAAGAAGGATGGAAACTCTCCTATGCTGCAATTACTCAATCCAAGAACGGTGAACTGTTGAATTCAAAATTTTGGATTGAGTGACAAATTCTATAGTGTTCCAGCTTAATTGGAGCTGGTAAAGAAATTGTAGATTTTGAAACATTTGAAACTCCACTGCACCACTCAGAGTATTCGAATGTAGATAAAGAATCTGAAGATTTGTGAGATTTGAAAATGACGCAGGAACTGAACCATTTAATCTATTAAAAGCAAAATCTAGGTACTCTAGTTTGCTAAAGTTGCCTAGCCAAGATGTGATTGGACCAGTTAAAAAACTTGTACTAATCCTAAAAGTAGCCAGTTGGGTAAGGTTTGCCAAGGAATCAGGAATTGGACCTCCAAATTTATTGGCTGAAATGTCTAGATAAGTGAGCTACCTAAGATTCCCAAGTGAAGATGGAACCAACCCTTCTGAAAAATTGCATTGTGCCACATCCAAGTTTTGCAGTGAATGAAGGTTTTGAATTGAAGAGGGTATGGTTCCAAAAAAGCCAGTAAAGCTGACTTTTAGTAAGATGAGAGGACTACTTCGATTAAATTTAGGAAAATATCCAGTCAAATCTTGGTTGTATCTCACACTAAGAAATTCTAGGTTTGGTAGTTGGAAAATTCTCACAGGAAATTCACCAAACAGGTGACAGCCTTTGAGGTAGAGGGCTGTCAATGATGATAAATTAGCCATTGAATGAGGCATTGCCGAAGATATGTTTACGAAAATGAGGGAAAGTACTTCGAGACTAGTTAAGTTTTGAACTAGGCTTCCAAGATCTGATGCTTCAAGTTTCAAAAAGGGACGATACTCTTCTTCTGACAAATAATCTACATTGCCAGATAGACGAAGTTATGTCAACTTGGATAACAGTGAAAGTTCAGAAGGGACTTGACCAGAAAAGACAGAGGTAGAGAGGTCAAGATGAGTAAGGCTTGAAAAATTCCTAATGCTAGTAGGAATTTGAGAGTAATTGAAGTTATTGTCAGAGAGGTTTAACCTTTGAAGATGAACAAGGCGGAAGAGGCTGCTATTGCTGTTGATAGAGCCGTGGAGACAGCTGCTACCAAGATCTAGGCCAATCACATGACCCGTCTTCTCATCACACTCGACATCTTCCCATGAGCAGCAGGTGCTATTTCCTCCTTCAGCTGGTTTCCATGATGAAACCTTTGGATAAGCATCGGGAGATCTAGAAGCAGATTTGTCAATCGTAAAGCTGTCTTTGAATTGCAGCAGGGCGGACTTCTACTCATTAGGGCAAGATGGATACTGCTTCTGTGAAGAGTAGGAAGAGTTAGCAATAACCACATGATGAAACAGCAACAAAACCTGTACTAGTTTTGAAACCATGCGAATGGTGGAGGTATCAAGTAACCCCATAGCAACGATCTTTTGAATTTTTTTTTTTTTTTTTTTTTTTTGGCACTCTTAGCTATGTATGGGAATGCAAAGTGACACAACTATTTATAGACTGACATCAATACAAATTCTTTCACAAATTAATTTCTAAAAAGTGGTAGAGACGGGTGTAACGGGGACAAGTGCATCGCATTTCTTCTACATGCGTAAGAGATGCTCTTGACTAATACATTCATGAGTTAATTTTTGAAGTCAAGTCTTCAACTTCTGAAATGGCGTGAAATTAGAAGTTAGACAAATGAGCAACACCATAAAAGAAAAACTAAATAATTTTTGCATACATACGTATAGTTTATTTCATGAGTTCCTTCTGCAAGGGTTTATGATATTTGCATTGACACTCTTGTAAGGTCTTATCATATTTGTATGCCCAATTGCAAGACTTATCAACTTTGTATTTGGATACTTCTAAATGTGTTGGACCTTCATGCTTGAAATCTTCATTAAAATATGTGTAATTTGTATTAGAATACTATGTTAACAGATGAAATGGGTGATCCATTAGCTTAGTGGGTTAAGTTTGAGTGACCCGTTAGCTCAATGGGACGGGTGTGTGACCTGTTAGCTTAACGAATCAGATGAAACCCTACCCAAACCCAATAAACCCAACCCGTTTACAGGCCTAGACTCAAAACACCAGATAGTGAAGGTAATGAAAGTTTTGGACTCTCAGCAGCAAATTAAGGCATTAGAGTCATCAATTTCAATCCCTGTATTGGCTTGAAGTAGGGGGGATTTGAAGCTAGAAATTTTTATTCAATACCCAATTTTTTCAAGATTAGGACTTTCAAACTCCTAATATATATTAAGTCAAGAGTGCAGGTGTAACGAAATTTCTCATTAACTCAAGAGTGCAACTATTCTCATGTTAGATTTTAATGGGTGTTGCAGTTTGAAAAATTTAGCTTGTGCTTTGGTTTTGGTCTATGTTGCATTTTTCAAACTGCAAGTCCTTTTCTTCAGAAAAGAAATATCTCATTAACTCAAGGGAAAGCAAGGAAGAGAGAATTAATATTTCGACTTGGAGTTGCCAGTTAATAAGTCTAGTCGTATTCCTCTTTACTTTTAAGTAAGATGTCTTGGGTTTGATTTTCTCCAAAGACGAATTTGAATCACATTATTGCTAGCCCATTGTGAGACTTAGCCTACTTCCCCACCCTCTTAGTGTATATAATATTGTTTCTTCAAAAAAAACGAAAATGAAAAGAAAAAAAAACCTTTGACTTGGAGTGGAAGCCCTAACCATGGGGAAACTGTCTCCAACTACATGTCTCTAGGTAGTGTAGCTGATTCTTGTTGATAGAATTTGTGGAATAAAAAATAATCCCAAAAATTCAAAAGGGGACACATGGACTTTTACTTTAGAAAGACAAGATTGCCCGGGCAGAACTCTCAAGTATTCCCATGTGCAGCTGAGCATCCCTGAAAGTTCAAGAAGCGGACACGACTACTCAAAGCTCCCCTATTCGTGGCATGGAAAAAATCAAAGGCATTAAAGATAGAACTAATTACCAAATCCTATCTTTAATACAATCCTAATTGAAGATCAACCATATCAAGTAAGGAATTCCTATCAAATCAATTATGGATATTCCCATCATCATTTCAAGATATAATCTCCTAGTTAATATCTTGGAAACATCATTTCCTTGCGCATCCTATGGCTAAAGATGACATAACTTGGCCAATAGAAAGTCGCCATGTGTAGGGCAAATCCCTACACCATGACTGGCCACTACCTTCCTATAAACACCCTCATCACCTTCAGATTTCGATAAGCTTTTGGTACGCATACAAGCCCTAAAAACTCATTCTTTTTAGAGAACCTAACTTAGGCATCGGAGATCCATTTGCTGAACACACCCCCCCCCCCACCCCACCCCCCCACCCCCCTTCCCCACCTTGTGGGAGCATAAGCCTTAGGTCTTTGATCAAAGATGTTAATTGTTTTGTAGGTACAAGTTCGTCAAAACAGAAGGCAGTGAATTTCTGCTACCACACAATTCTTCCACACTTAAAATGAGTTTCTATACATGTGTTTAATTGTGTGTTAGATACACGATTTAATGCATGACCATGGATTAAGTCATGCCATAGAATGAACAATTTTTTTTAAATAACGAACGACCTTTAACATTTGCATAGCAATTGAATAATAATCGACCTCACGACTGCCCTT
The DNA here is from genome assembly GCF_041283825.1 of Pyrus communis. Taxonomy (NCBI): domain Eukaryota; kingdom Viridiplantae; phylum Streptophyta; class Magnoliopsida; order Rosales; family Rosaceae; genus Pyrus; species Pyrus communis. The sequence continues at coordinate 9,054,659 of NC_142571.1, forward strand.
AACATACTATTGTTGATCTTGTGCAGTTGCGAATATTTAATTGTCTTTGGTTTTTATCTATATTGTAGATACTCCGAGCTCACATAAGTCTAGTAAACATTCGTCCAAAGACAATTTTACTAGCAACTTGTAACTCAAGTAATTAAAGCATCCCCGGTTTCACATAATTAAATATGTAATTTTCTTTTTCTTATATTTGAATTCCACAAGACAACCACAATTCTCATTCTACTAATTGCATCCCCAGTCACCAAATTATGGCACTCCCACCCACCCTCTCTACATATTTCACCAAGAGTGTATAATTGTGATTTTCATTCCCACTATGCCCTGCGCTCTTATTTTCATCTCCATGCATCTTCAGAAAGAAGCTTTTATTTCATTCCCTCAGGAAGTTCCAGGGATATGCCACCTTTCAAAATACCATCAATTTCCATAATCAAAATCATAGTTTTCTATATTCTATCAATATGAAATTTCTAACCGTACACAAATTTTGGCATATACTTGATCACCATTCAAATACTAATCTAGCACCAAAGATCTAGTTTGAAACTCCATACCAAGTCAAATTATCGTCCTGTTTTCTTATCCCCAAATAACTGACAATATTTTCTGCAGAAATTCCCTTCGCAAAAATTATTTAAACTTCCCCTCATTTCTGTACTTTTAAGAGCCTCCTATTTTTCATTACACCAACCTAACTTACAAACTACGTCAAACCTATCCCCTCCTCTCACGCTCAAGCAAAACACAACTCCATTTTTCTCTCTGTTTTCTTTAGTTGATGACCGCTGCCATTCCGCTCAAGTCCACATTTCAGCACTCTTTGGTCTCCACATAATTACTTTCTAAACCCATTTCACTAAAACAAAGTCAGTCAAACTATACATCTTTCTCAATAGAACTCTAATACGCCAATGCAACAACACATGCAAAAACTAGCTTTATATTCAATCCTATTCCATACACTTTGCATATTACCAGAGGTATCAACGTCCAAAAATCCACTTGTTACAAACCTTTCAAATTTCAAACACACACACATACATACTTATATATATATACACACACACACACACACACACACACACATACATATATAAGTCATGCTCCGGACTCAGGTTGATATAGAAAACTCAAATCCGAATCCGGAACACAAGCTAAAAATTAAATAAATAAAAATAAACTAAAACCTGATGAAAATAAATTCCTCTTGGACAAAGAAACTCAAGAATTCTTTACAAGGCTACAAAAAAAAATAAATAAATAAACTTATGGTGATCTCACATCTAATTCAATCTCATTCCGCGTACTCTCTTGATTGTTTAGTTCCAAAACTTGCATAACAATGAAGGCGTGAACTTCAACAACTCACTACGGACATAACCTTAACACAGTATATATTAATCAAACTAGATTAGGTGTCATGGCATCATACACAATCAAGTATCAAATCATTATTGATAACAATGCATGAATGCAATGTAAAGCATTTTAACTATACATGTTAATTTGCATAACAAAATACATAGACTTCGTATGTCCCATTCCGTACTTATACCACTTGGTCCCGAGCGTTAAATTATACAAACTTTCTACCGACCCCGAGCCAGGGTTGTGACACCTAACTAGGTCAACCGACCCGGTGATTGTGCCTAATCAAAACTAGTGGAGCCAACAATGCATGCGGGTGTGAGGCCCTCTGCAGCAACTTGAACAGAAGAGCCCAACAACTATATATGACGTGGCTCGATAACAACCGTAAAATTTTAGAATGTTTGATGATATGGACCATTGGATCTCCAACAATTAAAAAAATAAAAAGATTCTTACTGTTGATCCATGTGGCGCTTTCTAGTACGTCATATTCAATACTAAAAAAAAAAAATCAATTTGTCAGGATTAATTTGACGTTAAAAATGGAAAAAGGGAAATAAAATTAATTAATTTTTATTCTATAAAAACCCAACCATGTTCTTGATTTCTTACACCACACTGCACCACAACTCAATATTATTTTTGTTACAATCTCCTGTATTTGTTTTCCACTTTCCTACAAACTCCTAGGTTGAATAAGGATATGTGGCATGATATGAATGGTCGAGAATTTTATAAAAAATATGAGCGGATATTATTAACGGATAATGACATGTGGCACGACAAGGATGATTTAAAATCTTTTAAATAATTTAAGGCGATAATGACACATAAAGGAGAAAGCCAACAAAGCAAAATACACACACATGTAAATTATGTAATTGCCCCTGGCAATGGCAACAGATGGAGTTTTGTTTTAGTACAACGATATAGTTTACAGTAAAGGGAGGAAGAGTTCAGCTAAGCCACACAATTGACAACCTAATTTGGTATCGATTTCGTCATCCACGAGATTCGTACCTAAGACCTCTCACTTACAAATGAAGATGAATACCATCAGACTGTAGTACTGAATGACACAATAAATGAAGTTATACAAATGCATTTTACTTTTCAGAGAGAAAAGTAACTGACTTTGGACTTTTTCTTACCCTTAGCCCTTCCTCAGCAGGATCTTAAGCGATTATCCAGGCGTGTCTATAGAGAAAGGGATTGGTTAATTTGGTGGTTGCATGACACGTGTAAAATCTCCTTCAGTCATAGAAGCTGTCTCAAATTTTAGTCAGTCAAGTGTAATGCCAGCAATTGTTTAAAGATTAGATTAATTTTTCTTCAAAACCTACAACTAGCATACGGAACAAAACGATCAAATGGAAGTCACCAAGTGGCAATAATCACGGACCAATTTGGCGTTGAGTACTTTACATGTGGGCCAATTTGGCGTTGGGCTTTACAGGTGGACCAATTTGTTCTGACATTCTAAAGAAATACAACTATAAAATGAAGCAATATGAAAAGTGATTTAACTTCTTATAAACCATGCAAGGTTTTGTTATTCGTCGATATGAGACTTTGGCTTCCACACCTTCACATAATGTTCCAATAAATTGTTTTTTCCCATTAATTTTCTTGTTAAAATATGTCAATAATTTTTTAAAATGGTACATAAAAGTATTCTTATAACATCCCTCAAACCTAGAAAACCAAATAAAATAATAAAACTAAAAAACACATCCCTATTCTAATTTGGTAAACTAGGCAGTCAGAAATTCCACACATTTCCTAGTCAAATCTGCACCAAATCAGGCTTAAGAAGTGGTGTTGGAAAAATGAAAACATCCCCTTCAACTTTGTAGAATGAACTTTCCTAAACAAACATCATTTTCAAGGACTTGTGACCAAAATAAGCCCAAAACGTCAATCTGGCAACACAATCCTCTTCACTCATTGATTAATCGGTTCTAATTGGAATCACTAACTAGATTCCAATTGGAATCAGTTCCAATTTAAGGAAAAAAATATTTTTTTTTTCTTAAGGGTCATAGCGGGTCATAACGGGTCAGGTCACCTTACCCGTTGGCTAAGGTGACCCGACCTGTTAAGGACTCGTTAAGATAACGGATGTGACACGACATGACCTTTTAAGATAACAGGTGTTACATGAAAACGACACGAACACGACAGACACGACGCGTTTGCTAGGCCTTGTTTTTACCCCTAAGTTGTGCGCGACATCCTACTTCCTTCCTTCCCTTCTTTGTTTTGGCAGCCTTCCCCTTCATTCCTTTCATTCTTCGTATTTTCTCCCCCACGCCGTCTCACTTTCAGAGTCTGTAAGACTCGCTCACGACTCAGCAGCTGTTCAGCTTGACTCGTGCCTCATCTCAGTCTCACTTAGTCCTTCCTCGACGTCAACCACTCGCCCACCTCACACTCACCCTCGCAACCCACAAGCTTCCTCTCGCCGTTTCAAGTCTCGACAACCCACCTTGATTCCTCGATTCCAAAAGGTTAGTCTTTCTGCTCGATTAAAATTTGGATCCACAACTATAGTTGGTCTTTCTGCTTATTAAAATTTGGATTCACAACTGTGTTTTTGTATGATGTATTTTTCCGATTAGGAATTTGGATTGGAAGCCTTTGATAGGATTAGACATGGTAAAAGGGAAATTGCAAGAAAGTAAATGCAGGAAATGGAAAAGGAAATCAAAGGAAATTCATAGTCTCTTTTCATCATAAAAGGGGTTTAAATACACCCAAAGATAGCTAGGGTTTGAAATATAAATAGGCCTAATGATATCACATATGTAATGGGCCTAATAGCTAATAACAACAATAGCTGGTCTAATTGATCTAATAGAAACCCAATAACTTAGAGTCGCATCAATCCCACCCCCTTAAGATGAGGCTTGTCCTCAAGCATCTCAAGCCGAGAAAGAAGCTTGCAGCAGTCTGGAAAGAGGCCAGCCAATTTGCCAAACGGTGTACCATACTCATATTCAGTATTAGCTTCTGTATGGACTTTAAATCACGAACCATGTTCTTCCAAAACATCTTCGGTGTGTGCACCCAAAAAACAAATATCAGTAACTCAGATCCTGCCAAAATGAAATCAGGCAGTCTTGCCAAATACTTTGAGATGGAATAAAATAGTTGAAGCACACTGATTTTGACAACACTGAACACGAGAACAATCAGCCTTGTTGCATCACCAACCACCAACTCGTGTGGTAGATAGATTGAATTAAAGATGGCAAGAAATAGGGTATGTTGTACCAATAGCACCCATTTCATAGCAAGCAGCATCTCCGATGAATGGTCAAGCAAAATACAGGTTTCTTCATCATATTCGAAAGCCTCTGCATCATGCTCTGGAAATAGGTTGGAGGCCCAAAAATAGTATGGAAAATAACTTGTCACAAAGCCATTGAATACCTCAAGATTAGTGAGTGAAGGCCAATTGTTGTTCAGCAATACACCAAAAGAATTCAAAGAGATCTCACCCCCGTTGCGAAATTCCATGGATGATTGGATGGCTTGATAATCGCTTAAGTAGAGCAGTGAATCGGCACAGAACATTCCATAATTTATCATCTCATGCTGCAAAAAGAGTGCTAGACCCTTCCAATAATCGAAACAGTTTGGCACACCACCAAATGTGTTTGTCATCTGGTACACTACAGAGCAAATGGGTCTAATCCTAGCTGTATGTGACATCTCACTCTTGAAGAACCATATTACAGGGGACTCATTACTCTGGAATATGTAGGTGAAAAAGCAAATTAGGTAATCATTTCTCTACCACTCTGTCTTGTTTGAACCCCGAACACTTCGTGAAAGTGATGGTTGTATTCCTTCCCCATAAAGAATATGGATCATGTTCACACGAACTAAAGCAGTGAAATGATTCCAACCAATTATAGTAAATCCCTTGTACACAGAAAACCAAATTGCAGAATCTAGTGCTGCTCTCATATTTCCCAAGGTAACTCTCCATATACCATGGTGATGAAAAGGATCAACTAGAACAAAATTACAGCGCAAAACTTCATTCCATAGGTGTAGTGATAAGAACACTACAGCTTCCCCAACCCATGTGGCAACATGTAAAACATTCCCATTCAACCAATTATGCATGCAATTAATATCGGTAGCAGGAAACTGATTGCTCTTCCCCAAATAGATATGATCTGATTCAAGCATATGAAAGTGTGAAACCAAACAAAGAACAAGTATAAATACTGGAGGTAGAACCTGAGTAGGAGGCAATGAGGTAGTAGGATCTGGAAAGTACCTCTCCATTAAACGAATATGAGTCGTATGAGCCATAAACAAGGCTGCCATGAGGTCGACATTGTATTTAGCATTGAAGTGGCACCATGATACATACTCATCACCATCAAAATGCTTGCCAAAATCAGTTATTATACCAATGCTGTCAATATAGAAGGCAAGAACCACATGGATTTGATTTGCATAAGCAATATAGGAAGCTACCAATGGACTCATGTACTTAGAAATAACCTCTATAACTTGCAAAAGCCTCTGTGAAGCTGATAGAAATGCCTTGTTCAGCACACCATGGTAATGCATGCCATCTAGTAAAAATCGAGCAGTAGGTTGTGTTACCCAAGTTAGCAACATGTTCTCAAATGTCTCCCAGTTGGAATGTGTTCGAATTTATAGTGAAAAGACCATCCAATGGCTCTGTACCCACTGCTAGAGAAAAAGGCATAGAAAGAAACTTCTGAAAATAACAAGAATATTTTTCCTTGACAAGTTTTGATGCTACGAAAATAGGTAACCCAAAACTTGTCAATGACACTGGCAGCACATATGCATTAGCATCATCTAAGAACTCAACAAGGGATATTTCAGAACTGAGGGTAAACCCTTGTTTGCCGGACAAATTCCTCGAACTCATCATGGTCTAACCTCATCCACTTGGAACGGAATGAGAAAACTAATGCAAAAGCTGCACAGCTTAATTTGCAAAATGCATGCCCCAGATCCCATACAAGCTGAAATTCAAGTAGAATAGTTAAAAAGAGAGAGAAAGCTAGATGTAGATCAACAGTCAAGGTATCCAAAATGCACAGCTTTGGTTGAGATGCAAAATAGCAACAAAGTAGTGGCTTAAATATAGTCAAGTACTTGGCACAAGCACTGCTAGCACAGCAAGGAATAAGCCATTGCAGGCGATAAATTTGAGACATGAAATCGAAGATGGTTTCTATATTGCCATCACTTTGTCTCTTTGACATTTCATCAAGCAGTTCTGCTGCAGTCAATTCCATCTTCACGAATTTGCCAACAAGATACAAAATAACCCACCCATATTTATCATTCAAGAATGCACTATATTTAGCATTCAAAAGCGAATGGAGTATGGCCCTTGAATTTGCTGAACTATGACTCAGATAAGGGAATACCTCAGGTTCACTGTTTTTTATATGAGTTAGTGGTTGCTTATGTAGGTGTATATTCTTCAATTTGAAGTTTTGGTGATCTCCATACCACTCCTGTTGACGATATCATACTGATCTTCCGGTTGCAAGTGGCCTGCAACTTTGGCTTCAGAGTTTTTGGGAAGAATATCCACACCAGCTGGTTCGAAATTTGGAGATAAAATTATGGCTACAGCTGAAACGGTTGAGTGTGGATTGACAGGCGGAGTTGCCATTGCTGTCAACAAGGGTGAAGACGAGAGTAACGGTGGAACGCGATGGTCTTGGAGCTTCGATGGTGGAGATGATCGAATTTGCGACGGAAGACGTGGCGGGGGTTGAAGAGAGCTCATGGACAGAGGCCTTTGTGGGTGAATAACCAAATTCTGGCGAAGGGTCAGGAGAGCACTCTGAGCGAGGAGCAATCTCTACTGATTCAAAATGCGAAGTGGTGGTCAGTGGCGCCAGGAAGGAGAACGGCGGTGGTACCGTGGTCATGATGGTTTGAATCGTGTCTAGGCAAACACCCAGAGAAGACGCGGATTCCGTAACACTCGTAACTTGCTTGCCCAGTCCGTCACGGTGAAGAACAGGTGCGAGCACTACCATTGTGAACTCTAGAACGGTGGGTGTGGACTTCGTCGTCCCCAATAAGTCCGGATCTAGAATGTTCATGGTCGAATTTGGAGGGACCCTCGCCAATCCAAGCAGCCGAAGCTCCTCCATAAGAGCTTCCCGTAAGGTAGCTTGTTGGTTATTGAGTGTTGTCATTGTCTTCCGGAATTCAGACGTGTGGAACTGGAATTCCTCCACCATGGTAGTGGAATTTGCCGATGCCCTTGGTGGAGTAGGAGCTAACAACGAAATCAAGCGATTCCGGTATCGTCGTCGGCAAAGGCTCCCAGACGGAGGCTTCCTCTTCGTCCGCACGAGGGAAACCACAGCAGGATTTCGCCCGATTTAAGTGACGGCTGCTTAGAAGTGTGGCGAATTCCTCCGACCATGCTGAAGACATTTCCTGTTGCAGGAGCTGTGTGAACTGTCGAATCGAGACCCAGGTCAAGTTCATAATATGAGACCTGATGGGGGTCATTAAATCGTAGACGGTTCTCGAAATCGAAAACCCACAAATTCTGTTCGTACGACGATGGAGAGTAAATTTGGGGATCGTGAAAATTAGGGTTTGTGGCATAGGAATGAGGGATTTGAGGGACGTCTATGAAGTCCGAATACACAACGGAAGGTGGTGCGGGGTGCGGAAGGAAAATGGGACTGGTATATGAAGGAGCTACGGGAAGCTCAGGCACATCCGAGGCTGGGTAATCTGGCGGTCGATAGTAACAACTGGAGTAAGGAAATGTGGGCTTATACTCGTATGGAATCTGGCACTGAGAAACATTGGTTTCTGGATTCCATCACACTTCTTCACGGTGCCGGAAGTGTGGGATCAACGAAGGCAAACCACAGATCCACGGTGGAAAAGGAAATCAATTGATAGGATCAAACATGTAAAAGGAAATTGCAAGAAAGTAAATGCCGGAAGTAGAAAAGGAAATAAAAGGAAATTCATATTTTCATTCATAAAAAGGGTTTCAGGAAATTATATTTTCATTCATAAAAAGGAAATTGCAAGAAAGTAAATGCCGGAAGTAGAAAAGGATATAAATGAGCCTAATGATATCACATATGTAATGAGCCTAATAGCTAATAACAATAATAACTAGGCTAATTGATCTAATAGAAATCCAATAGTTTAGAGTCGCATTAACTTTATCTGTCATTTCTGCTTTGACAGTCTTGTTTCTCTATTGTAAATATAAATTCATCACACAAAAACACAAAAAGGTTTTGTTATTTCCCATTAATTTTCTTGTTAAAATATGTCAATAATTTTGAAAAATGGTACATAAAAGTACTCTTACAAAGTTATAATATCCTTCATGTGAAAATGTTTTCTGCAAGAATAAAAAGTGTATTATCCTTGCAAGACAAGAGAAAAATTAAGTCACAATGAGCATGGAAATTATCAAGGAGAATTTATAAGATAGATATTTATATTAACGATAACATTATTATTTCATTAATGATATAACACAAGTTTTAGGGTTAACGACATTGATGTTTTCTGTTTCTGCGCTTCAAGTCCACCAGCCCTTTTGCATTTGTTGCCTATTGCACAACTGATGCATTCAGTTTACAAGTTGTTCCTACAAAAACCAATTCCCTTGTAATCCACGATTCTCATTCATTCCCTCCGATGATTGGAACAAAATGTTGTACAAATTTCGTAGCTCTGGTTTTAGAATTTTAGACAATTCTTGCTATACACATTACTCTTAAATATGTAACTGTTGTACAAGTATTCTTAGTTACTAAGGCATAGGAAAGTTTCGATTTCATTTGATTGAAGAGATTGTCTCCAATTAATCGAATGAATAAGAATCCTTCCAAATGAACATAGCTGCTTTCATTCTAATTTCAAAAAATCCAAATCCATGAAAACGTGCAGCACTCTACCATCTTTATTTACTTTACTTTCTATCTTCATTTAATTGTTAAAGAAACTCGATGGTACAAGCAAACTGATATAACTTAAAAACAATATGATATATAGGGCTGAGTCTTGAACTTGAACACAATCAACTAAAAGCTAAAAAGCACCAATACATTCTATCGTCTTTTTATAAAAGAAACCTCAACAGTACGAGGGAAAATTTATTAAATAAAAAAAAGAAGTTACACTTAGTCAGGGGGGGCATAAACCTTACCCCTCAAAATAAAGAAAGAAGAAAGAAAAGAAACCGAAATTACAAGAAAATAGGAGGGACATATACTTACATAACCTGATACAAACTTATAACTAAACATATAGAAAGAAAAGGAAAGAAACCAGAACAGAGAAAACAAACGAAATGCGTAACGGTAACAAACTGAATTTCTACTTCCCCCACTAGTACTCTAAATTTTCCTTATCATTTGCCTGATCATTCCAACAATCTTAAGAAACAAGTCGGGCCTCCTTGTGATCACAACATCTGCAAGAACTACTCCCACTACCAACCCACTTCCACATCCGGCCAAAACAATTTTCCAATCAAATTCAAATATGCCTTCTGAGCTAGAATAACCTTCGTCGACGGTTGAAGGTGGAAGTGGAGGAGGATTTCCACATTTCTTTGGCAATGGATCTCCACACAACCCTGGGTTTCCCTCGTATGAAGTGACATTCAAAGAAGTAAGCTGGGTTCCTTGTGGTATAGGGCCTGTGAGATTATTGTGAGACACATTGAAACTGGAAAGAAAATTAAGTTGCGCCAGCTGTTGGGGGATACGTCCTGAGAGCTTGTTTTTTGAAAGGTCCAACGATTCAAGCTTCATCAAGTTTCCAAGGGATGATGGGATAGAACCAGTGAGAATGTTGTGGGATAGATTCAGCGAACGAAGCTCCTTAAGATTCCCAATGAATTCTGGAATTTTCCCTTCAAATTTGTTGCATGAGATATCGAAGGATGCAAATTCTTCTCGAATCTTTGGGTAGTATCGCTCCAAACCTTTTGTTGGTATTGTGAGTTGGTAATCAACACTGTTAACAATCCAGAATCCATTGACATCATAAATTACGTCTGTGTACATATATGTTGACTTGTTTACAGTAATATCTGGAAACACAGACGGAACCGCACCAGTAAAATCATTGTAAGCCAAATCAAGAATGCGTAACTTGGGGAAATCGACATTCTTTCTAGACTTTCCAATCCCACCGTAGAATCCGTTATGGCGCATTGCCAAAAGTTTTAGCTCTAGAAGAGTCCCCAACCAAATGGGGAAAGTATCATTGAATCGATTGTTTGACAAAACAAGATACTCAAGCATTATACAATTGACCAATGACCTCGGCAACTGGCCCTGCAACTTGTTATGACTCACATCAATCATTCTCAAATTGCTTCCTTTGTTGTATGTCTGAGGAATAATTCCGTGAAAAAAGTTGTTTCCAAGAAGTAAAAGAATCAGTTGATCACTAAAGTTTCCGAGACATTGAGGAAGCATGCCACTCAGGTTATTTTTCGACAAGTCAAGATACTGAAGATTTTTCGTATTGCAAAGCAACGGTGAGATTTCTCCAGTAAAGTTGTTGTCTGCAGCTGCATATTCTCGCATGGTTGGTGGAGGTATCGGTAGTGATCCATGAAACATGTTGGACGAAAACCTTATACATAACAGTTTCACCCAAGGAAGGAAAAGTGGAGGTTGGTCTGAAATGAAGTTTTGAGAAATGTCTAAAAATAGCAAAGTTTCTATGCTTGTGTTCCACATCCATTTTGGTACTTGGCCTCGGATTTTGTTTCTGGAAAGGTCCAAACGCTCCAAACTTTTCTGATATTGTAAGAAAGATGGAAACTCTCTTATGTTGCAAAAACTCAATCCTAGAATGGTGAACTGCGGAACTGTTGAATTCACAATTCTGGATTCGGTGACAAAATCTATATTGTTCCAATTTAATTGGAGTTGGTCAAGAAATTGTAGATTTTGAAACGTATGAAACTCTACTACACCACTCAGACTATTGGAATGTAGATAAAGGATCTGAAGGTTTGTGAGATTGGAAAATGATGCAGGAATTGAACCATTCAGTTCATTAAAAGCAAAATCTAGGTACTCTAGTTTGCTAAAGTTGCCTAGCCAAGGTGGGATTGGACCAGTTAATCGACTTGTACTAATCCTAAAAGTAGCCAGTTGGGTAAGGTTTGCCAAGGAATCAGGAATTAGACCTCCAAATTTATTGGCTGAAATGTCTAGATAAGTGAGCTGCCTAAGATTCCCAAGTGAAGATGGAACCAACCCTTCCGAAAAATTGCATTGAGCCACATCCAACTTTTGCAGTGAATCAAGGTTTCCAATCGAAGAGGGTACGTTTCCGAAAAAACTGGTATATGAAACTTTCAGAAGCATGAGAGGACTACTTCGATTAAATTCAGGAAAATATCCAGTCAGATCTTGGTTGTATCTCACGGTAAGAATTTCTAGGTTTGGTAGCTGGAAAATTCTCACCGGAAATTCACCAAACAGGTGACATTCCACGAGGGCTAGGGTTTTCAAAGATGATAAGTTAGCCATTGAATGAGGAATTGCCGAAGATATGTTTACGAAACTGAGAGAAAGTACTTCGAGACTAGTTAGGTTTTGAACTAGGCTTCCAAGATCTGATGCTTCAAGTTTCAACAGGGGACGATACTCATCTTCTGACAAATTATCTACATTGCCAGATAGATCAAGGTATGTCAACTTGGATAACAGTGAAAGTTCAGAAGGGACTTGACCAGAAAAGACAGAGATAGAGAGGTCAAGATGAGTAAGGCTTGGAAAATTCCTAATGCGAGGAGGAATTTGAGAGTAATTGAAGTTATTGTCAGAGAGGTTTAACCTTTGAAGATGAACAAGGCGGAAGAGGCTGCTATTGCTGTTGATAGAGCCGTGGAGACAGCTGCTACCAAGATCTAGGCCAATCACATGACCCGTCTTCTCATCACACTCGACACCTTCCCATGAGCAGCACGTGCTGTTTTCTCCTTCAGCTGGTTTCCATGATGAAACCTTTGGATAACCATCGTCGCTAGAAGCAGATTTGTCAATAATAAAGCTGTCTTTGAATTGCAGCAGGGCGGACCTCTCCTCATTAGGGCAAGATGGATACTGAGCAATAACCACATGATGAAACAGCAACAAAACTAGTACTAGTTTTGAAACCATGCGAATGATGGAGATATCAAGTAACCCCATAACAACAATCTTTTGAATTTTTTTTTTTTGCACTCTTAGCTGTGTATGATGGAAGTGCAGAGTGATATACAACAATTTATAGACTGGCTTCGATCAGTATAAAATACTTCCGCAATATAATTTCTGAAAAGTGATAGAGACGGGTGTAGCGGGGACAAGTTGATATGATGCCTTGACTAATTGATGAGAAAACTCAAAAGTTAGAAAAATCAGCAGCACCATTCAAGAAACAAGTCGACTTGACGAGAAAAAGAAAGGGTACATATCCCATTTTACTTCTCATACATATTTTTAATTTTCTATCATTATATTGGATGAATTAAAGAAAATCATCGGACATAAATTAATAAGAGGTATGTAAGAAGTAATTTGGGATGTGTGGATAACACACTCTAAAAGAAATACAAACCAATCACAAACTTTGCCAAGATGGCTACGAAAGGCAAAAAGAGTGCATCGTACCAAACATGAAAGCAATCGCAAACGATCCTGAATAATAGGGAACTAATCTTAAGATCATGTGAAACAGAAGGATTTAAAAGAATAATATATGCGCCATATAATACTACGATTTAATGATATTCCTCTTTATTTGTAAGTGAGAGGTCTTAGGTTCGATTCTTGCCAAAGACAAATTTGAACTACATATATATATATATGAAATACAACTGTATGGATTATTAACAAACCAATGACAAACTTTACAAAGATGACTACGTAAGGCAAAAAGAGTAAGTACATCGTACCAAACTTAACTCCAGCCACGTTACATGGTGTATTTATAAAGATGCAATTCTTGACAAACATGAAACAGAATACTGGGGAACTAATCTTATGATCATGTGAAACAGTAGTATTTAAAAGAATAATATATGCAGAACATACTATTACGGTCTAATGATATTCATCTTCACTTATAAGTGAGAGATTTTAGGTTTAATTCTTGTCAAAGGCAAATTTGAACCACATTATTACTAACTTATTGTGATGATTAGTTCACTTCCATCCCTTAATGTAAATAATATTGGTTGTTAATATATACACACACACATATTTATGCAGAATGACTGAGTGGTACTCAAAAGACAGCATGTGTCATTTCCTTGAACCCACTCACAATTTATTGTTGAAAAATGTTGTTTGTTAGATTTATTCTTCCTTTTTTTTTTTTCGAATAACATTTAATTATGGGGTGTGATGTTCACATATTTTTTTTTTACTTCTTTCACATATTTTTAGTTTTCAACCATCAGATCGGATAAATTGAAGAAAATCAATAGACATAAATTAATAAATGATGTGTAAAAAGTAAAAAAAGATGTATGCATATCATATCCCTGAATTACTGTCGACATTGCTGTAGACTGGCATGCGAATGATGGAGATATCAAGTAACCCCATAGAGACGGACGTAATGGGGACAAGTGCATCGTATCTTCTACATGCGTAAAAGATGATCTTGACTAATTGATTCGTGAGTTAATTTTTAAAGTCAAAGTCTTCAACTTTTGAGATGGCGTAAAATTAGAAGCTAGACAAATGAGCAGCACCATAAAAGAAAAAAATTAATTAATTAATTTTTCCATACACACATATAGTTTATCTCATGAGTTCCTTCTGTAAGGGTTTATGCTCTTGTAAGGTTTTATCATATTTGTATGCCCAATTGCAAGACTTATCAACTTTGTATTTGGGTACTTCTAAATGTGTTGGACCTTCATGCTTGAAATCTTTATTAAAATATGTGTAATTTGTATTAGAGTACAAAATTTAAAAAAAAAAAAAAAAAAAAATTGTTAACAAGTAAAATAGGTGACCCTTTAGCTTAACCGGTTGAGTTCGAGTGACCCTTTAGCTCAACGGGACGGGTGTGAGTGACTCGTTAGCTTAACGAATCAGGTGAAACTTGACCCAAACCCAATAAATCAAACCTTTTACAAGCCTAGACTCAGACCACCAGATAGTGAAGGGAATGAAAGTTTCGGACTCTCAGCAGCAAATTAAGGCATTAGAGTCATCAGTTTCAATTCCTGTATTGGCTTGAAGTGGGGTGGATTTGAAGCCAGAAATTTTAATTCGATACCCAATTTCTTCAACTTTAGAACTTTCAAACCCCTAACATATATTAAGTCAAGAGTGCGAGTGTAACGAAATTTCTCATTAACCCAAGAGTGCAACTATTCTCATGTTGGAATTTGACGGGTGTTGCAGTATGAAAATTTTCAACTTGTACTTTGGTTTTGGTCTATGTTGCATTTTTCAAACTGCAAGTCCTTTTCTTATCAGAAAAGAAATATCTCATTAACTCAAGAGAAAGCAAGGAAGAGAGAATTCAATTAATACTTCGACTTGGAGTTGCCACTTAATACTACAGTCTAGTGGTATTCCTCTTTATTTTTAAGTGATAGGTCTTAGGTTAGATTCTCTCCAAAGGAGACGTATCAACTTTGTATTTGGGTACTTCTAAATGTGTTGGACCTTCATGCTTGAAATATTGATTAAAATATGTGTAATTTGTATTAGAATACAAAATTAAACAAAAAAAACAAAATTGTTAACGGGTGAAATAGGTGACCCCATTAGCTTAATGAATTGAGTTTGAGTGATCCGTTATCTCAACGTGGCGGGTGTGAGTGACCTGTTAGTTAAACGAATTAGGTGAAACCTAATCCAAACCCAATCAACCCAACCCATTTACAGGCCTAGGGTTAGATTCTCCCCAAAGGAGACGTATCAACTTTGTATTTGGGTACTTCTAAATGTGTTGGACCTTCATACTTGAAATATTGATTAAAATATGTGTAATTTGTATTAGAATACAAAATTAAACAAAAAAAAAAAAAATTTGTTAACGGGTGAAATAGGTGACCCCATTAGCTTAATGAATTGAGTTTGAGTGATCCGTTATCTCAACGTGGCGGGTGTGAGTGACCTGTTAGTTAAACGAATTAGGTGAAACCTAGTCCAAACTCAATCAACCCAACCCGTTTACAGGCCTAGACTTAAACCACCAGATAGTGAAGGGAATGAAAGTTTCGGACTCTTAACCGCAGATTAAGGCATTAGAGTCATCATTTTCAATTCCTGTATTGGCTTGAAATGGGGCGGATTTGAAGCCAAAAAGTTTTATTCGATACCCAATTTCTTCAACATTAGGACTTTCAAACTCCTAACATATATTAAGTCAAGAGTGCAGGTGTAACGAAATTTCTCATTAACTCAAGAGTGCAACTATTCTCATGCTGGAGTTTGGTGGGATGTTGCAGTTTGAAAAATTCAACTTGTTCTTTGGTTTTGGTCTATGTTGCATTTTTCAAACTGCAAGTCCTTTTCTCATCAGAAAAGAAATATCTCATTAACTCAAGAGAAAGCAAGGAAGAGAGAATTAATTCTTTGATTTGGAGTTGCCACTTAATAATACGATCTAGTGGTATTCCTCTTTATTTTTAAGTGAGATGTCTTAGGTTCGATTCACCTTTTTTTTCCCTTCTCATACACACTTTGTTAATTTATGTCCATTGATCTTCTTTAATTCATCCGATCCGACAACAGAAAATTAGAAAAGTGTTTGAGAAGTATGGATATCACATCCCTAGATAATATCGTTTCTTTAAAAAAAAAAAAAAAAAAAACAACTTTTACTTGGAGTTGAGGCCCCCAACCATGGGGAAACCGCCTCCAACTACATATGTCTCTAGATAGTGTAGCTAATTCTTGTTGATACAATTTGTGGAACAAAAAATAATCCCAAAAATTCAGAACGGGACATGTGGACTGAAACTCGAGAAAGACAAGATTGCCCTCATTAAATGGGCAGAGCTCTCAAGTATTCCGGCGTGTAGCTAAACATCCCTGGAAGTTCAATCAGCGAACTACGACTCAAAACTCCCCTATTTGTGGCATGGAAAAAAAAATCAAAGGCATTAAAGATAGAATTAATTATCAAATCCTATCTTTAATACAATCCTAATTGAAGATCAACCATATCAAGTAAGGAATTCTTATCACAATCAATTATGGATATTCCTATCATCATTCCAAGATATTAACAAGATATTATCTCCTAATTAATATCTTGGAAGCATCATTTCCTTGCGCATCCTACGGATGACATAACTTGGCCAATAGGAAGCCGTCATGTGTAGGGCAAATCCCTACACCATAACCGGCCACCATCTCTTATAAATACCCTCATCACCTCTAAATTTCGGTAAACTTTTGGAATGCATACAAGCCCTAAAAACTCATTCTTTTCAAAGACACTAACTTAAGCATCGGAGATCCATTTGCTAAACACCCCCCCCCCAATTCCCCACCTCGTGGGCGCGTAAGCCTTAGGTCTTTGATCAAAAGTGTTAATTGTTTTGTAGGTACAAGTTGGTCAAAACAGAAGGCAATGAATTTCTGTTACCACACAATTCTTCCACACTTAAATGAGTTTCTATACATGTGTTTAATTGAATGTGGGATTAGTAATATAATTTCATATATGGATACACGATTTAATGCATGACCATGGATTAAGTCATGCCATAGAATGAACAAATTTTTTCAAATACAGAACGGCCTTTAACATTTGCATAGCAATTAAATAATAATCGACCTCGCGATTGGCCTTAACGTACTATTGTTGATCTTGTGCAGTTGTAAATATTTAATTGTCTTTGGTTTTATCTATATTGTAGGTACTCTGAGCTCACATAAGTAAACATTTGTCCAAAAACAATTTTACTAACGGCTTGTAACATAAATAAATATGTAATTTTCTTTTTCTTATATTTGAATTCTACCACATGACAATCATAATTCTCATTCTAGTAATTGCATCCCCAGTCACCAAATTATGGCACTCCCACCCACCATTTCTCTACATATTTCACCAAGAGTGTGTAATTATGATTTTCATTCCCACTATGACCTGGGCCCTTATTTTCATCTCCATGCATCTTAAAAAATAAGCTTTTATTTCATTCCCTCTAGAAGTTCCAGGGATATGCCACCTTTCAAATTACCATCAATTTCCATAATCATAATCATCCGTAGGCATATAGTTGAATACTGTTCAAAGACTAATCTAGCACCAAAGATCTAGTTAGAAATTTCTAACCGTACACAAATTTTGGCATATAGTTGATCACTATTCAAAGACTAATCTAGCACCAAAGATCTAGTTTGAAACTCCATACCAAGTCCAATTATCGTCCTGTTCAACTTTCTAATCCCCAACTAACTGACAATATTTTCTGCAGAAATTCCTAATAGGATTTTTACCATCTGTAAAAGTAGGGATAAAAACACTTAAAAATACTTGCAAGAGTACAAGATTGTTGTAGTATAGCGGCTCAAGCAAGGTTGTTTTCCACAAAGATTGAATGAATAATTTGTGTTTAAAACCAACTCTTAATTAATTATTGAAAACAAAGTTTTGGAAAATGTTGATTTTAGAATTTAATATAATAAAAAAGAATTTTAAAATAAAACAATTAAAGAAATTAATTAGACAACAGTTTAAAGAAAATCAATTTGTAAAAACCTAGGGTTCCGCCATCCCCTTAACAAATCCTACGCAATTTTACCAACTACTTATGAATTTCCACATACATGCTTTGAAGGTTAGGTTTTCCTAATGCATATCTTGCTCGTGATGTTCAAGCGAAAACGTATATCTAACATGCAACCCGTCTGTAATGTTCAGATCAAATATAAACATGCAAGACTCATTAAGCTTTGTGAAAACCCTTTGAAATATCATGCAACTCTTAAGAGCATGATGTTCGCCTTAAGTGAACTTACAATTACTAATCACAAGAAGCCCTCTTCAATTTCAGGGTGATGTTCCAACAGAAATTGCATCAAATTACTTGTCTAAAAACCCTAATGGTAGCAAATCATTAAGACAATTAGATAGTTTAATCACGGTGATTAATAATTCAAAGCAAACATGCTTCCATTCATAAGCAAATTAATAAAATCACATATTCATGCTAAGGCTCAAGGCTCAAGGCTTCGCCCTAGCAAAAGAAATATTTACGAACAATCATAATAAAATATTATTAAGAACATGGAAAGAAAACACCTAGAAAATAAACTTGAATTGTGCTTGTGCGTTTCCTCCTCTCTTCCCTTCTAACCCTAAGAGCTAAAAAGTTTTATTTATACACTACAAAATAAAACCTAAAAAGTCTTAGAATAAAACTAGGAAACATAATAAAATAAAAAATAAAAGGTTTCCTATTTACACTAAAATTTGGACTTCTCAGGAAATCAGACTTTTGACCAACCAAATCAACTCCGATTTGGTCCCAAAAGATCTCTTTTGAAAGTTGGAGACGTCCCCCTACAAATCCTCAGAAGGAATCTTCCTCAAAATGTGCCATCTTGACCTCCAAAATACCCAAAATGTCCAAAAACGTCAATTTGGTAAAGCTACGCGCTGGGCCTTTATTTCATCGCCATGGTCAAACGGCTTGGTAGAAAAATATGAAACTTTGATACAATCATCTTGAAAGAATCATGAACATCTTCCAATTGTAATCACTCCAAAATTCATCCGTTTGGTCACTTTTTGCTCCAGAGAAAGTCTCATGTCCTACATTGAAAATATATAACAAAGTATTAAAATTCTGCCAAATAACCAATAAACTATAACTAAGAATAGGGTAAAATATATGATATAATATGGACTCAACAAATACCCCAAACTTAGCTTTTTGCTTGTCCTCAAGCAAAACAAATATAAGAACTAACAAACTTAAAAATTTTATTAATACTCAACTATGACAAAATTTTCCTCTTCAAGTTGTAATCCATAGAAAATGTTAAAAATCAAAACATCTTTCCAAAAGTTCTAACTAATCCCACCACAGAGTCTATGCCATTTAGAATCAATTAGAAAAGAATTCATGAACTTCCTTTGTTGTAAAGTGAACCAACATGGTTAAAGAGACTCGACTAAAACCCTACCTTTCGTCCTCTTTATTCTACACGTACTATATTTTTTTTTTCTCCTTTTCGAAATTTCTCTTCTTTTTTTTTTTTTATCCTTTTTGGATTTTTTTTCTAGTAATAGTAGTGGTCGTGCAATGCTAATTAGGCAGAACTGGCCCGGTTACTAAGCAAAGTCTTGGGTGGAACAGTTATTACTTTATGACACATACTAAACTTTACTTTACTTAGAACAAAAATTAAAAAATTACTTAGACAAAAAGTAAGCTTTCCAATCTCACTCCCCACAAACCATGTTGGTGTGAACGTGCAAATTTTCAAAGTATAACTCATGGATTAGTGTCTAAGTAACGATAAATAGAAAAGACTCTACTATGGGATTAACCTTCACCATGTCCATTTGTTCTAACATTTAAAATAATCTATGGATATTAACTCAAAAACAAAAAATTTTAACTAACTCAAAAATTAAAAACCTTAAAGTTTACTTTCCCACTCCAAAACTTAAATCACACATTGTCCTCAAGGTGTGGAAAAAAGAATGAAATAAAAAATAAACTAAACAACAAAATAAAAATAAACAACCACCTTAATTGACTAGAAATAGAAAAATGAAAAATAAAACTAGAAAATGAAACAAAAGACAAAGCAGAACAAACTATAAAATGATACAAAACGAAAAACAAAATAAGGGGAATGGAAGTGGACACTCTTGGGTTCGAACCTGGGACACGAGAGCATCAAAGAAAGCGCTGAAAGATAAAAACCCAAAATTTGCTGGGTGCTGGATTTGAACCCATGACTTGCTGGAACAAAATTTGCCTCTTCACACGGACCACACGTGCTAATGGAAATTCTAGCTGCTCTTATTTAAGCTAAGGGGAAACTTAATATGAGTCCAATTTTATGAGCCATTATTAGTTATAGTCCAATTTTGTTAGGTCCAATGATTCATTGTCCACATAAGCTTATTTGTATTCTCTTGCGAAATTTACCCTTAAATTGACCAATTAAGTAATTACTGTTTTTTTAAGTGTGTGATTAATGTTAATCTTATCCTTAATTATAGTATTAGGGATTTAAATCTCCTTTTTTTCTTCTCCTTCCCCAAATTGTTCATTTCTCTTTTCTTTCAATTCTCTTTTCTTGTTTCTCCCTTACAATATCTTTCTCTTCCTCCTTTTTTTTTTGCTTCATTCTCCTTTATATATATATATATATATATATATATATATATATATATATATATATATATATTTTAACTTTGAAGTTCTATCGAATTAGCATTTTCTCTAGTGTTTCCTCCCGTGTTTCCTCCCACAATATAATTTTTCTTCACGATGTTTTTTGGTTTTTATCTACCTATATCACTTGTCCTTTTTTTTTCTTTTTTTTTATTTATTTTTTTTTTTATTTTATTTATCTTTTTATATTATACTGTGCCTGCATCATGAATAATTGTATTTATCTACCTATATATATATATATATATATAAAACTTATTTTGTTGATAATCTAAGATTAATTGTATTTATCTACCTATATATCACAAATTAACTATGTTATCTACCTATACAATATGTTTTTGTTCATAGTCTATCTGTATCATAGATTATTTTGTATTATCTATCTATAAAATGGGTTTTTGTTCATAGTCTAACTCTATCATAGATTCTACCTACATCACAAATTTTTTATTTTATTTTTTATCTGCCTCTGGCAATGTTTCTTTTAATTTTTGATAAACTTATAAGATTTGTAATAATGTCTTTTTAATTAGAAAACGGGTAGATAAAAGTATTTGAAGATTCAAATTTAAAAAATTTAAAAAAATTATTTTTTAAGGGCAAAACAGGTGTAATAGAAATCTAATAAAATTGGACCCAATTCAAAAACAGCTGAATTTTTTAGACCTGAATCAAAGTGCCCCTTAAGCTAAATTAAGCCCCAGTATCCTCGTTGCCCCAAACCTAGCCGTTTGAGAAGCTCCCCTTCTCTTTCACCTGGAGCCCAAAGCCGCAGACTCCTCCATTCATGTCTCATTTCCCTCAAAAACCATAGCAGCCGCATCCCCTCCAATGAATTTCATGGTCCAAAACATACTTCACAATGATCTCAGCATTCTTCGGCCATAGATCAACCTCAAAAACAAATACCCAGCCGTGCCTCCCTAGCTGTATCTCATGTCCCTCTCAGTTCTTGACACTGATAAAGGTAACTCTCTTCCGCATCTCCTTTGATTTCGTCTCCAAAGCTGCAAATCTCAGATGCGGCGATGCAGTATTGCTTTCCCATGTGCTTGCATGAATCTGAAAGATACTAAAGTAGGGTATGAGGATCTGAATTGCATAAGCTCAACTTAGTTAATTATGAGTGAGTCATTGACTTCATATTTATAGAGATTACATGAATATGTTTGTTACAGATTACAAGTATTTCAAATTTACAAAACAACTAAACAGATTACAAAGAGATGTAGATAAGCTAGGATTGTTCAGATATCCCTTGACTGATATTTGAACTGTGGCAATCTGTTTGAATAGCGGGAGCTGGGATTTCAAACATAGATGACCCGGATTGCTGACTTGGCATACTTTTCGACTTGTACGGCTGAGATGGTTTATCACGATGAAATTGAGGTTCTACCATAAAATCAATTGACAATATGAGGATTAGCCGAAGATCATATAAGCACATAACAAACCTTGTCTCTCACCAATGTGGAACAACTCTCAACACACCCCCACACGTGTGGCGGATTTTCAAGCCTACACGTGGACAACAACTGGGTGACGTAGAGCGCGTGTGGTCGTTGGGCTTCACACGTGTACAACCTTACTCTGATACCATGATGAAATTGAGGTTACACTATAAAACCAATTGGCAATATGATGAGTAGCCCAAGATCATATAAGCACATAACAAACTTTGTCCCTCACCAATATGAGACAACTCTCAATAGAATCGTGATGAATGATGAGTCAAAATGGTGTGCACAAAACTGGATCTATATCTTGACTTGATGAGCCGTGCTTTCTGTGCATCATGGATCCCTCCCCCAAACTTGAATGTAATTATATTTTGAAGGAAGTGTGAGAGAAAGGGGTCCATTAGCATAGAGGTCTTCTCAGCATCCTCACTGTGAGTTAAGCCTGACAAATGGGCCGTGTCTATCGTGTTTGTATTGCTTTTGTGTAACACATATTATCTTAACAAGTTGTGTCGTGTCACACATGTTATCTTAGTGGGTTCTTAACAAGTCGGGTCACTTTACCCAATAGATAAAATGACTCAACTCATTATGACCCGTTAAGAAAAATATATTTTTTTCTTAAATTTGCAATTCCACACATTGCCACATAAATATTACTTCAAAACATTAAAATACATTTGTCGTTTAAGTACTACATCTACATTAAAAAATAAGAGCCTAAAAAAAAAAATACACATGCTCTTAGTGCAGGTTAAATCTAGCTACCTAATCCCCCATGCTGAATTGTAATCAATTAACCACTTTGATTCATGCATATGTGCTGCAATAAGAGAAATTCATGTAATATTTGTTCAATTCAATATAAATTCACCACAATAAATCTGAGGCGTCATTGTATTAATCTTTATAATAATGACTACAAGAGTTATGCACATGTATAATATTAAAACGACAAACGACAATCCTACACCCCCCATAATAAACAGTGTTAGTTTTTTTTTTTTTTTCCCTTTTTTTTTTGGAAGCTCATCAGAAAAACCGAGCTGGGAAGCGAGTCAGCCATGGCGATGGGGGTGAGTTCATAGTACGACGATGATTCCCATGTCGTTTTTTGATACGAAGAAGAAATGGGTTGGTGTTAAATTGTTAATTTTAATTAAGTTAAATGGATTAATGAAAGCTGCTGCAGCATATCCCCTAACATACAATAAATCTGAGGACATTCATGCTTGAAAGAGGGTGAGGAGGAAGTAGCGAAGTTCACAGAGTGAGACCGAGAGACTACAGCCGCTACACACAATCACAATCAGGCACTACAAAACACAAAATACAGATCGAACCTTGAACGGAGATGCAGAGCTGAAGTTCACAGAGAGGGTCGCTACACGGAAGAGGATGAGGAGGAAGGTTATGACTTGCGAATGCGAGGGAGATGCAGAGCTGAGCGGGAGAGATTCGAGAAGCCTGTCTGAGAAGAGAAGAGGATCCAAAGTCCAACCTAATGCCTAATGGACAGCTGAGATTAAATTTCAATCAATCCAATGGTCACCAATTTTTTAAATTTAATTTAATATATAAATTCACTAACACTTTTCATATAATATAAGATTTTATGGTATCTACTAGTGTAAATATTTTAAATTGAAGATCGAGTTCATTCATTGTATTCATATAGGGTCAAGAAGTGTAGCTGTAAAAATTCATCAAAATCGGAGTTAAAATAACCGTTAAATCGTGATTTTCATTTATAACCGTCAAAAAGTTTTTTCCCGTTACTTGATCTCTGAATATTTTTTTTTTTTGCAATTTTTGGCGTATACGATCTCGAAGCATATACAAACAAGTTTGACGGTTTGGATCGTTGAAATTAGTTTCGTAGGATGTGTGTCCCATCAAAACGATAGATTCACTAACACTTAAAGTTTATTTATACTTTCATTAAGTATAACATAAGATTTTGTGGTATCCATTAGTGTAAATATTTTAAATTGAAGATCGAGTTCATTCATTGTATTCATATAGGGTCAAGGAGTGTAGTTGTAAAAAATCATCAAAATCGGAGTTAAAATAACCGTTAAATCGTGATTTTTCGTTTATAACCGTCGAAAAGTTTTGTCCTGTTACTTGATCTCTGAATGTTTGTTTTTTGCAATTTTTGGTGTATGCAATCTCGAAGCATATACAAACAAGTTTGACGGCTTGGATCATTGAAATTAGTTTCGTAGAATGCGTATCCCATCAAAACGATAGATTCACTAACACTTAAGAGTTTATTTATACTTTCATTAAGTATAACATAAGATTTTGTGGTATTCACTAGTGTAAATATTTTAAATTGAAGATTGAATTCATTCATTGTATTCATATAGCGTCAAGGAGTGTAACTGTAAGAAAATCATCAAAATCAGAGTTAAAATAACAGTTAAATCGTAATTTTCATTTATAACCGTCGAAAAGTTTTGTCATGTTACTTGATCTCTGAATGTTTGTTTTTTGCAATTTTTTGTTGTTGCGATCTTGAAGCATATACAAAAAAGTTTGACGGTTGGATCGTTAAAATTAGTTTCGCGTAATTTGTATCCCATCTAGTTCAATGGTATATAACTATATATATATATATATATATATATATATATATATATATATATATATATTTATTTATTTATTTAGTAGATTTAAATATATTTATTTTGTACGTATAATTGAACAGTACATGGAGTAGTACATCACGTGTCATTATAAAAATAGTGGGATATGGGTGATAAAAAGTTAATAACTTAAAAAATAAAATTTCTCACCACTTCTATTAAAACACATGGTGTACTATTTGTGTTCCTGTTACAATGAAAAATTTCTCAAGAAAAAAAAGGAGAGAGAGAGAGGTAAATGACGTACACGTGTCAGGAACACAGCTGTCGAATCTTATCCTAACAAGTGCACGCTTGAGAGACCATGGTGGAAAAACCCGCCCTACTAGTAGCAAGCAAAATATCACTACACCCATCTTTCCCTCTCTTTTTTGTTTTGTTTTCTTAAAATTTTCTTTTTTCTCTCCCTGTTTTTTAAAGAAAAAAACTTTTTCCATCCCTTTTTCTCCAAATGGCGGATGCATATTAATTTTTATAGTTTTTAGGAGTATAAAATTTAATTTAAAATTTAATATATATATATATATAATTATTATAGTTAATATTTTGGGGGTATAATTATTATAATTATTATAGTTAATTTAATATATATATATGTCAGATCCCTGCCCGGGGCGGATCACTTCCCGGGCCCGCTCCACCACCGTAGCACGATATTGTCCGTTTTGGGCCCCGACCACACCCTCACGGTTTTGTTTTTGGGAACTCACACGAGAACTTCCCGATGGGTCACCCATCCTGGGAATGCTCTCGCGCACTACTCGCTTAACTTCGGAGTTCCCATGGAACCCGAAGCCAGTGAGCTCCCAAAAGGCCTCATGCTAGGTAAAGATGAGAATATACATTTAAGGATCACTTCCCTGGGCGATGTGGGATGTCACATATATATATATATAATTATTATAGTTTTTAGGGGTATAAAATTGTTAAATTAATATATATATCTACATATATAATTATTATAGTATTTTTTTAGGGTTATAAAATTATTAAATTAATATTCTGCTTATCTTGTATTGTGTTACCCATATGTATACCCGAACCAACATGTTATCTTAACAGGTGCTTATCGGGTTTCCCGATAACGATCCGATTCGTTATCGTGTCGAGCCGAACACTTGTTAATTTCGGATTGTGTCGTGTCGGGTTATTTGGTCGTGCCCGAAAGTGCCAGGCCTATTGTGAGTATCCCTGGATCTCATCATATGCTCGCTCTGTATCTTGTGCTTGCATTTGTGTTGAATTTGACTCCCATGAATATTCTTCTGAATGTGATGATGAATTTGTTGTGATGAAGATATGAATGCTACTGAATGAATGATTCAATCAATTGAGCACACTTAGTGGATATTTAGAGCTAATTTACTTCCAGATGCAACCTGGAAAGATCAGACAATAAAAATCCAATTAGAATAAATCCCAAAATAAAATACTAATTAACTAAAAAAATTTCTATTTTTGTGTTATTCAAATTTCTGACCTTTTTTTTTTAATTTTTTTTAATTTTTGTTTTTGTGATTTTGTGATAATGAATGAAAGCAAGAAAATAAAATGAAAATGAAAGCAAAGAGTTAGAAAAATTGGGTTGCCTCCCAATTAGCGCTTTAATTAACGTCTATAGCTAGACGCAGAGGAATGAGGCTAATGATCACATCATTTGTTCCTTCAAAATTAACCACTCCTTGACAGCATCATAGAGTGTCAGTAGGTAAGGATTGACTTGAATTGTGCATTTGAATTCATTGGTTGAATCTTTCTTGTCCACCCTTCTAAGGGAATGAGTCTTTGTTGTATATGGTCCCTGACCTCCCTTCTAGTAAGGTTTTGGTATCTGTTGAATTGGTTTCCACCTTGTATTTAATACCCATAATTTTTGCAGTGGCTGGATTTCTCTATTAGGAATTTGGCTGTCAATAAGCTTATTCTTTCCCGTATAGATCTTTGCCTGTTCGTAGGACTCATCTGGCATTTCTTCGAGTTTGATGGACTGTGCAGGTCCACTGTTTAGTACAGCCGATAAAATTTTCTTATCAGTAGGTAGCTATCCTGTATCCGGATTTGTCAGTGTGTCCAAAAGCTAACTTGTGATGTACCAAATGCCGATTTTGTATGAATAGCTTCTAACACATCAATTTTTGTGCATTCGTGCAACCTTTGTGGGAAGGGTTTTAGTGGCACATAAGCATGGGTGGCCCTCGGTTCTGGGAAAACATCTATATATGTTGCTTCCTCCCTTGGGCGTGAATGGCTGGCAGAGTGCTCCTCTGTTCCTGAGACAGTCTCTTCCTGATCATTAAAGTTGTTCCCACAATTTGATGCTTGAATTTGAAATCCTTGATGGGTTCTTTCAATGCACAACTCAGTTGATTCCAACAATAGAGAAAGTTTGTCCTCCACTGAGAGCTCTTGTGGCACATTATGTTGCTCAAAATATTGCTCAAGAAGCTTTTTCAAACTTGTAGTGTAGAACTCTGAATAGGGATTGTTCCAATTCTTTTTGGAGTCGATTCTCATATTGATATGTTTTTGGACAAACTTAGGAAAATATTTTCTTCGGGGCACTCCAAAAGATCATGGGTCTTCAAACAGCAAAGGGCACAAACTGTAGGTTTAAATCCATAAAAACCTTTTTCTGCTAAAGAAACCCATAACGGCAATCCTCCTGGTGGTGGCTCCATCATTGAATTGCTATCAAACTTAACAAGCCTACAAAAATAAAAACAAAATCAACAAGTAAATAAAAAGAATATATACAAATAATTACGTAAGAGTATGATAAACACAAATTATTTAAAACAATCCCCGACAACGGTGCCAATTTCTTGATAGGATTTTTATCACCTGCAAAAGTAGGGATAAAAACACTTAAAAATATTTGCAAGAGTATAAGGTTGTCGTAGTATAGCAGCTTAAGTAAGGTCGTTTTCTACAGAGATTGAATGAATAATTTGTGTTTAAAACCAACTCTTAATTAACTATTGAAAACGAAGTTTGGAAAATGTTGATTTTAGAATTTAATATCATAAAAACGAATTTTAAAATAAAACAATTAAAGAAATTAACTAGAGAACAATTTAAAGAAAATCAATTTGTGAAAGCCTAGGGTTCTGTCATCCCCTTAACAATCATACGCAATTTTACCAACTCCTTATGAATTTCCACATACATGCTTTGAAAGTTAGGTTTTCCTAATGCATATCTTCCTCGTGATATTCAAGTGAAAACGTATATCTAACATGCAACCCGTCTATGATGTTCAGATCAAATATAAACATGCAAGACTCATTAAGCTTTGTGAAAACCCTTTGAAAAACCATACAACCCTTAAGAGCGTGATGTTCGCCTTAAGTGAACTTACAATTACTAATCACAAGAAGCCCTCTTCAATTTTAGGGTGATGTTCCAACAGAAATTGCATCAAATTATTTGTCTAAAAACCCTAATGGTCGCGAATCATTAAGACAATTAGATAGTTTAATCACGGTGATTAATAATTCAAAGCAAACATGCTTCCATTCATAAGCAAATTAATAAAATCACATATTCATGCTAAGGCTCAAGGCTTTGCCCTAGCAAAAGAACTAGTTACGAACAATCATAATAAAATATTATTAAGAATATGGAAAGAAAACACCTAGAAAATAAACTTGAATTGTCAAAGGCTAGTGCGTTTCCTTCTCTCTTCCCTTCTAACCCTAACGGCTAAAAAGTCTTATTTATACAGTACAAAATAAAACCCTAAAAAGTCTTAGAATAAAACTAGGAAACATAATAAAATAATGGCTTTTTAGCCAAAATGGTCCCTGAGATTTACATAACTCCTCACTTTGGTCCCTGAGATTTCAAATCGATAAAAGTGGTCCCTGAGATTGTCCATCATCCATCAATTTGGTCCTTCCGTTAAAAAATTCCGTTAAGTTCAGGGTATTTTTGTCAAATCAAGTTCTCCACTTGCTTTTTCACCATATTTCCCTCATTTCTCTTAGTAAATACCCCTATGCTGCTAATTTTGGTAGTGATATCAACTCTTCAACTATTATTAAAAATGATTTGGCATCAAACTCAAGTAAATCATCGTAAATGGTACTTAACTTTTTCCCTTTCGTTAATTTTTGGAAAAAACTGTACAGTTTGCACACTTGAATATAATGAAATGAATGGTTCAAATATTGTAAATCCATAGACAAGGGCTAAATCAAAAGAATTAACAAAAAGAGATATCATGCTCCATTACATGAAATTTTCAACATGATTAGCATTATAACTTGCAAAATATCTCAAAGAAAAAAATGTTCAAATGTTCAACATCAAAAAACAACATCCCACATGTTTAATAGCATTGTTCAACTGCAAAATCAATATCCAACTGTTCTAATTCAAAAAGAAGAAGAAAAGAAATGATTGCAAGTTTTTTTCTTCCATTTGTGCAATGATATCCAAACTACAAACTTCCTCCATGTCAAGGCTTCCAAGGCTTGCCTCTCTTTGCTGGTGATTTGTATCGTTTGTTGGTAGATTATGATTGTGGTGGCACTACTTGGGAAGTGACACCAATGCAACCTTGTACCTATTGAAAACCAAAAGATAAAAGCTTACACTTAGTTACCCTATAAAATCCAAATTGTACTCCTTTTATCACAATTTACACAAGTAATTGTTGAAAAAAAAGGAAAAGAATAAACAACACAAAAACTAAAGGGCTACTGAATGTACCTGATAGGATTAAAAGCACACCACAAAGTAGCACACAAATGTCCTATTAATTTTCCTTATTAACAATAATATTTGTCAATTATAGCATATGAAAATAAGGGTCTTTTCCGCAGAAGATTGTTTTATCTAACTACTTGAAATGTCAAAAAAACTAGGCTGTTGTCCCTACTAACCAGCCACTGAAAAATAATTATTAGACCGACTTACACTTATCTAAAGTCTACGAAATTTTATATGCAGATACTAGACACACAGAGCTACATTTGGGATTTTTGGAGTTGATTTGCTATTTAAATTAAATCGAACAAAAACAGGACAAAAACAGATTTTTAAGTAGTTCACAAATTAAGAAAAACGAGTGAGGGGAATTGCTATCCACCACCAAATAATCATACAAACATGTTATGTTTCATTCAAATTCCTTTTATTTTCGGATGAAGATGCTCAAGTTGGCTCAATGTTAGAACTCAACCTATTACTCTTTCTTATGTAGTATGTTAAGAGAATGACGTTTTCAACTTAACTTAGTCCCTAAGATGCAATCTAGAATGGTGTGTTCATAGATTTAACAAGTAGAAATCATTAAGAACGAAAAGAGTTTGAGTCATCACAAGGCATCGTAAGTACTAGCGTTGTCTTACTTATCCTAGAAATTGATTCACATGTTAATCACAATTAACAAGTACTACTCTAGAACATATGTAGGTCCTCAATTGGTAAGGGCAGGCACACACATATTCATAGCATTAGAATCCTAGATATGCTTACTAAGTATGCATCCGTAGAAAACACATAAAGAATTCATCAATGAGACAAGTAGTGAACCAATTTGCATCCAATCATAAAAGTAATTCAAACGAAATGTCATAACAAACTTGCAATCATATTCGGGGCTTCAAACAGCCCCTAACTACTAAAAATTTAGTTACACAATCCTTAAGTTAAAACAAAAGATAGACATAAGTTTGAGAAAATAGAACCGAAAAAAAAATCGACTAAGGCTCCCCCCCCCCCCCAAAAAAAAAGCTACTTTTAAACCAAATCTTGCTGCATCATTTTCTTCTCTTTAACTCAATCACTAATAGCCATTTAGTGATGACAACAAGTGAGAGGAAATGTAAAACAATCGTAACTCCTTGGGTAGCCTTTATGTCAATTACTCCCTCTTAATCCTTATCTTTAATTCCATTTTCTCTGATATTTGAATAGGTGTCAGCTGGTTTGTTTTTTATTGCATCAGTTTTGGCTGCTAGATTTATTGGATTTATTGCTTTCAATGTTTTCTTGTCAGTTACAAACTGCTCAGCCTCTTGGGAACCTTTCAGTGTTAAAACAGCCATAACTTCTTCTAGAAAAATGATATTAACAATCCTCGAAATGCTCCAGAAAATAGACATCCGTAGCTTTCCAAACATATAAGGCTCATTCTCTAATTAATTCTGAGCTGTCCGCAACTTGCTTCCAAAGTCAGCTGACCTGCACAGGCAGTTTTGACGAATTTGTTACTTAAAATCCCACTTGTGCTATTTTTCTTTTCTTTGCTTGAAAAATCCTACAAAACACAAAAACAAAGTAAATAACTCAAAAATATAAGGAACTAACTAAGAAAAGAAAAGTGAATTTGATGTAAAATTTATATAAATATGAGCTTATCAGTACCATTTGAACTTGTGGAGTGGGTTGTGAGCTAGATACTATGCCTTTCCCTCTTCCCATTCCTCTTCCTCTTCCCATGCCCATGCCCACCTATAATATCAACCAATTTAATGGACCTCACTTTCATTATCAAAACCTACAATTTAAAAAAAAAAATTAAAAAATACAAGACAAAACAGATTATACCTCTAGTGTAGATGTGTTAACAAGTGAATGATTTGGCTCTTGAGTGGCTTGAGTTGTCACTGGTGTGTTTGCAGTTGTGTGACTTGGCTCATAAGTGCCATGACTTGGTGTTGACTGACTTGTAGAGCCCCCATTTCCACAAGTTCTTTTTGTGTGGCCCTCATGTCCACATTGTTGACATGTATACGGTCTATGTGAAACCCATTTCCCTAGCTTCTTTCCACCATGAGTTGTCACTGGTGGCTTTTCACCAGGCTCCTTTGTCTTATTCTTGTTAGGTCTGCCTGTTTGCTTCTTGTGTAAAGGAGGTTTAATAGTGATAGTATCTGCCACTTTTAACCATTGATCTGGACCAGGGAGGGGTGAAATAATAGGAGCATAAGCACTGAGGTAAGATGCTTGCTTATAGCACTCATCAACATATAAAGCGACATCTTGTTTTTTTCTTAGAATGCAAGCGATAGCTTGAGCACAAGGGATTCCACAAAGATCCCATTTCCCACAAGAACAAGTCCTGGCTCCTAAGTCTACTAAAAACTCCACCCCCCCCCGCGCCCAAAGTGAGGAGTTATGCAAATCTTAGGGACCATTTTGGCTAAAAAGCCTAAAATAATAAAACTGAAAATAAAAGGTTTCCTATTTAAATTGAAATTCGAATTTCTCAGGAAATCAGACTTTTGACCAACCAAATCAACTTCGATTTGGTCCCAAAAGGTCTATTTTGAAAGTTGGAGACGTCCCCTACAAATCCTCAGAATGAATCTTCCTCAAAATACCATCTTGACCTCCAAAATACCCAAAACGTTCAGAAACATCAATCTGGGAAAGCTACGTTTTGAGCCTTTATTTCATCGTCACGGATAAACGACTCGGTAGAAAATTTTGAAACTTTGATACAATCATCTTGAAAGAATCACGAACACCTCCAATTGGAATCACTCCAAAATTCATCTGTTTGATCACTTTTTGCTCCAGAGGATGTTGCATGTCTTACATTGAAAATATATAACAATGTATCAAAATTCTACCAAAATAACCAATAAACTATAACTAAGAATAGGGTAAAATATATGGCATAATATGGACTCATCAATTCCCTTTGCAGAAATTATTTAAACTTCCCCTCATTTCTGTACTTTTAAGAGCCTTCTATTTTTTATTACATCAACCTAACTTACAAACTACATCAAACCTATCCCCTCCTCTCACGCTCAAGCAAAACACAACTCCATTTTTCTCTCTGTTTCCTTTAATTGATGACCGCTGCCATTCCGCTCAAGTCCACATTTCAGCTCTCTTTGGTCTCCACATAATTCCTTTCTGAACCCATTTCACTAAAACACGTCAGTCAAACTATACATCTTTCTCAATAGAGCTCTAATATGCCATTGCAACAAGACATGCAAAAACTAGCTTTATATTCAAGCCTATTCCATGCACTTTGCATATTACCAGAGGTATCAACGTCCAAAAATCCACTGTTTACAAACCTTTCAAATTTCACACACACACACATATATACTTAGGGATAAGATCAAGGGACAAACATTTTAACAAATATTTTTACACATTTTTTTTAACCTTTAGATTACAAAACATCCAAAGGTCCATATTCATTCATTAAATGACATAGATGCTTATGTGGATTTTAACTAATATTAAAGATAAAATAAAACTGAAAAAAAAAACATAAAATCTGGAAAATTAAAAATATAATTAAAAAAGGAAGATAATTGAACTGAAATTGGTTCTCTCATTCCCATATCGATTAAGACTTGGATTCAGACTTTGAACCCTAATAAAAAAAAATCATGAAACTTCTTCTTTGCCGATGAGGAAGCTTTATTATTTTGGATCTGGCCAGAGGCCCTGGCTACCCATCGGAAACCGGCGCATTACCAGAGCAGAAGGACAACTGGGATTTTAATGGGGAGATAGTCAGTGGGTTGGGTGGAGTCAAATTAGATTGAAGGGTTTTGAGTTGTTTCCCATAAACATGTGGTACAGAAGAGGAAGAGGACGATTCTTTTTTTAGTTTTTGCAAAACCTAATTTAATGACCCTAGCTACTCTCGATCCTTTTTTATTTCATTTTTTTTTTTTTTTTAACGATTACAACTAAGATTTTCAAAGTAACTATTTGTTTTCAAAGTAATCATGGGAGTTGGAATCAAAGGGTTATCATCGACTACCGTCCATGAATTTGAGCAACAAAAGAAAATGGTAGCAGCGACCATGCCATGGAAGGAATAAAACGCCCATGATCCTAGGGTTCTTCCCCTTTTAATTTTAGTTTTAATTTTCTTCCAAACTTTATGTTTTTTCAATTTTATTTTTATTTTTAATATTAGTTAAAATCCACATAAGTATCTAAGTCATTTAATGAATCAATAGGAACCTTTGGATGTTATAAAATCTAAAGGCTACAAAGAAGTGTAAGAATGTTTGTAAAAATATTTGCCCCTTGATCCGATCCCATACTTTTATATATCTTGCAAATCCCTTCCAACACTTCTTTCCCAAGGTATCTAATTCACCATTTTGCCATTCTCTGGACTCAGGTTGGTAGAAAACTCAAACCCAAATCCGGAAAATGAGCTAAAAATTAAATAAATAAAAATAATCTAAAACCTGATGAAAATAAATTCCCCTTGGACAAAGAAACTCAAGAATTCTTTACAAAGCTATAAAAATAAATAAATAAATAAACTTCTAGTGATCTCACATCTAATTCAATCTCATTCCGCCTACTCTCTTGATTGTTTAGTTCGAAAACTTCCATAACAATAAAGGCGTGAACTTCAACAACTCACTAAGGACATAACCTTAACATAGTAAATTAACCAAACTAGGTTAGGTGCCATGACATCATAGACAATCAGGTATCAAATCATTATTGATAACAATGCATAAATGCAATGTAAAGCACTTTAACTATACTTGTTAATTTGTATAACAAAACACACAAACCTCGTACGTCCCATTCCGTATTTATACCACTTGGTCCCGAGCGCTAAATTATACAAACTTTCTACCGACCTCGAGCCCGGGTTGCGACACCTAAGCAAGTCAACCGACCCAGTGATTGTGCCTAATCAAAACCCATGGAGCCAACAACGCTTGCTAGTGTGAGACCCTTTGCAGTAGCCCCAATAGAAGAGCCCAACGACTCCATATGACATGGCTCGATAACAACCGTTGAATTTTAAAATATCTGATGATATGGACCATTGGATTTTCAACAGTTAAAAAAATAAAAAGATCCTTACCGTCGGTGCATATGGCGCTTTCTAGTTCTTGGATTCAATACTACAAAAATCAATTTGTCAGGATTAATTTGAAGTTAAAAATGGAAAAAAGGGAATATTTTTTTTTTATATTCTATAAAAACCCAACCATGTTCTTGATTTCTCACACCTCACCACAACTCAATATTATTTTTATTACAATCTCCTATATTTGTTTTCCACTTTCCTACAAACTCCTATGTTGAATAAGGATATGTGGCATGACGTGAATGGTCGAGAATCTTATAAAAAATATGAGCAGATATTATTAATAGATAATGACATGTAGCACGATGAGAATGATTTAAAATCTCTTAAAAAATTAGGGAGTTTTAACGAAAACCCGCGATACTGTTCATTTTAACGAAAAACTATATTTTTACACTAAAAAGTCAATTCTGGTACTATTCACTTTACCCTTTATTTTGTCCTTATCGTTAAAACTCTAAGTTTTCAAACTTTTTTTTAATTAGTTTTCCTAAAAATTTAAGACGCTAATGATACGTAAAGGAGAAAGCCAACAAAGCAGAATATATATATATATATATATATATATATATATATATATATATATATATATATTTATGGGAAGTGTTATTAGCACTCCAAAAATCTCATTCTACACTCCTCACAAGTGTATTTTTCTTTCCAAATATAGTAAGTTTGGAGTCTAGAATGAGATTTTTGGAATGCTAATAACAATTCCATTATTTATTTATATTATGTAATTGCCCCTAGCAATGACAATAGATGGAGTTTTTTTTTTTTTAGTACAACAATATATTTTACACTAAGAAGAGGGGAAGTTCAGTTAAGCCACACAATTGGCAACCTAATTTGGTATCAAATTCGCCATCCACAAGATTCGAACATAAGACCTCTTACTTTTAAGAGAAAATAAATACCATCAGACCGTAGTACTGAATGACACAACAAATGGAGTTGTACAAATGCATTTACTTTTCAGACTAAATAGTAACTGACTTTGGACTTTTCCTCGCCCTTGCCCTTCCTCAGCGGGTGAAATTGATCTTAGGCGATTATCCAGACGTGTCTCTAAAGAAGGGGATTGGTTAATCTGGTGGTTGCATGACACATGTAATATCTCCTTCAGTCATAGAAGCTTTCTCAAATTTTAGTCAGTCAAGTGTAATGCCAACAATTGTTTAAAGATTAGGAGGTAAAATATAGGAATTTTCAACAATATCTGGAGTATGAGAACGTACCTCTTGGATATCCACGGGGACATGAGTATGTACTAGTGGAGGAGAGTTAGGGTTATTTTCTGTTTACACAGTTCCAATATCACTCGCGGACCCATTACCTTCTATTGAATCCATAAATGGTGTAGGCCTACAATTCAACACTACATGAGCTATCTCTCGGTCAGGGGTTTCACGGTCAAGATCCACTGGGCTTTGGCTTGTTGTGTCGTTGGCCACTACCAAGCTCTGAACTGCTATGTCGTGACCGTCTGGTAAGGCACGATCAGGGGGGTTGCTCATAACACCTAAGTCTTCAGTCTCGGTGTCGCATGTACTATTGGGACCATGCCAACTGTCTTATTCATTTGGAACATCAAACCAAATATAGTCTTCGTCTTTACTATTCAGCTTCCCCTGAAGAGTATCATGGGTTTGATCAGAGATGAAAAACATCTCAATTTCGAAAAATGTGACATCTATGGTGACATAGAAATGCTTAGTAGGTGTATGGTAACATCAATATCTCTTTTGTTGGCTATTAAATCCTAGAAATACACAACGAACAGCACACGGATCCAATTTACTCATTTGATTCTTATGAAGATGCACATAAGCCACACATCCAAATATGCGAGGTGATAATTAAAGAGAACATAATCCGTCAAGACTTCCATGGGAGTTCAGAAGTTATGAACTCGAGAAGGCATTCGATTAAGAAGATAAACGGAATACGTAATTGCATCCGCCCAATAGGAATGAGAAGCATGAGGCCCGATTAGAAGAGCCCGTGTAGTTTCTAAGATATGTATGTTCTTACGTTATGTTATACCATTTTGTTGAGGAGTTTGAGGACAAGTAGTCTTGTGAAGTATGATGTGCTTTGCGAAAAATTGTGATAGTTCAGAATTAAGATATTCTCCACCATTATTGGATCTCAGGACTTTGATAGGAAGAGAAAATTGATTTCCAATCATGATAAAACTATTGGAAAATTTGCTCAACATCACTCTTCTGTATCATGGTATAGAGCCAAGTCATTATGGCGCAATCATCTACAAAGGTAACAAACCACCGAATACCGTGGCACGTCATTATTGGTGAGGGACCTCATACATCGGAGTGAATTAACTCAAAAGGCACTGATCTTTTATTGAGACTCAAGTGGTAAGAAGTACGATGACTTTTTGCAAGAAAGCAATCCTGACACTAAAAATCAGAGTCTGAAACACCATTAAATAAAGACAGAAGTAATTTTCTTAAATAACCAAAAGATTCATGTCCTAGTCGACGATGCCATAACCAAATTCTCTAAACCTTGTTGTTGTGACCACTCCTCACTTGGTTGACTCGACCCAGTATGACATCATCCACATATCCACATAATATAACCCTCTCCTCTTATTACCACACCCAATGATCACCCTTATTTGGATATCCTGTAGTAGGCAAAAAGTGGGAAACATGAGTACAACACAATCTAATTTTTTCATAACTTGACCAATAGAAAGTAAATGATTCGACAATGAAGGAACAAGAAGAGTGTTATGCAGAGATAAAGAGGGAGTAAGTGCAATGGAACCCACTCTTGTAATTGGAGCAATTTCACCGTTTGATGTGATAACATTCTCCTTGGGTGGCATGGTTAAGTGGTGAAACAGGGATTCATCATATGTCATATGATCTGTAGCCCCGAAGTCAATTATCTAACCAAAATGTCATTTAGTGGATGCTATAAATGCAGTGTCAATTTTACTTGGATCATTGGATTGTTCTTGGACGAAATCAAATTCAATAATGAAAGTTGCAGGCCTAAACTGTACGTGCCTGATTCACTGCCATTATCAGGATTGTTTGCTGCTGGTGGACTCAACAGGCCCACATTCCCTTTGTTGTTGATGTCAGCGTAGGGCCCAGTGCTAGTGCCAGTGTCTCCTGCTTGCTGCCCTTTTCGAATTTGGGCTCTGTGGTCCTCCAGCCTAACACTTGCTTGATAGATTGTTGGCATTGACTTCTGAATTTCATCGCAGTAAGCCCAGGTTCGGTCAACACAAAAGCAACGCTAACGATGGAAGGCACAACTTGGTGGTCAGCCATTGGCAAGGCAAGGTTTATAGTTTGGTTCCAAGTCTTTTTTTCCCTTTCTGCTGTGAATCTCTTATTTCAAGACCACGATTCTTTGATTGGTTCTTTTTTTTCTTTTGGGTTGGATTGCTTGAAAGGTTTCTTGCTTCGAAACCTTTGAATCTGGTTGTTGGGTATCCTTTCTTTTTATTTATTTTTTGGTTGGGATTAAGTAAGGTTTCTTGCTTCGAAACCTTCAAAATTGAATTCTAGTTGCTGGTCACAAACGGCAACGAACAGTAGAATCCTCAAGTCGACAGTGGGTGAACTTAGGGTATAGAGGAAGAGACAGGCCGAAACCCATTCTGATGCCAAGATAAAAGTGTTTAGGGTTTGAATTGTATGTTTATTCTTCTCTCTATGAGGTAAATATATAGTTGTACAATATCTCACATAACAAGAAATAAGAATTCCAATTATACAAGGAATAAATTATAGAATTACATTCCTAAACTAAATGGTTTACTCACGCCAACATCAATTGGCAACGGAACATTGGTTGTATAAACCAGGAAGGGCACTGGGTACTTTCCAAAGGTTATGATTGTGCCACAATTGGATGAAAACTTTCTTAGTGTGGGACAAATGGTGGAGCATGGACATTGGCTTATTTTTGGAGATTTCATGACTTCCATCTATGGAGAGAGAAATTTGTAAGACCACATTGCCACAGTACAGATGAAAGGCAATAGGTGCTTCCCATA
Source organism: Pyrus communis (assembly GCF_041283825.1). Taxonomy (NCBI): domain Eukaryota; kingdom Viridiplantae; phylum Streptophyta; class Magnoliopsida; order Rosales; family Rosaceae; genus Pyrus; species Pyrus communis. Next base: position 9,093,444 of record NC_142571.1, read on the forward strand.
ATCATTTGAATCAGTGAATCCTGTCATGGAAAATAGTGTCTCAATTGTTGGTTCTTCTTGGAAATGGCATGGAAGGTTGACTACTTGAACTATGACAGCTTTGCTTCAGGAGCAAGATATGGTATATGGGCCGCCTAAACTAACTGGAAGTGAGCATGTATGTGAAGAATGTGCAACTAGAAAGGCTCATAGAGAAGTATTTGACAAAGATAAAACTTGGAGGGCCTCTACTCCTTTAGAATTGGTTCACACTGATGTCTGTGGACCAATGATTTAGACTCTTGGAGGAAACATATACTTTCTTGCCTTCATTAGTGATAAAACAAGAATGTGATGGGTCTATTTCTTAAAGAATAAATCAAATGTGTTCATGGTGTTTGAAAAGTTCAAATCCATGGTTGAATTACAATGTGGATTCAATTTGAAAAGGCTCAGAAGTGATAGAGAAGGAAAGTACATATTAATAGTAATGACTAGCCATTCGAATTACGACGTCGTCAATCATCTTGGTGAAGACTTATTTTTCTACCTAAATCAACCTACATTTAATCCATTTAATCCTATACATGATTTCAGCTTAATTTTTGCCATACATGCAGCTCTATTACTAATACTTTTCAATACTTCTGTTATTCTTCCATTTGCAAGACATCCAAGTAACTTTTGATCATCACATTCATTGACACAAAAAAATTACTCAAATACTCCACACGACGATCCTTATTTCCTTTCATCCTTTCAAATTACTATTATAATTTATCATTCCACATCTTATAGTTGCTACAAACCCCGACAATTAGCTCACATATCGTTAAAACGCCAAACCCTCCCACCACTCACACAATTTTCTAATTCTAAACAATAACCCAAAACTAGTTTTACGAAACAAAACCCTTCTATGAGTTGTCTAATCTTCCCTCCCACCAGTCGCATGCATTCTACAAAACTAGTATGGATATGAAGAAGGAGGAAGAGGAAAGCACGGACAATGAAGAGGATGGAAGACATTTAGGGTGCGTTTGTTGCATCGGACTGTCCCGGACTGGACTAGCTGCAGGGACTAAGCTGGACTGCCTTAGACTAGACTAAGCTATACTAGCTTAGTGAAGCATTTGGTGCAATGTCAAACTAAGAAGCAAGATAATTAAAACAGTACTGTTACCAGTTTGATGTTTGCTTAGATTAGAACTACATTATTGTTCTATTTTAATTGCTTTTTATATTAAAGATATTATTAAAATTAATAATATTGGATTAAAGTGAGACTCAATAAAAATATAAAAACCAAATTTTCTTGCCAATGAAAGAAACATACATGATTCAGGATGCATTTGTTGTACCGAACTATCTCGAACTAAGTTAGACTGACTTGGCTTAGACTAAGCTGGATAAGAATAGTGGAGTGTTTAGAGTTCAAATACTTCTTTTGTCATTCATTAATTGATTTTACTATTATTAATACACCTTTTTTATCTTAAAAAAAAACAAACAAAATACAACTATTTTTATTTGACTCTCCCCCCCCCCCCCCCCCCCGGCGGTGGTCTCTCTCCCCTGTCTCTCTCTTTTCTTCATTCATTTGCTTTGGTTCTTCACATCCAAATTCGCTCCCAGTAAAACTCAAACCAAAAAAACTAAAACCCACATTTTTTCTTCTTTGCATTTGCTTTCTCTTGAATTCAAACCTATATTTTTCTTTTTTTAATTTACTTACTTTCTCTTCAAATCAAACCCAAAAAAAATCCCCAAATTTTTTTTTTCAATTTGCAGAGGCTTCGTCGGATCGTCAGATCTTCAAATTCATTTCAATCGACCTCTCCAAATCAATGTCAATTGATCTTGCAGAAGAAAGAGACAAACTTGTTGGCGCATCTTCCTGGCGAAGCTCTTGGCAAACTCGAGTAGGGCGTGACAGTTGGTGCGGGATCTGGAAGAAGAAGCAAGTTGAGGAAGACAAAGACAATGTGAGTTAAGGAAGACGAAAACCAAGCAGACGAAGCGAAGCGATGGTCTTAGCAATCCCATCCTTTTTAGGCGGCCTCGCTAAGATCGGTTAGTGAAGAGTTTAGTCGGCACGAGTCCGACGTAGTCCCATTAAACACAATCCTGGCTCGCACCAAACACGGGATTAATATTCTTAGTAAGCCAGTCCAATCCAGTGATACTTAGTGAGTGCAAACAAACACACCCTTATAGTTGATGGATAATGGTTTACCTGATGGACATCCATCTGGCAAGTAAAGCCATGTGGGTGGACATGTATAACACATAAAAAATTAGAACTGGACTATTAACCCTGTACGACTTTACCCGACGGAGGTTCGTCAGGCTAGGGTTGTGTCAGTGGATTTCCAAGACCCATGACAAGATATCTGTGACATTTGGAAAATAGGAATTGGAGACTTTACCCGACGAAGGTTCATCGGGCAAGATTTGTGTCAATGGATTTTCCAAGAACCATGACTGAATGTTTTGAAAATAGGAACTGGACTTTTACCATATATGACTTTACCCAACGGAGGATCGTTGAGCAAAGGTTGTGTCAGTGGATTTTCAAGACCCGTGATTGGAGGGTTGTCCGACAAGAGTCAAGTTAATGGTTTATCAAAACCGTGAGAGAACATTTGTGACACTTCGAAAATTGAACTTTTGACGATGTATATGGGTTTACCTGACGAACCTCAGTCGGGTAAGTGAAAATATAATTTCGAAAAGAAATTAACACTTAAGAAATTCTACAATTATTTCCTTATCCAATCCACTTGGATACTATAATATCAATAGAGTTGGATTGGATCTTGTAAACTAGTTTCATAGAATGCGTTTACCCTCCTAAAACATCGATTCCAAAACACTTGGTCTTTTTTCTATACTTCCATTAAGTAAAACACAAATTTTCGCGAACAAAGGCTCAGCCATAGGGTTACAACTTTAGAATCCATTACAAAATACTAAGAAATAAAGATAAATTTACATGATACCAACCAATGTTTTGGTACAAGACAAATCTGATTTTGTAATGCCTAATGCATTTGTTAGGAATTATAAAGCATTTAAAAACAATAATAAAATAAAAAATAAAAAATAAAAAAAGCCTGATCGTGAACTCACAAGGAAACACTTTTAAATCTAATTCTGCTTGAGCTTTAGAAATGGGGCTGGGCTTTTTTTCTTGATCGGCTCACCCTTAGGATTTAGGCTTCTAACCATTACAATGGTTTCCTCTCCATGTTCTTCCACATGCAAGAAATCTTAGGAACGTTTTATTCACCACCCTCTTCGACAATACGGTGGTGTCCGTTCATGCACATTATGATATTATCCTCTCCATGTACTGCCTAGACCTCCAACCACAATAGCCATGCCTTTGCTATTGGTGTTTTTCATGATGTTGTGCAAAGTGCTAAAATGGTAAGGTTTGAGTAGTAGGAACAGTGGGTCTTGAACCAAAGAAGAATGGGAGAAAGGAGAAAGATGAATAGAAAGGCACTGAGTAAAAAGAGGAAAATGAGGGTATTGAGGAGAAAAAGGAAGAGGGAGCCACAGACTTTAAAAATTGATGGCTATTGGTTTCCTGACGAAGACATTTGTCAGGCAAGTACTAGGTAAATGCCGAGCAAGCTTGTGGAGGTAAATATTTATTAGATATCATTAGTGGACTTTTGAGCACCAACAATACAGTTTACCAACGAACCATTCGTCAAGCAAATGTTTCTTTTACGACGAACACCTGATTTGTCGGGCAACTCTTTCCCATCTAATGCCAAACATTTACACAACGACTAACTTCATGCCCTACGAATCACTTCTGTTGCATAAAGGTTTTTAGTAAACCCAATACATTGACCGTCTTCACCCTACCAACAGAAATATTCCTCAAGTCAAGGTGTTTTACCCGATGGAATTTCTTTCGTCGCTCAAAGTTTTGTAGGGCAAGCAGTATTTTCTGAACTTAAGAATTATATTTTAGATATGCGTTTTATTGATGATGTTGCGATATGACATTTTCAAAATATGAAAGCATGTCGTGGACAATAATTAAAAGTATGATCGATTTTTTAAAGTTATTTTTTTTTACTCATCGTTGTAAAGTTCTAGCTCTGCCGCAGTCACCTTGTGTTCATAAAGCAAGGAGTAGTCGTCGATGTTGGGAAATGATAATACTTGGTGAGTCCCCAATATGCTGACTTTCTTATGTAGCCCACAAAATTGAGGACACCTTCTATTCTAAGAATTATTTTTTAACACACAACCAAACACCTCCTTTCTTCTTCCCTACAACTTTTTCACCCTTTTTCCTTCATCTTCCTTCGCCTACTCCAATCACCATGATGGCTACCATTTATCATAATTGCAAATAAAAAAAAATGAATTCTTTTCAAGATGAACAAAATAAGACCCATATAGTGATCGGAGTGGCCATCTTCGTTGTCCTTTGCACCTTCGACAACCGTCCTCACCCACCACCACCATCCACCATCCTTCATCCGCTTTCGAACCGATGATTAATTGTATCTTGTGAAATTGTTGAGTAATCGAATTCTTGGCACCTATAAAAGTTGTTTTGGCCGGTGCACTGGTTTGGTCGAATTTACAAAAGAAGGGCGATAATTTGCTTGGATTTGCAGAGGAATGACGACGACAGAGGAGAGAGGTTGGAGGGATAAGGTTGGGATTGACAGAGTGGCTGGCATAGGGAAGGAAGGAAGGAGATAGGTGTTTGGTTAACAAGATAGCAAGAATTTGTGTGTGAGTTTTAAAGACAGGTGTTGGTTTAGAGCAAGTCCACCCCCTAAAAATGTGTTGGCACCCAGCTCATTTAATCCACTCAAATGAATAGTGATTGACCCCAATGCACAGTAATTGGCCAAATGCATCTTCCCCCTTAAAAAATGCGTTGGCACAAATGCATCTCCACCACTAAAAAATGCCTTGGCACCCAGCCCATTAAAATATTATAAATTTTTTCTGTATTTTTAAATAAATTTTTATTATGTTAATTAATCTAGACCGTTGGATTTGAAAAAGTTGAAATTCAATAGCTTAGATTTGGACAAATGGCCAACTGTCATAATTCTGACCGTTTTCCTTTTTTTTTACGTTTTTTGGGCAAAAATAGTGGACCATTGATCTTAGGATTGAACGGTCCAGAACGCGCCACATCACTAGCCGTTGGGTTTGAATTTCAATTTTTTTTTTACTGTTGGAAATCCAACTACCCAGAATGAGCCACGTGGCTTCTCATGCTCCACTTTATTTGTGCCTGCAAAGATGGGGCCCATTGCCTTTTTTTTGTCGGGAACTCGCACCCATGCGCACGTGTTTTCCATGCGCCTGACGCAAAAAAAAAAGAAGGAAAAAAAAAAAAAAAACCGTAATGCCTTGTGACGTCACACAGGCCGGGACATTGCTTAACACGTTTCAGGTCTGCCTACAAGCTGGCTTGGGCTGGATGCCAACCTATTTGGATCAGCTGAAGGGTTTTTTAGGGAAGCCAACCCATTTTTTAGGCTTTTTGTTGGCCTACCCCAATAAGGTGAAGTTCCTCTTATTAGGTCAGTTAGTAAAAATTGGATACTGACAAATCAGTACTCAAATATTGTCTGTTGGCAGCAAAAAAAGAACCTGTGGAGATTGTGTTTTCTCATCGAGAAACAAATAAAGCGGCACATGATGTAACGACTTTCAATCAATCGGCAAGTGGTTGATTGTATTGGTCCCGATTTTCTTTATGAGCCTTACTTAAAGAGACAAAAATATATATCATGTTTCACACAACTTCACAACTTTTAAAGCATTTCATGGAGGGACAAAAAATCCAAATAATAGAAACCCAAGCCCAAACCAAAAAGAAACGGACAGACTAAATTACGGCTCGTGCCCCTCGACTATAACTGTTAATAAACGGACAGTTGACCACTACACGACAAAAAATCATTAAAACAAACCGATTTCCCTTATTTAATACCGCGAACTGACAGTTTCATCTTCCCCAAACCTATCATTTCAAACACTCTCATGCAAAAAAGATACTTTCGCAGAGAAAAAAAAAACCCTAAAATCTCCTTAGATTCCGACATTTTCAAGCCAGATTTTTAGTAAGTGATACAGACGTTCAGCTAGATTTCCAGAAGATCAATGTTGAAAGTTTTTTCTGCTACTCAAAATCGTTCTTTTTGCATGATTATATTTCGAACTCTGTCAAGAACAAATGCATTATCAAAGTTTTGGATGCATTATCAAGTGTTTTTGCACTTGTTTTTGCAAGAGACACTTTCGGAAAATTGTCAAAAACACATGCAATATCAAGTGTTTATAGCACTTGATTTTACAAAAAATTCAGTGTTCCAGTTCGAGAAAAAACAATTTCAGTGTTTTAGATGTTTCAGTTTTGCTTTTTTAGTTTATATGTATGCTGATTCTTCAACAACATCTGAAGAAACAAATATGAATATGTTTCTAAATTTTGTGAGTAAAAACATTAATCGTCTAGCTTGTTGCTGTATTTTGTACTGATGATGCACTTTATACTAACGCTGCACTTTGTAAATTAATTCTGGTTCTACTTTCTATTTGTAAATTGGTTCTACACATAAATATGTTGTAGAAAAAGAAAAAAGGAATATGCATCAAGCCTGTGTTAAAAACAATTATGCATCTACATTATGCGTTAACAGACAATTCTGCATTTACCTTGTTTACTAATTGATGCTGCATCTACTTGTTTGTTAATTGATGATGCATATAGCTTGTGCGCTAAGTGATGTTGCATATAGTTTGAGCACTAAGTGATGCTGCATCTAACTTGTGTGCTAAACATCTGCCATTTGCATCTAGTTTGTCATTTATATGACTTCATATTATTTGATTACTTATTATACTCTTGATTGTTTCATTTTTTTTTTTTATGAAGATGTCGCCAAAAGTAAAACATTTTGCAACGAAAAAGAAATCACATCAAAAACCTCCTACAGTAAAGTGTCGGGTGACAGATGATAACTATGTTCAAATAAGACTGAATCTCATCGCCTTTGCAGAACTATTACAAGAGCTCAAGCCAAAACTTGATGAAAAACTAGAAGTCTTGGCATTCATATATAAGTCACCTTTTGATAGACTTGTGAAAGCTTATGTAAAAGGTGAATTACAAATGAAGAAATCAGACTGGGATGTCATACATAGCAAACTGGTATGACACTGAAAAATGAATGTTCAAATTCAGAAATGGATATTGCAAAGTAAATGCTGATGATGTCCAACGTACATTTGGGATCGTAAACTAAGGCAGAGAAACCCCTCAGTCAATAAGAGACTCGGGAATCCCAAAGCTGAAAGAAAACAGATTTGTTGATAAATGCTTCTCAGAAATGACAAGAATAGATAGAAGAGAAATTGCACAAGCAATTCAAGTTGCATTTGATAGTGGGACAACAAAATGGAATCAAGATGCAGCCTGCCGTATAATTCTATATTTGCTCAACAAAAATCTGTTTGGGAGCTTAGCAAGGAAACTCCACTGGAGTTTGGTCAAGAATTGTAACTCCATCAATAACATAAATCAGTACAACTGGGCCAATGAAACAGCAAGATAATTGATGGAATCAATTAATATAACAAAGATGAGAAAAAAAGACAAACAACCAACCATCAGTTGCGCTATTGTGCTTTTAATGGTAAGCCAAAAAAAAAACTAATTAAAAAAAAACAGTTTTTGTCTTATTTTACAAAAATATACAAAAACTCTAACTTTTATTTTGTCTACAGTATTGGACTTGTCATCACACCCCAATCATCAAACCAATAGAAGGAAAGAAGAAACACTTGCCAACAGCAGTGAAGTGGGATTTGGCAACAGCAGTGCAAAAATAGCCTCTATGTACTTCAATCCAAGAATCAGTTCCTGTAGTGCAAGAAAATGCAGTGAAAAAAGTGGCTCCAAGCGCCTCAGTTCCTTAAATCCCAGTTCACCAATATGGACAAGAAGAAAATTCATAATTAGTCCTTCCACCGCCAGTTCCAGAAAAAGTACAACAAAATCTCAAACACTTGTTCAACCTCAAACTCAAACAATGGTCAGACGCATCAAGCAGAAAACCAGAAGAAAAAGAGAGATATGCATTTCTATTACACTGCCATGGAGAAAACAAGAGAATTAAATGAGTGGAAGTGGAAATGTCATCCAGTATACTTTCTCCTAAACACAATGGACAAAAAAGCCATTAGCCTTTTCTGGAAAAAAAAACACCAGTGTAAGAAACTTTTATAGCTAAATCTATAATTTCTATTATACTTCAAAATATTGATTCTGCATTAACATATTTATATGTGTATTGTATTTTAGGGACATATATTGGTCATCAACTGCAAATGAGTTCAGCTACCATGACAATATTGCGATGAAAGAAGATATGGATGGATTCCTTGGAGATGACAGAGTTACAAATACTGTGATTGATGCACACAAATACATTCTTAGGGAACAAGAAAGCAATTTGGATCATCAAAACTTCTACTTCTTGGTCAATCTCTTTGTAAGTTATAAATATTGAATTTATAATTCATGATGATGCTACATACTGATGTTTCATACACATGTCCACACTAATGATTCATATTGATGCTGCATATTAATTATCTCTATACTAATTATGTTCTGGATAAACAGATAAAATTCACCAGTGATAAAAATAACAAAGCCAAGATGAAAGAATTAAAGCAAAATTTGGAGGAACAATTAATCGAACAAATGGGAGTTGTGCGAAAAATCTTTACACCTCTTCTAAATCACAAACACTACACATTGCTTGTGTTCGACATAGAGGAGATGCGTTTCGATTTTTACAACTCTAATAGAAAAAACTTCAAGAAGATGAAACAAACATCCATAATGACAATGCATATAAAGTGGTAAGTCCAAATTCAATATTGCTTATATTTTTAGTGATTTCCTAGTACATTTTTCAAAACCTACACTTAATCTGTATACAAGTCAAAATGGTTGAAGAATGGTACAACAATAGAGACAAGTTATTCCATTTGTCATTGAATGAAAGGGAAAATTCAACAAATGATTACATCCAAATGAGCCCTAGAAATTCAACTTTTGAGATGAATGAAGATAAACAATGTCCAATCCAGATTGGCTCGTAAGCATAATTGTGTATTTTGATTGTTTTAATTGAATTACTGTTCTTGGTTTCATATTTATGGTTAAACTAATTTTTGCAATGAATAAGATAGTGAAATGGTTCTGACTAAATATTAATGTTGTTGGAATTCTTGAAATTTGTTGATTATGAATAAATTTTCAGTGCTAAAATGATTGTACACCAATCATTAGATTCCATATAATACTAATGCTACATACTAAATGAGTCTACTATAACTAATGCTACATACTGAAGCTATATATTCTTCCATAACTCAAGTTGTATATTGTCTGCTTTAACTTGTTTTACAAAGATGATTATGGTGTTTTTGTGTTGTACAACATCTGAACAATACCAAAAGGTGGAAAAATGACAAAGTCCAATCCAATGACTACCTTCTTGAACAAAACCTTTAAGATCATCTTCTTTTTTTCGGACATAACAAAGAAAACCACTTTTCTGAAACACGCCTCCTGTCGGACATCATGACCATCAATCTCCCTCTAATTGATTCAATCAAATCAAGAATAGGCATGCGACCTTCAAAAATCATTGCGTTAAATGATTTTGTAGTTGCATTACTCATTTTGTTCCACTGATTTCCCTGAAAATGTATAATAGAATAATGCTTTTTTGGAAGATCATCTAAAAATGAATCGGAAATATCTCCGCCAACACTTCTCATTTTTCTCAATATTCCTATCAAAATCTTCACACTACATGCATATGCACAATTCCATGAGAAGTAGTAGGGAAGTACTTTTGAATAGCATTCAAAAGCCCATGGTGTTGTTCGGTAATGAACGTGATCTTCCTTTTTTGGTAATTTAATATCCGAACCAAATGTTCAACAAACCACGTCCAATTGTCTTCATTTTCCATGTCAACAATACCATAACACACAAGGAAAATCTCTGTATAAAAAAAATTAATAATTCTATAAAAAACAGGTTATGCACATAACATTACTGATGATGCACATTAATAATTGATGCTGAATAGTTTTGTAAAAACTGATGTTGTACAAATGTTGCATAGAAAGAATAAACTGAGTCATTAATGAGTTTTGTAAAACTAATGCTGCACATATGCTAATCAAAAGTTCAAATTCTTCGATGTATATTGGAGGGGGGAGTGTGGCCCAATCCCCCACCCATAACTTGATTCATAAACCATTTATTGCTTCCTAATCCATTCCACATTAATAAACTGATGCTGCACTTTAATAAACAAATATACACAAAAAAGAATAACATGATTCTCCAAAATATATAAATATTGAAATTCAAAATGATATCACAAATCTGTAATTTATAACAATTAAAAAAACTTAGCATTATTTGCATTTTTAGCACAACAACCAAGAAGAGTACCGATATATCTTCCCTTCAAAAACGTACCATCAAGGAACAACATTGGTCTACACCATCGGAATCCTTTAACAAAAGCTCCAAAAAATATGAATAACCTTTCAAACCGATTATTATAATTATCAAGTTCTAGCGCACAAAAGGATCCATCATTGGCAACCACAAACTCATCAAGGTACCAAGGTAAATATCCAAATGAGAGAGCCTCATCACCATTAACCTCATTATATGCAATCTATTTGCCATGCCAAGCTGCCTGATATTTAACATTAATATCATAACTCTCCTTCATTTCTCTCATAACATCCTTTGTCTTAATAGAAGAATTCGAATGAACCTTGGCAGCCAACAAAGAGGACAAAACAGAATGGCCAAACCTTTTATTCTCCTTTTGACGAATACGTCTAGTGCAAATATGAATATTATTTACTTTTTTTTTTTCATGATAAAACAACCATTAGAATGTTGCACAACATCATGAACACGCCATTGACAACCTTCCAACAATTTCTTTGAGCAAACAACAGTAACATGATTCCAATCATTCCTAGTGAATTTGAAATCAAAACCAACCCCAATAGAGTATTGTTTAAGCTTTCTACGAAACTTAACTGCACCACCTTCATAACTTTGACACTCATAAGAAATATAACTCTACCACTCATTTGTTGCATAATTTTGTGGTCCACAAGAGCCATACTTACCCAAATATTGGTTCTCATCTCCAATACTAGTAGCTTCACTTAGGCAACAAGACAACACACCACTAGTAGAAACAATAGACATCTCCTTCTTAGCATGAACATAAACATCACCAACTGGATTTGAAATCAATTTATTCACCAATAGAAGGGTCTGAATATCTTCATTGCACTCTAATAAACAATTTGTTTCACCTCCGTATAATGAGTATTTCAACAAAAAGCCTTCAGATGACAAACTTGGAAACCTAAAATTTAATTGCCCATACAAATCCTCATAACTAGTATGCGAATAAAGTGGCACAACCACTACACAATTTTCATATACACACTTTAACAACGGACATGATCTAAACCCAAAAAAAAAGCATAAAGTTAAACTGATGCTACATAGAAATAATTAGATATATATATATATATGCATTTTAAAATATAAATATAATAATCAATAAAAACTTATGCTACACAAAATCTTTCAAAAATGATGTAACTCTTAGAATATTCTGCAAAAATTGATGCTGCACAAATGACAATAAAAAAATGTATAAACATTGATGTTGCATAAATATATGTAATACAGATGCTACACAAAATGTAAAATATGATTAAATAATCCATCATCCTTTCAATAAACCAATGCCAATCGATTCTTTGTGATTATATAAAACTGATGCAGTACAAGTATTACGTTGAAAATTATTAAATATTTATGGGGGGTTCCCCCTTCCCCCAAAAAAACTTATGCCAACTGATTCTGCATGATTCTATGAGTCGATGCTGCATCAATAATAATAACCTTCGCCAAATACTAAACTAACTCATAATCCATTCCAATTCTAACAAATGCACATGATAACTATACCGCAAAAAACAAAAGGAACTTCAATGAAAACAAAAGCAGTACAACGAAAAAATCATCTTCGCCAAACACTCTATCAAATAAAAAATGAATCAAAATCTTCAAAACTAAAAACCGTGCCTACAAAAAAAAAAACTCAATGCGACCAATAAAAAACTGAAAAATCAGACTCGTTTCAAACTCTAAACCCAAATAAATTCAAAACACAGACAAAATTCAGAGAGATACACTTACCTTCGAAAAAAACTTGAATGATTCGAATAGAAATTATGGCGAGAGATAATTGAGGGAGATGACGAGAGATAAATCAGAACAGAAAAACTTCAAAGAGAAAGAAAAATAGCAGAGAAACGAAAATAAAAATTGAATGATTCGAATAGAAGAGAGTAAATTCCGTCGATCACTGCCAATCATGTTTAACAGAAAAAAGGAATGGCAAATACGTAACTCCGTTTCTAACGGAAAAACAAGACATGATGTCATCTTGCGCGCATTTAAAAAATGTCCTTCCTTGAAATGTTCAAAAAAGTGTAATCTCAATATATAATTAAGTATTGAAAGTATACTTTAAGTGCAATCTAACAGTATTTCCCTAATACAGATTTTCTTGAAGCTCAAGTAACATCTAATAGCTCATATGTTTGGCGTAGTATTGCTGCCTTGAGACCGGTTATCCACAAGGGACTTCAGTGGCAAATAGGTAATGGGAAGACGATTCATATTTGGAAGGACAATTGGGTGCCGAGGGAGTCCTGTCTTCGGATTTTGACCCCGCCACCCTTACATTGGACTGGGGAAGCCACGGTGGAAGGATTGATGAGGGAGGAAGTAAAGCAGTGGAATGAGAGTTTGTTGAATGCGTTTTTTTCTCTGGAGGAAGTGGAGCTAATTCGAGGGATTCCACTTAGCTTGCGTGATATTGCCGATTGCAGAGTTTGGCATTATGATCGTCATGGGAGGTTTGCGGTCCGAAGTGCTTATCATGTTGCTTGAGGGATACTTGCAGCTAGTGGGGAAGGGGCTGCTGGCTCGCACTCGTGTACTAGTAATAGTGGGGAGAAGCTATGGAGAAAGTTGTGGATGGCTTGTGTCCCCGGGAAAGTAAAGATTTGTGTGTGGTGGGCATGTTTGGATTCTTTGCCTACAAGGTTGAATCTTTGTAAGCGAAGGGTGCCAATCGAGGATGCATGTGTCGTGTGTGGTTGCCAGGTGGAATCCGTGGACCATGTTTTGCGTGATTGCCATGTTGCTAGGGCGGTATGGTTTCGCGACTTGGGTTTACGGGTGGATAATGAGCATGGTGTGAATTTTTTGGAGTGGTTGGCCAATCTGCATCTACAGGGATCTGCAGCGGGATTTGAGCTTGGGCTAATGCTGATTTGGTCATTATGGCAACACCAGAATGAAATTTTATGGAATGGTAAGCACTTAAACCCTGATGAGCTCGTCCTTTGGACGGAAGGGTGGTTGCAGGAGTTCCAAAGGTGCCATAAGTCGGACATAAAGAAGGGGACATGTGAATTGCAGAAATGGAAAAGAACTGTGGAGATTTGGGTCAAGTGCAATTTCGATGGAGTATGGAATCACCGTCAGCACCGGGGTGGATTTGGAATAGTTTTACGCAATCACATGGGGGAATTTCTAGGTGCTATAGCAGGTCCCATTGACTACTCCATATCTGCCTTGCATGCGAAGTTCTTAGCAGCTAGGCACGCTGCACAGTTGGTCAAAGGGTTATACTAGGCCTATGTCCAATTTCAATTTGAAGGAGATGCGGTCATGGTTTTGGCTGCAATGAAGGGGCAAGGCGAGGACAGGTCTACTTTTGGCCCCATTATTAACGACTAGCAGTGCTTCTGTATGGACTGGTAGAAATTGATGGTGAGTCATGTGCAACGGGAAGGAAATTCGGCCGCACATCGGCTTGCTCGATTAGGGCTTACTTGTACTCAAGAGTTAGTGTGGTTCGAGGATCCTCCGGATTTAATTCATGATATTCTATGTGAGGAACGTTTGTAAGTTTGTTTGTTCGTTTGAGGATAGGTTTACTGTTGTGTGGGTCACTCTTTCCTTCGACCGGGTTGAAATCCCCAGAAAGATTTTTATCGAGATCCAGTTTGGACATTATCCTCAGTTTGTACGAATTCTGATTTGCTTAATGAATATTGTACTTTTGTTCACACAAAAAAAAAAGTTGTAATTTTTCTATTTTCTTTCTAATATTTCTGTTTGTGATGTAAACTAATTTTTAAACGTAATTGAATAAAATCTATCGTTGGACAGAAGAAAAAAAAAATAAGTAAGTAAAAAAGGGAACTGACAAGGCAGTACCAAGTATTGTCTGTTGGCAAATCAGGGGGTGAGGAGAACATGCATCACGTGCGAGGACAACAGTCATTTACCCCCAACCGTTTAAGGAGACGTAGCGCCACCAACCCCCGCCACCTTTAACCCTCCAACGAAAAGTTGCGTTTGCTTAGGCCACCTTTGCACCTTTAGATGGAAAACAAACTAATAAAAATGACAAAAGAATAATTATAAAAGCCATTTACTTTTTTACCATATCAGCCAATTTTTATCGGATTTTCTGTTTTATTTTGTCATTTCTAATTGGTCCAGGTGAAATTTCTAATCGGACAGAGAAAAATATAAAAATTATTTCCAAAACTAAATAACGGACATTTTTGTGCTCGATTTTTCCCTTTTTGGCTGTTTTGGGGTTATAAATTACATCTACCCTCACAGTCGCCTTCACGAATTCAGTCAGTTTCCTCAAAACCCCCGCCGCTGTTTTCATATTTTTATTTTCTCGTGAAACAAACGGTAATCGTATTATTTTATTTTTCAATATTTTTTTTGTTCATCGAATGAGTGAATTATGAAATGTACGTAAAGTTTGAGAAGAGTAAGAATTGAAGTGTTAGGTGATTCATATATATATATATATATATATATATATATATATATATATATTTAAAGTTATGATTTTGTTGATTTTTTTTTATCTTTTGATTGACCAAGAAAATGTCTTGATCTTTTTTTCGTTGTTGTTGTTGTTGTATATATGTGCTTATCAATCTTGGAGTTGCATAATGCTTTAATTTAAAATTGTCTTGGCCGCAAAAAAATAAACATAAAAAATTTAAAAATAATGTTTAAAAGTTTCAGATTCACTCTATTCCCTCTACTTTTACTTATTGAAATGATATATATTTTCACTATATTTCTCTCTCTCTTTTATTTTATTTTATTGAAAATGATGTATATATTTTTGAAACGGTTTATTGGAACTTTGGGCTGGCTTAATTAGAAGTCTTGATATTTGAATGCCTCAAAAAAAAACAACCCAAACTTTTTAGTTCTTCCGCAGTTTGTATTTAAAGAGTAATGATTACTTGTTGGTTGTGTCCCTTGTGGGACGCTCAAACCTCAAAGTTTTAGATGTTGGAAAAGATGAATATTTTTTTGAGTTCAAACCATAAATCTTTTTTGTCCTGGGTTCTGATTTATAATTTTTATCTCTTTAGTTGAGTAAAATGGAGGGTCTGAATTTATTTTCTAGTCCGTTGATAAAATTGGTTTTTTTTTTTTTATTCAATTCTTTCTTCATACTTCAGGGTTTCTGGTTTAACTGGTTTTGATCTGTACAGGTTAAAAGAAAGAATAAAATATTTGAGTTAATTATCATCTTGGCCTCCTTTATCTAGTTTCTGTTTGTTTTATTGTTCTTGTTTTTCTTTCTCATGCCTTGTTTGTTGCAGTTGCTGATAGATTTTGGAGTTTTAGTGTGATTTCAGGTTTTTACGCATGGCATCTGAAGGGCAAGGAACGATTGAAATTCCATCAGGGTTACCTACAGCGGCAATGGAACAAATGTTTGAAAGTCCAGTGGGGTATCAGGCTTTCCCGAACAGCATCCAGGCTGGAACATCGCCTGCAATGGCCCCACCACCGGCGAGTGGTGGAGCTAACGGTGCTAGCACTTCAGGGAAGAAGAAGAGGGGCAGGCCGAGGAAGTATGACCCCTATGGGACAGCCCCAGCGGCAAAAAAACCCTCCTCACCCGATGGGACAGTGCCACCGGCTTCTGGAAAGTGCTCTTCAGAGCAGAAGGGCAAGGCACCAATGGCCGAACCAATTGGTGCGTATATTATAACCATTTTAGTATTTACTCATTTGCATTTTATAGCATGCAGTTTGGGTCTGAGAATGATACGTGTTTGTAACCAAAAAAGGTATAATAAATGTGCCACAAGTTGATCGATTATGAAATTTGATGGTTGAAGTTCGGTTTTGGTAGCATTAATAGTTTGTTTCTGTTTATTTTATATTGGAACTGCTTTCAGACTTGGAAGATTATGAATTAATACACTGGGATTTTGAAGTTGATCTCAGTTATAGGATAGATCATCTTTGTTCAAATTTGGAAGTGTAATAGAGAGAGTTTTAGGTGAAAGTTGTTCTTTCCTTTCCTTTCTTAAGCGTAACCTCACGTGATAAGAGAGAGAGAGAGAGAGAGAGAGATGGGGATGTTGGAATTAAATGAAAGTTGGTTTTGATCTAATGGCTGAGAAGGAAGGGTTCAACTGTTAAGTTCTTACTTAGTCTCATAGGACAAGTGTTGGCTTAGATTTCTGTTTTATAAATTAAGGGCTGAGATAGCTTGTAACAGAAAGTTGTTGTTCTGATATTTTCTATAAAATATCTGTGTTGCTGCTCTCTGTGCAGAGAGCTCTGCACATTCCTGAAAAAAACCTTTCCTCTTCCGTGTAAAAACTTCCCTCCTAAAATATCAACTTCAAAACAATTCTAAGTTTTATCATGGCCTCAGAGCTTAGGTTCTGATCAAGAATTCAGAACTGGGCGTTTTGTGTGCTTGGTACTACTGAAAAAGGAGGGAAATTCAATTCCAGAATTTTTGAAAACCTTACTGTTCTTACAAAGTCTCATATGGCAACTTCGAGCAGTGGAGGAGACCTGAGGGCTCCTATCTTCAACGGGTCCAACTACGATTTCTGGTCTATCAAGATGAAGACCATATTCAAATCATATGATCTTTGGAACTTGGTGGACAAGGGTATCGAAAATGGAGAGTCTGGAGATGATTCCAGTGATGAAGATCAAAAGTCAGTTAAGAGCTCAATGAAGATTAATGAAACCAGAGATGCAAAAGCTCTTGGTATCATTCAAGGGGCAGTTTCTGACGAAATATTTCTTCGAATCTCAAACTTTGAATCATCCAAGGCTGCGTGGGATGTTCTTCAACAAGAATTTCGTGGTGACAAAAAGGTTATATCTATCAAACTACAATGTTTAAGGAGAGATTTTGAGTACACTAGAATGAATGATGGCGAATCTCTATCTGTTTATTTAACTAGGATGACTGATATAGTGAATCAAATGAAAACTCTTGGTGAAGAACTATCAAACCAAAGATTAGTGCAAAAGATACTTATAAGCCTGCCCAAATCCTATGATTCTATTGCATCCATTATAGAAGAAACTAAGGACCTTGATTCCATTGAGGTTCAGGAAGTGATTGGTACACTGAAAGGATATGAGCAGAGGCTAAACATGCACTCTGAAAGCTTAGCTGAAAAAGCTTTTTCTAGCCTAAGTGTAACTGACAGAGATAGCAGCTACAAGGCTCAGGGGAACAACTCAAATCAAAAGAAATTCTGGAAAGGAAAAGGGAAGTAATGGGATAACAAGTTCACTCCACAACCAAGATCAGAATCTAGCAGTGAATCCACTAAAACTAAGTGCAAAATATGTGACAAACTACACTATGGTGTTTGCTGGTATAAGGGAAAGCCCAAATGCACTAAGTGTGAGAGATTTGGTCATCTGGCAAAAGACTGTAATCCAAGAAGGAACCAAGCTGTCAACTATGCACATAGAGCAGAAGAAGAGGAAGTAAATGTTTTTTATGCGTGTAGTGTTGCAAGAACTGAAAATAAAAGAGGAATCTGGTACATTGACAGTGGATGCAGTAATCATATGACTGCATATGAATCACTATTAGTCAATATTGACAGAAGCTTCAATTGCAGAGTTAAAATGGGAAATGGTCAACTTGTGGAAGCTACTGGAAAAGGAACTCTGGTTCTAGAGACAAAGGGTGGAAGAAGATTCATCAAGGATGTGATACTAGTACCTGGCCTTGATGAAAATCTCCTTAGTGTGGGACAAATGATCGCACATGGTTACTTCTTACTCTTTGGGGATGACATGGTGGAGATCTTTGATGACAGAAGTCTCCAAAATCTGGTAACACAAGTTGGCATGACTGAAAACAAAAGCTTTCCACTTATGCTAGACTACACTAACTCAGTTGCTCTAAAAGCAAGTGTTGCAGAGAATTCGTGGTTATGGCACAAGAGATATGGACATCTCAACTTTCACAGTTTGAAGAACTTGGAGAGATTACAAATGGTGACTGGACTACCTGAGCTACAAGAAACAAAAGAACCTTGTGAAGGTTGCATACTGGGGAAGCATCACAGGGACTCCTTCGAAACTAGAAATGCATGGAGAGCTAGCCAACCTCTAGAACTCATTCACACAGATGTGTGTGGTCCTATGAAAACACCTACACTCAGTGGGAACAGATATTTTCTGTTACTTATTGATGACTGCACCAGGATGGTTTGGGTTTACTTCATGAGAAACAAGAGTGAGGTTTTTACTATTTTCAAAAAGTTCAAAGTAATGGTTGAACTTCAGTGTGGTCTGAAGATCAAAAGACTGAGAAGTGACAGAGGTGGTGAGTTCACCTCCATTGAGTTCCAGGAATTCTGTGAAGGGGCAGGATTACAGAAGCAACTGACAATGGCTTACACACCACAGCAGAATGGTGTAGCTGAGAGGAAGAATAGGACTGTGGTTGAAATGACCAAGTCAATGCTGCATGATAAGAAAATGCCACTTTCCTTCTGGGGTGAGGCAGTCAATGCTTCTGTGTATCTTCTAAACAGGTGTCCAACTAAAGCACTCGAGAGGAAAACACCATTTGAGGCATTTAGTGGCAGAAAACCAAATGTAAAGCACTTGAAGGTGTTCGGATCAATCTGCTATGCACAGATACCATCTCAATTAAGACACAAACTTGAAGTCAACAGTATCAAGTGTGTCCTTGTAGGCTATGGAAGCTGTGAAAAGGGCTATAGACTCTACAACCTTGAGACACATAAGGTTATAATCTCAAGAGATGTGGTGTTCAAAGAAAATGAAGCATGGAATTGGGAAACCAAGAACATTGACACCATCTCATTTCCATTAACAATGGAAGGAACACAAGCATCTGTGCAACCTGAAAATGAACATGTTATAACAGGTGGAAGTCAAAACGATTTCTCTACACCATCACAAGGATCTCAGTCCTCTACTTCAAATGCAGAAGGACAAGAATTGCAGGGTTCCTCCCCTGGAACAACTCCATTAAAATTAAGGAGTCTAGATGAGATCTATGCAGTCTGCAACTACTGTATTGCTGAACCAGAGAGTTTTGAAGAAGCAGAAATGGATCAATCTTGGCAGAAAGCTATGAGTGAAGAAATCACCATGATTGAAAAAAACTCTACTTGGAAATTAGTGAACAGACCAAGTGATAAACCTGTGATAGGTGTGAAATGGATATACAAGACCAAGCTGAATCTGGATGGATCTATAATGAAGAATAAAGCAAGACTGGTAGCCAAAGGCTACTCACAACAACCAGGGATTGATTTCAATGAAACCTTTGCCCCTGTAGCAAGGTTAGACACTATCAGAACCTTGGTTGCTCTTGCTGCTCAAAAGGGATGGAAGCTACATCAATTAGATGTTAAATCAGCCTTTCTAAATGGCACACTGGAGGAAGAAGTGTACGTGGATCAACCACAAGGCTTTGAAGTCCCAAATGAAGAAGAGAGAGTGTATAAGTTAAACAAGGCACTGTATGGACTCAAACAAGCCCCCAGGGCTTGGTACAGTGAGATAGACTCCTATTTCAGCAGATGTGAATTTAACAAAAGTCCTAGTGAAGCTACATTGTACACAAAAATTGGTGAGAAAACTGAGATGCTTATTGTGTCCATATATGTTGATGATGTGGTGTTTACTGGAAATTGTGAAGAAATGATTGAAGAATTCAGAAAAGATATGATGAGGCAATATGAGATGACTGATCTTGGATTGCTGCATCACTTCTTGGGAATTGGAGTAATTCAAGATGTTACTGGAATCTTCATACATCAAGAGAAGTATGCACAATCTCTGCTTAGAAGATTCAATCTGGAGGGATGCAAATCTGTGGGAACACCATTGATCACAAATGAGAAGCTGTGCAAAATCGATGGTTCTGAATCTGCTGATGAAAATCTCTATAGGAAAATTGTTGGGAGTTTACTTTACTTAACTGCAACAAGGCCTGACATTATGTATGCAGCCAGTCTCTTATCAAGGTTCATGCATAATCCCACAAGAATTCATATGGGAACTGCTAAGAGAGTACTCAGGTATATCTCAGGGACCTTAGACTATGGGATCAAGTATGAGAAGGGAAAAGAAGCAATTCTAGTTGGCTTCTGTGACAGTGATTGGGGAGGCAGTGAAGATGACATGAGAAGTACCTCAGGATATGCCTTTTCGTTTGGTTTTGGAATATTTTCTTGGGCTTCTGTCAAGCAACAAAGTGTTGCACTGTCTACGGCTGAGGCAGAGTATGTAAGTGCTGCAATGGCTACCTCTCAAGCTATATGGTTGAGGTTTGTGTTAAAGGATTTTGGTGAAATGCAAGTGGATGCTACACCACTTATGTGTGACAACACATCAGCAATAGCTATGACTAAGAATCCTATTTTTCACCAGAAAACCAAACATATCAAAAGGAAGTTTCACTTCATAAGGGAAGCATTGCAGGAGAATACCATTGAACTGATCTACTGCAAGTCTCAGGATCAACTGGCAGACATCTTCACCAAAGCTCTACCTAAAGACAGATTTGTTTATCTCAAAGAAATGCTTGGGATCAAAACCAAAATTCATTTGATGGGGAGTGTTGGAATTAAATGAAAGTTGGTTTTGATCTAATGGCTGAGAAGGAAGGGTTCAACTGTTAAGTTCTTACTTAGTCTCATAGGACAAGTGTTGGCTTAGATTTCTGTTTTATAAATTAAGGGCTGAGATAGCTTGTAACAGAAAGTTGTTGTTCTGATATTTTCTATAAAATATCTGTGTTGCTGCTCTCTGTGCAGAGAGCTCTGCACATTCCTGAAAAAAACCTTTCCTCTTCCGTGTAAAAACTTCCCTCCTAAAATATCAACTTCAAAACAATTCTAAGTTTTATCAGGGGATACCCGGTAGAATCTCTTATGCGTAGGATGTATGCAAGATCCTTTAAGTTGATATAAATTGAATAAAACATTAGATCTTAACAAGGGGCCATAATTTTTTAAGGATGATGTTGATCATGAGTTTCTTATCAAGCATTAGAGTACGAGTAGTTTTTGTTAGTGTGAGGATGTGAAGATAAAAGAGTCTCTCATAGGTGAAAGGAAAAACCTTGCAATGGCTTATATGAGGTTGGGTTACTCCTCATATTGCCAATTAGTTTTGTGGTGGAACCTCAACTTTATTAATGTAGAATACAAGTTTTTCTTGATTCTGTGTAACAAGTTTGGATTTCTAAGTTTGTTTTACACAAACTCCAGCTTTTGAGGTTTAGCAGCTAATCCTGCTTTGGTTAATACACCTACCGAGATATGAAGAATGCCCCTTCATCAACATAAACCCAAAAACCTTATTATATTTTACTCGTTATACCCCCTTGTCTCATATCTACACCGCCCGCCTTCACAGCTCGCTCACTAATCCTTTAGCCCCCACTATAAAGTGAAATCATTATCTAGCTTTCCTTTTGTATTTAGTCCTTTTCTTTTGAATCCAACAAAATATTAAGGAAGGATCTTCTTGTCCCGGTCTTAGGTGCTCCATTTCTTCTTCTCTCTCGGTTCTCTCACAATGATTCTCATCAATCTAAACTATAACCTCATCAATTTTTAGTTGTTATATGGATCCACTTCCCTCAAACGTCAAATTAATCTAAATCCCGCCTCAATGGTCCAACACCCTTTCAGCCATCATTTAGCTCTGGGTGACCCCCTTCACTCGTCATTAAGCTATGGTTAATCCTTTCACCTGTCATTAAGCTCAGGTTGGCAATTTGAGTTCACTCCCATACTAATTAGGCCTAACATGATGTTTTGTTAACTAATCGTGTTGAATGACACAATACTAACCCGATCGTTCCTTGTATTTCTAAACCAGATATATATGGATTACTTTTTGGATAAAAATCCACTGGTCTTGGTCTGTTTTAACGAAATATAAGATGACTTCTACAATACGTACTATGAAATGAGATAAACTTACTCATTTTAATTCATATATTACTAGCTAAATGAGTATCATGTCAAAGGTGTTTGACACTAACTCGAACCTGTTATTATTCGTGTTTGCAGCTCTAGTCAAATTCATGTTCATTTTAAGGAATAATCCATCCTGAACCTGCTCACTTTCGTGTGAGTTAGATTTATATAAAAAAATTTCACCCTAGATTCATCCCTAAACCGGACAGCATCATCTTGCTTTCTTTTGTGTATAATGCCTTTCCTTTTGTATACGGATGCCTTCATTTTGTATTTTTCTTGCAAATCTTGAGAGCGATGTTCATGTCCCAGTTCCTATTGTTCCATTTTATCATCTCTTGGTTCTCTCTCACATACTGGGAAGATACAAAATGTTTCTTTTTTACTTCAAATTTTTGTTTTAAGGAAGAATTAGACAAACAGAGATTATATTATGGTTTAATATCGACAAGTTGTAATTTTAAATCAGTCTGTCCATTTGTGTTTGGTTTGCATGTATGGTGTGAAGAGACAATTCGTAGCTGAATTAGTTTTTGACATTATGCAGTTTTGGCATACTCTTAGGCTTCATTTCTTATTTGACAATTTAGTAATGTAGTCTATGAATTAGGCTCACTTTTTATTCATGTGTACATGTTTATTGTGCAGAACCTCAGAATCGAAGGGGTTCCTTACGATGTTTAGAATTTCTCGTACTATTAGTTAGTGGCTGCTAGTTTTCTGTTCAACTTCAATATTGTTGGACTCCAGAAAATCAAGCAAAAAAATTTAACTCATATTATTGGACTTAGAAATGGGTCTACATATATGTTTGGGGCTTGATTTGATCATTGCTGAAATACCACCTTGAGTGCTTCCATTTGGGATTAAGAGAGTGAATATCATGAGTGTTTATTTCTAAGGAATTTTGTCCTCACCTATCAAGAAAGGAATATTTCATTAGATTTTAGAGCATACATTATGGTGCTGAATATTCAAACTGGACTTTTTTTTAAGGGGTACCCTAGACTAACCGTTTCTATATTGTTATTTTGCAGGGGAGGACTGGGGTTCAATCGAGACTACTTTGAACAATTTTACGCCTTATATGATCACTGTCAATTCTGGTGAGGTAAAATATAGTAACGTTTCTACACTGTGGAGATTCTTTCTGATTTGTAATTCTCTTTCGGTTTGCTGTCTGCCTTTGACATGAATTTCACCCTGGTTAAATAAAAATGTACAATATGTTTGGGGTGAGGGATTTCTAAATTTGAAGGCAGTTAGGAAAAATGATGAAAAAATGGATCATAAAAATTTAGATAGGAGGAATTAGAAAATTCACCACATGAGCATTACAAAAGCATGTTAGAGGGATTTGTAAATGACTCATTCCATTTCCAATTATAATTTGTAAATCACTCTCACATTCCTTTTGTATTAATGCTCATGTACTGCATTTCTGTTCCCTCCTGTCCTACTTTTTATGATCTATTTCTTTATCACTAGCTATGCCAAATAAATCTGTTAAAATTTAGAGGTTCCTCCCCCATACATACCCCTACTGAATGTAGAAAAGTATCAGAAGATTGACATAACAATTTATTAGAAACATAATGGCTTTACTTAAATAGATGATAGCCCTAATAGTGCTTCCATCTTCTAATAAAGTATTTTTAAAAAAAATACTTTACCTATTATAAAGTAGTAAACAATTTTGTTACGATATATGTTTTACAATATTACTTCTTCTGTGTGTTTAATCAGTATGCAACTCAAATTTTTTTTTCCTAGATATGTTTATTGTTTTCCTAGGCCGTCTTTTCCTCTATCTACAACTTGATTAATGGGGTATAAACCTTCCTTTTTGTTTATTGGGTTTAAGGATGTTGCATGGAAGATTGCACAAACTGCTCAACAAAACACTGGTCGAGGTATTATCATTATGTCTGCAACGGGAATGCTTAAAGAAGTTACACTGATTAACCCGGCTCACGGAATCAGTCCTATAAAACAAGAGGTCTGCCATATTCATTCGATTTCAAGATGTATTTTGTGTGTGTGTGTGTGTGTGTGTGTATTTGTGTTTTACACTTTGCTTTAAGAATGAAAAGCAATATGAGGATATCGATATCTTGATGCAGTACTGCAGTGTGCTTACTGGAGACTTCTGTTTTTCTAACATACATTGCTAACTTTCTTGTAGGGTCAGTTTAATATAATTCAAATCTCTGGCTCGTTTATGATGTATGACAAGAAGGGAACTTGCAGTGGTGGAATGTCTATTACGTTGGCAGATTCTGATGGTCGTAGTGTAGAGGGATCTGTTGGAGGATCTCTGATAGCTGCCACTCCTGTGCAGGTGAGGCTTTTCTCTTGTAGCGTTTGTCTCTTGTTGAGGAAAAACTTAGTACACAACTCTAACACAAGTGTTGGAGAGACAACACAAGTAAACAAATTACTTGTATTAACTCACAAAATATTACAACACAAACTATTAAGGACACTCTTGAGAAGCTATGACACTCACTCACTTTCTAGAGACAAACACTAGACCACTCACACTCTTACAAGACTACTTACAAGGCTTCTCACTCTCTTACTTAGCTCTCTCTCGATTCTTACTTCTTCTAGAATTTCTAGTGCATTGATCATGCACACTTTTCCAACTCTTTTGCTAAA
This sequence comes from Pyrus communis, assembly GCF_041283825.1. NCBI lineage: Eukaryota > Viridiplantae > Streptophyta > Magnoliopsida > Rosales > Rosaceae > Pyrus > Pyrus communis. Next base: position 9,118,593 of record NC_142571.1, read on the forward strand.
CCGACTTATCTAGTCGGTGAGATTGGGTTCTTCCATTTTAACCACATGTTTCGTGATGGTTCTAGGTTTTTCTACAAACCATTTTTCTAGATTTTCTTAGCCTAACGCGGTGACTTAGGCTTTTCCATCCAAACACCAATTGTTGCACTTTGCTAGAGTTTTCTTGCATATTCTCACTCATGATTTCAAATGAGCTAGACCTTAATTATTAGGCTGGCGTTGTACTTTCAACACTCCCCCTCAACACCAACGCATTCTTTCCTCCATGTTGAGTTGATGACGAAACTTTTTGAACTTACCAGTACTCAAACCTTTTGTGAACAAGTCTGCAATTTGATCATCTGTATTGATCTGTCTCATCTTAATCTCTTCTTACAAGACCTTCTCTCTAATGAAATGGTAGTGTACCTCCACATTTCTCGCATGAAAGACTGGATTTTACACTAAGCGAATTGCCGATTAGTTATCACAGTACAACGGTACTGCATAATCTACTGGTTGATGTAGATCACTCATCAACTGTACCAGCTGTGCATTCTCTTGAGCTGCCATTGCTGGTGCTCTATACTCTGCTTCCGTGGTTGACAAAGACACTGTTCGTTGTCTCTTGCTGCACCACAAAACTACTCCAGAACCAATTCTGAAGACATACCCAGTGGTCGATCTCCAGGTGTCATGATCTCCTGCAAAATCTGCGTCACAATAGCCAACCAACTTACCATCTTCACCTTTGTTGTACAAGAAACCATAGTCAATTGTACTTTTTACATATCTCAATATGTCGAACTGCTTCTAGATGAGGCTTCTTTGGATTTTGCATGTACCAACTCATCACACCAACTACATAAGAAATTTCGGGTTGAATCAGAGTCAGATAGATTAGACTACCTACGAATTGTCGATACATTGTTGCATCTTCCAAGTCTCTGCCTTTATATGCACACATCTTGGCATTAGGTTCCACCAGTGTTGAGATTGGGTTGCATTCAAGGATCCCAAACTTCTGCAACAAGTCTTTTGCATACTTTTGTTGACACAGAAATATCCCTTCTTATGTGTGATCAACCTCTAATCCACAAAAGTGCTTGAGTTGTCCAAGTTCTTTCATCTTGAACCGAACTGACAAATTCTCCTTTGTTCGACGAATTTCAACCTCATCATCACCAATGATGATTAGGTCATCCATGTACACCAGCACAACAGCTAACTTTCCTCCATTAGCTTTAACAAATAAGCTGGAATCTGCATGCGCCACTGAGTAACCACTTTGCTTTAGAAATTCTACAATCTTACTGTACCACGCCCTTGGTGCTTGTTTCAGACCGTAGAGTACTTTCCTCAACTTGCACACGTACTTGGGATGAGCTTTGCTTTCAAAGCCTATTGGCTGCATCATGTAGATCTCCTGATCTAACTCTCCATGCAAGAAAGCATTCTTCACATCCATCTGGTATAGATTCCAATCTTTGTTAACTGCAAGTACAAGTAAGACTCGTACGATTGTAAGCTTTGCTACTGGACTTTTGTTGACCTTCTTAGTTATGATTATGGAGTTGATACTTCCACTTCACTAGGTCTATCTTCTTCTGGTTGTTGATATACGTCAGCTTGCCAAGGGTTTTGGGGCACTGTTTACTCAACACCATCACCATCAAGTGAATCCTCAAACTCATCTGGTCTCAACTGGATTCGAACAATTTGCTCCCTCATCTTTTCCTGCAACTTATCTTCTATCTCTCTCGAATCAAGCAATGCCTCATTTTCTAAGGACCACCAAGAAAATGCTTCATCAAACACCACATCTCGTGATGTGTAACACCTTCCATTTGTAGGATCACAACATTTTCACCTTTTTCTTTGGCTGTCGTATCCCACAAAGATACATCAGACTGCCTTCTTGTCAAATTTGCTACGTAAATGACTTGGAATGAATATGTAGCACACACAACCCAAGACTCGACAGTAACTAACTGTAGATTTCATATCCCACAATTTCTCAAAGGGTGAGACAAATTCTAACCTTGGTTGAGGAAGCCTGTTGATCATATGAGCTGCAATTCTCATTTCTTCGACCCAAAACCTTCCTGGTACATTCTTAGCATAGAGCATACTTCTACATATCTCTGCAAGATGTCAATTCTTTCTTTCCACTGCGCCATTTTGTTGTGGCGTGTTAGCACATGTGAACTGATAATGTATTATACATTCTCGTGGATATTAGGAAAACTCATTCGAGGTATATTCTCCTCCATTATCCGTGCGTATGCAACGGATCTTCTTTCCCACTTCTCCTTCAACTGTCTCTTTAAACTCTTTAAACTTTGAAAATGTTTCAGATTTTTCTTTCATAAAGAAAACCCATACATACCTGGAGAAGTCATCAATGAACGTCACCATGTATCATATCCCACTTATCGATGGTTGCTTGACGGGCCCGAACACATCGAAATGAACCAACTCCAACGGCTCTTTCGCTTTAAACTTCGACTCTTCATATGGTAGTTGATGTGCTTTACCATACTAGCATCCTATACAAACCATGTTTGTTCTCGCGTCAAGTTGAGGTAGCCCCTTAAGCATTGACTTCTTCATCATCACATTTAACTTGTGATAGCTAACGCGACCTAATCTCATATGGCATAAATATGTTGTCTTGTTCTTCCTTGTCTTGTCTACGTATGCAGTTTCTGCTGACATTACATAGACTAACTGCAGTCGCCGTCCCTCCATTGTTGGAGTCCCTAAGATCTTGAGGTGTCGATACACCTTCACATCTCGTGGACCAAACAAGACATAATTTCCCAATGACGTTAGTTGAGGCACTAAAAGCAGATTGTTCTTCATACTTGGAACATGGTAGACATCTTGAAGCGACACATGGTTAGTGTTGTATCGGGGCTCAATTACTGTCTTACCGATGTGAGCAATCGGTAGCCTCGAGTTGTTAACCGTCACCACTAAGCAGTCTCCTTTGTACTCAGTTAGACTTCGTAACTTTTTCTCATCACCTGTCATATGGTTTGAGTAGCATGAATCCACGATCCAATCATTCTGGTAGTCAATCGACTTCAGACTTGTTGTTGTGATAGCTGACTCTTACTTCTCCATAGCAACGGATGCTTCAGCGTCCCATTCTTCCTCTAGGGCTAGAAACGCAACGACGTCCCAATCATCTTCACTTTTCTTCTCTGAGTTGGCGACATTACTTTATGCAGGCTTTTTGAACCAGCAATCCTTCGCCATGTGGCCCTTCTTTCCATAATTGTAGCACTTGCCGTCAAACCTTTTATTATTCTGGGACTGACCACGGTTGCCGTGATACTTCGGAGCTCCCCCTGGTCGAGAACTCCCTCATCCTTGATGACTTTTTACCTTGTCACCATTTCTTTTCAATCCACCACTAGCACACTGCTTAAAGCTGCCTTTAGTTTTGGTGTAGAGTGCTTCCTCTTCACCTTTTAACGACATCCCTCCCATTTGCTTTGCCAAAGCTTCTTGATCGGCAAGCAAATTCTCAAACTCAACAAGTGATGGTTAGGTCGGCCATCCTTGTACAGCGGCAACGAAGCCTCGATATTCAAGTCTCAATCCATGGATAATTATTCTTTTTATCATGGATTCTACAATGGCAGAACTAGGATCTAACTCAAAAATTTCACAACAAATAGTCTTTACCTTATGGAAATATTCGGCAATCGTCATGTCTTGTTGGGCCACCGATAACAACTCGTTCTCGAGAAGCTGCAGTCTTGTATCGTTCCTCTTTGAAAAGAGTGTGGCGAAGGTGTCCCGTGCTTCTTTTGGTGTCTTAGCCTTCCTTATGTGCTCCAACATGTCATCTTCAACTGTGGGTTTTAAGGCGAACATTGCCTTACCTGCCTTGATCTTCCATTTTCGCAAAGTGTCGCTGGTGTCTTTTTCCAGCTACGTAACTTCATTACCGCCGACGACATCCCAAAGATCTTGGCCTTGTAGGTAAGACTCCATACACGTCGCCCATGTGTTGTAATTTTTGTTGTTCAACTTCTTGATTCCTCCAACAACTTGAAGGTCTCCCATCGTGTCGATAGAGCTTCGATAAGCCAAACAAGATTAACCAATAATCTTGCGAAGTACTAAACTTCTCACAATTCTCAAAAGCTTCACTAGAGACGGTCCCTGATCGTACCGCTCTAATACCAATTGTTGAGGAAAAACTTAGAGTACACAACTCTAACACAAGTAAACAAATTACTTGTATTAACTCACAAAATTTTACAACACAAACTATCAAAGACACTCTTGAGAAGTTATGACACTCACTTTCTAGAGACAAACTCTAGACCACTCACACTCTTACAAAACTACTTACAAGGCTTATCACTCTCTTACTTAGCACTCTCTTGATTCTTACTTCTTCTTGGTTGGTTGTTCACTTGATTACAAGCTTACAATACCACACCCATATTTATAGGGCATGTTTGCCGACTTATACAATCACTAGAATTTTCTAGTGCATTGATCATGCACACTTTTCCATCTCTTTTGCTAAACTGACTTACCTAGTCTGTGAGATTGGGTTCTTCCATTTTAACCACATGTTTTGTGATGGTTCTAGGCTTTTCTACAAACCATTTTTCTAGATTTTCTTAGCCTAACGCGGTGACTTAGGCTTTTGCATCCAAACACCAATTGCTGCACTTTGCTAGAGTTTTCTAGCATATTCTCATTCATGATTCCAAATGGGCTAGACCTTAATTATTGGGCTGGTGTTGTACTTTCAACATCTCTCTCTTTCTATGACATGTGATTTCTTTTTCTTTTTTTATTTCCTTACGTGTGTTTATACCGCTTTGGTCTATATTATAACGGGCTTTTGGTATCGTGAAAGAATTATACAAACTATTAATAAGTTGAAAAGATTAAAGAAATTTATTTTCCACATTATTTTTTCTCTTTTTACACACCTTTTTTTATTTATTTATGTCTTTGGATTGAATAACTAAAAGGAGAACTATGCATAGAGTTATGTCAAAGAAAGAAAATGGTGTGTGAAAATCACTTCCAAATATTTAAAGGTCTTTAGGACAACATGCTAGTTAACTAGCATGTATGTGTTCAAGTAGATTGTAAATGATGTGTGGAAATCACTTCTGAATATTTAAGGGTCTTGTCACACACGAGTTAACTAGCATGTACGTGTTCAAGTAGATTGTAAAATTAACCAAAAGGTTGACCTAACAAAGATGTACATTAGTTTTTTTTTTTTTTTTTTTTGTCAAACAAGATGTACGTAGGTTTTGATTATCATTAAAAAAAAGTTGGGGTTCTACTATAAAATTAATTAGCAATATGTGGAACTTTGCAAGGTTTCAACTTTACCTTCGCATCTCACATTATTTACTTTTGAATGTTTATCATGGAACTTTGCTTTGATTATCCATATACCCTAAAACGAATATCTTACCTTTCTATCTTTGACCATGACAGGTTTGCATAGGCAGCTTCACCATAGGACAACAAACAATAACTCCTCAGGCGGTGAAAGGCCCAACAGCACCAGAAATGACCTAAGTTCACGTTCTACTGTAGCATCTTAATGGTGACCACTGACGTCAACGGTCACTTTTATTCGTGAGAAACCCCAATTGTGACAGTGCAGTTATGAATTTAGTGATTGGTTTACAATTTACATTATGGAGGCGTTACAATGATTATAAGAAGACTCGACTTTTCTTTTCTTTTGGTTACAAACTTACGAGTTATGTTCTTCTGTTCTTAATTAGTCATGTGTTCATCTTTTCTTGCTCCTCATCTCCATTATTCTTGTTTCCAGATTCTGAGAATCAGTAGTCTGAGATAGATATGTAAGAGCAAGATTAACACTAACAAAGATTCAACCAATTGAATCACAACTCTCCAGTGATATCAACATGAATTAATACATGTTATTAAAGCTGCAATACTAACCTGCAGAATTCGATCCAGATGATGAAGCTATTGTGGCTTCAAGAACTATAACCTTCTCCTCTTTAGCAATACGAAAAAGCTCTCAAAACATTTGGACTTGAAATCTCAATGAGCCACGGAATTGCAAGAGCAGTGGCCAAGTTCTTATATAGTATTCTTTAACCATTCCCTATCAGAATTGGTTTAGAATTTGAACTCAACACAACCAACATGTAAACATTAGTCCTAAATAAGTTCCAACACTGAGTTTCAATTCCACAAGAATTACTCATAACTTTAATCATACTTATTCCACAAGTAATTCGATTAAGTCACAGCATATCTAATATGTACCTCATGTTTATGTGAACCAACACAACAGCAATGTCAAGAAAACACCACTCCCACTTATTAGCCAAGTCTCAACTCAACAATGTCAAGATCCCAATTAACATCCACACCAGAACATAATATTAATATTCTTTCAAAAGTATGCATCAGTAAAATCACAAGAATTGATTTTCTAGCAAACAAAAACTATTATTAATGACAACTTGTCTTCTGGAACAATTAACCACAAAATTGGAAAAATTGAACTTTAACAGAAAACCAAAATAAGACAACTGACTAAACCAAACAAACTTAAAATAAACTACCTAATTCAAAGGTTTGCAGCTTCAACCATTAATCAGAAGAATGAAGCATCAACCACAGCTTTTAAGTTCCAGAATGGCTTACTCCCACTTGTCTAAAGATTCTAGCACTCCCATCTGTGTCACATGCACTTTAAACACATGATTAGGCAATGCTTTTGTGAGAGGGTCTACAATCATCGAACTCGTTGACAAATACTGAATTTCTATCTCCCCTTTCTTCATCATTTCTCTAACCTTGAGAAACTACGCATCCATCAATCTAGTCTAGAAGCAGAAGTTCTCTTGTTATTTTTCGAGAAGAACACAGCAACATTGTTATCACAATACATTTTCACAGGACCTCTAACAGAATCAATAATCTTCATGTCAGCAAGCCAAATAGCTTGTTTCATCCCTTCAAAGCATGCCACAAACTCAGCTTCCATAGTCAAGGTTGATACAATAGTTTACTTGGCACTTTTTCATGAAACAGCTCTTCCACTTAACTTGAAAATATATCCACCAATTGATTTTCTCTTATCCACATCTCCGGCAAGATCTGAATCAGTGAACCCAACCAACTCCAATGTATGTTCTCTTCCATATACTAACATAAAACCTTTAATTCTTTGCAGATATCTCAACACCTTCTTTGTTGCCACCCAGTGAGCTTCCCCTAGATTTGATTGAAACCTTCTCAAAAGTCCAACAATAAATGCTAAATCAGGTCTATTACAAATATTAGCATACATAATACTTCCAACTAATGAAGCATAGAGCTTCATCTTCATTAGTTTAGTCTCATGCTCATTCCTTGGATATTGGCTTCTCGAGAACTTATCACCCTTGTTCACTGGAACATCAGCTTTGCTGCAACTTTCCATATTGAATCTATTGAGTACCCTCTCAATGCAATCTTTTTGCGATTAACCAAGGACCCTTTTCTATCTATCCCTGACAATCTCAATTACCAACACATAATAGGCTTTTCTCAAATCCTTCGTTTCAAAATTTGTACTTAACATATGTTTGCTTTCATTCAATAGTTGTTTATCTGAGCTTGCAAGTAAGATGCCATCAACATAAAGAACAAGGAAGATAAACTTCGAACCTCTGGCCTTAAGATAAATACAATCATCCATCTTGTTCTCCATAAAACCATGTGAAGTCACAACTTGATCAAATTTCAAAAACCATTGTCTAAAAGCCTATTCAAGTCCATAGATTGACTTGCTTAATCTGCAGACCATATGCTCCTTCCCCCTTTCAATAAATCTAGGAGTTTGAGCCATGAAGATTTCCTCAACAAGTTCTTCATTCAAGAAAGTAGTTTTGACATCCATCTGGTGCAACTCAAGATCAAAGTGTGTTGTTAATGCCATGATGACTCTCATTGAGTCTTTGGAAGACACTGGTGAGAAAGTGTCATTATAATTAACTCCTTCCCTCTGCGTAAAACCCTTTGCAACTAGTCTTGTTTTATATCCTTCAATTCTTCCCTCAGCGTCCCTTTTGGTCTTAAACACCCACTTGCAGCCAATTGTCTTGATTTAAAGAGGTGATGGTGTTAAAGTCTAGATAATTTTTGGACATGGAATTAAGTTCTTCCTCAATTATCACATTTGTTGAAAACTCAGGTTTAGCCATAACTTCAACAATCTCAATGTTTGGTGTGGGAGCACAAGTATGTAATTGTAGTCTAAAGATGAAGAATTTTCATCCAGCTGCACTTTTTCATCAAACTCAAAATTCTATTGGACTATATTTAAAACATCTTCATCTTCCAAAAAACAGCATTATGAGTTTCTTATATTCTGGTGTGTACTTGAGTGCAGTAAAACCTGAAGCCTTTTGATTTCTCAAAATAACCAACGAAGAAACATGTTGTTCTGGGGTCTAATTTCTTCTCACTTGGAATATAAAATATTGCTTCTGTCTTGCTACCCTAAACATGAAAATAATGGAAGCTTGGTTGTCTTCCATTCCATAATTCAAAATGTGTCTTAAGCACTTATTTAGATGGCACTCTATTCAAAATATAATTTAATGTCTTCAATGTCTCACCCCAGAGACCAAGAAGTTTAGACCTAGATATCATGCTTCTCACCATCCCCATTAAGGTCCTATTTCTCCTCTCTGCCATTCCATTTTGTTGGGGTGTGCCAGAAGTAGTGTATTGTGCTATAATACCTTGACTTTCAAGAAAGGAAGCAAACAGTCCCTTTTGTTGTCCAGCTTCTGTATACCTGCCAAAATAATCTGCTCCTCTATCTGATCTAATTATTTTAATCACAAGGTCCAATTGTTTTTCAACCTCTCTTTTAAAAACTTTAAAACATTCAAAGAATGAAGACTTCTCACTAATTAGAAAAATGTGACTTTATGTTGAGCAATCATCTTTGAAATTCACAAAATAAGAAGGGAATTGTTATTGGCAATCTAAATTTCTCATTCTACACTCCAAACTTTCTATATTTAGAAAGAAAAATACACTTGTGAGAAGTGTAGAATGAGATTTTTGGAGTGCCAATAACACTTCCCTATAAGAATTCCAACATATAGTTTTGACAGGAAAAGGCCCACAAACATCTATGTGTATGATTTCCAACAAATCATGACTTCTTTTGGCATCTAATTTCCTAATATTTGTCAATTTTCCTGTCATACAATCAACACATTCAATTGCATTTTGAAGTCAATTTCAGGAATCAAGTTCATTTTGGATAATTGAAACACCCTCTTTTTTGAAATATGTCCTAATCTTTTATGCCAAAACATGAATGTTTGATCTAAACGGTGCATTCTTTTGGTTGCAATGTTCAAAACATGCAAGTGATCAGTTTCTATAATGCAATGTAATTTCCATAGTTGATCATGCATAAAAGCTTTTCCCTGCAAAGAATCCTTTTTTATAAAACTTGATGCATTTTTCATCTCCCATGAAAACATAGCCATGTTTAACCAATTTTGATGCTAAAATTAGATTTCTCCATATTGTAGGAACATACAAGACATCATTTAATTGTATTATTAAACTTGTAGCTAGTTTAAGTTTGACAATGTCAATAGCTTCAATAGTCACTTTAGTTCCCTCACCATCAAAAACATTAAAATAGTTTGTTTTCTTTTGTTGCTCAAAACCATGCAATGAATTAGTGATATGCACAGATGAACCAGTATCAAACCACCAAGAATCAGCAAGAATATCATTAAGATTTGACTCCTCACACACATAGACATTAGTTTTTTCTTTGGCCCTCAACCAATCCTTGAATATTTCACAGTCATTTCTATAATGACCTTTGGTTTTGCAATGATAACATCTAATTTTTTTCAATGTTTTTAGTTTTCACCTTAAAATTGTTAGACTTAGAGGAATTGGTATTTTTAGCAGGTATAATAGACTTGTCAAAATGCTTAGGTTTAGAAGTGTTACCATAATGAAAATCCTTCTTTCCCTTTGCAGCTTGCACAAAATTGATGGATTCAGCCTCTTTGCTCTTTGACAATTTTCTTCTTGTACACACTGAGCAATTAGTTCATCAACTGACCACGTCTTATCCTGAATATTGTAAGACACTTTCAGCTAACTAAACTTATGTGGCAATGCCTGTAGTATCATGAACACCAACAGCTTTTCTCCAATGATAACATCCATGGAACTACGTTTTTCAACTGCATCAGTCATCTTTATGATGTGATCTCGAATTAAGCTTCCACCCTCAAACTTGTAGGAAGTCAAGAGTGACATATGCTGAGCAATTTCAACCTTATCTGATTCTTTGACCTTAATCTCCACAACCTTGAGATAATCCCATGCTAGATTGCATTTCTTGATTCCACCACCCACTGTATTTGTCATGCCAATTTCAAGAATGGATAGAGCCACTTTATTAGCTCTAGTCCATCTCTCAAAATCAGCCTTTGTGCTCTTGTCAGTCAATGCCTCAAGTCTTGGAGTGTCAAGAGCAATGTTATACTCATTTAGTGTCAAAAGCAATTCTATCTCTCTACGCCATTTCTTATAATTGTTCCCACCATTGAGAATTGGCATTGCTATTAAATTGATTAACTTTAGTGAAACTATAGAAGACATCAATGAAATCAGAACTTTGAGTCTGTTAAAGATCCCTGATTTCTGTCTTTTTCACCATAAATTAAGGATATTGAATCAACTTAACCATACATACAACCTTTATTACTAAAGACATATATAGAATAAACAACTCAAGATTGACTTTGTCAATCAAATACAAATCATTTCTTCTTTAAATTTGATGCTGCAGAACACAAAAGCAGAAGAAAAAAAATTGCACTGATAACACATATGCATTCAAAAGGGATTACAACTTCATGTTAATTCATATAACAGTGGAAGTGTTATAACAACTGCAGAAATTATTTATTGATTTGATTCAACAACATATAGCAGGATCAAAATATATAAATTAATTACATCATCCTAATATTGTTGTCAGTATCAAGTATATTTAACTTACAAGGAAAAGGAAACATTCCTGTTTTGGATCGATTTTGTTATAGTTGTAAGTTTTAGCATCAAAACTCGAATTAGAACAACGATTAAGAGAGAAGAGGAGAAAAAACCAGATCTTTCAAATAATAAAGAAAACCTAAAAACAAAACCCAGACTTCTAAGTGTCATATTGTTTAAAAATAACCCCACGATAGTCTTAACGGCTCTTTAGTGAAACAGTGCCATTTAGAGCAGTTTTTTTTATTCGATTTGAAGAACACAAATATAAAACCCAGATTCCGATCTCCAAATGTAATTCATGTATCGATGAATTAAATTCAATGATTAGAACCCGCGACTCTGATACCACATGTAAGAGCAAGATTAGCATTAACAAAGATTCAACCAATTGAATCACAACTCTCCAGCGATATCAACATGAATTAAAACCCTGTTATTAAAGCTGCAATACTAACTGGCAGAATTTGATCCAGATAATGAAACCATTGTAGCTTTAAGAACTATAACCTTCTACTCTTTAGCAATACAAGAAAGCTCTCCAAAGAATAGAACTTGAAATCACAATGAGCCAGGGAATTGCAAGAACAGTGGCCAAGTTCTTATATAGTATTCTTTAACCACGCCCTATCAGAATTGGTTTAGAATTCGAACTCAACACAACATGTAAACATTAGTCCTAAATAAGTTCCAACACTGAGTTTCAATTCCACAAGAATTACTCATAACTTTTATCATACTTATTCCACAAGCAAGTCGAAGAAGTCACAGCTTAAGATTTTAGACTTCTTCGTATCAATCTCAAACACTACAGTCAGTCCTTTTCATAATTCATACTCATAATCTTAAAAGGTAGACTTCTTGGATGTTGATAACTTGATACAGTCTTTCTCCCTCAACCTCTTGCATGTTGATAAGTTAGATGTCGCTTACTATATTTACTGTCATGGAGAAATAAATTGAGTGAGAGGATTCGAACTTGACATTGCTCCAATATTAAAAAGAGAAATATCACTAAACTAAGAGAATCCATCACTCTTTGAGTTGGTGAAATTCCTAGTGGCTGGTGCTGATGGTTATGAGGGTCTATTTTCACAAACATACATGTTGGAGGTAAGTAATTTGTCTATTAATGCACTAAATTTTTCTCAAACCAAAGTTATCATTATTTACTTCACATGTATTCCAAAAATTTTGATTATTTTTTGTACAAGCAATATTTCACTTTAAACTAAATTCAGCTGCAAGGAGAGAGATTCAAACTTGGTTACTTACGGAAAGTATATATGTTCTAGCCAATGTGGATACGCCCACATCTGCCTGAAAAGCTTTTGATCTTAATAACTTGAAATCCTTGATAATTCATAGATAACATACAACTACAAAATAGAATTAGAAGTCAGTACTGGGCAAGGACTAGGGCTATATTAGAATCTAACAATCACCCCTTAAACCTTTGGATTGATTCAAGTGTTGGATCCACTTGCAACCTTGATAAAAACATCCTCCAAAGTAGTATCAGCCAGACCACATGCAAAAACTGTCAACGTACTCTTTGCATTCTCCACAGTTTGGAATACTTCTGCAAACTCTCACCTCACTCTTTGGCAGCTCGAACTTCTGTGTCCCCGACAGCTGGTAAACCTTGTTCGAATTTGGGCAGAGGGTTCGGACCATGTCCTCCACTTCTTGTTCATGATCCCAAGTTTTTGTGATTGCTAAGGCATACGATCCTCCATATTTGGCCTATAGCTGTCAAACCAACTTCAAAGTGTTATTCCAGTTTCATCGATTTAGAATTTACTATGCGTTCCACGCAATCAAAAAATTTCGTCAGTTAATTGGATGTAAAATGTCAATATTAAGCCCGACTGGAATCATTGTTAAACTAGGAGATGTGAGTGCTAAAGATGTATACAATCTGAATGCGGGTAAAAATGATTCAACAACCTTGCAAGTTGCAACCAAACACAGCCTTAATAGTTCATACTTACCTCCTTTGGATTTCCCATGCACTGCAGTGTGCCGTCTGTGAAAATTCCTAGTCGATCACATATGTACTCTGCCTCCTCCATGGAAAGTGCTGAAGATATGCACACAAGCTTTAAGTGAATTACAGAGAAGGTGAAAATCCTTAAAAGTACCTTAAAGTATCATTGATCATATATTAACAAAGAAGAGAGAGAGAGAGAGAGAGAGAGAACTGGTCAGGACAATTGTGCAGTCTTGGGCACTTGACAATATTTCGTAGATGTTTTCTTAAAGCTGGATAAAGTCCACTACTGGGCTCATCCATGTACAGAACAAAATCTACTTTTCAACGAAGACTCTTGTAAAAATACAGCACAAATAGCTTTTGCTTTTTTTAACAAACAATATCGTCTATACGAAGGAGGTGGGGGAGTGAGCTAAGCCTCACAGTAGGCTAGCCATAATAATATGGTTCAAATTTGCCTATGGCGAGAATCAAACCTAAAACCTCTCACTTACAAGTGAAATGAATACTACTACACAGTAGTACTAAACAGTAGTACAAGTAGCTTTAACAGTGATCAAGAGTAATCAAGACGTACTTTGGGATACCCATTTAGGGAAATTGTGACAGTAAGCCTTCTCTTCTTACCTCCACTATGCTTCCCGGCTTGTTTGTCGGCAACCCCAGTTTGAAGTTTATCTTCAACAAAAGCAAAAGCGGGGGTGGTGACAGTGCAGTATGACTAGTGCTTGTGGAAATAGTGACAATTCAAATAGTGACAATTCAACTGCGCTTATTGGCAAATTTGGAGGATTCTTAGTTGAAATTGATGGTGTACCATGCACCTAAAGAGATTCCATGTCATTTGAATGCCCTTTCAACTGCTCTCAATGTTAGTCTCATGCATGAATTTAAGGATTATAGACTCAAGTGTCACTGATCACATGACAAATCAAACTACAAGTGGTCCTGTACCACAGTAGTGAAAAAGTGTTGAGCCCTTACATGACGACATGGGTTCGAACCCCATCGGTGGCTAATTTGACAAAATTTATCGTTTGATAAAAATAAAAAAAATAAAAATAAAAAAAAAAAAATATATATATATATATATATATATATATATATATATATCATTATCCAAACCATCTCAAGTTTCTCTGTTGCAAATGTTAGTGGTGTTCCAGTTTTAGGAAATGATAAGCTAATATTGATCTCTGAAAATATGGAGTCTATAGCTCTATTTGTTCCTTCTTGCACTTTTTTCTCTTCACAATGTTGTTTTTCATCATCTTGTCACCAAGAAGCAGGTTGGTGAAGGATAGGATGGTAATCATCAATTAGACAGAATGATAAAACGACTCAAAATTTTATAGCCATTTTTTCTCTTTAAATTTTGGATGTCAGAACCAAACAAGGATATCAAAGAGCTTTGTGAGTGCAAAGTACAATTACGCTTGTAAGCTGGGAGAATTCTTATTGAACTGAAATAACAATTATGGCTATTAAATAGCCTTACATCAAAACAGGAATGGAAATAACAACCCACAATTTACAGGACCTACAATCGTGGTAAGTGACTAAGTCAAAACAGAAAACAAACTTGTCCCTCAAGTATAGGAGGGTTATTTGCATGACCTGGAATAAATCCCTAAAAACAAGGAACCCTAACAACTTCAACATTCTCCCTTAAATTGAATACCATTGACATTCAGTTTATTCCAGGGTATTCGCAAACACCCATTAAGTCTCGCAGCTTCAAAAATACTTCAAGCTTTAATGCTTTTGTCATGATGTCTGCAATCTGTTCTTGGGTAGAACAGTGTAACAACTCCACTACTTCATCTTTGACAAGATCTCGAAGAAAATGAAAATGTACATCTATGTGCTTGCTACGACCATGCATCACTGGATTTTTCGAAAGCTTAATGGCTGAGACATTGTCGCAATACACCATTGTAGGACTAGTTTGCACCTGATTTAAACTTCTCGAAATTCTTCTTAACCACACCACTTGACACGCACTTGAAGCTCCAGCAATGAACTCCGCTTCAGTGGTGGAAAGAGTAACCACTAGTTAATTCTTCGAGGACCACGATATTGCACCTGAATTCATCATAAAAACATACCCTGAAGTACTCTTTCAGCCATCTTGATCACCAGCATAATCACTGTCCGTGTAGCCAATAAGTTCTTCATCTCCTCCCTTCTTGTAGAACACTCCAAAACCAACTGTGCCTTTCACATACCTTAAAATTCTTTTTGCTGCTCTAGAGAAATCTGATATGGTGTAATATTCTTTCTTATTACTTCACAAAGCAAGATTACATTCTTATACACATTATGTACGACAAGATCTTACTCTACTGCCCATAATTAAGGCTGACTGAGGACTAAATAAGGAAGTAAATCACTAAAGAATAATATACAATGTTTGACCTAATCAATCTAAGATATCCTCTTTAACACCCAACTTGTTGAGTAATGCTTCAAACTGCACCGAACCTAGTGCTTTGGTAAACAAGTCAGCTGGCTGGTTTGTTGTTCTTATATAGGCTGTTTGCACCACTCCTTCTTGTACCTTCTCACGTACTACATGGCAATCTATCTCTATGTGCTTTGTTCGTTCATGAAATACCGGATTTGAAGAAATGTGCAAAGCAGCTTGATTGTCACACAACAACGTAACAGGTTGTGCATGGTGCACTCTCAAATCTGTCAAAATGTTCTTCAACCATGTGACTTCACAGCATGTAGTGACCATAGAACGATATTCTGCCTCTGCACTGGAACGAGACACGGTGCTTTGTTTCTTTGTTTTCCAAGAAATTGGTGCTTGGCCAAGCAAAATGCAATAACCAGTTACAGATCTTCAAGTGTCTTTACATCGGGCCCAATCAGCATCACAAAATGCTCGTAATTGCAATGAACCTGTGGAGGGAAGAAATATGCCTTGTCCAGGAGCTTGTTTGATGTACCTGAGAACTGTATGAGCGGCATCAAGGTGTGGCTGCCTTGGTTTATCCATGAACTGGCTCAACACATGCACTGCATACGTTAGATCAGGCCTTGTGATAGTCAAATAAATCAATCTACCAACAAGTCGCCTATACAAGGATGGATCACTTAATAATTCTCCATCTGTTTGTGTGAGAGATAGATTTTGCTCCAGAGGAACCCTTGAAGGTTTAGCTCCAAGAAACCCAGTGTCATCTAATATTTCCAAGGCATATTTACGTTGGCATAAAGTGATTCCCTTATTTGATCTTGCAACCTCTATCCCCAAGAAGTATTTGAGTTGTCCCAAGTCCTTTAGTTTGAAACGTGAGGAAAGAAATTTCTTGGCCTCTTCTATCTCTTGCAAATTATTCCCTGTGAGTATTACATCATCAACGTAAACCAATAATGCTATGAAATTACCTTGACGATGTCGGACGAATAATGAATAATCAGACCGTGACTGATGAAATCCGGCAGCCTTGAGTGCCGTGGATAGTTTGATAAACCATTGTCGTGAGGCTTGCTTTAAACCATACAGGGATTTGTTTAATTTGCATACTCGAGTCTCCCCCTTTCGTCCGAATCCAGGAGGCAAGGACATATAGACATCCTCATATAGATCACCATGCAAGAAAGCGTTGTTCACATCAAGTTGGTGTAAATGCCAACCTTGCAGCGATGCAACGCTAAGAATGACACGAACTGTGGTCAGTTTGGCAACTGGTGCAAAGGTTTCCCAGTAATCAACACCTTCAATTTGACTATATCCCTTCGCAACAAGCCGAGCCTTGTAGCGTTCTAGACTGCCATCAAGTTGAAGCTTGACCTTGTAGACCCATTTGCACCCAATGGGACGTTTGTGAGGTGGCAATGGCATGAGGGTCCAAGTGTGGTTAGCTTGGAGAGCTGCAATTTCATTTTGCATGGCCGCACGCCAAAGGGGATCTTGAATAGCCTGTTGAAAACTGGTAGGTTCTTGGAGAAGGGTAAGTTTGGTGGTGAATATTTTATGAGGAGAGGATAACCTTGCATAGGACAAAGAATGAGAAAGAGGATAAGAAATACCTGAGGCTTGGACCATACTCGTGGAAGAAGTGGGAGCAGCACGGGAAGGAAAGGCTGCCTCAACGTGAAAGTCCTGCAAGAAGGTAGAAGGTTTCGTGGGGCGAGTGCCACGGCGGAGGGGAGGAGTGCTACATGGGGGAATCAAAGGTGATGGAGAAGCACCTGCTAGGGAAGTGGTGGAGGGAGGTGATGGAGAAGCAGGAGACTCATTTGTAATGTCAGAAAAAGGTGGAGAATTAGGAGACTCATTTATAATGACTGGAGGAGAGGGCTCGCTAAAGGCGTCCATGGTAAAAGACAAAGGTGAAAGGAAAGGATGTGATGGTGGTGCAGCGGATAAATCATGGTTTTGTTAGGGAAAGTGATCCTCCAAAAACACGACGTCTCGTGAGACGAAGACCTTCTTAAGTGTGAGATCAAAGAGTCTATAACCCTTTTGACCATAAGGGTAACCAAGGAAAAGACAACGACTGGCACGAGGATCAAATTTGGAAGGACGTTGTGCATGAGTGGAGGCAAAGCATAAACAACCAAAGACGCGTAAGTGGGAATAGTTGGGTTCTTTCTGGAACAATGTTTCATACGGTGTTTTCCCGTGAAGAAGGGGTGTCGGTGTCCTATTGATGAGGTAGGCAGAAACAAGAATGGCGTCCCCCCAAAATCTTTTGGGAAGAGAGGCTTGAAAAAGTAATGCTCGAGCCATATTAAGTAGGTGCCTATGTTTACGCTCAGCGACACCATTCTGCTGAGGCGTATTAACACAACTAGATTGATGTAAGATTCCTTTGAGGGCATAAAAACGTTCAAGTTTAAACTCAGGACCATTATCACTTCGCACTATTTTGACCTTAGCATTGAATTGAGTTTCTACCATGTGAATAAATTGGACTAAGAGGTCGCGTGTATCTGATTTTTGTTTCATCAAATAAACCCATGTGCTCCTAGTATGGTCATCGACAATAGTGAGAAAGTATTTGGCACCGGAAAGAGACGCAACTTGATAACCACCCCAAATGTCAATATGTATTAACTCAAAACATGATTTACTAGAAATGGTGCTCAAGGGAAAAGATAATCTTGTTTGTTTGGCTAATGGACAAATCAAACAATTATTGGAAGCACAAGATTTATGATCAACAATGGGAAATAATGAAGAAACTTTTGGAGAAGGGTGTCCAAGTCGTTGGTGCCATAGACTAGGAGAAGTAACTTGGACGTGGTTGCATGTTCCTTTCTTAGGAGGGTCAAGGTAGTAAAGCCCCTTCCGTTTAATTCCCGTCCCAATCGTCTTCCCCGAGCATAGGTCCTGTATGACACAAAAATGGTTTAGAAAAATGGTGATATAGTCTGAATCACATGCTAACTTGCTGATAGAGATCAAATTTAATCTAAAAGGGGGTACGCATAAGACATTGTCAAGAATGAGATTGGGTGAAAAGATTATTTGTCCAACATGAGTAACTTTAGCAAAGGAGCCATTGGGTAACTCAACAGTGTGGTTCTCAACTGGGTGTGAATTCGTGAGAAGATCAGGACTACAAACAATGTGGTCCGTAGCCCCACTATCCAGGATCCATGTATTTTTCTTTCCATGATATGTAAAAGAGAAAGCTTTACCTGAAAGGTCTTCAATATTTGAGGAATTACCAACTTGATTAACGGAGGAAGGCTTATTTTTGTTCAACATTTGGAGAATTTGTTTGCAATCTTCCCGAGAGAAAGGGAAGCTAGGCACCACCTCCCCTTTGTCATGCAATGTGACCTGATTCCCTTTGGAAGACATGGAATATCCTGACTCATTTTCAGCAGCAGCTTTTCTCTTTCGACAGTATTCAAAGGTGTGACCTTTCCAGCCACAGAAGGTGCACTTAAGATGTGCGCGGCAGTTCTTCATGGTGTGGTTTGTCTTATTGCATTTACCACAACGTTGCCCACCATCGTTATACTCGGTTTCGCGTCCAGCACCCTTCACAGCGAACACCGCTGCTTCTGGTTGAACAATGCTCTTACCACTCGATACTCCAGCCTGTTTCTCATGTCGGAGGACAATTGAATATGCTTTGTTTACAGTGGGCAGTGGTTCCAGCAACAAAGTGTTACCACGAACCGTAGCATACGATTCATTTAGTCCCATCAGAAACTTCATAGTTTTCTGAGTTTCAACATATGACATTATCTCTTTCCTGGTTTCACAACGGCATATGGGGATTGAACACAAGGCATCACGTTCATCCCAAAGGCTCTTAAGTTTGGTGAAATAAGAGCTTACCGTCATGTCGCTTTGTACACAATCATGGATTTCGTTTTCGATGTGAAATAGTTATACGATGTTCACATGAGAAAACCTCTCCTGCAAGTCTAGCCACATCTGTCGTGCGTCCTTGCAATGTATAACACTTCCCGAGATTTCCTTTGACATGGAACCAAGCAGCCACGTTTTTACTAGGTTGTTGCATCTGTTCCATTGTTGCAGTTCTTCAATCTGTTCATCACCTGGCTTTTCGATCGTCCCATCAACCAGCCCCAGTTTGTTCTTGACCATCAAGGCCATGGTCATGGATTGAACCCATGTGCCATAGTTATCTTCCACAAGCGGCTGTGGCACAAGTATTGCGCCTGATTGGTCCGAATGATGGAGGTAGAGTTGATGATTAGGGTTTTCCCATTTTTGATACAAAGTCATGCCAGACGAGGTTGACTTTTCTGGTTTGTCACCCATGGCTATTGCTGCTAGGGTTTGTGTTTCGTGTTTTGTGTGTGTCCCAGTTCGATCACTCTGGTACCATCTAGAGAAATCTGATATGGTGTAATATTCTTTCTTATTACTTCACAAAGCAAGATTACATTCTTATACACATTCTGTACGACAAGATCTTACTCTACTGCCCATAATTAAGGCTGACTGAGGACTAAATAAGGAAGTAAATCACTAAAGAATAATATACAATGTTTGACCTAATCAATCCAAGATATCCTCTTTAACAGCTGCGAACAAATGAGAATCAGTAGGATGCTCCATATACCTACTAATTAAACTTACAAAGAACATAAGATCAAGGCATGTAGCAGTTAGATACATGAGGCTTCCCACCATCTGCTTATAAAGCATGCCATCAACTCCCACTCCCTCTTCATGTTGTGTGAGTTTAAATTAGTGTTCTAAAAAACGGCCTAGGCGACACCTAGGCGCTAATCGTTGCTCAGCTGGTGCAATTAAGGTAGGATCAGAAGAATTAGGCGGAGCCTAGGTGGCCACCTGGGTGCTCTAGGGGGTGTAGGCGGTCCAAGGCGGAGTCGAGGCAGCTTTCGGTATGATGCGAATCCCGACTTTAATAAATTAACCATGGTTGCAGAGCTTGGTTTCA
Organism: Pyrus communis; assembly: GCF_041283825.1. NCBI lineage: Eukaryota > Viridiplantae > Streptophyta > Magnoliopsida > Rosales > Rosaceae > Pyrus > Pyrus communis. The sequence goes on from NC_142571.1 coordinate 9,139,053, forward strand.
GCGGACTTGCAGGCACACTCACCATCGTAGAGAAGAAGAAAGTGAACAATTAACCCTTATCTTTTAATTTGACACGGCGTCGTTTTAGTTTGCTTTAAGTTTTGTTTACTCTTTACACGTGGCTTAGTAAGTGCCACTCTTTTCGCCCATAAAGAAACCAGGAACCAAAAAAACACTGTGTCATACAATCCTAGTAGCATTTTAATTGGAAGAAAATGGTACTAATCGACAAAATAAGAAAAAAAATATATGATACTATTATATTTTGTAAGTATAATTCTTTTTTTTTTTTTTTTGGTATACACTATCAAATAAAAACCACGCTATATTTAATTTTTATGCATTTTATGTTTCACCACATATAAAATAACATAAGATATATATGTTATATAATGAATTTCGTTAAATTAATAAAATGTGAACTTTATAATTTATGTATTCTTCTATTTTACATTTTATTGTTCAAATACTTCATAATATATATATATATATCATTTTATTTTCTAGTTTATGATAAATTATATATATTTTAAGTATAAACAGACACTTACTTACACGAAATACAATAGATTTACTTAAATCCGCCTAGTCGCATAAGCGCTAGGCCCCAATCCACTGCCTGACTAGCGTCGTTTAGAACCTTGGTTTAAATCCAGGAACCACTGGATTGTGCACTTAGTTGCACTAATCCATATTGAACCTTTCGAACACTTCATGTGCGTAGTTCCGTTGACTAATAAACATGCCATTTGTTGTCTGCACCACTTCAATGCCAAGGAAATACCTCATTTTGCCGAGATCAGTCATATCAAATTCAACCATCATGGACTTCTTGAATTGCTCGAACATAAGCTCATCATTCCCAATAAATATAGGATCATCAACAATAAGGCATACAATCAAAATTTTACCTTCATTTGCTGTCTTGATAAACAAAGTATGTTCGTAGGGACATCTATTGAAACCTTCCTTGGTGAAATATGACTCTATGCGACTGTACCAAGCTCGTGGAGCCTGTTTGAGTCCATATAATGCCTTTTTTAGACAATACACCTTGGATTCACTCCCCTTCTGCTCATAATCAGGTGGTTGCTCGACAAACACCTCCTCATTAATCTCTCCATGCAGAAAGGCTGATTTGACATCGAGTTGGTAAATCCTCCAATTCTTTTGTGCAGCAAGGGATATAACAACTCGAATTGTATCCAAGCGAGCCATTGGTGTGAACACTTCAGTATAATCCATTCCATATTATTAACTATATCCCTTAGCAACGAACCAAGCCGAGCCTTGTACTTGTCCACTTCCCCATTCTCATTTAGTTTTGTCTTGAAAACCCACTTCACTCTAATGGTCTTTCCTCCTGATAGCATGTCTGTTAATTCCCATGTATCATTTTTCTCTATGGCTTCCATTTCCTGATCCATCGTTTGTCTCCACTTCTCACTTTTCATGGCATCATCAAATGTAGTGGGATCACCATTAGTAAACAAGGCTAAATGAGCCATGTTCACACTTTCTTCATCAGAGAAACCTGTACCAGTTTCATAGTCTCTTATCCAGGTTGGTGGCCTTTGAATTCGTCCCTAACAAAGTGCATTGTCTTCATTCGTGGTATCTCCTTCTTCTAATGAATCATTACCATCAGACTCAATATTTCCCAAGTCTTCATTAGCTTCAAACCCTTCTCCATTCCCTTCATCTTCTGTATCTATTTCTTTGTCTATTTCCCATTCAAGATCGGGCAAAATGGCTTGCTCGTGACTGTCATCCCAATTCCATTGTTGATCTTCTTCAAAGACCACATCTTGGCTTACAATAATCTTCTATGAAATAGGATGAAACAATTTATAAGCTTTAGACTCTTCACTTACCCCTAACAATATGCATTTGAGACTTTTGGCATCAAGTTGTACTCTTTTATTGTCAGGTAAAAGCACATGGGATATGCATCCAAAGATTCTAAAATGATCCACTGATGGTTTGCGCCCACTCCAAACTTCTTCTGGTGTCTTGCTTTTCACGGCAAGGGTTAGACTTCGATTCAACACATGTACTACCCAGCTCACTACTTCAGGCCATAAGGTTTTTGGAATTTGTTTCTCTAATAACATGTTGCGAACCATATTCATAATGGTTCGACTTTTCCTTTCAGCGACGCCGTTTTGTTGAGTAGTATAGGCAGCCATCAATTGCTTGTGAATTCCATTCTCATTGCAGAAACTTGTAAATTCGTGTGAAGTGAATTCACCCCCACAATCTGTTCTTAGACTCCTTATGAATGCTCCAGTTTCCTTCTCAACCCTGGCTTTATAGGTTTTGAACATGGCAAAAGCTTCTAATTTCTCTACCAAAAAGTACACCCAACTTTTTCTACTAAAATCATCAATAAAGGTGATGAGATACCTTTTCTTACTATTCAAGATTGGATTTATCGGGCCACATATGTCAGCATGTATCAACTGAAGGATCTTGGAAGCTCTCCACACACTTTCCCTTGGAAAAGAATCACGGTGTTGTTTTCCCACAAGGCAGTCTTTACACACTTTTTGAGAAGCTTTGAACTTTGGCAACCCTTCAACCATATTCTTTTGTTGGGGCACTTTGAGTCCATTCCAACTCAAATGCCTATATCGACAATGCCAAAGGTTTGCTTGATCTATGGTCATCATATAGAGACACTTTTGTTCCTTTGGTGGGCGGCGAGCAACCAAAGCAAACATCCTATTGTACGTCATCTCAATCTCTACAATTAGACCTTTCTCAAGATGAAAGATCTTACATTTTCCATGTTGCCTAAGCACTGCGAGTCCCCTCTCTTGCAATTAACCGATACTTAACAAGTTGTTCTTCAATTCAGGCACAAAGAAGACTCATGTAATCATATGCACGATCTCATTCACCTTCATTCGAACCTTGCCCTTGCCTTGTACAATGGATTAGAGTCATTTCCCAAATTCACCGACTCTCTGAAATTGTCCAACTCGATGAATATTTCCCTTCTGCCACACATATGGTTGCTACATCCAAAATCAAGAAGCCAAATGTACTTCATCCCAACCTCCTTAAAATCCACATGTGCCATTAGCAACATCTCTTCTTTTGTTTCTGCATAGTTCGCCCTTGGATCCCTTGCTCTCTTAGGGCACTCCCACTGAAAATTCCCTAGCTCATGACAGTTATAGCATTCTAGGATAGATTTGTCGGACCCAAATCTACCATTTCCCCTTCTTCTTCCATAGTAGGTGCCACGACCTCCACCTCTTCCTCCATGCTGAACTCCAAACGTCACTTGAAGTGCTTGTTCATCCACAACATGGCAACTGATTCTTTGTTCGTGCACCAAGAGGCTGCTCTCAAGCTCATCTATGGATAAAGTATCCAAGTCATTCGACTCCTCAATCGAGCAGACAATATAATCATATTTTGAAGTCATGGAGCTCAAAATTTTCTCAATGATCACCACATCCTCCGTTCTTTCTCTGTGAATCCTCATCTTATTGGCTATGATGAGCGTCCTTCCAAATAATCATTGACCGATTCCCCAGCCTTCATATGCAGTACTTCAAACTTCTTTCGAATACATGCAGTTGAGTGCGCTTGACATGTGCTATTCCTCGATACTTCTGCTTCAAAGAATCACTTTACAATATCCTTCTTCATAATTGTTTCCAGGATCGAACGATCAATGGCCTTAAACAGGTAGTTTTTGGCCTTCAAGTCTTTCAGCTTCTAATCTTCCAGTGCCTTCTTCTGCGAATCACTAGAATCAGATCCTCCTACTATAGCAGTGATCCCTGTCTCCACCAAGTTCCAATATTCCTTGGAACATAGAAAATTCTCCATAAGCATACTCCAGTGATCATAGTGCCCATCGAACTTTGGAATGGCAGGTTGCACAAAGCTGCTCTCAAATGTCATGTCTCTTGTTCCTTCACGCTGGTAACTGTGTTTGCAAGTTTCGGTCAAGCCCCGTGATAGGGCTCTGATACTAGATGTTAGAACCAAAGAAGGATATCAAAGAGCTTTGTAAGTGCAAAGTACGATTACTGGGAGAATTCTTATTGAACTGAAATAACAATTAATAAACAAAAATGGAAATAACAACCCACGATTTACAGGACCTACAATCGTGATAAGTGACTAAGTCAAAACAGAAAACAAACTTGTCCCTCAAGTATAGGAGGGTTATTTGCATGACTAGGAATAAATCCCTAAAAACAAGGAACCCTAACAACTTCAACATTGGATGAGGTGAACTACTTGAACTGGGTTTCTTGGAAGTTAAATGTCACTAAACAACCGAAACGTGTGTAGTCTAAATCAAGAAAAAAGATAATACTCCAAATTATAAAAAAATTAGAACAAGTATATGTTAAATTGATATTATCTTTTACATTTCCGAACAAGTGTTTACATTCCGCCTATTAGAGAGCTTTCCGACCAACCAAAAATATAAAATATGCCTATTCCAGGACATTTTTGCATTTCCAGTAGAGATGCTGTTTGGACAAATCGGATATGGTTTTTTATCTTTTTCCATTTTTTTTGTTTTTTTGGGTGATTGAATTTAGAACTTAATATTTTTTGGAGGGAGAATCGAAGTCGGACATGCGGGTCAAAGATAAATGCTCTCAACTAAGCTACAAGCACCTTACATTAAGCCGCTAAGTGCGCTTAAGGCAGAGATACTGTTACAACTAAAATTAGAAAGAAGTACCAGTAAATACTGAAAAGCAAATGAATGGAAAGTATTTCAATAAAACAAGTCATTACTTAATACTTATCATCCGTCCTCTGAAAGAAGTACAAAATTGGTTGAACTTAATAAGTATGGTGCTCAAATAATCATTTTACCAAAGGAGCAAAGGGAAAACTCATAAGACTTGTTCATATTAGGCAACTCTTGTTTACCTCTTTCCCTTTCCTCTTTTACCATTTTTACCAAACTTTTTACCACCCTTGGCCGACTTGCTCTTCATATAAGAGACCCTGTCGGCCTTTTTCTGTCGCTCCTTGCGAACCTGTTCTAAGTCTTTGATTTCAGAACGCACGTGAGCATTAGGCACAGAGTGTTGCTTCCTGCCTCCAAAAGACTTACCCTTCCCCTGCCATCTACGGTTACCTGCAAAGAGACATGAAAACCACGAATAAGTAAAACGAGACACAAAAAGAAGCTAGCTCGGATGAACTGAGTGAGAATCTTAACAAGTGTTAAACCAAAAAACAGATCAATCGCATTTAAGAGAAACAACAGAAAAGTACATAATCTTCGGAGAGAGCATTACCTGTGGAATCCTCAGCATTCCCTTCATTAGTTCCTGTAAGAGATACTCTCTTGTGTGAACGTTCTTTCCACTTCTTGTATATCCCAGTTTTCTCAAGCTTTGCTTTTGCACCACTCTCTGTCTTTATCTGTACACCATAAAATTTAGCATAAAAGTTCTGTGTAACCAACAAACAATATATGTTGCAGGCGCACCTTGCAATGACTACTAGAGAATAACGAGTTGATGAGAATTCATTTGGGTATAATCTGGAGTACGGAAAGGAAGTTCAGTGCATTCATTCTCAAGTAACGGTTTATATCAAGTTATCAACCAAGTCTCAAAGCATGTTGTTTATGTGGTCGGTTTGAGCTAATGCTAGAATTTGACTGGTGTGTCCTCTCTGACAAGGAATCCAAGTATGCTTTTCTTTGAGAATCTGTGACCACTGTTTCTATTAATCTCATATGGGTTGATATAGTTTCAACATGGATTGGTTAAAACTTGAATTTAACTACAGATGCAATGTTATGCTCTATAGCATTTAATACAAGGAACGATGCAAAAGTGTCAAAGACTGTTGCAATATAATTATGGATGCTGAGATAAAATTAAGAAAATTACCTTGCCGCTAGCTGTCACACGATCGCCATTGTTTAGCTTTATGTACTTTTTCCCCCTCTGCCACCCATTAATTTGATGAGGTTAAGGGTAAATTTAAGTAAATAAAATTAAAACAAGAAAACAATATTACTGTTCAAAGTACCTTATCCCAATGAAATACTGATTTCTGTTTCTTCATGCCAACATTATCATCTGCAATGAGATCAATAACAGCAGCTTCCAACCTACACAGACAAATGGGGTCAACTGAAGTGCAGACCATACAATATTCATACATTTAATCTCAATAAAAATAACAAGGTAACTGAGAGAATTGTCATTGCATAGTGCTAGAAAAACTGGGTAGCTGACAGAATCGTCAACATAAAAAAAGTTCATAAATAATCCACCTGTAAAATTTCAATTATATACACTAGCACTTAACCAATAGCAGAAACCAAGTTAAAATTTTGTTAAATCAATTTCCTTAGAGCTAGAGCAGAACCGAGTATTACCTATTTGAGTCAAAGTCGTCCTTCCCTCTCACTGAAAGTCCTGCTTCGGTATGCTGGACAACAAAATATCAGAATAGGCCAATATATTAGCCAGTTTCCAACTCTTGTGATCCAAATCCACAGCACAACTCAAAACACAAAACTAAATGATGTAACAAATTTTTTAAAATTCAAAATCAAGGTGAGTAATTTGGTTTTGTTTTTATGAGATTGGTATTGAGATGTTGGTAAACCTGTTACTCATTGAGTCTTTGTACTGTGTTTATAATTATTACTAATAAATTTTGTTTCTCATAAATAAAAATGTCATAACCCTAAACCGTCACAAAAGAAACTTCCGATAACAGAGCCATCCAAAGCCAAGCACCAAAGGTAAATCTATCATAACCCAAGTTAACTGCTGCTTCCCAATCAGACCATAGCAGAGAAAAAGATAAAATCCCCAAAAATCAGGTGAAACTAAAGCCCACAACGATAACAAGAAATGATTTTGTTGTAGTTAGCAAGATTTTTTGTTTTATTCCTTTGAATCTTCTCCACCCAAAGAACCCAAAACACCACTAACAAACGAGAGCATAATATTGCAATACACCAGTGCAATTAACTTGAAAAGTTATAGAAGTTATATAACCTACATGATTAGTTGGTATTGAACTTATAAAGTTTTCATCATCCTTGAAGCTCTTTGCCTTCCTTTTGGAGCCTGAAGATACTAATACCCAAGGGAAAACAACAAAGTATTAATAATCCATTGAATAAACATGCTTAAAATATGTTAGGGGAAAGAAAAAAAAAAGTAAAAAAAGAGAAGAAACTAAATCATTCCAAACATGTTTGAAAAGTGAGGATGAAACTAAAACTAAAGGACTATATGCCACTGGATCCACATTCCAAATACCACGTTTCGGTATCAGTGAATACACCATTTAAAACAACTCGTAAAAAAGAGCACAACAGGCACAAACTATAAAATGAAAAGAACTGCAGAATTAAACTGGTACACCTTTGACCAAGTTATATTACTAGGTTCTCTGAAAATTACCAATTAAAATGAGTATAGGCTACTTAGGGATTTAGGATGACAAATTTCTCGCTATTAGTTCAAAATTAGAAAAAGTGATCGTGCACGGAAAAACATTTGAGACTGTTTCTTTATTCTAAGAGTAAAAGTGGTCAAACTTTGAGCTATGGAATACCTTTCTTCTCCTTGGTCTTTGAGGGAATAAAATCATCTTCATCTTCCTGCAAGAATCAAAAGTTCATTTTAGCACAATTGACTTGGGAAGACACCATAAAATTATCGATACAACACCTGAAATGTGTATAACCTTTGCATATACATAAATTAAATATATAGCTTACATGATGGATCCCTCAACAGAAGGGGACTGCACAAAACACAATTAATTCATGCAAACAGTCTCTGAAGCAATGCCAATTATAGAACTTGTTCCAAAACGTTGCTTAATGTTAATAACTAACCGGGTGATAGCAAGTCCTTCATACATGCATAATAAACAATGCATGATAGCATCAACATGGTGTTTCGAGTGATTATAAAAGTTGCACACGGTTGCATTTCAAAAACATCAAAACCATAAATTACACTACTGAAATTTTTACCTTTTCCGCATGATTATTATTAGAACGTTGTTGATGAAATAAATTAATGACCTCTTCATGAATAGCTCTTTTTTCCTTCATTACATCAACCCAGTGACGAGAAGAACCCTGCAAATAAGCCACATACTTAATAAAAATCAAACAAGGCCACCTTGAATATTGAGAATAGAAGCTACGAGTCATTGCACATACTCGGCTAAAGCATACATAATTACGGAGAAAATACATAACATAAGTTATTTCATGCAAAAACATTTTATTCAAACAACAAAAGGTACGGTTGAGAGGCAGTGAACATGAGCAAATAAAATGCCTAGAGCCAAAGTGGGTGAGAGTGAGGAGGAGGAGGAGAGGAATGGGGGGTGGAGACAGGCGTGTGGTGTCGTGAAAGCTTGGGGTAAGACAGCTTAACTTGTGAACTCAGAAGAGCAAAAGTAACTACAGAATAAGGGGGAAATTATTTCAAATGTGAATGCAAATATACAAAGGTGAAATACTAAATTGAAACAATAAATGGCAAAACAGATGCCTAAGCAGACAAACAATTACTAAGGATATGATTCTTCAATTATTTGACCATCTTAGTATTTAAGATTCAGGTTTTATGATTTAACCATTTTGTACTTTCTCACTACTCAACTTACCAATTGAATTACACACAACCACAGGAATCCTCATAAAAAGAAGGGAAAATCGGCATGTTCTTACAAAAAACTACCATGTTCTTACAAAAAACTACCATGTTCCTCTGGAACTATTTTGATCAGATCCTCACTACAGTATGTTGACATGAAACTTCCGAACTTGAAGGCTAAAGAATGACAGACTTCTTTACATAAATGTTGAGGGCATAAAATAATATATTTTGATTTTTGAGAACTAAAGACATTAAATTTTGTTATGTAAAAGATATTACCTGTGGACACAGACATACAGAAGATAAACACCAAACAGGAACCAAATGTAATAAACAAAATAAAGAAAGAAACAAAAGAAAAGCTATGAAAGAAATATAAATAATTGCAAACAGTGACTGTGATCAAGAGAAGAAATAACAAATACACTTTGAATTAAGCCCAGTGTTTTCTCTTTCTATTCAAAATGTCCCCAACATCCTCTCCCACAATAGGCACCACATTAAATAGAATGATATATCACCTTACAAAGAGTACATGAACGATGTTTACAAAACAACCCCCATTATATATTTTCCAATGGAAAAGCTTTATATGGTTCTCTCTTTCATGCATGAATTTCCTATATTTCGAGTTTATTTGACAAACTATGAATAGAAGCAGTTGACTAATAGGATAAATATGCCCGAATGCAACAAAGTAGCGGTTGTGAGATATAAATATAAGAGTACAAAAAACCAAAGATTTTGATCATCAGATAGAAAGAGTTTTGACTTGGTTAACAGAATAATAAGAAAAATGTCCAATAGATCAAGTCCATGCAGTTACCAATTAAATGAAATCTACTGCTGAACACATAAAGTGGAGAGTTACCTTCAGATTCTTTGACTTAGCAGCTTCACCTTCAGTTTCTAGAATTGTCTGCTTGGGTCTAGCATAAATCGCCAATGAATGGTTAAAGTTAGCAACATCATATCCTCAGAAGAAGAAACAGAATATAAGTGTATCCAGAAATATTATTAGCAAACGCTTAAGTGTAAACCTGAATGTCTTCAACCGCTCAGAAAATGCCAATGCCTTCAACTCTCCACCATCCAGTACACTTTTAAAAATTGGATGCAACCCTTCGCGAGGTAAATCTTTTGCTCTTTTAACAGACTCCTTTGAAGGTGGGGGTTTTGTCTTTGAATACAAGCGGAATGCATTTGCACAGGTTTTCACCATATTACTGAGTTCAGAAGAAGAATCTATTATCTCTCTAACTCTATCCGAAACAAGATCTATAACTGTTTGGGGAAAACGCCCATAAACAGTTTCTCCATTAGCAATTGCTTGATCAATCTTAGACATCACTCCATCCATATCATGTAAAACTTCCTCCTCTGTGGGTGCAGCCCTAATTGGCTTTGAAAGAAACAGATGTAGATCTAAAAGGTTAGGCATATCTTCAGATGTCACAAAGGAGAATGCAGTACCAGTCCGACCAGCCCTTGCAGCTCGGCCTACTCGATGAACAAAAAGTTTAGGCTTTGGGGGAAAGTCCCAATTGATGACATTGTCAAGCAATGGAATGTCAATTCCTCTAGCTGCAACATCAGTAACAATTAACTGCATAGTCTTTCTTGACCTAAACCTTGATACATTAATCTGGCGAGCATCATGATCCATGTCACCATAACATACAGACGGCTCAATGCCCTCTTCTCTAAACAAGATATTCAGAAACTCCACATGATGTTTTGTAGATACAAATATCAATGTCTGCTCACCCGAACTAATATGCTCCCTTATCAAATAAAGTATTGCAGCGTGCTTTTCTTCCTGTCTCAAGGTGAAAAACATAAGCTTCAAGTCAGGGCTAATCTTAGTATCCAAATCAAGCCGCACAAGCCGAGGGTCTTGCAGACCAGCCTTGGCAAATTCTGCAAGAGCAGAGGGTAGTGTTGCACTAAAAAGCAGGGTCTGGCGATTCTCACTCAGCTGTCCAAGGATTTTATGCAACTGCTCCGCGAAACCCATGCCAAAGAGGCAATCCGCTTCATCAAAAACAACATACTCCACTGTCCTAAGTGTCATGTCATCAACCTCAGCTAAATGGTGCATCAACCTACCGGGAGTTGCAATTATAATATCAGGGTTTTGGGCTAATTCTTCAAACTGAGTTTCCATGCTATCGCCACCAACTAGTAAACTAATACGGACATCTGCAACAAAGACAACGAATTTTGGTTCATACCATAAGTCTATGACTTAATGCAGCACTTAAGTTGACTACATTGAAAAACGCAACATTTTTCATCAAATGGGAACTTTGAGTTCTTCCACTTTCCTCAAAGGAAAATTAAAAAAAAAACCAATTTAAAATAAAAATGGGTACATAACATACCCATGAAACGGCTGAGCTCTTTGGTAAACTTGTGAGTCTGTAGCGCCAAGTCCCTGGTGGGAGATAGAATGAGAGCCCGAACGCCGCCCTGAGGTACGTGCTCCTTGAGACGCTCGAGCATGGGGATCAGAAAAGCGGCGGTCTTGCCAGAACCGGTTCTGGCCATGGCAACGACATCGTTTCCAGCTAGAATAAGCGGCATGGTCTTGCGCTGGATGGGTGTGGGTACTTTGTAGCCCTTGCGCTTGATTGCATTGAAGACATTGGGACTTAGATTCAGAGACTCAAAGCCTCCAGACTTGGCCTTCTTCTTCTGTATCTCCCTTCGTTTCAGGTCCTTTTTCGAGCTCACGTAAACCATCGTGTTTTCGGCTCTTTCGGATCTCTGTGTTTCTTCGTTACACGAATATTAAGTTGAAATTACACAGCCAAGAACTTCAACTGGAGAAGATTGCAGGCACACAAACTGTTCAGTGAGGCAATAAATTCAAAATTAAAATTCGGCTATAATTTTTTAAATTCCTTCACGAATATTGAAATCTAGAAGAGATTAATTTTAAGATAGTAAACAAAAACCCTAGAAGGGTTTCAGATTGAGAGAATAAACGAAAACGCTAGGCAACTGCAGCCATGGCGGCACTTAGAGAGAGAGAGAGAGAGAGAGAGAGGCACTAAACCTGGAGTTTGTGGGTGGCTGACGGATGAGATGGGAGGCGAGAGGTTGGAGGTGGCGTCGCTTTCTGCTCTGCCTAGGTTGGCAGCGGCGGATGAAGAGGTTGCCGCGAAATGGCAAGGGAAGGGTTTTAGAAAACCTCATGTGGCAATCCGCTGCGTGAAGGTCCATTGTATTTTCATCTATGGGCCACTTATCCCGCACCACGTGTATGACATTCTCATCCGGGATGGGACCCTCTCCCGACTCTCTTCAAGGGGATCACTTTATCGTGTGGTTCATCGTATATCGCGCAATCAGTTTTTATCAACTATTATTTGTGTTCAATTTTAAATAAAAAAATTTAAAATAATTTGTAACCGCATGATGATAGATGAATGTATACGAAGAAGTAATCCTTAAATTCCTCACAAAGAAGATTCGGATAAAATCCTATTTCGATATACCGCACCATGTGTATTAGGGGTGGGTGCGGTTTTGGGTGAAACCAAAACCAAAACCGCAAGTTTTTGCTATTTTGTTCGGTACGGTTTAGAGGCTAAAACCAAAATGAAATCAAACCATTTGGTTCGGTTCAGTTCGGTTTGGTTTTAAAAGGTTTTGGTTTGGTTTCATTGTTTGAAAAAATTATACAATATTAAAATTCAATCATGCATACAATATTAAAACAGCAAGTTACTGCATTGTTCAAGCATGCATACAATATTAAAATTCAATCAAGCATGGCTTCAATATAATCAGGCATGCATGCATACAACATACATTATTACATTAATTCAAGAATCTTTTGATTAGCTTGAAGCTTGTTGTGGTTGTGAATTAAGAATAACAGCAAGCACAACAATTAACAGCAATTAACATCAACAAAATGGTACGAGAGGTGGATCTGCATTCAGTGCATGTGAATATTACCTACATAGGGTTTGTTTTCGAGTGTGCTAATGGATTTGCGTGTTTTGAATGATTGATTGTCATTCGGTGCATGTGAATGAATAATATCCAAAGCAGCAGGCATTGTTTGTTTGAAATATCTAACCACGTGGAGACCGAGAGAGAGACAGAAAGTTAGATGAAGAATGAAGTTGAGTAGCAAATGAGTAAAGAAAGAAAGAGTACAGACTCCGACTAGAAGAAAGAAAAGAAAAAGATTATGTGGCCATGTTATGATGTGGTTAAGTCCATACTAAATGTATGGACTCAATGAAATAACCAATTAGAATTTAACATTTAATAAAGTTATGCGGTTTCGGTTCGGTTTCGGAGGGCCGGAACCACAACCAAATCATTTTTTCCCTATTCAGTTCTGTTTCAAACTGAAACCATTTTGAAACCGCAAAACCGACATGTTCGGTGCGGTTCGATTTTGTTCGTGTTTTAGTTTCGGTTTTTGGTTTCAAGTGCCCACCCCTAATGTGTATGACATTGTTATTCTTGGATCAACTTTAATTGTTGCGTTAGAACCTAAAATTTAGATTCTAAACCAATTCAAATCATTTTCAATGGGCCTAAAATAAATATTTCTATAAAACCTAAAATTTAGATAAAATTAGCCTAAAAACAATCTAAATCTATTTTTCTAGCCCATTATTGCGAGTGGACGCGCCAAAAAGAAGGCCAATCTCGGCCCAACGATGCGCGACACTTACTTGCATGCAACACATGCGACAAGGCAGTCAACAATGGGACCTAGTGGGCTGACACATGTCAGTCACTTTGCATGAGTCCAACCACTCTTTTTGGTGATCCAACGGCTGGAATTAATGGGTCGTTGTTTGATCCAATGGTCCAAATTCACATTCATTTTTTTTTAGAATTTAATTTATAAATTCATTAAATTCAACGACTATGATCGAATATGATCAACTCTAACGGTTAAAAAAGTCAAACGCCCCAAAATTAAATTCAACGGCTAAAATAATAAAAAAAAAGTACTTAGATCAAAATTCACTCTAAAACTCTATAAATACATATGTATTTGTTCAAACATCCGCACAAAATTCGTTGCCCTCATATAATTCTTCCATTCTTTATTTCTACCCACTTCCAAACCTATTTCTTCTCATTTCTAAATTTTTCAAGATGGAAAAATATCATATTAGAGGTACTAATTGGTGAAATGATGAAGATTGAAGCATATTTAATGATTTTTCATTATTTATCGGAATTTTAACATTTTTAGGTTAAAATATTCATAAAAATAAATTAGGATAATCTACATAAATTTTATTATTATAGTTACCGAATAAAAAAATTAGGTTAAATTCATTCTTTAATCTCTCAGGCTAAAATTTAAGACAAAATCATTGGAGAAAAAAACTGATTTTGATTAAAACCTAATGGCCCCTTTGGTATCCTACTAACAAAATTCATCCTTTTTAAAAATATTTTAAGACCATATCTTAAGATCAGTTTTTTTTTTATAAAACTCAAAGACTTGTTTGGTATGACATGATGCGAGATTTATACGCACACAAATTAAACCCTCTTTTCGTCAAATTATAGTATATGTATAAGTAGGGATCGTTCTGGACCGGGGATTAGGAGGGATTGTTAATCACTTGGATTTGACTCAAAAACGTAAAAACACAATATAAAACACTAAACTAGACTCAAAGAATGTAAAACTAAACTTTAAAACACTAAGACAAACCAAAGACTCAAAATGCTTTTAAAAACACAAACTAAAATGATTTCTAACTAAATTGACATTAAAGTAAAGGGGGATTTAAGTTTATACGAAAATTGAAATAACGAAACAAGTTAAATAAACTAGACAGAATGTAAATATGAAATTGATGAAATGGAATGAATGGATGATAGAATAGCTAAGGGGGTCATCTCCACATATGTTACACTTGCATAATAAAAAGATTTCCAGTTGATCTTTCGATAAATTATGAAACTCATCACCCCGGGTTAATTAGGTCCGCTTAAATTAACCGTCAAGTTTTCCTTAAGTTAATGAATTGGATGGGTTAGCGCAACGCAATTCACAACATTCTCCAAAAGTCCTTTATGTGAACAGCACAATAAAGATACAATCAAAGATCATTAAGCATTATGAAAACTATAAGTGTTGACGAGGCATTCGTTACTATGATGAGCATGAAACTCGTGCCAAGAATTCATTTAACGCGATTGTTTATAAGCAACCTCCACTACTTGTGAATATAAGTTCATAACGATTAGGTGAAAATCACTTATATTCTAGCGTCATATTCATGCATGAAAATTAAGCGCGCATTCTTAATAAACATACATAAATAAGTTATCAATCAAACAGTTAAACAAATTGAATCAACAACTTATGAAATGCAATTAGAAGTAATCAAATCAAAAATGCAAGCATAAACATATATTTCGAATCACCCCCTAGCTAAGGGGGGGTTTAGTTCCTCATACAAAACAAAGAGAATTAAAATTAAACATTGAAATCAAAGAAACACCTAAACATTCCAACAACTCAAACTTGAATTGTATGAACGTTTAGGCCCTCTTCTCTTCCTCTTTATTGTAGCATAAGGTCTAAGGATAGTTGGTTTGGGGGAATGGAAGTGTGGAATGGAGTGAGGAGTGATGGAAATGGAAAGATGGTTTTTTTGGATTCTAAGGGAGACTCACGGCTAAGAGAGAAAGGGATGTGTTTGTGGTGTGTTGTGTATGAAATGAGATGTCCATGAATGAATGAATGCAAGGGTATTTATAGGAGTAGTGGAGGGAACATATGGCTATGTCATTTGTAGGTGAAGTAAGTGTGTGAGGTTGGTGAAGTAAGTGGAGGTTGTAGGTGAAGTAGGTGGATGTTGTAGGTGAAGTACATGTGTTTAAATGGTTGAAATGTGTAGATGATTATGAGTGATAAGTGATAAGTGAATGATTATGATAAGTGATAAGTGAATGATTATGATAAGTGATAAATGAATGTATGATATGATAAGTGGTGAATGATATGTGATAAGTAATGAGTGGTGATGATAAGTATGGAGCATGTGAATTAACTAATGAAGGAAATGCATGTGCAATGACAATGTGTTAGAATGGATGTGTGTTATGCATGGCATGATTGGGATTAGGAAAGGTTTTAAATGTCCTAAAACTAAAGAGAACAAGGTTCCAACACTTTGGTCTTCAATTAGGTCTTCAATTTCGTCCAACACTTTGGCGCCAAGCATAAGCTATCCATCCTTAGCCCAAAAGTGCTCCAAAAGTCTCCAAAATGCATCTTTTTGCTCCTTTAGCCCTTTGGACCTATAAACACACGAAAATAGCTTAAAGTACTAAAATAACTAAAGAAACATAACGTAAATGCACGAGAACAAGCCATTTAAGTCGCATGAATATGCTCCTATCAAATACCCCCACACTTAGCTTTTGCTAGTCCTCGAGCAAAACAAAACAACAAGAGAACACGAAACTAGACAAAACGAACAAAACACAACCTACACCTTCCAACAATCGTCTCACGGATTTCCAATGCACATGACAAGTTAAAAATCATTAGTCCCATAGATTTTAGTCATCTTCACACTTGAGTACATTCTTAATCATAGTCACCACATACTATTTCACAATTAAGCATTTAAAACCATGTTTTGAATGTAGTAACATGCCTTAGAGAATTTGCTCAATTCCTTACAAGATATGCACTCGATTTTCACTCAGAATTTCTAACTACACACCCTAATCTAGTCATATGTGAGAAGATTGATGTAACATGAAAACGAACACTCACATATATGTATCACAAAGAACGCAATTTCTGGAGTTAATAAGCATGTTTAGATATGATCTCATGAATGGAATGCTACTACTTAGACGCGAGAACCAGTGACACCATATGCTCATACCAAGTTCAAACTCCACAAATTGAAATACACAACACTCACGATAGAAGTCAAGGGTTGTAACGGGGCTTGGGGTATGTGGATAACAAAGAAGGGATATGGAAAACAAAGGTTCTTAAAGAAATAGTGAGCAAAGCATTTGAATCAACTTAGAATTCACTTTTGAATGAAAACTCAACTTTTGAACAAAAAGGGAGAATTTAGACAATTTACGCCCAGAATTGGTGTTTTGGAACCTTTCTTCAATCACTTATTCTTTCATTTTTTTTTTTCAAGCTCTTTTTTTCTTTCTCTCTTTCTTTTCTCTTTTTTTTTTCTTTCATAATGTAACTCAAAAGGAATTCAATTAAGTCATGCTCACTATCTTTTAAGAACAAGGGTGGGGATTGTCCTAAACTAGGCTAGGTGAGGAAAATGTGGGTAAACAAAGAATAAAGGCTAAACAAGGCTCAACGGGGTTAAAACTTACAACATATACGAAGTATGGGAAGTAAGGCTATTTGGCTATGGTGGTGGTCACTACACAACTTCTTCTTGAATATGTGTTATGCAAATCAATAACATGATTTGAATGAAATGGGCATGAGTTCTAGCATTTAGTTCTATCATGATACAATTGCATTCTAAGTAGCAACCAAGCAAGGAATAATGAGATCATGCAACAACTTTAGAAAATAAAGAATCACAGAAAATAACTCTCCAAAGAAAGTAATGGCTCGAGTCTCACAGGGATGTAGCGTTTGTTTGAGTTTCTTCCTTCAAGCATGTTACAAAAACGAATTTTTCTTTTATGATTGCATGTGAAGTCATACATTATAACCATAACCAAGCATATACCAAGAGTAAATCAAACTTTTCTCTATGTTTATAACTCTTTCTAACCGTCATGCAATTATAAACCAAATCCTTATCATTGTGTTGGAAGGTACCCTAAGACACAAACACACAAAAACGACTTTTAAAACAACTCTTTTTGGGTTTTTCAAAACAATTTTTCAAATTTTTATGGGATTTTCGAATTATAAAACAAAACACACTAAAACACTCTAAAACAACTTAAAAACACCTTAAAACAGCAAGGAACAACATTAGAAGTTATGGTGGATAAAACCCTACGAATTTGCATCAAAACACTTTAGTTACCCCCCCACACTTAAATCAAACATTGTCCTCAATGTTTTAAGCATAGATTCACACAAAATATAAGTAAACACACAAAAAGCAACTAAACATATTAAACATGGCATAATGTAATTAACAAAGAGAAGAGTTTAGGGACGCAAATCTGGTTATGGAGTGTAAATTCCCTCTTCTCCTTGGTGATTGCATTGAGGCTTTGATCTTTGTGATTCCACAGGCTTACTCTTGAACTGGTTTCTGCCCATCGTTGATTTTCCTTTGTGCTACTTCTTGAACTGGGCAGCAGGATGGTTCTTTTGGTTTCCCCCGAAGGTCTGAGCTTATCCCTTTTATCTGTTTCTTTGTTCAATCTTTCCAATTCGTATTGAAAAGGGTTGGAGGATAACTCAGCCTATGTTTGTCTCCACATGCTTCAATGTATCATTTTCACTTGCCTTACTCGCTCCCCTTTGCAGAAGTGGTCCCTTCTCCGGAAGTGTATCAACCGTTGAAGATGACTACTCGAGAGCAACGCTAGGTAAGCAATCAGGAATAGGTTCCAGGCAGTTGGCTCCAGATCGGAAGATTGACTCCAAGTGCCGGCTGATTGCTTCTTTTACTTTGCCATGCGAGTAAGAACAAGGACAAAGAAAAAGACAGGGAAAGAGCATGATATGAGATACTTTTGCTTTTGACCTTGATGATATGAGATACCTTTGCTTTTGAAGAAGCGGTGCATGAATCAGCACATGTATTTCCTCCTGGGTCATCTTTACTCCAGGCATCTGGTATCATCTTTGGGGAAGAAGAAAAAATTTAGTATTTCGAAAGGCTTTGCTAGGAGTGCGCCCTCAGAGGTGAGGGAGAGGTGGGCATTTTCTTCAGGTTTGCCCTGCCATAAAAGACGAAGGTCGACATATATAGAGATAATATCAAGTGGTGGTACTTTTTACCCTTGTCGACAAACGTTTTGATCCCGCAATTCCGGCTTTTTGAAATAGTGGCGCCTCTTCGATCTCTGAATACGCCTCTTCGATTTCTGAGCAGGCGCCCCTTCGATTTCTGAACGACGCCCCTTCGCTTTCTGAACGACACGTGGTAGTGCAGATGCGGCTCCTTTTGACAAAGCTGCACGCGTCTTCTGAAAAGCAGAGAAAGCGTCGCCGAACTTTGCGCTTGTCGGCTAAAGATATGTAGTTGCAGTGATGGCCTCCACGTGTTGTCTGAAAAGAAGAAATCTTTTGACAAAGTTGAACGCGTCTTCTGAAAAGCCGAGAAAGCGTCGCCAAAATTACGCCGGAAATTCCGGCTTTTTGAATCGGTGGACGCGTCGCCTTGGCTTTTTTATTGAGCTATCGATCACCACAACAAACACACTCTGAAGATTTCCCATTCTTGAAGATCGACTCCGGCCCTTTGAAATTTAACTCCATCCCTTTTCTTTGAACACTTCTGAAAAATGGCAAACTCATCGAACCTTAGCTTGGAATTGAGCCTTAGCAGTGATACGGGCGCGCCGCGTCAAGGTAACGTATGGCGCCCTTCTTTCTTATCTTCTAACGGTCTTCTTACAGGTGAAGACTCCGTGATGCAGGACGCCACAACAGCTACAATAGTAGCTAGGAACCTCCTCACTCCAAAAGATAGTAGGCTGCTGTCAGGACGGTCCGATGAGTTGGCCGTTCAAGAGTCCCTCGCACTTAGTGTTCAGTGTGCGAGTTCTGTGTCCAACATGGGTCAACGCCTGCTTGCTCGGTCCCGCCAAGTGGAATCGTTGATGGCAGAGGTGGAAAGACTTAAGCAAGAGATCCAGCAGCTTAAGTACGAAAATAGAAGTTTGCATGTGCTTGCAAATAACTATTCGTCGGGGATGAAGAGGAAGCTTGATGAGCTGCAAGAATCTGAGGGTCGAATTCACAGTGACCATCAAAGGCTTGCATCTTATCTCCAGAGGCACCTTTTTCCTGGGTCATCCAGCGCTTGGCCAAGTATTGAGGCCTGGAATGCTCTAGCTCCGATGCCTCCCGCTCCGATGGCTTCCGCTCCGATGCCTCCTGCTTCTATGCCTCCCGCTTCTGCGCCTTCTGCTTCTGCGCCTCGTAGTGGGGCTTCACGCAAACAACCTTTGTGAAGCTCCACCTTTCTCCATGTTTAGTATCTTTCTTTTTTTTTTTTTTTTTTTTTTTTTTTTTTATTAACATAAATAAAATCAAACGGCATGGAATTGGTCCTTAAATGGAAGGTGATACTTGAAGTGAACCGGCATTGGTTTGAATTCTAATGTAGGTGCCTGATTCATAAAAAACAACAAGTTAGTATAAAATGTAATGAAATTTGGAAAAAATGACTTACTTGTTTTGTCTGACAAGAACTCAATGACAAACACCACTCCTTTGAAAGTTTCAGGGATATTGGACTTGGCCAGATTGCATGTGATGGTTATGACTTGTCCAATGTCATCAAATTTAACTTCTTTGGATTTTGTGGTTTCAAGAACGTCCTCTTTGATGAATTCATGACATTTCCTACTTGTCACCTTTGGAATGGCTTCCAAGATGTCTTTTTCACCTTCTTCTTCCTTGGAAGTCATGAATTTGCAAGGAATAGGGATACTTGTTGGAACGGGGTTAAAAATAATGAAATTTGGAACAACCATACCTGTATTAGATGGCATAGGAGCAATAGGTGCCTCCGGTAAAGGTGTTTCCACCCTTTCCGTGGGTTGGGTGTATTCCTCTTCCTTGTGATTTGATTTTGATGGTTGAGGATCCGTTCCAACCTCCTTGTCACTTCTCAACATGATAGCATTGGTGGTTTCAAATTCTCCCTTCTGATTTGCAATGGTTGAACTAGGGAGTTCGCCTTGGTCGCAAAATTGTCCTTCGAACTCCGCTATCTGCCCAATTTGCTTTTCCAGAGTAGTAAGTAATTGAAAAATCGTATCATTTTCATTTGAATTACCTACATTACTTTGGGCAGGTTGTGGTGGCTGCATAGGCGTTGAATAGAACTCCTCATACGGCTGCCAATATCCTTCTTGTTGAGCCTCATTGTCTTGATTTTGTGAGCCCTGCACCAAACAAATTAATTCATTAAGCTTTTGATTATAATCTATTGACGAACTTAAATTTGGTTGGGCATATTGAATATGAGGTTGTGGTGGCTGCCAATATCCTTCTTGTTGAACATATTGAGGTTCCCACCACGTAGAGTTTGAATGATCACTCCAATCCGAATTGTAAGTATTGGAAAACACGTTATTCCTTGATTGAAGATTAAATATATCAACTCTTTGCATTTGGGACCTTTCCATGAGCTGTGACAAAAGAGAAGCGTTATCAAGTGCCATGTTGTTCTTAACAAACAAAACACAAATAAAAAAAAACTAAATCTAAAAGACAATACAGAAACAAATAATCCAAGGGATTAGCAAATTTTCTAATCCCCAGCAACGGCGCCAAAATTTGATGCGAGATTTATACGCACACAAATTAAACCCTCTTTTCGTCAAATTATAGTATATGTATAAGTAGGGATCGTTCTGGACCGGGGATTATGAGGGATTGTTAATCACTTGGATTTGACTCAAAAACGTAAAAACACAATATAAAACACTAAACTAGACTCAAAGAATGTAAAACTAAACTTTAAAACACTAAGACAAACCAAAGACTCAAAATGCTTTTAAAAACACAAACTAAAATGATTTCTAACTAAATTGACATTAAAGTAAAGGGGGATTTAAGTTTATACGAAAATTGAAATAACGAAACAAGTTAAATAAACTAGACAGAATGTAAATATGAAATTGATGAAATGGAATGAATGGATGATAGAATAGCTAAGGGGGTCATCTCCACATATGTTACACTTGCATAATAAAAAGATTTCCAGTTGATCTTTCGATAAATTATGAAACTCATCACCCCGGGTTAATTAGGTCCGCTTAAATTAACCGTCAAGTTTTCCTTAAGTTAATGAATTGGATGGGTTAGCGCAACGCAATTCACAACATTCTCCAAAAGTCCTTTATGTGAACAGCACAATAAAGATACAATCAAAGATCATTAAGCATTATGAAAACTATAAGTGTTGACGAGGCATTCGTTACTATGATGAGCATGAAACTCGTGCCAAGAATTCATTTAACGCGATTGTTTATAAGCAACCTCCACTACTTGTGAATATAAGTTCATAACGATTAGGTGAAAATCACTTATATTCTAGCGTCATATTCATGCATGAAAATTAAGCGCGCATTCTTAATAAACATACATAAATAAGTTATCAATCAAACGGTTAAACAAATTGAATCAACAACTTATGAAATGCAATTAGAAGTAATCAAATAAAAAATGCAAGCATAAACATATATTTCGAATCACCCCCTAGCTAAGGGGGGGTTTAGTTCCTCATACAAAACAAAGAGAATTAAAATTAAACATTGAAATCAAAGAAACACCTAAACATTCCAACAACTCAAACTTGAATTGTATGAACGTTTAGGCCCTCTTCTCTTCCTCTTTATTGTAGCATAAGGTCTAAGGATAGTTGGTTTGGGGGAATGGAAGTGTGGAATGGAGTGAGGAGTGATGGAAATGGAAAGATGGTTTTTTTGGATTCTAAGGGAGACTCACGGCTAAGAGAGAAAGGGATGTGTTTGTGGTGTGTTGTGTATGAAATGAGATGTCCATGAATGAATGAATGCAAGGGTATTTATAGGAGTAGTGGAGGGAACATATGGCTATGTCATTTGTAGGTGAAGTAAGTGTGTGAGGTTGGTGAAGTAAGTGGAGGTTGTAGGTGAAGTAGGTGGATGTTGTAGGTGAAGTAGGTGGATGTTGTAGGTGAAGTACATGTGTTTAAATGGTTGAAATGTGTAGATGATTATGAGTGATAAGTGATAAGTGTATGATATGTTAAGTGATAAGTGAATGATTATGATAAGTGATAAATGAATGTATGATATGATAAGTGGTGAATGATATGTGGTTATGATAAGTGATAAGTGGTGAATGATATGTGATAAGTAATGAGTGGTGATGATAAGTATGGAGCATGTGAATTAACTAATGAAGGAAATGCATGTGCAATGACAATGTGTTAGAATGGATGTGTGTTATGCATGGCATGATTGGGATTAGGAAAGGTTTTAAATGTCCTAAAACTAAAGAGAACAAGGTTCCAACACTTTGGTCTTCAATTAGGTCTTCAATTTCGTCCAACACTTTGGCGCCAAGCATAAGCTATCCATCCTTAGCCCAAAAGTGCTCCAAAAGTCTCCAAAATGCATCTTTTTGCTCCTTTAGCCCTTTGGACCTATAAACACACGAAAATAGCTTAAAGTACTAAAATAACTAAAGAAACATAACGTAAATGCACGAGAACAAGCCATTTAAGTCGCATGAATATGCTCCTATCATGACACAAAATTGTAAATCTTAACAATTTAAAAAACTAAAAAACAAAGCTTTGCCAGCAACCCCTTCTGGTGCCGAAGGAGGGAGATCGAGATCATAAGATGTAAAGGAGATAGAGAAGCAATTGGAAGAGAGGGGGAGAGAGAAAGAGATAAGACTGAGGAGAGAGAGGATGAAGAAATGAGAATCTCAGGATAGAAAGAGGGGATAAGAGTGGGCTTTTAGTTTTAAAATTTTTAAAAACAGTCTTCTATATTTTCACGAAGTAAACTATATTCTTAAGTTTCGATGAAAAAAAAATTATATTTTTAAGTTAGCTTTGAGTCCAGTTTTTCAAAATAGCCTTACCAAACAAGAATTATAAACTTGAGACTCAAAAATAGTTTTGAGTTGAAAAAAAGTTGGGACTCTAGTAGAATACTAAACATGTCCTAAATTTTCTACAAATATAGGGTTTGTGTTGGTATTCTACTTAAATTCAACTTTTTAAATTCAAAAACACTTTTCAAGTTTTAAGTCTTGAAAACTTGTTTTGTATGACTCTTTTTAAAAATTGGACTCAAAACTAATTAAAGAATTAACCTATTTCTTAAAAATATCAAAAGTGTGTTTTTAGAATTTTTAAATTTAAAGCTCACTCTGTCTCTTTATCTTTTCTCTCACATTTAATCTCTTATCTTTTGTGTCGGGCAGGCTTTTCTCGGATAACTCACTACTTGCTGCTGAGATCTCTAATTTCCTATCGAAGTGTCATCAAAGGAAGAAGGGTTTCTTTTCTCTAAAATTGGATATTAGGAAAGCTTATGATCATATCCTTACTATAATGGGCTTCTCTTCAAAATGGATTAAACTGCTTATTGTTAACTACATTGCAATGTTTGGAAATTGAAAGGAAAATCAAGAAGAAAGGATGAACAGAAGGATGAACACAAAGATATTAGAGAGAGAAAGTTTAGAGAGAGAAATAGGATTTGTATTGACTGACCAAATGAAGATTATACACACTGTTTTTATAAGATAAATCCTAACTACTTTAACCAAATACTAACAACCTTAGAAACTATATTACTAACTGTATTTCTAACTATATTACACTTGTACCCTTAATACTCCCCCTCAATCTCAACTGGGGAAACCCAATTTGAGATTGGAAGAACAAAGCTGCAATCACTGCTATGAAACCAGAAAACAGAATACAGAGTTGAACCATCTGCAATCTTGCAATTCCTCTTCATCCACCTCAGATTCATTCCATGTCATAATATCTTCATGTGTATCACCTTGTTCCATATCAAAACCATTATCATCTGAGTTATAGAGCAAGTGATCTTACTGTTGTAAACACATTCCAACTTGATTATGCAAATTCCTTGTGTTCGGCAACATCCGTTGTATCATCAAGGGTCACATCATGAAAGCATATAAGAACACCATCTTTCAAAGATGGGATATCCGTTTCAATGAAGTCTGCACCCTTTTCAATAGCTCTCATGTATGCAACATCAGTTTCTTCAGAAATCTCTCCATTTGAACCTCGATGAGCAATGTTATATGGAGAAGTTTGTAGAGGCTATCTATTGGTGGGATCGGCCGCTTTACTAGGAAGCGGATGGATTGGCCTTTCGGAACACCCAACAAGGAGCAATAGGAACACGAGAGTGCAAAACAGTGTGAGGAAGCCATCTCTCTGCCTATTCCCTATTATGTTTCTTGAGCTTCTTGAAGAACTAAATGAAAGATTAAGCTGCAGAGAACCAGTTTAGAGCATAACTTCTTTTTTTTTTTTTAAGATCAAACTCTACTATGAGTGAGGAAGCTCCCAAAGAACGTGTTGTTCCACCTTTACAAAAAACTCCCTCCAAATTCCAACCTGTGAAAGTGATTGTCCAGACCAAATATGATACCCATTTTCCTCCAAATATATTCACTACCTCACTGCAACGTATAAACCAAGATCTTAGAAAAGATTTATGTTGCACGCATCCAAAAGTCTAATATTCCTCTGCATTTGACATAAGCTTCACAAAGAACAGCCTCTTATAAAGTTGTAACACACCCTCATGCCGGTTATAACAATTTCTTACGGGATTACCTTTCGTGGGATTTACCATCAACAACTTCATTTAACATTGGCTTCATGCCCACAATCAAAACTAATTACTAACGACTTTGTGCCAACAAATTTCAACTTCTACTGGCTTTGTGCCAACAATCTTCAAGTACCAATGGCTTCATGCCCATTTCTAATGGCTTTCTACCAATACTACACTACACTACACTAATGTCCACGAGATCGCCCTTTGTGGATTTTACCAATTCACAACACTACCTATTCATAACATGGAATTACCCTTCGTGGGATTTACTATTAATAACTTCTTCAAACTTCATCTTTTTAGACACATATAACCGGACTTACAGTAAATACATGCTAACAACTGAGCTGGTTAGACTATGAAATTATAGGCTGTGATAAGGAAACATACTATACAAACTCCTCAATAAGCTTCTGAAGAATCTTCTTAGACATCACACTTCTCAGTTTGACACAAACCATAATCTGAATAACCATAAACTTGTATATGCCAAAACTCAAGAATTCACACCCATTTCTCCAAACATATCAAGATTCGCAGCAAAATCAAACCCATCAGTGAAGCAAAGAGACAAGAATCAAAACCCATCTTTAAGATCGCACCTTTCATTCACTTTTCACTACAATTCACCTTGTTGAATACCCAATGAAAACTCAAACTGACCATGACGATCAATATTCTTGAATCCAAATATCCCAAATAGTACACTAATATCCCAGAGAGATTCACAAGAAAATGAACAAAATAGTGAACATTTTCTTACTGAAACATTTAATCAAACATATTATGTGCACTGTGAAAACCAGAAATCATGAACCTGATCAGAACTTCAATCTTGACCCCAAAAAAAAGGCCGAGGAAGCAAACCAGAACTATATCAAAGATGCCTCACAAAAGGAATGAATTATATTGCTTGAATTCCGCACTAGAAAGATGAACACATCAAGAAATTAATCCTGACATACGAATGCCAAAGCCAACACCATATTAAGGGCGAATATCCCACCATCATACTTCAATTAGTCTATGTTGATAGGTGTATCTTATAGCAATTTAATCAACAGCCCAATCTGGTTTGCATCGTGATGGTGGCCAGCAAACACCAAAAGCTAGCAGCGTGAATGGCCTCTTTGTCTGTGATCTATGATCCAACTTCGGAAAGAAAGAGGATTCATCTAGATCAGTGGAGAAATCTCTGATCACAGTACAGAAAAATAACCTAGAAGTAAAAGAACGATCGTGAAAGCACCCAAAAACTTAACTGAACATCTAATGAAAATTTGGAAAGAAACTAAGTTAGAAACAGATGAAAAATAATGGGAAATGGAACCACCAGAATCCATGACGTGAGCCTGGTGGCTCTGATACCATGTAGCCACCATGTTAACTACATTGCAATGTTTGGAAATTGAAAGGAAAATCAAGAAGAAATGATGAACAGGAGGATGAACACAGAGATATTAGAGAGAGAAATAGAATTTGTATTGATTAACAAAATGAAGATTACACACATTGTTTGTATAAGAGAAATCCTAACTACTTTAACCAAATACTTGTTGTGCCTTGACTGATTATCTTCACCAACATACAAACCCACAGTTGAATAGTTTAAAATACAACAAATAAAGACACCGAGAAATTTACGAGGTTCGGCAAAAACCTGCCTACGTCCTCGGAGAGATATTGCTCTTCATTATGAGAAAAACAGTACAAGTTACACATGAGTTAAATCGACATAACTCAATCCCATATCCCTTGTACACCCACTCACAGAATTTTCCCAAGAGCCTCACTCTACCCCAAGAGTTCTTTCACAAGAGATCTTTCACTCTAGCTCTCTTGATTTCTCTCTACAACTCTCTCTTCCTCTCTGCCACAAAGAGCTCTCACGTCTCTTCCATCTTCACACTGAAAATGAGCTCTCTTTATTCTGCTCTCTCAACTCTCCTTTCTTTAGGCCGCACACATCAACACAAGGCCACTCACCTTTTCTTCCCCAACATCATAATTGCTGCCATAATCATAAAAGCCACATTCAACGGAGCCGAATAAAAAACAACCACCTTTACTTTTTTTCTTACAACCATCATCATTTTGTCTCTACTCATAATGATGTCCACCAAACTTTTCTTTGTTTATTTTATGCACCGAAAAGCTTTGACAAATTGCACATTATTTGGCCACTAAATCCAACAATACTAACAACCTTATAAACTATATTACTAACTGTATTTCTAACCGTATTACACTTTTACCCTTAATACTTATGTCATTTGTCTTCAATTCTTTTCTTTCATCATCAACGTCCGTCCAAGAGGCTACGTCCAGCCGTTGCGGGGTCTGTGGTAAGGAGATCCCCCTTATTACTAAACGGGAGGAGGAAGGAAAATTACAGGGGTCTCCATATACTGTGGGGCTCCGAGTGTGAGTCACGTCCTAGTCGCAGACGATAGCCTACTTTTTAGTGGGGCAAATGAGGTGGAATGCTCTCAGATTTCTGAGGTCATCCATTCTTATGAGTGTGCCTCGGAGCAACAAGTCAACATTCTTAAAAGCGAAGTCTGCTTTAGTCGCAACATTAAGCGACCGGAGCAACTAAAACTTGCCAGTTTGTCGGGAGTCCAGATGATGGATCGCCATGAAATGTATTTGGGTATATGCCGACACTAGTAGGTCGAAACATATTAAGGAACGCCTTTGGAAGAGACTTTAAAGTCGCAAGAGGAAGATTCTGATTGCCGCTGGAAAAGAGCTCCTTGTTACGACAGTTGCTCTAGCCATTCCGACGTACACTATGAATTGTTTCCTCTTGCCAAAATGTTTTTGCGACAATTTAAATCGGTTAATTGCCTTCTTTTGGTGGAATGGCTGTGAAGGGGAGAGAAGAATACACTGACTTTCTCGGGACAAGTTGTGTTCACCGAAAATCGAAGGGGCCTTGGACATTAGGAACACATACGCCTCCAATCTCAGTTTGTTAGCCAAGCGAGGTTGGAGAATGATGTTGGAACCGCATCCACTGGTTGCCAGGGCTTTTAAAGCCAAACATTATCCCAATGATCATTTTCTCGCATATGACCCAAAAAAAAAAAAAAAAAAAAAAAATCATTGTTTTTGCTGCCCCTGTTAAGGCGGAGGCGTGTACTGTTGGAAGAGTATCTGTGCAGCGCGGAAGGTGATTTCTCTGGCCTCTCGGTGGCAAGTTGGGGGGCAGGGACTCTTTGAGGATTGGGGAGGATCCTTGGCCCCCCTTGCCTTCATTTTTTCGGATCGTCTCACCCAAACCAAGGGACAGTCCTTCAATGAACTGATCGATCCAACCACAAGGCAATGGAAGTAAATCCGATTCGCCCTGGGGACCATTTAATTTGGCACTACGACAAGCGGGGTTTGTTTACGGTTAAGAGTGCATATCACATTGCAAGGGACTGGGTGCAGCAGAGGAACGCTGGCGCTTCCTCTTCCTTGGGCCAAACCTGGCATCCTGTTTTTGGGTCAAGATTTGGAGGGCAAATGTTCCACCCAAGGTGAGGATATGTGTCCGGAGGCTATGTAAAAATATCGTCCGCCAAGCGCCATATCACGACAGATCTGCCGTGCCTGATGTGTAACTATCATTCCTCTGCCATTATGTTCATCTCCCGCCAATGCTTCTGCAAAATTGGATAATTGATTATGGTTTCCTGCTATTTCCGGTTTCCGAGACAGAGAGCCCGAGGAATAGACACTAAACCTGGAGGTTGTGGTGGATGACGGCGGAGAGAGGAGGGAGGCTGGAGGTTGTGGGCGGCGGCGATGTTAAACCAGAGGAGGGCGCGAAATGGGGACCGAAGGGGTTCTAACCAGGATTTAATATCGGCTGCGAGAAAGTCCACTATATTAGCATACACAAGCAACTGATATCACGCCGCGTGTTTTTGCGCTTTTTTTTTTTTTTTTTTGTGTGGAAATTAGGTTGTACTGGAAATATTCAGAACAAAGAAAAGCGCAGTAAAACAAATAAACGCAGAAAAAGAAAGGAGAGAACTTGAAATCTGGAAACGATGGATTCGCGCAGCAACAAAGAAGCAGTTCAAGCAACAAACGACGACGCTTCGGCCAGCAAACTGTGCGGTCCCTTAACCTCTCAACTTTCTGCCTTTTTCGAATTAATCCGTTCTATTTTTCAATTTATTTTGCAATTTCGCGTATACTTTCGGTCAAATTTTGCGTATATGGTACTGCACGATATGATTTTTAGCCATATTGTACTAAATATGCCTTTTGTCCGTTAATTTCTGTTTGGTTGCCGAGAAAATAGAGAGGAAAATTCAATTTTGCGTGAACTATGAATGAGTGTGAAACTGTCGGTACTAGGTTGAAATGCACAATGCTAATTTTGAACTGACTGTATCGCTGCGTAAAGGTCGTGCGTGAAGAAAGGGTACATGAAAGACGATTATGTCCATTTGTTTGTGAGAAGACCTGTGAGAAGATCTCCGATTATTAACCGCGGTATGATTTAGATTTAGCTGCTCCATCAAAGATTAGAGTTGAAAGTTCATGAGGATGTTAAGTACTGCTTCACATTAATGACTTTTGATTTCTTTGCTTCCTTGTTTTTGCATTAAACCAGGTTACTTTGCTCGTTGGGCTGCTCTGCGGAAGCTTTTGAATCAGTTTCTTGATACCGAAGGAAATGCGGGTGAAAAGGGTCATTTGAAGAAGCAGATATTATCACTTGGAGCTGGCTTTGATACAACATATTTTCAGCTGCAGGTACCTTTTTCTTAGGAGCCGCAACTACTATCGTCCTGTTTAGCTTTTTGGTTGTGAAATAGGATGGAACCCTTTTAAGTTAGTTTCAGGAATCAGGATAAATAAAGTGTGTTTTTTTTCCGTACGTTAGTTTTGTGTTGTGTGATTCTTTTTGTGATCTTCTCTTTGTTTCCATTCATGAGTAAATAGCAGTGTACATATTTATGGGATTGTTCACATTTTTGTGTGGTCTTTTGGTTGACAGGATGAGGGGAAAGCACCATATTTGTATGTTGAGCTGGATTTTAAGGAGGTATGAATTGTGAAATATTCATTACTATTGCATTGATTCTGTTGGCTAGACACTGATTTTCCTTTTGAGTATGCAAACCGTCTTGTGTTTAGTTTGTGGACAAACTCAAGCTAGCCAACCCCTTTTCATGTCAGGCCAAGAGTTAATAGTCTGCTTCGTCTACTGTATAGAAATATTGTCTTCAGTTTTTTGTTTTTACTTGCATCTTTATCACACCAAGAATTTCAAATTGTGTTTTCTGTTTGCTAGGTAACTAGTAAGAAGGCCACGCTTATTGAAACGTGCAGTCATTTGAGGGACAAAATTAGTGCGACAGCATCAATCTCTCGAGGTCGATACTCCCTGTGTTGCTGATGTTATAAATTTATGACTGGTTTCCGTTTAATTGACCACATGTGTCTTTGGAGTGCTTTGATATCTTATGTGCCTATATGATTTGAAAGTTGCAATCTTCTCTGATGCACTTGGAAAACTTTTGAGGCTGATTTCCCTTTATCTTGTGATTGGAACTTTGATACATATCTTTAGGAATGTCGTTTGTTTCTCTTATGTACACAATTGAAATATTCAAACTGTTGTCGGGACACAATTATAGCATTTCTACTTTGCAGAGAGTGGAGAAGTGCTCAGTGACCACTACAAGCTACTTCCTGTTGATTTGCGTGACATACCAAAATTAGCCGATGTTATAACTTTAGCTGGTATGGATCCGAGGTATGTTCTTACAGTCACTACAATTTGTTGTTAATGCTTTCAATCAGTCTTTCCCTTTAGTCTTTCAGGATTATTGACATCCTGTGGTTTAAGTTTTTCTTGAGTTAGTGATTAAATGGTTTATTCTAATATTATTATCAGCCTTCCAACTTTTATAATTGCAGAATGCGTTTTGATATACTTGGATCCAGATTCAAGTCGTTCCATAGTTAGATGGACATCAAAAACATTTTCAACGGCGATATTTTTCTTATATGAGCAGATTCATCCAGATGATGCTTTTGGGCAGCAGATGATCAGAAACTTGGAGGTCTGTTTTACTTTCTTCCGGTTGTTTGTCCTTATTTATTTAGTAATTCAGTCTTTTCTTTTAACTTCAACTGACCATGCAGCTTTTCACTTTGTGTTTTTTTATTGCCTTTGTCGTTTATTTCTAAATAAATAAAATTAATAAAAATAATAAAAAATTGAGCCCTTATAGATCTTCACCATTTTATTATTTTCACTTTTTAATTAATTAGTGATAGATAAAAACTGTAATATTTAAAAGAATTATCGGAAGCACAGGTGTTGGAAGAGTACTCATACGAGAGATCTCCTAATCAAATTGCCATTAAATGTGCCAAAACCACGTTTCAAAACTCAGGTTCTCTAATATGCATGACAATTTTATCTCAGCCTTTGCCTGAGAACGGGGCAGAATAGATAAGTTCAGTTATTGATTGGGAATATGTTTTGGGCCGTTGCTCATGTAACTGAAATATGTTTTGTAAGTTCCAAGTTCTGTCAATTATAAAGGCCCTGTTAAACAAAGGAAGATGCAGTGTGGTAAACTACAATCAGCATGGGCTATGATGATTCTGTGCTTACCTCCTCAACTTTTATGCTGCTTCTGTTCTTTAAGAGTCTGCTGAGTCTTGTATTTTAATACTCTGTAAATATTAGAAGAGTTGAAGCTGTTTTACTAGAAACCTGAACAACACTATTATTTGGGAGGCAATGTCATTGTGCCTCTTGTTGTGTTTATGGCCGGAGAGGAATAATAGGACATATGGGGTTATGTTTTGTTTCACAGCTGACGTCTATTTCCTTTCTTCTCTTTCAGTTGCGGTGCCTTTTAATTGGTTTTCTTTGTATTCCTTGTAGGATTTTATGTTTTGTCTACAGTCTAGATGAGGTAGACTAGCTTGTTGGTTTGGTTATCCTGTGTGTACCACACGTAGAGTGGGACTGAATTTTAAATAAAATCTCTTGTTTTGAAAAGAAAAAATAGATAAATCAATTCAAATTTCAAAAACATATTTATCAACTTTGAAGATTGTCTAGGATACACACGCCTACACCTTTTTGGTCTGGAATTGTCACTATTTCTCTTTCATGCTTTTTTTATCTCTCTATTCCTTTAGGTTAAACTACATTGCTCAGCACCATCTCATGTTATCTGGAATAAATTTGATGTGCAAATAATATTGTTGTTGTGTTTATATTTTCAGAGTCGAGGCTGTGCACTCTTGGGCATACATGATACACCAACATTACAGGCAAAGGAAAACCTTTTTGTTGAACAAGGATGGCAGGTAGATGTTGTAAATTATATTTAGTGCCTTTTGGCATGAAGCTATCATATTTTGGATTTATTGCCTGAGATTTATATGATGATGCACCAGAAATTTTTTATTCTCTTGGGTATGGGCACATCACAGAATTTACAACGGTGATTGACTCCTTTAATTTATGGTTGAGCAGTCGTCTAGTGTGAATTAGATCCTTGGAAAGCAGGAAATAGATTTGAACAAATAATAACATGACAACTTTATGGTTCTGAAGATTTTATTCACACGCACCAAAAAAAAAAATAAAAATGAAGTTGAACATCGTAGTAATTTATGCTCATTATTAAAACTTGGTCACCTTCCAAATTCAAGTTTATGTTTTAGGTTGCTTTTATTTGCATCCTGTCCATCGTTGTTTCTCATTCACTTGATTAATCTTCATCCTATATCTATCTTACATTTTAGTAATGTGATTTTTTTTTTTTTTTTTTTTTAATGTGTGAGGTTTCAGAGGGCCGTTGCCTGGGACATGCTTAAAGTATACAGTGATTTTGTTGAAGCTCAAGAAAGACGCAGGTATGTCTAATATGTATCTTGGAAAACTGTTAGTTGTTTGCTTGTCTTTGCAATGAGATGCTTTACTTTTTATCTTTCTTGTTTCCTTTTTGTTGCATATGAAGAAGAATCATTCTGTAATTGAAAAAGAATACCAATTAGAGAGCCAGTGAACTAGCCGTCCACTGAGGGTTAATAAAATACTACAGAGGCAATGAACCCAAAATACAACAAAGATCAGAATAACTATCAAATACAACGACACAGCCAGTTCCTACATGAGAGGACAATATTCACCTTGCCAATTACCAAGACACGTTTCTTTGTCATTCCCATCACATAACTATTACCAGAAAACTTGGATTAGTATTTATCAAATTCTTCCCCTTATATTAATGTCTTTGAGTTCTGCAAATCTGTAAAACTGTCTGGCTTTCAGAATTGTTTGATAGCCATTTTATCCTGCTTGAATTTCAAGAAAACTGGTTAAGGGACCTGCTTGAAACAAATTTAGATAGTCCAAGCTAACCATGAAGTTTCAGTACTCAAATTTGTGTTTCACTTTCTAACTAATTGATTGTTTACCGGCTTAGAAAGCCATATCCTAGTTTAATTTTTTTCATTACATACACACTTCTGCCATTGAGAGGAGGTATTGTGATTTCTGACTTATTGATTCTTACTAGAGTTGAGTTCTATACTTGAGTATTCCTAAGAATAAAAACTTCAAATTTGGGTTTGGATCATGAAGGTTAGGAAAGGGTCGAATAACTGGCTTATCAGAATCTTACTTTACAGAAAATTAGATTCCACTGGACTTTTCTCTGGAAGTCTTTTCCCCGATTTTAAGCTTTTTCTTGTTCTTGTTGGTTTTGGTATTTCTATTGCTATTATCTGTTTTAAAGTTCCCTTGATTTATCTGGTTGTACTACTAGTGACATTGTGGTACCACCACTGCTTTTCAAGGTTCTAAAGCTTGTAGTATCTAGGATATAAAGCGCCTCTGCTTTGGCTTTTGTTTCTGTTTCTCTCTCCATGCGTGTGTTCTTTTTATCAGCTCTTTGTCAGCTAACTTGCTATTGTTTCTGAATTATTCTTGGGATATGTGATGTCTTGTTGATTAGGATTGAACGATTGGAATTGTTTGATGAATTTGAAGAATGGCATATGATGCAGGCAAGTCACCCCATCATTTATTTTGTTAAAAGGAAACAGAATTGTTAGAACTTTCTTTTGGTAAAAGTAATTTGACAGAGGTTACTTAAGTTGGTCTCCTCCCTGTATTTGTGTATGTGCTTGCTTCCGCACGTGTGAGTTTCCACGTGCAGGCACATGATTCATGGGACCGCAGTTAGTCCAGTGACCTAAGTTGTGTAGGGCCAGAAACACCCACTGTTCCTTTTTCTGGTAGGCTGGATCGTCTCACCTGTACTGCCCTATTAGAAAATGCCGATATGATATGCGATCATCTCCGTCTCTCTCCTCTATTCAGGGGACTGAAGGATTTTTTGTCAAATGTTCATCGATATTTTCATTAATGATTCGCTTAGTATTGTCCCAATCCTCTGATTTTCAGGAGCACTACTGCGTGGCTTATGCAATCAATGATGCACTGGTATGTCCATGTGCGGCTGAAATCCTGCACATTTTTTTCGTAGTTATATATTGTCATGCGAGATCGACCCAAATAACTCGAATAATCTTTTGGAATATGGACAAATATAAGACCAAAATTCTTATTTAACCTACTTGATGGTGAACAAGAACATAGCTGTGGTAAAAATTGTAACGTTTTCACTTCTCTTTCCTCATATGTTTCAGGGTCTGTTTGGTGACTTCGGTTTTCTTAACCACCGCCGCCAGCAGCCGCAGCCACACGTGCTGAACCCCTCCTCATCAGCATCACCATGAAAACACGAGACTAGACCATACCACCGTGCCGTTGCTGTTACCAAGTTTGCTTAAACAATGCATCAGACAATCACATCCGACTGCGCATGCCGGCCCTTCTCCCCGGTGGAGGTCTGTAAGGTCCAACAAAGGGTCTCTCAAGGCTCTCGAATCTCAACTATCAGTTTCTCTCTCTTTCCAATATCCAAAACGACGATCAGCCGCGTGTGTATTGTTTTGACTCAAAGAAAATAGATCCTTTTCTGTTCCTCTTTTTTTGGTCAATTTTTTGTTCCTCTTTGTGCTAGCTGTTTGGCAAAGAAACTTGTGGGGTCCGCCGTAACACCTAAAAGTATGGAATCTGATTGGCCGGTGGGGCAAAAGGCCCATGTGAGGGGAATAGGATCCTATCCAGATCCTCCTTGTGAGATACCGAAAATCATTTTATCATGTTCGTTTATTCGTCATTTTGAGGACAGAAACCTTCTTAATTTTTTTAATTAAAATCGACAGACATTACTTGATGAAAATGAGCCGTATAATATATAATGAACAGAGACGATGAAATGATTCTCAGAATTCTTACAAAAAAAAATCCGGAGAGGATCCTCATATCCTCATCCCATGTGAGTGGGGAGAAAAGCATAAGGATTTGGATTGGTTGGTTCTTTTTTCCTATTGCATATTTCTCATTTTTTTCGCTTGTCCTCTTCCTTTTTGTCCTTTTTATTTTCTTGTTTTCTTGCTCCTGATATGACCAATATGTTCATTCGCTTGGAAGGTTGTGAAAATTCGATGTCTCATTTTCGTGTGGTCTTTTATGTAATTTTCTATTTATAAAAAAAATAGAGAAGAAAGGTAAAACGTGAGATATTATAAGCAATGATATTTTGAGCTCGTTTAGTATCTATTTCAATTCAATCATATGTACCAAACTAACCATAGTTTTAAAAGTAGATTAAACCAATGCGATTAGTTTATGGTACATGGAAGGAGAGAAACTCCCTTGTCCGCTACTTAGGGGCGTGTTTACTTCTTTGGGTATGTAAATAATATGGTTATGATACAAGGTAGTTTTTCAGGTATGGGATAAACATTTTCCCTTTAGTAATGGTACATAGTAGAAATTGGGTATAGCATACCTAATTTCAATGTCAGATCCACTTATTTTCTTTATTTCTGGTGTTTTGAAAAACACAGGATGTGTTAGGAATTAGAATGATACACACTTTGCATACTCTTCTTAGTCAGTAAACATGTCGTCGGTCTTCTCCCTTACTCTTTATCTCTTTCCTCACTCAATATGTCGCATTGATGTTTGGTGTTTGAATGTTGGATCATTTCTTGATTTATGTGTTGGAGAATGGTGTTTTTTACATGATAACTGATAGGATCATTTCTCCTCATTTTTCTTTCGTTTGGTCTTAGTTATTGACATGATTGATTGTTTTTGTAAGATCCCACATCGTCCAGGGGAGTGGATCCTATAAGCTTTATATGTATATTACAATCTCTACCTAGCACGAGGCTTTTTGGGAGCTCACTGGCTTCGGGTTCCGTAGGAACTCTGAAGTTAAGCGAGTTCACGTGAGAGCAATCCCAGGATGGGTGATCCATTGGGAAGTTCTCGTGTGAGTTCCCAGAAACAAAACCGTGAGGGTCTAGGGGCCCAAAGTAGACAATATCGTGCTACGGTGGAGTCGAGCCCGGGATGTGGTGAGGACCCGGGTTGGGATGTGACAATTTAGTATCTGAGCCAATCCATGGCCGGAAGTGTGCCGACGAGGACGTCAGACCCCTAAGGGGGTGGATTGTAAGATCCCACATCGTCCAGGGGAGTGGATCCTGTAAGCCTTATATGTATATTCTCATCTCTACCTAGCACGAGGCCTTTTGGGAGCTCACTGGCTTCGGGTTCCGTAGGAACTCCGAAGTTAAGCGAGTTCGCGCGAGAACAATCCGAGGATGGGTAACCCACTGGGAAGTTCTCGTGTGAGTTCTCATAAACAAAACCATGAGGGTGTGGTAGGGGTCCAAAGCGGACAATATTGTGCTACGGTAGAGTCGAGCCTGGGATGTGGTGGGGGCCCGGGCCAGGATGTAATAGTTTAAAGGTGTGTAATCACCCTACAGAGCTTAAACTATAGGATTCCAATCCTGTGTTGATCAATCTGAGCCAATCCATGGCCGGAAGTGTGCCGACGAGGACGTCAGACCCCTAAGGGGGTGGATTGTAAGATCCCACATCGTCCAGGGGAGTGGATCCTGTAAGCCTTATATGTATATTCTCATCTCTACCTAGCACGAGGCCTTTTGGGAGCTCACTGGCTTCGGGTTCCGTAGGAACTCCGAAGTTAAGCGAGTTCGCGCGAGAACAATCCGAGGATGGGTAACCCACTGGGAAGTTCTCGTGTGAGTTCTCATAAACAAAACCATGAGGGTGTGGTAGGGGTCCAAAGCGGACAATATTGTGCTACGGTAGAGTCGAGCCTGGGATGTGGTGGGGGCCCGGGCCAGGATGTAATAGTTTAAAGGTGTGTAATCACCCTACAGAGCTTAAACTATAGGATTCCAATCCTGTGTTGATCATTTTTTTTTTTTTTTTCAGTTGAGCGATATTGTTATTAAGTTAGAATTAGTTTGCCACTAGCGGGGTTTGAATCCCTGCTGTCATGCAAGAACGTCTCTCCTCTCCACCACTATGATAGAGGATCACCTGCTTTAAAAGATGATTTATATCCTAGATAATCAACCATGTCAATACATGGAATCATAGTTGAACAAAATATGACAAAAGTGTTCATCATACTTATTTTAGTTTCATCTTTGCAAAGAAAAATAAAATAGTGTAATGATTTTTGCACATTCTTTATCTTTTGTCGTTGAATTGAACAGTGTAAAAAAATAAATAGATGTTAGAATTAAAGAAGCCTATCAGAAGGTGAAAAGAAGTGTAGAAATTACTTCCCGACAAAGATAAGTGTTTTAGAATTGTAAATGATACTTTCTATCCAAAAGAACAAACTCCATTTTCCTTGGTTCACTGTGATTTTGGTCCCACTGCCTTAAAAAGTTGGAAATAAAAATTGAAAGGTTTTTTTGTCAAAATGATTCCTAAGATTTGCATAACACATAACTTTGGTTTTTGAGATTAAAAATCAATAGAAATGGTTCCTGAGATTGTCCACCATCCATTATTTTGGTCATTTCGTTAAAAAACTCTATTAAGTTGAGTGTATTTTTAGCCAAAATGGTCCCTGAGATTTGCATAACACATAACTTTGGTTCCTGATATTTGCATAATACATAACTTTAGTCCCTGATATTGTCCATCATCCATCATTTTGACAATTCCGTTAGAAAGCTCAAGGACCACTTAACGGAGTTTTTTAATGGAATGATAAAAAAAATGGATGGTGGACAATCTAAGACACCACTTCTATTGATTTTCAATCTCAATGACCAAAATTAGGTGTTAGGTAAAACTCAAAGACCATTTTGCCAAAAAAGCCAAATTGAAAAGCTTTTGATAATCCAGTGCAATGTGGAAATGTCACAGGACTACAGAGAGGATCCACTTTCTTCAGCAACACAGCAACAGTTGCTATTTTCCATTCTAGTTTTTAGCCCCCATCTTAGAATATTTTATGAATTGTCACACCCAAATTTGGGGAAAAATCCTTTTTATGTCCTTTTAACCTAACAAAGGGACCAATTATTTATTTATTATTTTTATTTTTCAATTGAAAGTCCTGCTCTGGCCTTTGTTTATTGTGTTGGGGATCCCTTGGATCTTGATTGTGAGGATCCTAGGGATCAAGTCTTCATAGCCGTTCATCACATTTCTTGCGGCTACAAATTATCTGAATTTTTAATTCTATTTACATGGCATAATAATTTGTAGTTACAAAATGTGTGATGAGCAGCTACAATGATTTATCTTTAAAATTCTCACAATGAGAATTCGGAAAGGATCCAAATTCATGTTGGGATTTTCTAGGTTTTCAGCCACCAACCAACTGTTTTAAAAAAGGAAACTTTAACGAAAAGCTCCCGGTATTATTCACTTTAACGAAAAATCACATTTTTACACTAAAAAATCAATCTTGGTACTATTCATTTTACCCTTTATTTTGTCCTTATCGTTAAAACTCAAAGTTTTCAAACCCTTTTCATTATTTTTCTTTTTAA
Organism: Pyrus communis; assembly: GCF_041283825.1. Classification (NCBI taxonomy): domain Eukaryota; kingdom Viridiplantae; phylum Streptophyta; class Magnoliopsida; order Rosales; family Rosaceae; genus Pyrus; species Pyrus communis. The sequence continues at coordinate 9,178,187 of NC_142571.1, forward strand.
AAAATGTATGAGAAGATCTGGAATGTACTTGTTTGCTATTTATAATATAAAGGCATGACTCTGTTTGGAATTGGATTCTCTACACGCTTACACCATCTCCGTCTCCAAGCTTATATGTTGTGTGTTTTTTAATGCGTAGGAGGAAAGTGAACATGAATAACCAACTGTATGTATTTTTATAATTAATGAGAAAGACGGTTTAAAATTAGGATATTTTTTTAACATTGAAAAGAGCAAACAAAAATAACACTTAGTATTACGATCTAGTGATATTCCTCTTCACTTGTAAGTGAGAGGTTTTAGGTTCGATTCTCACCAAAAACAAATTTGAACCACATTATTGCGAATTCATTGTAAGACTTAACCTACCTAATCTCTTACCCCCTTAATGTAGATAATATCGTTTGTTAAAAAAATAGATAAATAAATAAACACACTATAAGTAGCAGGATTGGGTTAGTTTAATCTAAACCCTATATTGGTACTGAATGGTCATGGCGGATTGGTTAAGAATCTCACTATAATCCAACCATATGTATTTTTATGGGACAACTAATTCTACCAAAACAACTAGATGATCAAAACCTTGCGACCAAGACTCCAGCATGAGAACCTTAAAGCCAGGGGATTGGGTTGGGGACTCTGGTGAGTAGGATATACTTGATTTGTGAGTCCCGATGCCCAAACCCTGACTAGGGCATCCTAGGTTGTGTTAGTGGGTCAGATTCGACCCAAATTCCTAACGATCATGACACAACCTAAGAATGTTGATTATCAGGACATTTGTAGTCAAGTCAAGAATCTTAACGTTTGGGATGATCCGAGGATCCCATTCCCCAATGCCTCTAAACCTCACCAACCTAGACCCGTTCTTGGTGCTAGCTAGGGCTTAGGATCTAATTTGCGAATTCGACAACGATCTATTCCAACCCTCGTAACCATAAGTTGCGCCAAACTAATTGGGTTTAGAAATTAGAGTTATCATCTCAATCCAAGTCAACCCTAACTCTAATCCTATTCAATCTTGTCCAATCCTACTTGTCAAACGTGGTCAAAATCTCGAATATGAGGAAATAAAAAGGGTAAAGGTGCTTTGGCTTAAGTTCTTTAAATACCTTGGCAGGTCCGTAACATATGGATCGTAATGGGGGACAACTTTTTTCATAGTAATTTTCGCTCCCAGTTTTTTTAATTTGAAAAATAGTGTACGAGACCAACTAGTATTGCGGTTTATTAATATAAATAATGATGACGTATTATATTTGATTGATTTAGTACGTAGTTAATGAATAACTCATTCCGTGACACTGCCTAATTCCCCCTTATCTTCGGATATGCACATAAAAAAAATGTATGAAAAAAGGAGAGTGGAAAGATCACCTCCCCTATTAGAAAGAAATATGAACTTGGGAAATAAGCTTTTTCGAACAGACTATTTGACCAATTAATTTACTCTACGAAATATAACTCCTGTTTTTTTTTTTTTCCTTCCTTTTTTTTTCCTGAAAATTTAGTGTCAGACCAAATTACAATATAATTTGAACTGTTTAGATTTAAAATAAAAATAAAAATACATGAAATAAAGATGAATATCTTGAAAGAAACACCTCTGTAAAATTTTTTGAAGAATCAGATACTCGAACTTCAGGCCGAAAAAATAACTCTCATTCACCAAAATCACCCAGCAGAGTGAGAGAGTGTCCAGTGACACTGACTGGGTTCAGCCTTTCAACCTCTGTGAGCTTATCTTTTCTTCTCTCTTCTTCTTTTTTGTTTTTAAAAAATTATAATAATTGTTTTTTTTTTTTTTGCTATACAAATAATAATTATTTTTACCACTTAATACAATAGTATAGTAGTATTCTTTTACATTGGCAATTAAGAGATTTTAAGTTCGATTATCGCTAAAGGCGAGTTTGAGCGACATTATTGCTAGCATATTATAATACTTAGCCTACTCTCTCACTCCTTTAGTGTAGATACTACCGTTTTTTTTTTTTTTTTTAAAGAAAAGAAAATTGCTATTAACCCCTTTTACAATGAGAGGTACCCAGGAAGAAATGAATACCTTTCACACCTTTAAGTTTAAAATTTACCAGCAAAGGTCTAACTCCAAATACACTTTCCTCCTAAAAAATTGTTCTCAAAGAAAAAGAAGGCATATGTGCATGCAGTTGCATGTGGTGTTGATGGATGGTTGGGTCCAGTGACTGAAGCCATGAGATATACAAAGTTATCAGCAAGAAATCTCTCTCTCTCTCTCTCTCTCTCTCTCTCTCTCTCTCACACACACACACACACACACACACACACATCTTTATCCTTCTCTTTTGTGTAAAAGGTTCCACTTATTGGGGAAATAGTATGTATTCTTCTCTGCCATTTGAATACTTTGCTAAAGAGTATGAGGCAATTGAGTGTGTAACCACCTCAGTGATTAGGGAACCCCTCCCCAGTCCCCACACACAGCGACAAAAAAAAAACGAGAGAGTAAAACCCAAGATTTGAAAATGATCATGATGAAATGAATGGCCAAAATAGAGGGAAAGAAAATGAGATGATGATTGTGTGGTTGATTTGTGTACATGTTGTTGCAAGTGCACTTAACAATTAATTGGGTAAATCATCTACTACTCATGTTAGCTTCTTCCTTCTATGTTAATAATATTCAACACTCTCTAAGCCCCTTTGCAATTAGGTGGTGTGATGATTAGGGCATTTTATTGTCTTTTAAGATTGTATGGTTAGAACATTAATGCATGTAATAACTAAATAAGTATACGAAAACCCTAACCTGATGAAGATCCAGCAGCCACGGTAGTCGTCGAACCAAGAAGAAACAGTCTTCTGTAAACTCCTAGCCTTCTGACAATGCTCTATAGGAAGCCTTAGTTGTCGTGTATTCTATGGTTTATAGCATTCGGTATTTATACAAGGTATAGGCTAGGGTTTCCATCCATAAAGAAAACCTAAATTCACTTTCTTAGTCTTCAAGTAAAGTATCATAATCGCATTCAATTAAGGAAATCCATCAATCCTACTTACATTATAAGACAGTACTCTAATTAGGATTGATAATTTTAAGAGATCAAATCATAATCTACATTATTTTCTAATTATTCATTCTTATTACATGCAGTAGACCATATAAAGATTGATTTATATTGGATAAATCCAACACATTCATCTAATGTTTTTCTTTATCTTTTTAATTGACTTCTATTGTTATAAGATTTAATCAGAGTTAGGCTTATTGTCCTCCTGTCATAACCGTTACATTTTTTTAGTAAGTTCTTCCTTTTACGTTGAGGTTTTATCATGTGAGGATCACATATGCATAAACATATCAAATCAAAAAATAAATTACATAAAAGTGGGATCAGTATTACGGTCTGGCGGTATTCCTCTTCACTTATAAGTGAGAGGTCTTAGGTTCAAATCTTATGGATGTCGAATTTGATACCAAATTAGGTTGCCCATTGTATGACTTAGCCGAACTTCCCCCCTCTCATTTGTGTAAAATATATCATTGTACTAAAAAAAAGTGTGAAAAAATTGTAGCCAACTACATTGTAAACAATCCAAGTTTTGAGGTATTTTTAAAACGGCCAGAAAGTCATTGAAGTGACACATGTAAGACCTATTTCTACGTTGATGTATTAGCCACGCTTTCATAATTTAGACCAAAATGCATTATCTGTTGTCATTTTTTTAATACAAAGAATAATTTAGGAGAAGTCGAAGCACCATAACGAGTTGTTTTTTGTCTCTGTCGTGCACATGTGACACACATGTTGACCTTAAAAGAGTTCCACACTACCAGTGTCATCACAGTAAATGAAGGATCAAATGATCAAACAACCCAAAAAGTATGAATTGATACAATTTTAAAATCTTACAGTGTAATATTAATTAATTGAAATCATGACCTTTTATTCAAATCTGTCTAAACCTATAGCGTGTGAGCGTGTGAGCGTGTGAAAGATAGATAGCCACAAAAATACTCATACCACCATAATAAAAATGTTACAATTCTAAACTGAAACAGCTAAATCATTATTCACCCACACTTATTCTAACTTTTTTTTTTTTTTTTAGTACATCGATATTTTTACATTAAGAGGAGGGGGAATTTGGTAAAGCCACATTATAGGCATCCACAAGATTCGAACCTAAGACCTCTCACTTCCAAGTGAATAGGAATACCACCAGACAATAGTACTGAGAAATACCACCACATTTACTCTAACTTAGAAGAAAAGAAAACACTTGGTGGTAACAATGTAAAAACACAATAATGCCCATTAGTATTGTTTTAAGCAAGGTTCTAAAAGACGCTAGGAGCTAGTCGGGCGGCATGTTGGGGCCTAGCGCCTAGGCAGCTAGGCGGACGCTTAGGCGGACTAGAGGAATTTAAGTAAATCTATTATATTTTGTATATATAAGGGTTTGTTTATACTTAAAATATATATAATTTCATCATAAACTACAAAGTATAATATATATATATATATATATATATATTATGAAGTATTGGAACATAATGAAAACATAGGTAACAAGTCCCTAATAATTTATTGTAAAAAAAAAACGCGAAATGAAAGTTATTTATTTTCTATCTAAATGGCAACCTTAGCGAGTATGGGCAGACACCTCAACAGGTTTAAGCGTCATTTCTTAATTTTCAAACACTTAGACATTAATCAAGCGCATAGACGGGAGCCTAGGCAGCATTAAACGAGAATTTTTATAACAATGGTTTTAAGTCACATATTATTTTCGATATTAGGATTGGGTCAACCAATATCTTGCGATTTGAAGGAGAGGTCAATAAATAGAAAATTAGAAAGGGGTATTGACGTTAGTTGGAGAAGAAATTTGTTTTATTTGAAGAGAAAAATTGTTTAAGCATATGCTACAAAATAAAATGACCATTAACTTATGCCGATTAGAAAGGGGTATTGACGTTAGTTGGAGAAGAAATTTGTTTTATTTGAAGAGAAAAATTGTTTAAGCGTATGCTACAAAATAAAATGACCATTAACTTATGCCGAGCTATAAAATTAGGATAATGCTATTTAAATACACATTTTATTTCTTACATATTTTACTTAATTTTTAACAGTCGGATGCAATAAATTAAAAAAAAAAATCAGTAACCTAACATTAATAAAAATATATAAAAAATAAAAATAAATACGTGAATAATACTACTCCAAATGATTATTTTCCGTAAATCAAACTGAATATAATTACGAACCAAAATCCAACTCCTAGACAGCTGAGCGCGCACACAGACACACTACTGACACTATGACTCAATTGGACTCATTAGTCAATCAAAAGGGGCCCACACAATTTGGTGAAGGTCCACCCCGTCTTTCGTCTCCTAACCCCCGAAGACTCCACCCACAGCCGACCTTTTTCAACACTCTCATTAAATTAACTCCACAATTGAAAATTTGAAAGCATTAAATTAAAGGGGTGTGATATCCATACATTTTTTTATATTTCTCTCACACTTTTTTAGTTTTCAGCTGTCAGATCGGATGGATTGAAGAAGATCAACGGACATAAGTTAACAAGGGGTGTGTGAGAAATAAAAAGAGATGTGTAGATAGCACATCCCAAATTAAATTAACTATTTAACTGGCCTTCTCAATTTAGTTTGTGACCGATTTATGCATCTTAGAGCTTTGTGATAAAAATTGTTTATATAATAAATCATTCTATAAAAAAAATTCTCTGCAAAAGTCAATAAAGTATGAGATTATTTAGAAATAATTCTTTTTAGAAATTATCTGTACAAAATGATTATAATATAAACTATTTTTATTATAAACACGGAATTCTATTAATCAAACACAAAATTAATTAAGTTGGAACTCCTCAATCTTAAGGAGCCAAGCTCCTCTCTTAAATTAATCAACTAACTAAACAAACATTACCGTAACTAAAATTAAAAACCAGACTAATTAACTCGAAACAAAAACAAAATCTTCTACTATATTGCAACTAAAATTTCAAATTTTACCATATATGCTAGACATAAAAATCAGAATTTTTTCTTTTACGATAAATAAGGTCCGGTTAATTTAACTTTTCTTGCAAGCATATCAAGTTGTAGATTGTCTTGGTGATTAAGATCTTCCTCTTGAACTGGATACATTTTGGGTTGAAAAAAAAAAAAATTAGTTTCTTGCAACAACAAAATCATTAGATATAAGTTAGTGTGTAGTCGTAATATAGTTAAGAATGTTATTGTGTAAATCATATAGCAATTCTATAATATCTTTCAGGATAGTGTCCTAGTTCAGTTGTAATACTTAAAAGGTAAGAAGTTTACCTTTCTTAAAAATAAAAGCAGAAAAGTATAATTCTCTCTTTTTTCTCTTGTCGCCGCCCCCAAAAAAAAAAAGAAAAAAAAAAAAAAAAACCTCGTGTTATAACTGAACTCTTAATTTAATTAAATCCGTTAAAAGAGACGCACTTACCATTGCTATTTTCTTACCTTAAATAGAACTAGAGAACTTAATTTTGATCAATGGATTAAACAATATCATTGGTACTTATGGTACTATAGATTAAAATTTGAGGGCATATAAATTTAAATGTTGTGCGAAAAGTAACATATACTATAAGTGCAAAGTTTATATAGTACGGCTTTCGTAGTGATGAAGAATATGATAAATATAGAAGGAATATTTGGTTGCTTGATGTCGAAAGATTTTTTCATCGAGGCCAAACTTAACTCCTTGATCTCGATATCATGTCAACCCTTTAATATTTAATTAAAAATTTACATAAACAAAATGATTTAAATTTATAGTTTAACAACATTTACAAATAAAGTCATCAAAGAATATTTGTCATTAGTTATCTTCCAACCTAGTTAACGTTACAACGTTACATTACCTATACCACTTACTCTTTTGTTCTTTTCTTCAAAAAAGGGACCAGTTGGTGGCTTTGCCACTATTATTCATCATTTCGAGAGTCGGAAAGACTCACATAAACATTTTAGTCTTCTTTGACCACTATTTTATGATTTACTAGCACTAAAAATTGAATACATGCGGTGTATAAACATAAATAAAAGATAAAACAAACCCCAAATAAGTCCGACACAGAAACATTTTTTGGTTAGGTTTAATTCCCAACCCTTTTCAATACATTTTACTCTTTTGCAATAAAAAGAAGAAAAACAATACTTTTTGTTTTGTAAAAATAGAATTAAGAAAATACCCACTTTACTCTTTCCATAGAAAAGTAAACAAATAAAAAAGTAATGTATTTCAGTCGAAAAATAAAAAATAATAAGAAAAAGAAAAAGAAAACTACCCCAACAGGCAACAGTCCAAAGCCTATAACTTGTCGTCCCCCTTCCTCTCAGCTCGAACCAGGCTTCATCACTTCCCACTTCGGTTTGATTTTCTTCTCTAAATATTTATTAAATTATTATTACTATTATTCTTGGCTTTATGGGGTGTACGGCGTCGAAATTGGACAACGAGGACACAGTGAGGCGGTGCAAGGAGCGGCGCCGCCTCATGAAAGACGCCGTCTACGCTCGCCACCACTTGGCCGCTGCCCACGCCGACTACTGCCGTTCCCTCCGCCTAACCGGCTCTGCCCTCGTCTCCTTCGCTGCCTTCGAGCCTCTCTCTATCTCCCATCAAACCCCTGCCGTCTTCCTCCACCAAGCCCCCCCTTCCACCACCAACCACATCCCTCCACGTGCCCCCTCCCCCGCTTCCTCCTCCCTCCACCCGCCGCCACCACCTCCTCCGCCTCTCTCTTCCACCATCAACAGCTCCAACCTCCCCCACATCTTTTCCTCCTCCTCCGCCCATTCCTCTCGCCAACATCGCCGCCGCCGCCAGCCGCCGCCGAAGCTTCCTCACATATTGTCGGAATCGAGTCTTCCTTCTTCCCCTGGAAGTCAGAAGTCGAATTTCAGCAACCCTTTTGGGTTTCCGTCGGCTTTCCAGGCGGAGTCGAACTACTCGAGGACGCCGTCGCAGGCCTCCTCCATGTGGAACTGGGAAAATTTCTACCCTCCATCGCCGCCGGACTCTGAGTTCTTCGATCAACGCCAAAAAAGCCAAACGCAATCCCGCCAGCACCAAAAATCGCCCCCCCACCTCGACCCGGAACATTCCGACGAGAACAATTCAGAGACGGAGGCGGTAGAGGATGAGCCGCTCGAGACCGAAACCGAAAGATCGGAGTACGATTTCTTCCTCAACCATCGAAACCCAAAAGCCCAGAACGCCCATCAGCAAAAGAGGCACGAGTACGCTCAGTCGGAGAAGTACGCTCAGTCGGAGAAGTACGCGCCGTCGCAGAAGTACGCCCATTCCGAGAAATACGCTCAATCGGAGAGAGAGGAGGTGCAGTGCAGTGAGTGGGACGACCACGACCACTGCAGCATGACGAGCTCCTCTGACGAAGGGGACGACGAGAGGGAGTCGAGATCCGAGATGGGTACCCGGTCGACTTTCGAGCCGGAATCGGTTCGGGCCGAGTCGGTGGCCGGTTCGGGCCGGGTTCCGACGGCTCAGCCGATGCCGGGGTATGCACCAAGCGCGAGCAAGTCGGAGAGGTCGGAGGGGTCGGAGGGCGGGAGCACTTACCGGAGCAGTGAGATCTCCAATATGAAGATGGTGGTGAGGCACAAGGATTTGAAGGAGATTGTGGAGGCGATTAAGGAGAATTTCGACAGGGCCGCAACCGCCGGCGATCAAGTTTCCGAGATGCTCGAGACCAGCCGGGCCCAGCTCGATCGGAGCTTTCGGCAGCTAAAGAGTATGTCCTCCTTTTAACTTTGAATTGGGGGTGTTTGGTTCCCGGGAAAATGTGTGGGAAAATAAATCGAATCTTTGGGACAGTGATCAAAATGCAAACGATTGAATCAAATTTCATGGAAAATTTTAAATTTTAAGGGGGATTAAAATTTCGGGTTCAATCGGAATTAACATTGATTTCGTTCCAATTATTTCTTGCAGAGACAGTGTACCACTCCAGTAGTGTGCTGAGCAGTTTGAGCTCCACTTGGAGTTCAAAACCGCCGCTGGCGGTCAAGTATCGGCTGGATGCCGGCTCGCTCAACAGCGAGCCGGGCGGTTCAAAGAGCCTCTGCTCCACCTTCGAACGGCTCTTGGCCTGGGAGAAGAAGCTCTATGAGGAAGTCAAGGTATTCATATATTTTACTCAATTTTTTTACCCAAGTGTAATTTTTATTGGTTAATTAAGAATAATTTAGAGTAATTAAGTAAATCTGGTTGTGTTTAATCTTAAGACAAAGGGGTGGGTAGCCATCAGTGACAGTGGGTTGTACTGCCTGATTGATGCTCTGATCCACCGCGGTTTTTACTATAACGTCTAACAAGCCTGCATTGACGAAAATGCCCATGGTCGGTGTTTGGGCATAAAGCTCAGGCCTTTTTCCGGTGCATCTTTTTATGATTTGGACGGTTGCTTTTCCCCCAGTAGTAGCTTTCATTTTGGAATGCTGGTGAAAATGACTGATATGCCCTTGACAGCCTGTGAAATTAACATGGACACCCCTGTATTTGTAGCCTACTAGCTAGACTCCTCTGATATTTTTGGTCGGCAAATGTTGACACCTTAACGAATGTGGCTTCATATTCTGAGGAAGCGCTTTCGATGTTTGTGTATAAGATATCTACTACATTCGTCATCGTTTGTAAATTGGTTTTTGTTTTTGATCCGAATCCACTTTCCGCCTTTCCTTTTTTTTTTATTAAAGGAGGCCTTGCACGGGAAACTTTATGCATTTTTTGTTCTTCTCTTTTCCGAAATTGGTTAAACTTTAGTTCGTATGGATTTACTTTTTCCTTTCGGTACACTTGAATGGTTTCGATAATTCATGCCTTTTACTTCAAATATAACGGAATCATGCCGCAGTTGTCATACTGTGGAAATGTAGTACTGGAAGAGTGCAAAAATTGGAGTTGCAGAGATGATTGGCTTGACGGTCATGTGCCCAAATTCGGCTGTTTCAGGAAATAAGTTTATATTGTTGTATTTATGTGGAAGCCATGTGGTTTCAAATTGGAAAGTGCTGATGCAGGCAAATTATTGTTATTGAATATCAGGCCAGAGAAGGTGTCAAGATTGAGCACGAGAAGAAGCTGTCCGCACTGCAACATCAGGAGTACAAGGGGGAGGACGAAACCAAAGTAGACAAGACCAAGGCGTCGATAAAGAGGCTGCAATCACTAATCATTGTCACATCTCAGGCCGTCTCTACCACCTCCACCGCCATCATTGATCTTAGAGACTCCGATCTCGTGCCTCAGCTTGTTGAACTGTGCCACGGGTAAGTCTCATATTTTTTTTTTTTTTTTGATTAAATGAATCAGAAAAATCTTTTTTTCTTATGGAAAAATATATTTGGGGTATTTTGTTCGTTATAAATTTCTGTTGGTGAAGTTAAATTTAGCACATGTGAAAAATGCGAGGGTAGATCACTGGCCTTTTATCTTGGTAGCTGGAGCCTGGAGGGGTTATGAGCTGCTACTCTGCTGTGCCACTTGCTTCTTTCCCCCTCTGGAACCACATGTTCCCTGTTGTCCTGGATTGTCCAATCCAATCTAATCCAGTCTCTGGCCATCTCTTAAAACTAGGCAGTGGCCCCAAAATTTCTTCTCCGGTGGCTACTTTTCCTCGGCTGTAAACCCTTTTGGTAATTGTAGATGGAGAGTTTGGTGGATTTGACTTTAACTATGACATGTCCCACCATTGTCTGTTTCTGGATCCACTTCCAGATCTGATCAACTAACAAGGGCACTAACATCATTAATTTTTCAAATTCTTATTGTTTATAAAGAAGTAGGATTCTCTCCCCTCTTATTTCCATTCCCTTCCCTCCCCTCCTCTCACATATTGCTTTTTGTCTTATTGTCTTTATTAAAAAATCAATATAAGATGTTGACGTGGCTAAACTGTAACCGTTCAAATAGGAGGGGAGGGAAGGGGAGAGAGATTAGGAGGGGAGAGAATCCTCCTCCGTTTATAAATCGGTGTCATTATTGAGAAGCGATACTCTCTCATCACCAATTCACCGTGTGTCAAGCTCTTACGGGACATGCCGTTCACTTTTTGAACACATGTCAAGTGCCACTGGGGCTATGATTTGGTTGCAATAGAGAATTTCTCGTCGTTATGAGAAGTGACAGTTGCATAATCATCATGTTTGTGGGATCAATTTTGAAGACAATAATTACTAACGTGAATTACCAAAAGGTCCTACACCAATTTACTTTTCTTGCTTGAGGTGGACATACTTTGTCCGAAAGGAATGAGATGGAGGGTAGTTAAGACTTGTGTGTTATCTTCTCTGCTACAGCTCAGGCTCGTATAGATTTTTCTTTCCAGTAATAATATTGATCAAAAACTCGGATTAGCGTATTATATTCTGTCATATACATGGAACTGTAGAACAATAGTTAAATTCTTCTGATGACCCTGCTTTATCGAATAATGGGTAGATCCGCTTATCATATGAGTAGGGTTTATCTGAACAGTGATTTGAATTTGAATGTCTATTTATATGCGTGATATACCGAATGCAGGTTCATGTACATGTGGAGATCAATGCACCAGTACCATGAAGTCCAGAACGACATTGTACAACAGGTTAGGGGACTTGTGAACCAATCAGCGAAGGGCGACTCAACTTCGGAACTACATCGGCAGGCAACACGTGACCTTGAATCAGCTGTCTCTGCCTGGCACTCCAGTTTCTGCCGTTTAATAAAGTTCAAACGGGACTTTATCCGGTCTGTTCATGGTTGGTTCAAGCTCACCCTTCTTCCTGTAAACAACGACATGACCTTCAATGTGCACAACGAATCTTCTGATGTATATTCCTTCTGTGATGAGTGGAAGCTTGCACTTGAGCGCGTCCCTGACACAGTAGCTTCTGAGGCTATCAATAGCTTTATCAATGTTGTCCACGTAATCTCTCTGAAACAGAGTGAAGAGCTCAAGATCAAAAAACGCACTGAAACTGCATCAAGGGAGCTTGAGAAAAAGGCTTCTTCTCTCCGAAACATTGAAAAGAAATTCTACCACTCCTACTCCATGGTTGGTATCGGGCTTCCTGACTCAGGGCCTGAAAATGGGCAGGTTTTGGATGCGCGAGACCCGCTTGCTGAGAAGAAATCTGAACTTACAACCTGCCAGAGGCGGGTTGAAGATGAGATGATGAGGCATACAAAGGCGGTGGAGGTGACAAGAGCCATGACTCTAAACAATCTTCAAACAGGCTTGCCAGGAGTTTTTCAGGCACTGACCAGCTTTTCTGGCCTATTTACGGAGGCACTTGAGTCGGTTTGTACTCGTTCCTACGCCATCAAATAGACGGAAAAACGTAGTTTCGGTGCTCGTGGTTTTGCGGTAATTAAGTCGGAGTTTATCAGAGCTGGGAATTTTTTGTCAGGGTGCTCATATTGTTGGTGGTATTCTTTTGAGGGGATTACAACATGTAAATATGTGGAATTTTGTGGTTTGCAAATCCTTTTGTTTTGGAAGAAGGAAAAGTATCCATGTACAGGGGAAGTGCTTAAGATTGTTGTTAATCCGAGCTGAGCTGAGCTGAGCTTCTTCGCAGTTTTCAGCATACAAATAAATGTACGTGCTTTGCGTCTTGTGTTTACCTGTCTACATCATTAACCGAGAAATTCACATTTACCCTTTTTGAGTTCTGAACTAACTAGCCATTAGTCTAGTGATACGCCACTTTCTAATGAAAACTGAAAATTTAAAACGCACGACGGTCAAATGGCCCCACCGTCTTGAGGATCATTGTAACTATATGCAACCCTGAGCCTCTAGTAGTTGCTACTATCATATCACATACACTGACTAAAATAAAAACAAAAAATGGACAAGTGTGTAGCATTATATTTCCTCAAATAAAAAAAATAAAAAAAGAATTTCTACTCAAACCTAATATGGCATTGGTCATCCCTTCTCCATTTCTTTTATTATTATTTTTCTTTTTGATACAACGATATTGGGGCTAAGCCTCACAATGTTTCGTCAGTAATTAAGTGTCGAAATCGCCATTGCAGGAGTTAAACCTAAAACCTCCGACTTACATGTGTAGAAGAATATCACTAGACCATGATACCGCTAGTTACTTTTATATCAACCAACAATAGCTCTTGGTTATAAACTGTGTAAAGATTTAGTCAGTTGCCAATCCAGACGGTTGACTAAACCGACTGCAAATTAGGATCTACTAATGTTTTAAATTTTATTTCACATTTTCCACTTAAGCAATAACCAACAACGCGGGTGAGATTCTCCTCCGATGACCATCACCGGCGGCCAAACTCTGGCCAACCACCACCAAAAATAGAATAATGTGACATGAGTGGAATTTAAATCTTCAACAACTCTGGTGAGATCTCCCCAACAGTTTTTTGAATCCTGCCATTTAAGTAACGATTCAGTGTGAATATGCATGTCAACCTTGCATACCCGGTTGATATCTAGAGGAGGGTTTGCAGATGCTGATACTCACCATGTTGGAGGCATTGACACTGATACAACTTCGGATTACATTTCTGTTAAAGAAAGAGACTCTTCTTCATCGATACCATTGTGCACATGACAAGACATAATTACAGTGAAGTTTTTTTTTTTTTTTTTTTTTTCGTGGTAACGTTCTGTTGGAATTACTTTGAAACTATGCAAGAATGCAAGTGTAAAAACTCAAACTATATTAGAGTCAAAGGAGTCTCTTGTAGCCCAAATTCGTGAGGTTCCGATGCACAGTTTAGGAGACTCGAGCCGTATGAAGAGCGGTTACAATAGGCAGACTTAAGCCATATTAACGCACCATCTAGCTTATGAAAGTTTTTGCAACCTAAAGGTTGTGGTTTATATGGTTCAAACTTAGGCTTTGGCCATTTAAGAGAATAATTGGAAGGACGATCCGAAAATCATGCGAGTAGTGCCTAAGAAATCTACCTCAGAGTACGATACTTCTATTCCAAACAAACATACCAAGCCAGTACTTTCTGTAGCGATCCTGTGCTTAAGCAGGTTTGGAGGAGACAAATAGACTAAGAAATCCTTAGGATATAATCTTCCAAACGGACCTTTGACCTGCAGAGTAACTTGGTAAAAGGTGCTAAGATTATTCTAATTCAAAAACGCTCGGGTCCAACCATGTAAAAGATCTGACGAAAGAATTTCAAATGTGTTTTCAATCCCATGTGCAAGCATCCAATTTTCTAACGGACTTTTGACATTGAGTTTACTGGGAGTGACATATGCAATTAGGACTAAGGAGTAGGGCTTTCTTAGTTATACACGTTGCACGTATCAAATCTTTAACCCGGATTGGGGCATGGGAAAGGATAAACAAAATCAAAGTCATGCTAAAATACGATCGACACTTGGATTTATTTTTACAAGTGTAATAGTTAAATGAAACATGTTAGACTGACATTACAAGTTTGGAGGTCATTCACGATAGAATTATTTGCCAAATTTCGTCCTTAATTTGATTTATACTTTTATTTAATAAGAGAGTATAATTGTAGTTTTGCATAAATATTACATTACGAAAATGAAACAAAAAATAAAATACAAGGGATGTACAATCTATTTAATAATAATGCAAAAATGCCGATTATTTTATTTTATTTCATAGTATTCCTCGTCCTCCTTAATCTTCTCGTATCTTGAAAAAGGTACAACAAAACCAACATATACATTAACGTAATAAAGGTCATAATTGAACACATCAATCATAACTCAACTCATTCTTCTTAATGAGTTCTATGGGTTTGTTTTTAGTTGGCGGATATCATATCCAATATGTCAATTTTAGCCCTATAGCCTAAAAGCCCAAAATTATTTCAGAATTCCCGATTTGTAAACTTCGGATCGATCTTTGGTTTGAGATCGATCTTTAAATTAGAATTCCTGAAAACTTCGGCTTGGGAATTGGGACAAGGATTTCGTTTCGGTGAGCCCTACTTTCACCTTGGAAACTCATTGAGGGAGTAGTTTGGACGGAGAACATCTATATTGTACCGCAGCGGCATGGGAAAATCAGCAATTATCTCACCTAAAACTCCGTGATGTATACCAAGTGATCGAAAATATTTCATACTAACCTCGAGCTTTTTCACAATGTTACATCCTAGGAGCTCTGGTCGCAAAGCTATAACATTTCCAATATCCCTCTCACTAACTCAACCTTTGGTCATCAAGAATATGACCTGTGTTATATTCCACTAACATGTTAAAGGGGTGAAAATTAGATGTTAATCTTTCGATTAAAAACTGAAACTGGATATTAAGAGCCCGTTTGATATCTAGTTTTTTTTTTTTTTAAATCCCAACCTTGTAAAAATGGAGTTGAGTCGAGTCTAGGAATATCTCAAAGTGTGATTTGACTAAAGATCTCAATGAGAGAGCAAAGTGAATTAAGAAGTAACATAAAGCTACCAAGTAAATGATGTACTTAAATTCAGATTATATAGAGTTTAGAAGTTTAATTAATTTGTCATGTTTACTTTTATGATGCAACTTTTATTTTAATATGGGTAGTTATAAAAAAAAAAAAAAAAGAGTTTATTATTGTGATTAATGAAGATTTTACTAGTTTTGTGTGAAATATAATTATGGGCGGTTCTCTTGTGAATCGCCTTCAGCATTCGTTAGCCCATGACCCAACTAACCCAACCCTAAACCCTAAACCATTTCTTCTTCAGTCTCCCCTCACGCATCGTTCGTGGCATCTCAAGCTCACCCAGAGGAAGCTTTAGCTCCACACTCCAGAAAAATCAGGTTGGGCTTCTCACTCAATAATATTAATAAATAATAAAGCCTTAATCTTCTTCTGATGTTTTTCAATTTTAATATGTTTTGGTTTCTGGGTATTGCTCTTTTGTTTATTTAACTATTTCCTGTTTGGAATTCATGATCGCTGACTGGTGTTTATGTGGTGATTAGATTATATGAATCTCCATTTCTTGACTGTTTGTAACTGGGTTTCTGTTGTGGAAGTTTCAATTTCACTCTTGAAATAGTTCCCCAATTTTTGTTGGAATTTAAGGCGATCTGAAGCCTTTTCGTAGAAGAAATGGCACAAAACCGACGCAATGGCGCTCTAGGATTCATATAGCCGACCCCATTTAGTAAGATAAGGTTTTGTTGTTGTTGTGGTGTTATTTTTTGAGCGTATGCAAACCCAATTTTGGAAAAATTACACTTCGATATGCAACTTATGTATAAATAGATATAAGGTGAGGGTTCTCATTGATGTCGGTGAATTGAAATGATTTGGTTTCAAAGCTCGAGTATTCTGTGGTGATTTTCTTTCAGGGTTTTGCCTATCTTTCCGGAAAAGAAGACGATGAATTTTGCAACATCAATATGCAGTAGGTTGGGTCTGAAGAACATTGTTACGAATACTCCCGTATACAGCAGTGCTTCTGGTACGAGTTCGGTATCACTGAATGAGTTGTGCTAGAATGTAGCATGATTATGTTGTGTTTCTGCTTCTAAGTCCTGATGTTTTGCTTGATGTGCTAATTTTAGATGTCACGGCAGAAGGATTGAGTTTGACCTTTAGGCGCTGGGCTACTAAAAAATCTGCTGGATCCACCAAAAATGGTCGAGATTCAAATCCCAAATTTCTTGGAGTGAAGAAATTTGGCGGAGAGGTGAGAGGCTGTTGTGTATAAAAAAACATAATGGACAGTTCGTTATTGCTTGTCTAATTCTTCCGTTGGAATCACTGTAATGTTGTTATTCTGTTTATGTTGCAGAGAGTGATACCTGGAAACATCATTGTTCGCCAAAGAGGCACCCGTTTTCATCCTGGAAATTATGTTGGTTTAGGGAAGGATCACACCCTTTTTGCTCTGAAAGAAGGCTCTGTTAAGTTTGAACACCACAAGCTCAGCGGACGCAAGTGGGTGCATATTGTGCCAAAGGAAGGTCACGTGCTTCACCCCGTCTATGCAAATGGTGCGACTGCGCCATCGGCAGCGTAGTTGAAGACGGTTTCATATCCTTGTGAGCTTGTTTTTGGATCATTTTAGGTTCAAACCTTTCCCCAGGTTGGTTAGAATAAGAAAACCGATATGCCAAAACCCGATAGGTTTTCTGTTATTTAGAAACTCTTGATCTTAGATGAAGGAATGCACATCTCAGTTTTACGTTAATTTGAACTCTTTTGTATCAGCTTTACCTGGGTTGTGGCTTTTTACTGATTAAGGTCTTTCTATTCCTTGTTTGTGTCGCTTTACCTATTTCAGTTACGGGCTTTTCGTGATGTACTTCAATCTCTTACATGCTAGCCTGAATGAAACCAGTTTTTTTTAAAAGATCGTATGCGATAACCATCCAGCGGAAGACTGGTAAGTGCTTGTCTTGCATTGCATTAATCAAAAGAGGAGCAAGTAAAGGCTTCTGTGTAAACAACGTATACATTTACAAGCGTAAAAAATCCATGAATTCCGAGTTCCAACTACCTACTTCGCTATCTACATTTCTAGCACTGCACAGTTTAAGAACTACGAAAACAGAGTTCTTTAACTGCGCAAAAGTAACTTGGTTGGCGTAAGTTTCCAAACCCCGTGTCGCAATTTTATCTGGGGAGCAAGGGCCTAACCACCGGGGGGGCTACTTGCGCGATTTCATTGTATCTTCTGCCTTGTTCCGCACGATGCAGCAGCTTCACAAACGCCAAACATGTGACAGTCAAATGAGCAGGAGTTCCATAACATATTAAATACGAACAAGGAACAAAGCCACAAAAGAATCAAGCATAGGCTTCATACCTGAGGGCTGAGGGCATCATCTATCTTCATGGAGATGGCAGTCGTGGATTTCGAAATCAACAAGTCTCTTCCTCTTCTGATAGCTTGACCTACAAGTGAAGGGAGAGGGGGTTGCTGTGACCGATAAGTCGGAGAAATTCACTATCGCTGTCATCAAGCATGCTTAATTCTGTCTCACTTTCACCGTCATCAAACATAGTTGTTTCTGCCTCACTCTCACCGTGATCAGGCGAGTCATCGTCAAAACTCATGGCGGAATTATAAACATCCTCACTCAAGCCACCAGATTCAAATCTTCGCCGCCTTTCCACTCTAGTCTTGACCCTCCTCTCAAAATCTTCATCCGTGCAGGCCAGCATGTAGCGTAGTTTTAAATTAATACAATTCTCGGTCAGTAACCTTGTGCATTGGAATAATTCGACCCTCAAGGAAGTAGCTGAAAAACCTGGACATGATTTCATGACAGTCACTTGTAAGGAAGAAACACGATAAATTATTCCAAAAAGTTAGCAGCAAACGGAAAAGAAAAGCTTGAATTTCTGGTTGTGATGCTTTCACGGTGTTTCTTGTTGAGTATTTGGCCCTTATTTCTCATAATTTCTAGAATAAAAGTGGAGTTCATGAGCTTTAATTTTATATAAAGATCTCTGAGATTTTCCTACTCCTCACTTTGGTTCCTGAGATTTGAAAATCAATAGAAGTAGTTTCTGAGATTGATTTGTCTACCATCAATCATTTTAGTTATTCGGTAAAAATTATGTTAAATAAATATCAAAATGACAAAAATTGAGGGTATTTTTGTTATTTTATCCTTATTTTATGAAGATTTGTCACGTAAGGATTAAAATGATTGATTATGAACAAACTCAAGGACTAATTCCATCGATTTCAAATATTAAGGACTACAATAAAGAGTCAAGTAAATCTCAGAGACTATTTTAGTTAAAAAACATTTTCTAAAATAAACATGACTATGAGTCTTTGAGTTCTTAGAAGATGTACCGCTTAGTTCTACGACCGTATTGGGGAATAGTGGTGTGCATTTTTATATTTGAGAAATTTTATAATATTTCCAAGTTTGGGATTATTACCATGTAGGCGTCCCAGTAAAGTTTTGCCCCAGCCTGGAAGAAGTAGTGGGTGCTTGTACTTTTGCCGCATCGCGTACAGGGCTCGGAACTCCTAAATTTCGAGCTCCACGTCATACCACTTATCGAGAGCTCGAAACAAGTGATGATTTGATACAACACCTGAATTATTTTTTTACGTGGATTTTTTTTTTTTTTTTTTGGTTGTTGATGTCATTGGATATATTGGCAATATTCGACCTTTAAACCTTTGGCATTACACCCTTGAAAATTGCTTCAAATGAATGCTGTACCCGCCTTTAAACCAATATATTCAACCAGACATAAACACACATCAACGAGCCTCCCCGATCGCAATCAACATCCCTTTCCGATCGCAGTTGTTAGCGCCGAACATCACTCCTCAATCATTCAGTGAAGAATCAACATCGGTCACAATGTTTCATCTTTCGGATTAAATTCCGGTTCAGATGAACTTGTATACTTATATTTTGTTAACGTGCACATTACTTATACTGCTATATAAACACGTAACACAGACTGTCCCTTCCAACACTTCTACTTGCATTTCCTGCAACTTGAAATAACAAGGTGCAACAGAAACAAAATGACAGGGTCTCAACACATAGCAATTGTATTAGCAAATAATGAGATCCCTACTCAAAACACTAAAACTGGTACCATTCCGATAACTTTTGAAAGGGGGCCATCAACGAACCAGCTAAAGTCTGTCGCTGTATAAGTTTACTAAACAGTTTTCCCCATTAAAACAGGGATTTTCTTTCTATGCGGTAGTTAAGTTCATTAGCAGAGAACACAGTGAATCAGGCATACTCTTTTGGGATTTAAATGATGGGTACGAATACAAGATAGCACAATAACCCTGTGATCCAAACTAAAAGAACTCAAAGTCTAGATATTTACCCCCGGACTTCACGTCTGCCCCAACCATTCTTTTACTGTTGCTTCCGACACCAACAGGTTCAACTGCGTTAAATTTCACTGGCAGTTCAGTTTCCATCGGTCTTGGTACTTCTGGTGGTGTGCTGCATCGTATTAGAGCCCAATTTACACCTTCGAAGAAGGGATGCTGTTTGATCTCAGTTGCACCCCTTTTCACCCCAAGCCGGTGCTGTGGCTCTTTCACCAGCAAACCCCGAATTAGATCGCGGCTTGCATAACTAGTTGCGGGGGAATCTGGGAATTTAAGTTGCTGCCCCACCACATTGAACAGTGTAGCACGGTTTCCTGAACCTTTAAAAGGGGTTTTGCCATACAGTAATTCATGCAAGAATATACCAAACGTCCACCAATCAACTGCACTACCATGGCCTTCTCCCTTAATAATTTCAGGGGCTAGGTATTCATGGGTTCCAACAAAAGACATGGACCGAGCTTGAGTAGGCTCAGCAACAAGCTCTGGAAGTGCATTGGTGGCAAACCCTGGCTCAGCTCGAGGCTTTCGGCTCTTCTTGCTTTTCTGAGGGAAGAACCTTGGGATAAAACAAGAAGGCTGAATGCATACTGATGACGGCTCAATACATGCAGGCTGGACGCAGAACGCACCTGCTCCTCGTTTGGAGGGATCCGAATCATATGAAGTTCTTATCAGCGTCGGTGAAACAGAGCATCTCAGTGAAAGATCAAAGTCAGAGAGCATTATGTGGCCATCATCACGAACAAGCACATTTTCAGGTTTTAAGTCCCTGTAGACAACTCCAAGCATGTGTAGATACTCTAGTGCCAACAGATCCTCCGCAGCATAGAATCTACAAGAACAAAGATAGACAAGTATATTACTGCCTGTCTACTATTTATAATACATCTGCCGCACAATATAAAACAGAACAACATTCTCAAATATGATAAATTATACTGCATCCAATCTGCGTCTTATTGAACTGCGTAATCCATGTTTCATTTAAAGATGGTAGATGAAGGAACTGTAGGCCATATATGGAATGAGAATTTTGATTTGTGATTGCATTTCAAATATATGGACTTGCAATCGCACATTGGGGATCCTATGATTTTAAAAGTCCCCGCTAGGAAAGGGGGGCAAAGGGCAACATTTGGTTGAATGCTTCAACTTCCAAATCATTGATTCAAGTATTTCTAGATTGGATAGATCAAGGTTGTACAAAAACATGTCATTGAGGGCACAGGGTATTTTCTTATACATTGACAAAAGGTCCAAGCCAAGCATGAAGAGCAATACGTTCAATGATGTTGTGTTCATTTCTTGTTTACGTTATAATTGTTTATACTTCATTCATTATTCTATATACTCTTTAGATTCAAAAAGGCTTCCAATCCAAGCATAAACAGCCAAACCTACAACGACCAATACTTCAATATGTTATTCAGCGTTTTAGTCAATTATATATTATAGTAGAAAATTTGTGAACTTTTGCACAGTATTTAGATTCAAACACAAAGTAAACGAGGAGTATGACCTTGTTAGTTATAGGAAACAAAAATGTCAGTAACAAGAGACAAGTAAAAGACAGTGGACGAGATGTCCTAGGGTTCCAATAACCACCCCCCCCCCCCCCCCCCAACACCATGTCACAACTCTGTGGTATAGAAGTTTACTATTTTTCATTTCTTATTTACTGTCGGTGAGAATGGAGATTGATGATTTCATGCAAAATACAGAAAAGTACTGTTAAAAGCATGAGAACCATCAAAGATATGAAACTATCTCTAAATCTAAATCTCTATTGAAGAAACATATACAAGCCATTAAGAAGCATAACAAAAAGACATTTGTGGCAGAAAAAACTAGATCAATTGCAATTAACAATTTCCATGTAGGAAAACTCCAAAAGAGGCAACATCATAAACACAAAAAGATAGAGATCTCCACAAAGAAAGAAATATTAACAATGATATAGATAGGAGGCTACCTTCTTGATGAAAATAAGGAACAGTAAAGTATGAAAAAATGCATCAGAAATTAAAGCCATACCTCGCAGCATACTCTGAGAAGTGTTTTCCAGGTTGTCGTTGCCTCAGAGTGTGCAGATCACCACCTGGACAATATTCCATGACCAAACAGCAGAACCTGTCGGTCTCAAAATGTGTATATAAAGTTGGAAGGAATGGATGGTCCAGCAGTTGCAAAATCTCCCGTTCTGTCTGAGCCCTAGTCAACTTCTTCCTGCTTGCAAGGGATGCCTTGTCCATTACTTTCATTGCGAAATAACAGCGGGTTCCACTTAGTTCTGAAAGATAGACACTACCAATATCACCACAACCAAGCCGTTTGAGTAATCTAAAATGGCTCATACCCAAAATCCCATCCCGAACTCGAATAGCAAGAATTGCCTTCCACCTAGGATCATTTCCTTTATGGGGCTTATTAGCACTCCCAGTAAGGTTGCTCCAGTTGCTGTCATCACTAACGCCACTACTAACACTTGCTCGACTAACACTAGTTTTTGCACTCTCAAGTGAATCCCCTCTAACACTCCCTTTGGTACTTTCACCATTTCTCTCAAAACTAAGCATGCCATCACTAGTGATTGCGTCACTCCTATATGTACTAGCGCAGCTATTGGCAATACTCATAGCAGTGACAACACAAGCACTATCAATGCTACTAAGTGGACTTACATTACCACTCGGAGGCAAAGAAGCATCCCAAACACACTCCTTCTCCTCGGAATCTGGAGGAATGAGTGAATTATCTGTATTCTGTGATGCACGCTGAACCGCAAATGGTGGAGACAGTGCACCTATGTCGTTGGGTTCTTCAAGCAAGCTTTCAGAAGGGGAAAGAACAGTTGGACTTGGTTTCTTAGCAGGAACCCGGGGGGAAAGATCTTCTAGAAAAGGGCCTTTCACAGATAAGCTCTTCATCAAGCATCCAGCGTCGGACTTATTCTGACCAATCGGTACATACACTGGTTTCATTAGATCCATATCAACAGGTTCTGGAGGGTGACTAACCCCGGCGAAAAAACTAGGACCACCTTCATCAAATGAATCTATACTTCCCTTGAATGTGAGAGAGCCAGACAAAAGTTCTTCCTCTTCTGGCAAAGAGACCTTTCCTTTCCTTGTTCTTAAAGGTATGGGCGAGTCAGAATCTCGAGACTCCTGTGCATTAAATCTCCCATCTTTTACCATAACAGAATGCACATTTGACAACTCAGCCATTTGCCTTGCCAATGCAATTTCTTCTCTCACCAAGCCTAAGCGCCCATTGGATAACTGACCCCTGTCTCTAGTAGAAGCAACATCTTCTCTTGCCAAACCAGAGCGCACATTTGACAAGTGATCCACTCCTTTTGTTGAGGCCGAACGTGAATAAATCACCTCAACTCCCACGGGAAACTTTTTAGGAAGCACCTTTGATTCCGAAACCCTCTCCATGCCTGGTCCATTGGATAACTGACCCCTGTCTCTAGTAGAAGCAACATCTTCTCTTGCCAAACCAGAGTGCATGTTTGACAAGTGATCCACTCCTCTTGTTGAGGCCGAACGTGAATAAATCACCTCAACTCCCACGGGAAACTTTTTAGGAAGCACCTTTGATTCCGAAACCCTCTCCATGCCTGATAACCACGTATCTCATAGAAAATTCTTGGAACGAATAATCTGCAAAGTCAATCTAGATTTAGCTTACACGAATTCTTCGCATATACAGTCAGATCTTAATGTGTAAGCAGTCCAAAAACAATACTTCAATTCCATTCCACCTTTATCAGAAATTGCATATGAACAGCATGCAAACTTCTTTTACGCAAGCGCTAATACAAAGAATATTCAATGAAAAAAATAAAGATCCATTTACAATGCCAGGTGCTGGTGTTTGATTTCTTCTTCTATATATTCAATAACACGGAAATACGACAATAACTAGCACAAATTTGAACACAAAACTAAAAAAAAGTTGAATTTGAATAAAGGAGGCAAATTGGGAATGTGAATTAAACCACAAAAGCCATTCAATCATGAAACCCCAATTGTCAAAATTTTCCATAACCCCCACCTCCTCAAATTCCTAACTTCACTCCCACTCAACCACAATTACACCAAAAGTACACCTTTACATATATCAAGTTAAACACAAATTACACACAAAGTACATAGAAGAAGCAACCAAATTTATAACCAAAAAAAAAAAAAACCCACAAGCTCAACACAGCAAACCTTCATTTCCAATAAACCCAACAAATATTTTTGGAAAGAAAAAGAGAGACAGAGAATGTGGAATCCGTAGATAGTGAGAGCAGAGAGAGAAGCAGAATTACATTAAAAATTGCAAACGCAGAAGAATCGCAATGGCAAACGCACCAGAGCAAAACGAAGTCTAACATTTACACCTGCGGAAGCCGGAAGGCCCTGTGACCAACAACAACGAAAATGGCAAGGGTTAGCTATTAATCAAATGCCGAGGTTTTTTTCTTCCTTCACTTTTTTTCCTTATTTTTTGCAATTTCGGGGAGCCAAAGCGAGACCAGAGCTCTCTCTCTCTAACTTTTCTCTCTCTAGAGCTGTTTCTCTCTCTCTCTCTCTCTCTGGTCTCTGTGATCTATGTGATTATGGTGGTTGTAATTAAACAGCTTTTGCTTTTTTGTAGGTGGGCTGCGCGCACTTTAGTAGTAAGCTGCTGACTGAGGAGCGAGAGGCTCTAGAGTGCTAGAGGGATAGAGAGTGGGGCCGGCCCGGCAGAGGAGAGTGGGACCCGCGCGTGTTCCTTCTTTAAACTACACTTCTTTTTCAGAGATGGTGACTCTTGCTCTCTCTCTCTCTCCCCGTCTTCTCGCGCCGCTCACATCGCATCGCACTACCAGAATCGTCCCTCGTCAGTCTCTTTGGCTGTGAAAATGACCACACGCTGTTTCCTGCGCGTGTATTGTTGTGGTTTTGTATTTGGATAAATGTTTTTTTTTTTTTTTAAATAATACTAAGAAGACTGAATTTTTAAGTAGAAATATTAGAGAGACTAAATTTGTAAATTAAATAATGTGTCACTAATAGGAATGAGGACGTTTATCAACACTTAAATAATAATTCAATCATGTACTTTCATGTCATTTAGTTTACAAAATTTTGTCTGCATATTTAGTCTCTCTAGCATTACCTAATTTTTAAAACAAATTTTATAAACCAATAATGTGGTTGTTGATGATTGGATTATTACTCACGTGTTGATGAACGTGCTTATTTCTTATTGGTCACATAATTAGGTTGGGAAAACTCCTTAATTTGGTCACTGAGATTTGAAATTGATAGAATTGGTCCTTAAGTTTGTCCATCATCAATTATTTTGATCATTCCATAATAAATCTCCGTTAAATAGGAATATAATTGATCCTTATTTAACAGAACTTTTATGGAATGACCAAAATGATTGATGATGAACAAACTCATGAACCACTTCTATTGATTTCAAATCTCAAATATCAAAATGAAGAATTATATCAATCTCAAGGATCATCTTGACTAAAAAATAGTTTTCTTTTTTGGATGAATTTGGGAGTGGTGCAAATACAATCATGTTATGATTTCTCTCTTATTATTTGGATGATTTGTATTGTGGTATGGCTTTGGATTATTTGTATGGTGATATGGCTTTATGCGTGTACCAAAACCAATCATACTTGAGTGATTAAGGAGACAATAGCTTCATGGAAAACTGTATTACATTTAAAAATGGAAAAATAATACAAATATATTGGGTAATCAATTAAAAAACGCTAGCCATCGAAAAAGAAGGAGAAGAGTGCGTGGTCATTGATATTTTTACATTACCGGAAGAGGGAGTTCGACTAAGCCACACAATGAACATCTTAATTTGGTATCGAATTTACCATTCACGAGATTCGAATCTAAGACCTCTCACTTCTAAGAGAAAATGAATATCACCAAACCGTAATTGTTAGATTCAAAAAGAAGACAAGGAGTTTTTGCTCCAAAATGTAATGATTACCTTTTTTCAGGGTAATGTTGGAGCTGTCTACCTTGGTGCTGGCCAGACTCTCCGACCCTCCAAAATGCAATGGGAGGGCGGCAAAGATGTCCCACCTCTACCATCCACCATCCCGCTTCCCCTTCCACCGCACAGCTACAAACTCCCTAGCGCAAAAAAATAAAAAATAAAAAATAAAAATAAAAAAACCCCATTTTGGATTCTCTGTAAAAACACAAGAACTTACGAAATTGTGACAAATTTTTTGCACCCTCTCCTCCGCACGATCGATACCGAGATGCTGCGCCGCAACTCGATTTGGTGGTGATGGCGACAGGAAAATGGGGAAGCAGAGGAGGGGGGAGAGAGGGGGACGATGAGACCAAGAAATTTGGCATTTTTATTTGTTTTCTTACATTTGTAAGAATTAAAAAAAAATTGGGCTTTTTAAATATACATAAACCCTAATTACAAAAATCCAAAAGATATATTAGGGTCAAAAGAAAATTAGGAGAGAGAAGAAAACGAATGAGTTTCGGCGTGCATGTCGATCACTGCGTGCATGGCAAGGCTTCTCAAGTCAATAATTAACAAAAGGCATAAATGACGGTCTTATTTGGGGAATTAAAACCATGACTGGAAAAATAAAACGACGACTGAAAATGCTAATAAATGGTTCGTTTGGATGTGTTTTAAAAATGATTAAAAATGTTTTTATAAAAAATATTTTTGGATTTCAAGAGCACTTGAAGTGCTTTCTGCAAGAAGCATCAATTATGTGCTTCTTCCAAGAAGTATTTTAAATGTTTTTTCCGGGATTTACTTAGAGCATGTTTGGATGTGCTTTTAAAATAACTGAAATCGCTTTTAGTGAAAATATTTTTGAAAGCAATCCTTAGAAAAAATACTAATAAATCCTTGAAAAGCACTTAAAGTGCTTTCTAAAAGAAGCACGTAATTGGTGCTTCTTGGAGAAAACACTTAAAAGTGTTTTTGGAATCCAAAAACATTTTATTTAAAAGCGTTTTTAGTCATTTTATAAAAAATATTTTTGGGTTTCAAGAGCACTTGAAGTGCTTTCTGCAAGAAGCATCAATTATGTGTTTCTTCCAAGAAGCATTTTAAATGTTTTTTCCGGGATTTACTTAGAGCACGTTTGGATGTGCTTTTAAAATAACTGAAATCGCTTTTAGTGAAAATATTTTTGAAAGCAATCCTTAGAAAAAATACTAGTAAATCCTTGAAAAGCACTTAAAGTGCTTTCTAAAAGAAGCACGTAACTGGTGCTTCTTGGAGAAAACACTTAAAGTGTTTTTGGAATTCAAAAACATTTTATTTAAAAGCGTTTTTAGTCATTTTAAAAAACATCCAAACAAGCCCTTACATTTTTACTAAAAATTGTAACTAGAAACATTTTCACCAAAAACACTTTCAGTCATTTTAAAAGCACATCCAAACGAGTTCAAAGTCTGTTAGTGATTCAATTTCCCCCCCCTCTTAGTGTAAAAATATCGATATATATATAAAAAAAAAAAAAAAAGGTCTGTTAGTGGTGTGATTCTTCTCTCTGTGTTTGTGTTCCACCACCACTGGTAGTTGCTACACCGTAAAATTGCAGTTGCTTGGAACTCTTTCTTGTCACGTGTATCCTAACCCCTCCTCTCCTTTGTTTTTCTTAATACAATTAAACCTAGGTTATACAATTGGGTCCAAACCAATTTTATAACTTTAGAGGTTATTACTTAATAAAAATTTGGTTAAAAATATTGTTTATTGACTTATTTATCCTTAATAAATGTTGTATTTCCGAAATAGGATTTTTTGGGCATCAAGTATTTTATTCCTTCCATGTTTTTGTACTCACTGACAATTATAACTATGGAGAGACGTGTTTTATTATGATGAAATCAAGAAAAATGATGACTTATTACAATATACATAACTGGTCCCAAGTTGGGACCATAATTTTTTATAACTTTTTATAACTATTATGATGTGTATTTCAAATATATAATGTCAGGTAGTTTTTGAATTAAAGTGTTCATATGTAATGAGGTTATGTGAGTTACCATGCTTGGCTTTGGTTAGGCTAGAAGATGCAAAGATGGTGAGTCCAAAGTAGAAAAAGGGCAAACGACAACGTTTGGAAAAAACAGAAGTAAGGTACAAAACCCATCTTCTTCATTTTGACTTGACCGTTCTATTTACCACCACAAAATTTTTTACGCCGGCGAATAAACCTAGCTAATAGTGGCTCTTATACCTAATAATTATTATTTTTCACCATAATTTAGCTCGTCTAGTTCTCCTAAGAGCTCCGTCTAGGGTTTAGAGTGGTTGTGACATCCCGTCCCGGAAATACCGAAATGTACGTATGAAATTACAATTTTACCCCTAGTGTGCTTTCGTCACGTTTTGGTTGTTTGTTGTGTTGTGGCATGTGTTTGGAACCTCACACACTCCCACACACACACAGACACTATCCTTCTCTCTCTCCCTCTGTCTTCTCTCTCTCCCGAGTCCTCTACCCTTCTTCTTCTTCCTAAAAACGTACGGACCAACACATATACCCCTCAAACCGTGACAGATCGAGGAAACTAAGGACACCATTCGACTCGTGAGGTCGAGGCGAGCACGACCATAGCATTTTCAGGTAAGAACTTCGACGTTTTCACGTCGATATCGCGAGGTCCGTTTTGAGCACTGTTCATGCAACATTAATTTACTTAGTTTTTGGACATTTGAAGCTTGTAGGTGTGTTGGTGAGGTCCTAAGGAGCGTCGGAGTAGCTCGTTGGACGAATTTGGACGTCGGGAAGGCCTAGTTCGAAGTTGGCCGGTTTTTGAGTTTTGAGACAGGTATGATCGCGTAACTTTTAGCCTTTAAAAGTGGTCCAACGTGATTCTACTAGTTTAGGGCTTTCTTTTGGTCCAAGAATCATAGAAAACGGTTGAGAAACGAAGGAGAATAGTTAGTTTAAAGTTTTTCCCAGTTTCCGGCGACCGGAGTCCGGCGAGGGTAGGCCGGAGAAGAAAGGGGAATATTCCGTCAAGTTTGACGGAATATTCCTAACGGCAGTGACGGTATCCGGTTAGATTTGACGGAATATTCCGTCAGTTTAACGGAATATTCCTGACGGCGTCTGTTGACACCGTCAGTGTGCCTGGCACGTGGCCGCGCGTGGGGGGCGCGTAGGTCCGTGCCTGTGCTGGCGCGTGGGGGCGCGTGCGGGGTCCAAAAATTATTTTAAAAATATGGTTGTGATCCTGAGGTTGTGTAGAGCACGTTGGTATATTCATTTGTCCATTTTGAGCAATGTATGAGAAGTTATTACGAGAAACGGGTTATGTGCTTTAAAGTTAACGTTTTTATAGTTGTTTCGCATTTAGGTGACACGTACCCAGAGGACGAGCGTGCACACGCGAGACAGGGGGGCTACGACCCTTCTACATACCAGTGAGTGGGCTTTTGTTTTCCGTATATACCTATATACATTTATATTCCCAGAAATTGATTTAAAAGGGTTATTTGCCTTATGCCATGCATGTTATTATTAACGTTTATGCATCATCACATTCATTAGTAGTGGCATGCATATACATATTTATATGTGGGTGCTGTGGAGGCATAGGTAAGTACCAGGTAAGCGTTATTTAACGATTGCATTAAATAGTGGTTAGAGATGCTTAGAGAGCTCATAACCTGCACCCCCGGTGTTAGTGCTCCCGCCCAGAGTAGGGCACAGTCCTTCACGTGTTGTTCACCTCCCGCACCATACGCTCAGCTTGGATCCAAGCTAGGTGCATAGGCTTGTCGTACAGACCACGATAGGTGGTTCCGACTCGTAGGTGACCCGCGATTATTCGCACAGCCTTCACGTGATCGTAGCACTAGAGCGTATATATATGTTACACCCAGGCTTGTCGTACAGACCACTTTAGGTGGTTCCGACTCGTGGGCAGGTTTAGATATTGAGATTGAGATTTGAGCTCTAGATGTAGCCGTACAGGTCACGTAGGTGACTCCGGCTGCCTGATTACATGATATTGATTATGATTATACCTGGGCACTTGCATATCACTTTGAGATTTTGGCATGGCATATCTTGAGCATGATTGGTATACCCTTGAGCATGTTTTGCATGTTTACACATACGTACATATGTTTATTTTCTGGGAAGTATACAGGTTTTACGGCGAGGGGTTAGAAAGTATTTTATGAAATGGTTTTCAAAGAGCTTTGTTTTTGCCCACTCACGTTTTTGTTTTGCGCCCCTCCAGGTTCTAGTTGCTTAGCCGTTGCGGTGGTTTCCCTTGAGAGCTTTTCGGCGTTCTGACAGACACTCCCCATTGTAGGGTCGCCTTCGGGCGTACTACCGTTGTTGTTTTAATTGGACTGCTATAGACCTGCTCTGAATTTGTATCGCACTAACTAGCACTCATTCTAGTACTTGTATGCTAGTTTTTTTTTATTATTCGTACTTCCATATTACTACTTTAGCTTCCGCACGTGCACATGGCTACGTCACCTTTGTGTGACGGCCAGCACGCTCCGATCTCGGTCGGGGTGTGTCAGTTTGGTATCAGAGCCTAGGTTTGGCAGTCCTGTGTCCTTGTGAGTATTCTAATAATTTTGATGTCTTCTGTCAGAACTATGCCGCCTCGTCGGGAACCCCGTCGCTCTTCTGAGCCTATGTTCCCCGATATTACTCAGCTGGGGGAAGCTTTTGCTACAGCCCTTCAGGCAGTGATGCGCCCTCCCCAGAGGACTCCTCTGGAGACCATGTACAATCTGAAGTTGGATAAGTTTAAGGGCAGTGAGGGACCCGAGAGTGCAGAGCGCTGGCTAGAACACATAGAGAAGACTTTCCGGGTGCTACATAATCAGGGGAACTTGCCTATGGAGAGGTGGGTCGAGACGACCGCTTGGTTTCTAGATACGGAGTCGGCAGCTTGGTGGGAGCAGGAGCTCCGTAGGTTGACTCCGGATCAGAGGATTGATTGGAACGTGTTTACGGGGTTGTTTAGGAGAAGATATGTACCCCCTGAGTACATTGACCGCAAGAAGCAGGAGTTTTCCGAACTGAAACAGCGGAAGATGTCAGCGAATGAGTACTACCGTAAGTTTACGGACTTGTCCCGTTATCACCCTGATGTCGCTGGTAATCCGGCGGAGATGCTCCGTCTTTTCCGTCTGGGCACAAGGAAGAAGTGGCGTTCTATGGCGTCTACGGTCCACAGCGAGACTTATCGGGACTTCTATGAGATACTGTTGAGGATCGAGGATTCCGAGAATATGTCGAGCGATACGGATGAAGAGAAGGACGGCAACCAGAAGAAAGATGACAAAGGCAAAGGTCAGGCATCGCTCGGGCCCCGACAGACTCAGAACTTCAAGAGAGGTGGAGCTAGTTCTAGTTCTTCGAGTGGTGGCTTCAGTGCCACTGGGCAGGGTCGTGGAGGTAGATTTTCTGGTGGCGCTAGAGGCCAGAGGCAGGGCGATGGTGGGCGAGGCAGAGCCCCTATTTGCCGCAGGTGTAACAACCGACATTTCGGTGAGTGTAGACGTGGTAGCAACGGTTGTTTCACATGTGGACAGGTGGGACATAGAGCGGCAAATTGTCCCCAGGGTCAGCAGCAGCAGAAACCACAGCAGACCTTTATGCCACCGCCTGCACCACTCCAGCAGATCCAGGGTCCTAGTAGTTACGGCCAGACGGGTCGAGGTGGTGCTTACCACTATCAGGGTGATGCTGTCCCTTATGCTCCGGGGCAGTATCAGTACCCTCAGGATCCCTATTCCCAGGGTGGCTATCCCCAGTATTCAGGCGGCTATATGCCGTATCCTCCAGCCCCAGCGGGTGGTTCACAGTGGTATCAGGGAGGACAGTATCAGCAGGGGGAGATTGCCACTAGCAGTGCAGGATCTTCGAGACAGTCAGGCCAGCCCAGTCAGGGGCGTGGTGCTCAGGGACGCGGTGTTCAGGCGAGCCGAGGCCGCGGTGGGCGTCAGCAGGGACAGGGGCGTCTTCACAATATTTCTCTGCAGGACGCTCAGAACAACCCAGACTTGATTATGGGTACGTTGAACATTCTTGGTTGTTTTGCTAGAGTCTTAATTGATTGTGGAGCTACACATTCCGTAATTTCTCATACATTTGCTCAAGCGACGCAACCTCGCCCCACACCCCTAGGGTATGATTTAGAGTTTGTTATGCCTAGGGGAGAGAGTTGCGTTGTAGATTGTGTGTACCCGGGGTGTCCAGTGATCGTAGAGGGTGTTGCTTTGTCAGCCGATCTTATCCCGTTAGATATTGTGGACTTTGATGTGATTCTGGGCACGGACTGGTTGCACTTCTATCGTGCCAACATTGACTGTTACGGGAAAGTAGTTACGTTTCACCGACCTGGACTACCTGTGGTTACTTTCGTGGGTGAGCAGAGTGGGGTGAGATATGGCGTTATTTCGGCGCTACGAGCGAAAAAGTTGTTAACTAAGGGTTGTCAGGGGTATCTGGCTCATGTGGTGCTGGATGAGGTTGTTACTAGCAGAATAGAGGATGTGAGAGTGGTCAGACACTTCCCTGATGTATTTCCTGAGGATTTACCTGGGTTACCCCCAGATCGAGACGTAGAGTTCACCATTGAGTTGATTCCAGGTACCAATCCTATTTCTTTAACTCCTTATCGTATGGCTCCTGCGGAGTTAAGGGAATTGAAAGTTCAGCTGCAAGAGTTAGTAGATAAGGGATTTATCCAGCCTAGTACTTCGCCTTGGGGTGCTCCAGTGTTGTTTGTGAGGAAGAAGGATGGAACTTTGAGACTGTGCATCGACTACAGGCAACTCAATCGGGTGACGATTAAAAACCGTTATCCATTGCCTCGTATCGATGATTTGTTTGATCAGCTGAGAGGTGCTTGCATGTTCTCTAAGATAGACTTGAGGTCTGGTTACTATCAGCTGAAGATCAGTAGGGATGATGTCCCTAAGACGGCGTTCAGGACTCGTTACGGTCATTACGAGTTTCTGGTTATGCCATTTGGATTGACGAATGCACCAGCCGCCTTTATGGATTTGATGAACCGAGTATTCCAGCCTTACTTGGATAGATTCGTCATTGTCTTCATTGACGATATTCTGGTGTATTCTAAGTCGAAAGCGGAGCATGTTCGACATCTTACTTTGGTGTTGAAAAGGTTGAGGGAACACCAGTTATATGCTAAGTTTAGCAAGTGCCAGTTCTGGTTAGACCAAGTTGCGTTCTTGGGACACGTCATTTCTGCTCAGGGTATTTTGGTTGACCCTCAGAAGGTTGCAGCGGTAGAGAGTTGGGAGCAACCGCGAACCGTCACCGAAGTGAGAAGTTTCCTTGGTTTGGCAGGGTATTATCGGAGGTTCGTTAAGGATTTTTCGGTGATTGCCTTGCCGTTGACGAGGTTAACGAGGAAGGATGTCAAATTTGAGTGGGATGATAGGTGCGAGCGGAGTTTCCAACAGTTGAAGCATTGTCTCACTCATGCACCTGTTTTGGCACTCCCAGACGATAGTGGTGATTTCGAGGTTTACAGCGATGCTTCCTTGAATGGTTTGGGATGTGTATTAATGCAGCATGGTAGGGTGATTGCCTATGCTTCGCGGCAGTTGAAACCTCATGAGAGGAATTACCCTACACATGATTTGGAGTTGGCCGCTATCATTTTTGCGTTAAAGTTGTGGAGGCACTATCTTTACGGAGAAAAGTGCAAGATCTTTACGGATCACAAGAGTCTCCAGTATCTCTTTACTCAGAAGGAACTCAATCTTCGTCAGCGGAGGTGGTTGGAGTTGCTCAGCGATTACGATTGCACGATTGATTATCATCCTGGTCGTGCGAACGTAGTGGCTGATGCACTTAGCAGGAAGTCACAGGGCCGTATTAATGCGTTGTACGCTAGTCGTGCTCCTCTTTTGGTGGACTTGCGTACTACGGGGGTAAGGCTAGAAGCCGAAGATCGAGATGTGGCATTACTTGCTAATTTCCAAGTTAGGCCGATACTTGTTGATCGGGTGCTTGAAGCCCAAGTAACTGACCAGGAGACTCAAGAACTTATTCAAGCTCGAGAGCAAGGAAGGAGGCGGGACCTCAGAGTTCGGGATTCGGATGGCATGTTGATGCTAGAAGGTAGAATGTTTGTGCCTAAGAGTGTGGAGTTGAAGAAAGAAATTCTCGATGAAGCACATATCTCGGCTTATGCCATGCACCCAGGAGCTACTAAAATGTATCATACCATTCGACCGTTTTATTATTGGCCGGGTATGAAGAGGGAGATAGCCGAGTATGTGAGCAGGTGTGCTGTTTGTCAGCAAGTTAAAGCAGAAAGGAAGAAGCCGTTTGGGTTGTTGCAGCCGCTTCCCGTTCCAGAGTGGAAATGGGAAAATATCACCATGGATTTTGTGTACAAGCTCCCACGTACACATAATGGCTTTGATGGCATTTGGGTGATCGTCGATCGACTCACTAAGTCGGCTCATTTTATTCCTGTGAGAGAGAAGTATTCTCTGAGCCGTTTAGCGGAGTTATTCATTTCGAAGGTTGTAAAGTACCACGGTGTCCCAGTGAGTATTGTTTCGGATCGAGATCGACGATTTACGTCGAAGTTTTGGGTAGCTTTCCAGGAAGCTTTGGGCACGAGATTACTTTACAGCACGGCGTATCATCCACAGACAGACGGACAGTCAGAGAGAACTATTCAGACCTTGGAGGATATGCTGCGAGCTTCGGTGTTGCAGTTTGGTGACGCTTGGCATCAAAGATTGGATTTGATGGAATTTGCTTACAACAACAGTTTTCATTCGAGCATTGGCATGGCGCCATTTGAGGCCTTGTATGGCAGAGCTTGTCGCACACCGTTATGTTGGTCAGAGGTTGGAGAAAGAGTTTTAGTGGGTCCAGAGATTGTCGAGGAGACTACCCAGAATGTTCAGGTGATTAAGTCTAACCTGAAAGCAGCTCAGGACAGGCAGAAGAGTCTAGCGGATCAGCGTGCTACGGACAGAACATATGAGGTCGGAGATTGGGTATTTCTGAAGCTTTCACCGTGGAGAGGTGTTGTGCGGTTCGGAAAGAAGGGGAAACTGAGTCCTAGGTACATCGGACCATACATGGTCACCGAACGAGTTGGTGAGGTAGCTTACAGGTTGGAGTTGCCTCCGGAGTTGGCTAGAGTGCATAATGTTTTTCACGTGTCTATGCTCCGACACTATGTTGCTGATCCATCTCACGTGATACCTCCTCAACCGCTTGAGATTAACCCAGATCTGACGTATGATGAGGAACCGGTGACGATCATTGATTGGAAAGAGAAGGTTTTGAGGAACAAGACAGTGAATTTAGTGAAGGTTTTGTGGAGGAACCATTCAGTTGAGGAAGCTACGTGGGAGACAGAAGATCGGATGAGGGATTTGTATCCCCGGTTGTTCTTTAACCACTAGGGGTTGTTATTTGGTTGTTTTGAATTTCGGGACGAAATTCTTTTAAGGTGGGAAGGTTGTGACATCCCGTCCCGGAAATACCGAAATGTACGTATGAAATTACAATTTTACCCCTAGTGTGCTTTCGTCACGTTTTGGTTGTTTGTTGTGTTGTGGCATGTGTTTGGAACCTCACACACTCCCACACACACACAGACACTATCCTTCTCTCTCTCCCTCTGTCTTCTCTCTCTCCCGAGTCCTCTACCCTTCTTCTTCTTCCTAAAAACGTACGGACCAACACATATACCCCTCAAACCGTGACAGATCGAGGAAACTAAGGACACCATTCGACTCGTGAGGTCGAGGCGAGCACGACCATAGCATTTTCAGGTAAGAACTTCGACGTTTTCACGTCGATATCGCGAGGTCCGTTTTGAGCACTGTTCATGCAACATTAATTTACTTAGTTTTTGGACATTTGAAGCTTGTAGGTGTGTTGGTGAGGTCCTAAGGAGCGTCGGAGTAGCTCGTTGGACGAATTTGGACGTCGGGAAGGCCTAGTTCGAAGTTGGCCGGTTTTTGAGTTTTGAGACAGGTATGATCGCGTAACTTTTAGCCTTTAAAAGTGGTCCAACGTGATTCTACTAGTTTAGGGCTTTCTTTTGGTCCAAGAATCATAGAAAACGGTTGAGAAACGAAGGAGAATAGTTAGTTTAAAGTTTTTCCCAGTTTCCGGCGACCGGAGTCCGGCGAGGGTAGGCCGGAGAAGAAAGGGGAATATTCCGTCAAGTTTGACGGAATATTCCTAACGGCAGTGACGGTATCCGGTTAGATTTGACGGAATATTCCGTCAGTTTAACGGAATATTCCTGACGGCGTCTGTTGACACCGTCAGTGTGCCTGGCACGTGGCCGCGCGTGGGGGGCGCGTAGGTCCGTGCCTGTGCTGGCGCGTGGGGGCGCGTGCGGGGTCCAAAAATTATTTTAAAAATATGGTTGTGATCCTGAGGTTGTGTAGAGCACGTTGGTATATTCATTTGTCCATTTTGAGCAATGTATGAGAAGTTATTACGAGAAACGGGTTATGTGCTTTAAAGTTAACGTTTTTATAGTTGTTTCGCATTTAGGTGACACGTACCCAGAGGACGAGCGTGCACACGCGAGACAGGGGGGCTACGACCCTTCTACATACCAGTGAGTGGGCTTTTGTTTTCCGTATATACCTATATACATTTATATTCCCAGAAATTGATTTAAAAGGGTTATTTGCCTTATGCCATGCATGTTATTATTAACGTTTATGCATCATCACATTCATTAGTAGTGGCATGCATATACATATTTATATGTGGGTGCTGTGGAGGCATAGGTAAGTACCAGGTAAGCGTTATTTAACGATTGCATTAAATAGTGGTTAGAGATGCTTAGAGAGCTCATAACCTGCACCCCCGGTGTTAGTGCTCCCGCCCAGAGTAGGGCACAGTCCTTCACGTGTTGTTCACCTCCCGCACCATACGCTCAGCTTGGATCCAAGCTAGGTGCATAGGCTTGTCGTACAGACCACGATAGGTGGTTCCGACTCGTAGGTGACCCGCGATTATTCGCACAGCCTTCACGTGATCGTAGCACTAGAGCGTATATATATGTTACACCCAGGCTTGTCGTACAGACCACTTTAGGTGGTTCCGACTCGTGGGCAGGTTTAGATATTGAGATTGAGATTTGAGCTCTAGATGTAGCCGTACAGGTCACGTAGGTGACTCCGGCTGCCTGATTACATGATATTGATTATGATTATACCTGGGCACTTGCATATCACTTTGAGATTTTGGCATGGCATATCTTGAGCATGATTGGTATACCCTTGAGCATGTTTTGCATGTTTACACATACGTACATATGTTTATTTTCTGGGAAGTATACAGGTTTTACGGCGAGGGGTTAGAAAGTATTTTATGAAATGGTTTTCAAAGAGCTTTGTTTTTGCCCACTCACGTTTTTGTTTTGCGCCCCTCCAGGTTCTAGTTGCTTAGCCGTTGCGGTGGTTTCCCTTGAGAGCTTTTCGGCGTTCTGACAGACACTCCCCATTGTAGGGTCGCCTTCGGGCGTACTACCGTTGTTGTTTTAATTGGACTGCTATAGACCTGCTCTGAATTTGTATCGCACTAACTAGCACTCATTCTAGTACTTGTATGCTAGTTTTTTTTTATTATTCGTACTTCCATATTACTACTTTAGCTTCCGCACGTGCACATGGCTACGTCACCTTTGTGTGACGGCCAGCACGCTCCGATCTCGGTCGGGGTGTGTCAGTGGTACTTTGAGGTCCTTCACAATCGTTTCTTCCGATCTTCATAAGGTTTCGGGACCATCCTGGTTCGTATATAGATCCAACCCTCTATGCATGCATATAAAAACAATGTACTCAAGATTCATTCGTAATAAACAATGTACGCATAATACTTAAAAAACAATGAAATCAAGCACGGGTACATACAAAAAAAAAACAAGAAAATGGGCATATACCAAAAAACATGAAATAAATATAATGGGAGAAAATTCAAGGGCACATTATAAACACAGAGACAAATAAAGAATTTTCAATAAAACTTTTGGGTTCGTGGCAAATGATATCCAAGAACTCCTCTCTAGTTATCAGGATAGTTCACTCGAGTATATTCAACGGAATTGCAATGTAGTGGCTCATCGCCTTGTTAAGTCCAGTTTAATTTTCAATGAACCAAAAGTTTGGGTTGAGGAACCCTTTAAAACCATACGAGGTGTCCTCTATCAAGATTTGTATCTTATTTGAGTTTTATTCAAAATAAATGTTGTTTCTATTAAAAAAAATATATATTCAAACAAAAATAGTGACGTGGACAAAAGTCAAAAACTTTGATTAAAAACTGAAAATTAATAAAATTTCAATCAATAAATATTGATGGTTAGCTAGTAACGGATTTTAATTTATTTATTTTTTTATCAATTAGAAAAATATTTTGAGTTGTCGGGTTAACTTGATGGTTTGTTCCTCCTACAAGAATTAACTAGATTCCTACAATTTTTCGATTATGTACATTCGAAGGCACACATTTACATATTATAAGTCATTTTCTGTCATATATGCTCATCAGTTTATGTCCAACGTGATGCAGCCACCACCATGATACGTCACATTCGTATGATTCATGCAGAATTGAAGGACTTCATTTCTATGTTTTTATCTGTGTCAAATGAAAAAGACATTTCAGACACGCCAAGAGTGTTTCTCTTTTTATGCCAACGACAATCTTAATCTCGAATATATAATAATACATTCTTTAACTTCCACTTAGTACTACGGTCTACTGGTATTCCTGTTCACTTGTAAATAATAATATAAATATTCATCCTTAATGTAGATACTATAGTTTGTTAAAAAAAAAAAAAAAAAAACCAATATCAGCCATGTGGCATGCCTAGCAAAAGCGAATTAATTGAGCCATTTTCCATGAAATTGTTTTGGTGAAGACAAAAAAAAATAATAATAATAAATAAATAAAATAAACAGTTTGACATGTATGATGATATTTTTGAAGTGATTGAAATAAGTAATTAACATCGTATTAACTAATAAATCACTTAAATGTTGAGTGAACTACCTATTTAAGACTAGATGAAATCGTGATTTATTTTGGTTAATAATTGACGTGATGAATTATTACTGAAGAGTGAAGAAAGGATCAAATTCATCACAAAGACGTGAAGTGCGGCGCCATTGTGAAGTCCAATATTCATACCATGGCCTCATTAGTCACTACAACTTTTGTACAAGTTTGACCACATTTTACGAAGATGTATTGATTAAGAATATTCTTTCCAAATCTCTGTCTAGTTGATTAAGAATATTCTTTCTTGCATCCGAAGTCACAGCTTCAAATTCACCCGCTTGTATACATTTTTTTTTTTTAAAATTCAATGCAAGTCGAATATATATTAGTATAGCTGAAGAATTCTTACTAGAACATGGTGTTTTCATTAATTGTTTTTAGTGGGTATTAGCCTAGTTCCCCCGCTTGTTTCACTTTTTCTTTTTTCTTAATATTATTAATAAAATCTAGTAGAGAAGGAAGGGGTGGGGGGTTTCTAGGTGCAACGGTCATTTCTCCTCGGGAAGAGGGTTGGTGCCTCGCATACAACTATTAATGAAGAGCTAATCTCGCATAACCGTCTCTATAAACTAAATAAATTAAGCATTCACCTACCAAATCTTACGAACCTAAAGTAAAATGTGAATGCATGATGTGGATCATTGTCACATCCCGGCCCGGGTCCCTACCACAACCCGAGCCCGCATCACCACCGTAGCACAATATTGTCCGCTTTGGGCCCCGACCATGCCCTCACGGTTTTGTTTTTGGGAACTCACATGAGAACTTTCCAGTAGGTCACCCATCATGGGAGTGCTCTCACGCGCTACTCGCTTAACTTCGGAGTTCTCTCGGAATCCGAAGCCAGTGAGCTCCCAAAAGGCCTCGTGCTAGGTAGGGATGAGAATATACATATAAGGATCACTTCCCTGCGCGACGTAGGATCTTACAATCATACATTAGAAAAATGATGTAAACAAATATTTTATTAGAAAATGATGTAGCAAAAATATGAATGGATGATGTGTATCATGATAGGAAAGCTTTTTGTGGTTTGGTGGTGACGATGAATTGAGCTTGGCAAGTTGTCATGTGGAGCACCAATCCCATAAATTTCATACATTAGTGATCTAAATGATTAGCTCTCAATACTTTACTACTTAAATTAAACAAATGCTAAAGTTTCATACAAAACAAAACACTAATCCAAAAGGAAGTGTATTGTAATCTTATGTAGGGCTTACATTTGTTCCTTGCTTTTTGAAAAGTTGGGAAATTAGAGGTTTGAAAGTGTGGTTTTGGGCATTGGTATTAGGAAAAGGGGAAGGGAGGCATTCAAAGTGGGTTCTTTCATGAT
Source organism: Pyrus communis (assembly GCF_041283825.1). NCBI lineage: Eukaryota > Viridiplantae > Streptophyta > Magnoliopsida > Rosales > Rosaceae > Pyrus > Pyrus communis. Next base: position 9,218,475 of record NC_142571.1, read on the forward strand.
TCCCCATGCTCTCTCGGTCGTTGGTGGACCAAACACTTTTTCTCACTTGAGCCATTTTTCTTCGGTGTTTTTTTTCTTTTTTTCTTTTTGTTTTTTTTTTTCATTTAAAAGGGGAACAACTAGTGAAAAATTACGATTAGTCATCATTTTTGGGAGCTGGAAACACCTAGTAATAAGTGATTAAGTTAAGACAATATCAGTAATATTAGTAGTGGACCTACATGAGCCTATAAAGTTTTTTATGGTATCAAAGCAAGTTATTCCTTCAATATGTCATGAGCCCGATGTACTAGGCTCGAATTTACCTCTTTAAGTTGAATTTTCAAAAAGTTGTGCTAGCTTCAGCTTAAAGATATTGAATGACTAGGCTTTAAAGTTGCATTGGTCCTGAATGACGACCGAGCTCCCGAAAAGTTATGTTAGCTCCAGTATAATGACTTGGTCAGTTCCTACTTCCTAATGTCAAAATTGGTTTCCCTGGCCTGTGTGAGGCCACTTGTGAGGGGCCGTGTTGGAGAATAATTTCTTACATTGGTCGTATGATAAAAGAATACACAATTAATATATGAGATTTTCCACTCCTAATATCACCTAGTCCTTTTGTGATAAAACCCAACACCTAGTAATAGGTAGTTAAGTTGGAGAATATTGGTGATATTGGTTGTGGACCTACATGAGCCTATAAAGTTTATTGTTATATTGGACAAGCTTCGAAATCTGTCGGAGTTGGGAGAATTGGTTGAAAAACTGGCTATTTCACAAAGAGTGCTCCTATGTCCACCCCTTAGTCCTATCTTTCCACCCACATTTTAATAAAAATTCGATAATCATATTACCCTCTTATAAAATGACATATAAAGATAGAGCAGAATAAAAAGCCTTCTCTGTCCACTGATTCCAACCACCGTGCAATATATCTCAATTACTAAAAATCTCTTTTCTTCATTTTCAATTTTTTCGGTCGTTCTATTTTCTAATTCAATAGTATATTCACCCGTGAATAATCAAATTAAGCTGAATCAAAATAATTGAATACATCACGAATCTACGACCTACGACCCCGTGCCCCATGGTTATGAAGAAATGGATTTGGATTCACAAAGCTTTACGTATTCGTGGAGTTGTCATAATCCACATCCCACATGCATCCAATGCCTTCTGCCACAACATTCGTTGGGCTCCGGCTTCTCGGGTCGCGGACGTAGCCGCTTTCTCCACCGAATTTAGCTTGGCTTCGATGCTATGATTGGTTGAGCCTTGTTGCTGCCGCTGCATCGCCTCCATGGTTGGTTGTGGAGATGGTTTGAATGGTGGTGGTACTTCAGAAAGGGTGGTCACAGGAAGGGGAAGCCATGCTAATGAGGGGTGTCAAGCGTAAGGGTGCTTTGGGGACGCGATGGGTGGGAAGAGAGTATAGTTTTCCTTTTCACTTTCAAGGTGGATGGATTATAGGGTGAGTCACTTGAGTGGGAAGATAGTGAGTCACTTGAGTGGGAAGATATGACAATAGAATAGCACGTAACATTTTTTGCAAAAGACAAATAAAAAATGGTGATTTGCTGAAAAGACAAAAACGCCCTTATGGAATTGCGCTCAAATCCATCGTCCTTTTCGCTGGGGAAGCAGGAAAACCATGGTGATCTTTAATCCGTGTCAATGGTCTAGGTGGAGCTATGGCATCTTGCCCTACTGCTGACCTAATCGAAAACCGACGACCATGAAAGTGAGAAGAGTGAGGGCGGGCTTTGCCGTAGCGTCTGTGGAGATGGGTCGTGTTGGATAATGATCAACAATTAATGACAAAGTTATATATGTATATGTTTAAATATGCCAATAAATAATAAATTCAACTCAATAATTTGACAGATTATGAATAAATAATATTAATATCAAACAAGAAAAAACAGTGATCGAGGCTTGTGTACCACGATGTATTTGAAACATAATTTTGTTCTCATTTAGTGCCTGTAGTTCGATGGACGTTTGTTTCATAGGGATTCAACAATCAAACTTGGACTACAGCACTAGAAAACTTGGCTTCTGGCGAATATGTTTGTTGTACTCTTAGCAAGAATATTTTGGTATTTCAGAAGAAGGTTGTTTTTTTTATATGCTATGCAGATGGATGTATATATAATGTATATATGCCTATTCGCAACATGTATGAATATGAGATGCATCTTTTGAGAGGCATCATCTCATACGGGTGTAAAGCTCTTGGCGTTCTTTCGTTGTCTTCAAACTTCATCTGAATGGATGAGTTTGTCAATTTAAAAATTAAATAATTAAATTTGAAATTAAAAAAATAATTCATTATTAATTTTAATTATTAGAGCCCACGAGCCCAATAACAAAATATTCAACTATGTATGCTGCCATCTTACTCCATAAAAATGCTAATAATTTGATTATTCTCTCTCAAACACATACAGGAAAATTTGGAACTACTATTTGGTTTAGTTACGTCTAATTTTTATTTTATATAAGAAAATACTGGCTTAGAAAGTTGAATACTCCAATGAATCACATTTTTTATAGAACGATATTGGAGTAAGCAATTGTTAGTATTGAGCTCGATATTTATATGAGCCGAATATAAGATCTCATAAAGTATAAAAGAATATCACTAAACGCTAATGATAATCATAAACTCTAATTGTGATTAAAAATATCATAATGCTTTTTTGTCCGACCTTAAGCCCTATATACTAAAGCCCAAAGGACCCAAAACCTTGTTGCCCATAGACCGAATATACCACTTTCAATGGACCCATATGCCCATTCTATAGCGTGAGATCGTCCAAGTCCTGAACCAAATGGGTACCAACCAACTCCAATAGACACCTACTAGTAGCAATGTGTATCACGTGCACTGCATGTGACACGGTCTTTTTCAAACCCTACAGAATTATTCAATTGCTCATTCATTGCGAAAGTTTTTTAATGTGGCCATCACGTACGTAGTGTTATCAAGTAATATATTATAATTGCATATCACTTTTACAACAGAGGGAAAGGAAAAATACTTATTTGTTTTGATGTGGATTAGATTTTCACCGATTTTCTTCCTCACTAATACTATCGTTTGTAAAATAATAATAATAATAATAATAATGTGTTATAATATGAGTAAGTGATTCATTTGATAGGTTATAGAACTAGAGAGTTAATAAACTGATTCATATGTTATAATATAAATAAATTGATAAGATTACATGGCAATATGACAGTCACACTGAAAAATTCTCATCTTCACATTTGCAATACCTTCTAGTGTTTTGGCCTTTGAATTAACTATTGTGACATACATTTAAGAATTCCAATGCTTCACGAGAATTACCAAATAGTCTACGAGGAATCATGAGTAAGTAACACCCGTACATCACTTAAGCTCTATTTTCACATGAATTATATGGCATGAAACATGCCCAACTTGAATTAGGGATCAGTTTTAAAGGAGTTAAACACCTAAAATGCAGAATTAGTCCAAAAAACAAAAAAAGCATGAACAAAGCATAATGCATAACTGCGTATATTATCCTTAATTACTATTTTCCCCTAACCCATATTTTTAAGAAAAAAAACCAAAATTTGATAAATGCATAAAATACATAGGAAGTGGTTAATATTTAGTCACATTACCCTCACTTATTATCCCACTCTTTTTATTGGTCGTCTTCTTCAATCCTTAAGTAATTAAATCCCCGTCAATCCTTTCATCCCAAACCACCAATCCTTCAAACCCAATTTAGCCTCTTGCTCGGGAATTTAACCTGCTTGATAGCTTCGACTAGTTGAATTATAAGTCTATAGCTGATTAGTATTAGTGAAATAAGATGAGTTTATTTGTGTATTCATTTGAGCATATCTGCCAAGTGTGAGGTCAAAAAGATGTAAGACTAAAATAGTCATGTGTAGTGATCCTATAAATTAGCTAGATGTGTGGCTGAGATCAAGTATGATGTGTGTGGATCCAACTAAGGCAAAACGGTCATGAAATGCACGAGTGTGTGCTTAATTTTCCATTAAGAGAAATATATTCCTTTCTGCAACTTCTGCAAGAGAGAACAGAACATTCATTCCTTTTGCATCTTTTAATCCTCTCTATCTCCATATCTTATAACCAAGAAAAATAAAAGAAAACAACATGGCCTCAGAGCCAAGTTCGATCATTTGAGCATGGGCGTAAATCTGTGAACTCATTGAGTTGAGTTGAAGCTCGGTGAAAGTCGCCACAGACCCATTATCATCTGAGAAGAGAAATCAACCCGTTCAGACAAAAGATGTCTGGATATGTAGGCTCGGAAGTGAGAACTCCAATTTTCTCTGGTGAGAACTACGAGTTCTAGAAAAACAAGATGGTGACGATTTTCAAATCACATGGGTTGTGGAATCTGGTACAGAAGGGAGTTAAAACTTCCGATTCGAAAAAGAAGAAGACTGAAGGATCATCAGAGGATGATGTAGATGAAGAAATGGCTGCTGTGTTGATGCAAGACGCAAAGGCTCTGGGAATCATTCAGAATGCAGTCTCGGATCAAATCTTCCCTCGAATCGCCAATGTTGAATCAGCGAAGATGGCATGAGATTTGTTGTATGGAGAGTATCACGATGGTGATCAGGTACGATCTGTGAAATTGCAAAATCTGAGACATGAATTCAAATATGCTAGAATGCGTGATGATGAAATTTGATTGGGTATCTTACTAGGCTAAATGAGTTGATTAATCAGATGAAAACGTTTGGTGAAATTCTGTCTAATGAAAGACTTGTGCAGAAAGTTCTGATTAACCTTAGTAAACCATATGATCCCATATGTCTAGTCATTGAGAATACAAAATGTTTGGAGGCTATAGAATTGCAGGAAGTAGTTGCAATTTTGAAGAGCCAAGAACAATGATTTGATTTGCATATTGTTGATGCAACTGAGAGAGCATTCTCTTCACTCTTTGTGAATCCAAAGGAACAAAACAAGAGTGGTGCTCACTCTGGTTCATCCAGATTTTAGAGAAACTGGAATTCTAAAGGCAAGAAATGGGAATCAAAACCCAAATTTCAGCAGAAATCTCCTTTGAACACTTATCAGAATATGAATGCATCTCAGTCAATGGGTCAAGAGGTTGCAAAGCCTTAGTGCAAGGTGTGTTCTAAATACCATTTTGGTGAGTGTAGATACAAAGGGAAACCAAAATGCTTCAATTGTGATAAATTTGGGCATTGGGCAAAAGAATATACTGCAGCTAAAGCAGTGCAAAAGGCAAACAATGCTAACTAATTGGAGATGACAAGGAATCTATTTTATGCAAATAGCATAGTTACAGAACCAAGGGTGAATGGAGAGTGGTACATCGATAGTGGTTGTATCAATCACATGACAGGAAATGTAGAATTGCTTGTTGATGTAAGAACCAACATAGCTGGGAAAGTTCAAATGCCAACTGGAGACCTTGTGAATGTAGCAGGAATGGGCTCATTAGTGATTGATACAAATAAGGGCAGAAAATATGTTAAAGAAGTAATGTACCTGCTTGGTTTAAAAGAAAACTTGCAAAGTGTAAGTCAAATGGATGAGCATGGATATTTCTTGGTGTTTGGTGGTGGAATGTGCAGTGTGTATGATGGTCCAGTGCAGTGTGTATGATGGTCCATCACTGGAATGCTTAGTTATGAAAGTGAAGAAGAAAGTGAATAGGTGTTATCCGTTGGCTTTATTATCTGAAAACCAAGTGGTTTTAAAAGCTAGTGTCACTCACTCTACAAGAAGAGGTCTATGTTGAGCAGCCTGAAGGTTTTATAGTCAAACGCAAGGAGGAAAAGGTGTTCAAGCTTCATAAAGCTCTTTATGGTCTAAAACAAGCTCCAAGAGCCTGGTATGGAGAGATTGACAACTATTTCTCACAGTGTGGTTTCAAGAAGAGCTTGAGTGAACCAACTATGTATATAAAAGCAAGGGGAGAAGATATCTTGATTGTTTCTATCTATGTGGACGATACAGTCTACACTGGCAGTTGCAAATCAATGCTAGAAGAGTTCAAGGAAGATATGAAAATGAAGTATGAGATGACAGATTTGGGACTCCTTCATCACTTCCTCGGAATAGGAGTGATTCAAACTGACTCTAGCATCTTCATTCACCAAAAGAAGTATGCAAGTTCTTTACTAAGTAAATTTGGACTAAATGAAGCGAAGACTGTCACAACTCCTTTTGTAGCTACTGAGAAGTTATCTAAAGATGATGGAAGTGGATCTACGAGTAAGGAAATGTATAAAAGCATTGTGGGAAGCCTTCTATATCTCACTGCTATAAGGCTGGATATAATGTATGCAACAAGTTTATCGGCAAGATTTATACACTGTCCTGCCAATAGACACTATGGAATTGCAAGGAGACTACTCAGATACATCAAGAGAACTCTGGATTATGGCCTAGAGTATGTTAAAGGAAGGAAAGGTTGTTTAATTGGCGTCTGTGATAGTGATTGGGGTGGCTTATTGGAGGACAGCAAAAGCATATCAGGATATGCATTTTCATTTGGAAGTGGTGTGTTTTCTTGGGCTTCGGTCAAGCAAATTTGTATTGCACTCTCAACTGTAGAGGTTGAATATATAAGTGCATCATAAGCCACAACTCAAGCAATATGGCTGAGGTTTGTTTTGGAAGATTTTGGAGAATTACAAACTGAAGCTACTCCTCTTCACTATGATAACACTTCTGTCATTGCTATTACAAAGAATTATGTGTTCTATCAGAAGACCAAACACATTGATAGAAGGTATCATTTTATTAAGGATGCACTACAGGAAGGAATCATTGATTTGGTGTATTGTTCCACTAAAGAGCAGCTAGCAGATATTTTCACAAAACCTTCGGCTAATGAACATTTCAACTATCTCAGGAGTATGCCTGGAGTGAAATCAGCTCAAGACTTAAAGGGGAATGTTGAATTATAAGTCTATAGCTGATTAGTATTAGTGAAATGAGATGAGTTTATTTGTGTATTCACTTGAGCATATCTGCTAAGTGTGAGGTCAAAAAGATGTAAAGCTAAAATAGCCATGTGTAGTGATCCTATAAATTAGCTAGATGTGTGGCTGAGATCAAGTGTGAAGTGTGTGAATCCAATTAAGGCAAAACGGTCGTGAAATGCACGAGTGTGTGCTTAATTTTCCATTAAGAGAAATATATTCCTCTCTGCAACTTCTTCAAGAGAGAAGAGAACATTCATTCCTCTTGTATCCTTTAATCCTCTTTATCTCCATATCTTATAACCCAGAAAAATCAAAGAAAACAACACGACCGCCACCACTTCCTCCGTCTTGTCTATGGCATCCAGTCTTCTCCCATTGCGAAAATAGACGTCAAGTTCATCTAATGCAACCTCACCAAATTCGAGCAGCAAATATTTATCGCTCTAGAAACCCTACGATTCAACGACATCATCATCCTCAATTGTACTGAAAACAACAACAGTGGCAAAGCCTACACCTACTTCTCTTCACTCTCACACATCCTGCCGCACAAATACAACTACATCGTGAAGGCAGATGACGAAGTTTTCATTAGGCTCGAGCCACTTGCCTTGTCGCTCAACTTGTACTACAAATTCGTAATTCCATGTGCTAGCATGATCCTGTTTGTGAACTACACGTTCGGGATAGGATTTGTGCTGCCCTGGGATTTGGTTGCATGGATTTAAGCTTGTGACACTCCGAGAAAGGACGTGTTTGGTCTCGAGTATAAGTTGGTCGGAAAGTGGTTGAAGGTGGGAATAGAAGCAAAAAACCAGTTCTCGAATAAGCTGGCAATGTACAACTATCCGGGAACCGATGTGAAGTATTATCGTGAGTTTATACCAGAAACTGTGGCTGTTCACCGGCTCAATAGGTGGGATCAATGGCTGCGTGTGCATGAATTTTTTAATACCAAAGTAGCGCTCTAACAAAATTTTTACTTTTAACTTTTAATAAAATTTTTACATGAACTTTGATAGCTACATTAAAATTGTTATGGACAAATTACAATTTTTAAATGAATGCATGGGAGACCGAAACATAGGAATTTGAATGTCCAACTTTCCAATGCATTTAATCTACAATACGAACTTGTTTGACATTTTTTTTTTACACAATTTACACCGGGGGAATACGTTGGTATCAAACTCCCTGTTAGCGCCCAATCATTTTACAGAAAGCTCTAGTGGATTAAGGACATTGCTCTGTATGTTTGTACCACCTCATGCTAATCCCAATTATATTATATGTATTTATCTGAAAAATTAGTAGTTGGTTATAAACAAGCTGTAATTAATAATCATGTCACGCCAAATAAGAAAATATATCATAACAATTATTTTAAAGTTTTAAACAAGCTTTAATTAATCCCAATTATTTTAATTCATGAATTATCCCTTATACTCATTATCATGGTCAAAATAATTGGAGAACATTGTAAGTGAAATTCCTAAATTTCAGTCACCCAATTCAAGCTATTTCATTTCTGTTTATTGTTTATACCCAAGACAGAGTTGATGAACCAAAAAGTCTAAATAAAAACGCCATTGAACAAATCCTCTGTAAGACCGGATTCTGAGCAAGCTTCAGGGTTGGAAACATACTCTTCTTTCGCAGGCGAGGAGAGAGGTTCTACTTAAGGCGGTGGTTTAGGCTATACGGTGCTTATCTGATGAACCTGTTCAAGTTTCCGGAACTTATATGTAAAGAAATGGATTCTTTGGTTACCAATTTCTCGTGGGAGCATGATAAGAGGGAGAGGCATATCTATTAGGTTTCCAAGGACGTTCTTCGATTGCCAAAAGCTCAAGGGGTGTTGGGTTTTCAAAGCTTTATGGAGTTTAATGATGCCCTTTTAGCAAAGCAGTGCTGGCATTTAATTCAGGAACTAGAGTCACTGTGGGCATAGGTGTTGAAGGCTAGATATTTCCCTCACTGTTCGTTTCTGGAGGCTAAGCAGGGTGATCGTGCTTCATGGGCTTGGTCAAGCTTGTTATGAGGTCGATATATTCTGCTGCAAGACGCCCATTGCCAGGTGATGAGTGGCCAGTAGATTAGGCTGTGGCGGGATCAATGGTTACCTTCGTTTCTGGATGGTCACCCTATCCCTTCGGGGGATGTGCAGGTTAGCTGGAAATCCACGGTGGATTTCCTTATTAATCCAGCCACTAGAGAATAGAATTTGGAGTTTCCTTGACCGTTTCTTTTGGTGGAGGTACTTGAGGCTATTTTGGCCATTTCAATTAGCGAGACTATATAGCAGGATCGGTTAGTCTGGCTTATGGTTAAGACCAGAATGTATTTTGTTATTCTATCAAATCGAGTTATCATTGGCAACATTCTCAACTTCCTCCTCCTTCGCCCTAGTACTCCTCTTCGGCTGCTTCCGTTCCAAGGAGATTATGGAAGTGGGTGTGGCAGCTTCATACTTCCTCTAAATTGAAATGTTTTATGTGGAAGACATTGCATTGTGCACTTCCCACGACGGCAGCTCTTTACAACCGGAAATATGCGCCTCACCACTTTGCCCTTTATGTCATTCACATGAGGTGTCTGTTGAACATTTATTTTTTCTCTATCCATGGGTGAAAGCTATTTGGTTTGGGGGTGCTTTAACATATGAAGTTAATCCTCCGGAAATTACTTCATGGGGTACTTGGCTTCTGGCTGTTCTACAGGATAATGTTCTTTCCAAGAATGACTTGATGCGGGTTTTTTCTCTCATTGCATTTCCTTGTTGGCACATTTAGAAAGCACGGTGTCGTTTCCTTTACCAACATGATGCTATCAATCTGTTACGGGTCCTCTAAGCTATTTTCACCAGTGTGGCGGCTTTCCTTGATGCTAGGCAGGTTTCCTACAGTCGACAGGGACGACACCTATCTCATAAAGAGGGAGAGGTTAGGTGGGTGCCACCAACTCTTCCTTATGTAAAAATAAATGTTGATGCCAGTTGGGATGTTGCTACAAGCACTGGATATGCAGGAGCAGTGGTGCGGGATTTTTTGGGGAATTTCCTGGCAACTCGTCGCACAAAACTTAGGGTGACTTGCGTGGCTTTTGCGGAAGCCTTGGCTATGCAGAATGGTTGTGACTTGGGTATCTCTTTGGGTCTCACTCATGTGGTTGTTGAAACGGATTCTCACGACACTATATCCTGTTTGCGGGATTCAATTTCTGAGGGCAGGTGGGAGGTTTTTCCTATTTTAGCAAAGTGTTTGAAGCTTGAAGAAGCCTTTCATGTTTGTCGCTAGTCTTGGATTCCAAGATCAGCTAATTTGACGGTTGACGATTTGGCGTCGCGAAGGTGTGTGGAGATATGTGATGTGTCTTGGGTGGATAGGCCCCCATCTTCACTTATGCATGTTTTAAATAAAGATGGCTTACCTTGGCCGCCTTAATTTGTGGGGGAGGTGCTAGGGGGGACACTTTGAGCCTTGCTTTGAGTATCGGGTAGTCTAACCCCTGTACTTCATGGTTGTCTTTAGGTGATTGCTGTTATTTGGCTTTCGTTGTTCTTTTGGGCCTCTCTTGCCTCCTTAATGTAGCTTTGTTTCCCAAAAAAAAAAAAAAATGTCTGCCATTGAAATGTTGATTGTGACGTCACCACTAACAGAAAAATGTACCCACGGGATACATGGCCTTCTTAAGTCCCATAAACTGCAAAGCTCTTCTGATATTTATGTTTGCATTCAAATGCATCAGTATTTGTTGGAGTAGGTACTCTTCCCTCCTCTCACAGATTTTTTTTTTTTTTGTCTTCTTCTAGTTATTAAAAAATTAACACAAATATTGACGTGACTTAACTGTAATCATTCAAATAGAAAAGGAAAAGAGATGAGGAAGACTAGGAAGGGATGGTTACCTGATTAGCTAGTTTGTACCCAAACTGAAAAGTTGGTTTTCCAGTCCCCATATATGTGAACAACAAAATGTACCCAATGCAATAAGATTGTACCCAATGTGGCATTTTAAGCCCCATAAAGGGGAAAAAACTTATTCAAGCATTTTTACAAACACATGTTGTACATACCAGAAATTTTCATAAACAAAAATACAAGCCAAGACGAAATGCTCGCATATTCAAATACAAGTCATCAAAGTGAAGATACAAAAACACCTTGTCAAAAAAGAAAGGAAAAAAACCTCGAACTAGTAGTAAGATCTCCAAGTTTTCTTTGCAAATGCAAGTGCAGTTCTTTTCCCCTTGAAAAACCTCCAACTTACAAAGATTACCCATTTAAAAATCTTTACAAAGTCTCCCGATGTAAGAAAAAACTAACACAGTTTCTTCAAATTCTTTTGCAAAAATTTGCGTTCATTTGAGCACTCGTGGGGAAAATATGATTACGACTCAAATTTCAGCGAAATATGAATTTGGCAGTACATATTGTTGGAGTGGAAAATTTCGAATATTCCAATTCTCCACTAATGAGTAATCTTGAACACATTGATAAGTTTTAGACACCATCTTCGCTTGCCATCAATGAGGGAGCAGGAAGACCTGCAAGAAAACACTTTGACACACATGTTAGTGTTTGTTCAGAATGCTTGTAAAGTATAGAACGATCTGGTGGGATTTTAGTCTTTTTATAGGTATTAAAAGCTTGGCTTCCAAGTCCCATTATCTCACTCCATATTCTTTTGTAGTGGCTAATTCATGTTGCTTGATTATAGCTCCACTCTCAATGTTTGACGTGCTAGTGGGTTGTTTAGTGGAGTAATTTTTAGCTCCCATATTCCCCCATTTTTTCTTTGCAAACACATATCATTTAGGGTTTGCAGAGGAAAAATGTTTTTTTGCAAAAATTCATTTGACTTGAGATATCTTCATGAGTTTAGCCTTCGACCACAGTCATATGGTTTTCAACCATAATTTTGGCCTTCGACCACTGTCATATTGGTCTTCGACCATGAGTTTTGGGTCTTAAACCTTCGGCTCTTATTCGGTCTAGGTCTTCAACCCACGATCTCATGATCTTCGCTCGCCAATTTAGAGCTCGTTTGGAAGTGCTTGTAAAATAACTGAAAGCACTTTTGGTGAAAATGTTTTTAGAACCAATATTTAGTAAATATGCAAGTAAATCCTGGAAAGCACTTAAAGTGCTTTCTGGAAGAAGCACATAACTAGTGCTTATTGCAAAAAGTACTTTAATTGCTTTTAGAACCCAAAAACATTTTATCTAAAAGCGATTTCAGTCATTTTAAAAGCACATCCAAACGAGCTCTTATGTAGTAATAGCATGGAGTAATTGAAATTCGAATAACATCAATATTACTAATGAGCATGAATAAGATAAAAATTCTTATTTGTCGACGATCGAGAGTTAATGTATAATATGTTTCTTTTGATCAGGAGCCTTCAGCGCAGACGATATTCGTGTCCTTTTAATATGCTCCATAATTCATGCACCAGAGCACAAATTCCATGAAATGCTTAGTATTCATCATCACTATCACTGTTGTCGTCGTTGCTAGGTCATTGAAAGCCTTCAACCTCTTAACCAACTTCTTCTTCCTCTCATCAAAGGTAAGCTTCTATAGGTTATACCTCTTGCATTTTTGAGGAGCCAACTTTTTAGTCTTCTTGATTGTAGGATCAACACCGATGCCAGCATGAACTTTCTTGTACAACTCCTTGATGTTATCTGCTTCAATGCCCTTCTTAATATATTCACTGAAGTGACTATGGTATTTCTCTGGCTCATCCTCCACCAAAGTCGTCATGTATGCAGCAACATGGCCACCATAGATATACTTAAAAGAGAGTGAATAGAAAACTTCCTTGTTTGGGGTTTTTGGCCCGTGCCCCCATTTTGGCTTGGGTGGCATCCACAACTTTTCCATACAGCTTTTTGTAAGTTTCCCACAAACATCACTAACTGTTGGTGTGAAATGTCCTACATGAAGAAATTGCTCCACATATTCTTTTACTGCAATCCCCACGTTTGTTGAATCTCTTATCGAGAAGCGACCCTGATTGTTATTATTATTTTTTAGGTGGAGGTGGGTTCCTGCAAAAGATACTGCGATGCTCAAGTCAGTCAATTGAATTCGTATAGAGGTCTGATGCTTGGGGAGCAAGTACCGCTACTTGTCCCTTGCTCCCTCTTCCGTAGTGGAGGTAGTTATTTACCTCCTTCCACATGTTCTCCTTCTCATGCTCTAGTGAGGGTCACAACACACATGGATTATCACTCATGATCTTTGTGAGCCTTACCTTTTAGTTTAACCATCATAGGCTTGTCTTACATAACACCATTTCTTTGGATGATCGGTATGGGCCTATGAGTCGAAATCGAATTTTATCCTCCCACACATATCCACAATAATATTGATGAATTGGAATGCAAACGTAAAAATTAGAGATGGAATAGCTTGAACTGGGTGACTGAAATCTCAGAGTTTCAGTTACCATGATCTTCAATTATTTTGACCGTGATAATAAGTGATAGGAGAGAGAACTAGTGATCAAGGACCGAAATCTAATTTATTCTTTACAAAATTAAAAGAACCACTAAGCCGAAATCTAATTTCTCCTATAAAAAATTAAAAGAACCACTAAACTGAAACGTCGGTTCGAAAAAGAAAAACGTAGAAACGGAAGCAGCATGATTGATGACAAGGATATCTCCACGACTAAAAGGCTTTGTGTCACTTCCAAGAAAAGATTAATAACATTTGAAAATGTATTATTAAATAGGGACCTGCGTATAAATGAATCAAATCTTAAGTTGAGTTTTAATTCGAATGGAAACATAAGAAATGTTTTCAATTCTGCTTAGCATTGAATATATGAGAATAAATGTGAAAATAAAAGATCTAAATAATTTTGAAAATTAAATTTAACGATTAAATGCGAACTTGAACTACATTATTGCTAACTCATTGTGAGATTTAGTCCACTACTCCACTCTTAGTGTAGATAATATCGTTTGTTCATAAAAATAAAAATAAAACTATAAAAGTGTTAAAGTATTTTGCATTGAAGATGGTCTTCTAAAGATCACCCCCTCTCATTTAGTGTAGCTAATATCGTTTGTCAAAAAAAATAAAAAGTTTTCTAAAGATTTTCTTTTTAAATTTTTCGATGTATTGGAGATGACTTTATTAGCGTATTAGACGTGTTTTTTTTCTCGGACAACGATATTGAAAAAAAAAAATAGACTTAGCTTCACAATTCAATTAAATAATAAACTCGTCATTTATAATACTTAGACATAAAAGTATTACATTTACCTATTAAAAAATATTACATTAACGTAATTACCAATATAAAGATTAATTTTTTCTGCCGTAATTTTGTCATTACGTACCGACTATCCGTTGCGATCAATCATAAACACACCACGAACCCAGCGTGCATGGTAATTAGCTCATTATTCAATTTCGAGATGCCACGTGGAAAAACGTCAACGTCGGCCGACTGACCCCCTTCAGACCGCCTCTCGACTTTCCCTCGTTTTAAAAAGGTGAGGTCGACTGCAACTCCCACCCCCACAATACAACAACCCAACCGACGCTTTTTCCCCCCTACCAAAATTAGGTCCGCTTCTTCTTCCCCTTCGCCCCGAACCCGAAAACCCGACCCGAAACGTATCACACATGGCCGTGGCCACCGCGAGCCCGGAGAGGATCGAAGCTCCTCCGCAGAACCCGACAAAGGATCCCTCGCTGTCGCCGTCCAGGCTCTCCACCGCCGACGCCCCCTCCGAGGCTGAACGCTCCTCCTCGCCTCTTCTCTCTTACTCCGCCGACACGCCCAATCGCAGCGAGACTCGCAATTCTTCTCCCACTGCCGATGAGGTCATCCCCGATCACACACTCGTAGCTTATTTACTTGTACTGTGGTTCGGGAAAGTTCGTAATTTTGGCCTCCCAGATCGAAAACACAAATCTCACTTAAAATTCTTGAGTTAATTGCTGCATTTCAACTTAGGAAGAAGAAATTAGTGCAATTTTTTTTCCTTGAAAAATGAATTTAGACTTGTTTGATGAAGAAATGATTTTTTTTTTTAGTATAAATTGAGGAAAATTGGGATTATTTTTTGATTTTTTAGCTTTTATATTCCAGTCTGCAGCATCATTGAAGAGTGAAGAGTATCGCCAGTTGTTTCGCCTTCCGCCCGATGAAGTGAGTGAATATAATTTCGGGTTTTATTCAAAGTGTTTTTTCCCCTTTCATTGGTGTTTTTTCGTTTTGATTGATTTAGAAACGGAAAGTAAAGGATGGATGTTACCATCCTGGGACTTATCTAGCAATGCAAAACTGTTTAGAGGTTTAATACATATCTAGGAATAACAATGGTGAACTGACAGATTTTCTATTTGAGAGTAAACTGATTTAGGGAAGATCAAAAGAGCAATTGTGATCAGACTATAGCGGAAAAGTAATATCGTTGAGGCTGTTCTCGGAGAAGAAATGTTGAACCTATGATTAGTAAGAAAAAGGTTACGTATTTAGGTACCGTAAGTTTGCTAGAGTTAAAATTCAACAGTGTACTGACTTAAATAATAATAATAGAGAGGAAGGCAAAGAATACGATAGGAGTACCTACATACTGCACCTGGGTACTTGAGCATCAGTCCTGATAGAAGGATCCATCACGCATCTAATCTAACATAATTGTTCAAATTTCAGTCTCTTCATTCAAGCATTGCACATGATATACTATGTTATATATTATATTATATTATATTGTAAAGTTTAACTTGGAAGTCATAGCAAGTACCACGAGTCCTTAAATTTTTAGCAGGTTGTGCCTCATTTTCAAAGAGCTAAGAATCTTTTTCACTAAATATCAACTTGATATACACTGTTTTTTCCACCCTTTTGGGTTGATTTTTAATGCTCTACAATTCAGTAGGTTTCTTATTTAACTTTCATATTTTGCACAGTTGTTTCTCCACCCTAATTTAATCTTCTAATTTAGTCTTACTGTCGTGAAAGTTAATATAATCTTTATTGGGTGGTTAGCTAATTAGAAATAGGATGTGATTGGCAGCACTAATCTACTTTTGGCATTGAGATATGCATCAAGTTTTTGAACTTTGTTAAAATTCAAGAGTCTGTTCTCTTTCCCAAATGCATTGGTGGAGAAATGAGACACAGAGCTGAGTACCAAATTCTTTTTTGCTCTATGTTTTACTGGTTGGCTTATATAAGTAGCATCATCATGGCTAGAATACCTGTTAAATGTGGCTAAGGAGTCTTTTGTCAGGACATTTAGTTCATATATGTCAAATCATTGTTGTGTTATACTCGTCACGTGATTTCATTTTAATGAGTATGACACGTATGAACATGATCCGATTTTTCTGATGTATCCTGTTTCTTGATACTGATGAATTATTTAGAATCGGTCAAAATATTTTGAAGAAAAACTTAATTGCTGAACTATACCATAAGGCATGAATAGAATCCATTGATGCAGGAATTATAATGTGAGTAGTTAGCTTGGGAGCAATATTTGGCCTGTTAGGCATTGCAGTGAATGATAGGAGGTAAAATGCCTGTTTTTCCTCGGATATCTTCACTATATCCTTGAGTATTAAGTTTGTAATTGAAAGGACTACTAAAGCTTATTCTATATTTTACTTCTTAAATAGGTAGACTGGGTCATGGGATGCATTAACACAGACATTATTGACTTTTGGATGACATTTAACCGTTTGTGTGTCAAAGTGTACAATGTCCACTAGTGGTATATGTTGATGCTAAGAGGAACATGCCTTTACATGTTGATTCAAATAGTTATAGTTGTTGAGCATTCAGTGTGATGCTAAGGAAGTTCTCTCTCTCTCTCTCTCTCTCTCTCTCTCTCTCTCTCATCCATGTATACATATAGTTGAACCTCTACTTTTATGTTATTTGTGTGTATCTTTGACATTTTCTCTTTTTTCTTGTACTTTTTTTTGTTGTTTTCTTTAGGTCCTCATCGAAGATTTCAACTGTGCATTCCAAGAGAACATACTTATTCAGGTTCATTTTAGACGTTCTATAGGTTATTATTTAGAAATTAAGTTTTATGTCAGGTCTTATAGTTAAACTGACGCACTGCTTCTCATTGTTTAGTTAGTAGGTTATTGCTTTACCATACTCTTTGTTTTGGTTCATGATGAAAAATTGATTTTGTCCAAAATTATAACTTTTCTTTCTACTTCTTGATTGAACATTGTTTTTAACGCGTATTCTGCTTGGCTTTGCTAACTCATTACATGTTTCTTGTAGGGTCATATGTACCTGTTTGTTCATTATATTTGCTTTTACTCAAATATATTTGGATTTGAGACAAAGGTATGGTATTCAGCTTGTCCTGAACTTTGTCCTATTTTAATAAATTTACAATTGTTGCAAATTAAGTGCTATGCATCTTATATTCTTTTCTTTGCTAACTTTATCCTCCTTATGCTGAAATTTCATCTTCATTTTTTCTAGCAATTTTGTATATAAATTCAACAAATCTTGTTCATGCATTGATTGTGCACTAATACATGTAGCTGACATTGCTGTACAAAAAGGAGACATTGAATATTAAACAACTTCCTACCCAAGAGTAACATGAAGACACAACTTTACTGGCTTATACAGCCACGATAACTACCTACCCAAGAGTAAAATGAAACCAATTTTTTTTCATTAGTGCTGAGTTAATTAATTCTATGTGTAAAGGGGCTTCAGGAATCACACAGTAATCAAAACTGATAATAATGTTCCAAATGGTTCCATACATTGTTTCAGGAGATTTAAGCTCACTTTATGTTTACAATTATTAAAATTATGTTTTCATTTTGGTTTGGACTTTAAAACATATTATTATGTATTAAATGTAAATTCCCCTTCAGAAAATAATTCCATTCCCAGAAGTCACAAGTGTACGAAGAGCAAAGACAGCAGGGATCTTCCCTAATGCCATAGAAATTTTTGCTGGAAGCAAGAAGGTAATGCTAAATCTGATGTTTACTTTGTACTGGTGATATCTTGTAACCCCATGCCCCTTTTAATGTCATTTCAGTATCAGCAACGATATCTTGTAAACCCCTTGCCCTTTTAATGTCATTTCAGTATCAGCGCCCTTTTAATGTCATTTCAGTATCAGCAATATCTTACACCACTTACTGTTTTGGCAGTACTTCTTTGCATCCTTTCTGTCTCGCGACGAAGCACTTAAGATAATAAATGATGGATGGTCGGGTGCCAAAGAGTTTAGAGAACAGGTGTCTAATTTATTTGTATTACAGTTGGCAGTGATAGATTCATTTCTTTAAGTGTATTAATTCATAACTTCTTTTTTTACTTCTACAGAATTTCATGAAAGAAGATTTCATTTATGTGTACATTTCTTTAAGTGTATTAATTCATAACTTCTTTTTTCTTTATTCCTCCTCCCTCTTATCTGCAATTTTCCCTCAGGATTTGTTATCTGAGACTGGCAGCCAAGAGAATGGAGTTGGAATTGAAAAGGTGGAAAGTTCCCAATTCTTAGTTAATGAAATGGATTCCACTGACAGGTACTTCTCAGAAATATCTTTAATATTTTATTCTGGTATATGATGTTTTGTAATTGTGACTTGTCCTTATTTAGTTGAATAAACGTGGACCAGGAATGGGGATATTCATGTTTCACAAGACTCTAAGCTTGCATCCAGTGTTGTAGACGACTCTGCATTGACGTCAATTCCAGAGCAACACGATATTGTAAAAGAGGATTTAGAACCAGCTCAGAATAGTGACCCTTCGTGTTCGAAAGATACTTTGATCTGGAAAGAGGAAAACTCTGATGCTCCAAATGGTGAGTTTATTGTACAATCTACAATCATTGCTAATGTTGCTTCATTTGTCATGGATGATCTGGGATCAAACTTGGATTCCTCTGGGTGTTAAAATTGTCTTGGTTGTGCAATGTCCCTGTGCAATACATTTTCTACCTCACCACTTCCATCTCTTTCTAGAAGCATGAAATATTTGGGGTCTTAATGGGATGGGATATGCATGAAACAATTGATCAGTGGATGAATTTCTGTATGACACAGTTACACATACAAATGTCCCTAGCCTTTTGTTTAAGTTCTAAAAGGGTAGGTGGGGGTGAAGTTGGTCATGGCTTCAGATCTTGCTAAAGCATGTGTATATCTGTGTTGATTGGCTACTAGGTTTTGGTAATTTAATTGATGCTTCTATATTTTCTCTTCTTCAAGTTTCATTGTTTGAGCATATTGAATCCATCAATTCTGGTTGTCTTGTTAGCTAAGCTGGTTATTTTTGACGTGCAGTTCCAGAGTGTTATACAAAGGTTGCAGAGTCACAGTTTCCGGTAATTTTCTTTTCTTTTTCTGAATAATTGTATATGAAGGTATGCTAAGTACATTCTTCTCCCTTAAAGATTGGTATAGTTGCAGTACCCTTTAATGGAAAATAACCTCCAATCCATGTATAGTTTGATGTCTACATGACATTTTACCCGCATCAACCCCCACCCCACCCCCCCCCCCCCCCCCCCCCCTCTCTTTCTTTTTCTGAGATAATGGAATCTAGTTTTGACGTCATATATGACTGTATGTTGGGGGGAAGAGTAAGAACGAAGCATTCCTATTATATTTAAATGTTTACTCCTATTAACACTGGAAAGGGAACTGTAATTTTAAAAAACAAGAGGGTAGGTTTGTGGAGTTCAACAAAGCTTCAGGAGGAGAATATATTAGCATCTTTTACGTTCTGCCATTATTATTTTTATTTATTTTTGTCATTTCAAATACTGTTTCCATTATGGAAAAGTTAGTTTGAAAATTAACATCCAATCTGTGAAGTGCAGATAAAGGTTGAAGATTTCTTTAGTTTATTTTTCTCTGATGATGTATTCACAGAATCATTTCATAGAAGTTGTGGAGATAAAGGTAAATTCCTGGAGCTTTGATGAATCCCTGTATTTAGTGCATAATTCAGGTTTCTTAATGGTTCTAGAAGTTTGAGGCAAGTCTTTTTATTATTATTTTGTTTTTAAGTTTCTAATCTGTATGGTTTGATGCCTTTTCAGAGTTGAAGTGTACTCCATGGAATCCTCATGATAAATTTGGGTTCTCCCGTGATGTTTCCTTTCAGCACCCAATAAAAATTTATTTTGGTATGCCCATGTTTTTAGTTTTATCATTTACTTTATGAATATCTCATGTGGACCTACATAATTTGTTGGTTGGTTCTATTATATGTTTCAGTCTGTTTTAACACTGGAAATAATGTTTTTGTTGTCATAAAGGTGCAAAATTTGGCAGCTGCCAGGAGCTCCAGAAATTTCGGTTTCACAGAAACAGGTTGCTGATATGTGTTTATAATGCCATTTTTGAATGTTTCGTGAATTGGTTTGCATAGATTGTGATTATATTGTGAGGAAGGGGTGACAGGTTAACTTAGGTGCCATGTCAATTTGAGATTGTATATTTGCAAATCTTGTTTTGGCTGGGATGTATTATGAACTGTAAATAATCCAACAAATTTATGCAGTCCACACTTAGCTTTCATCTCAAGAATGTGTGTTATTTTCATGACACGTTGACTTTGACTTTTGCCAGCCACTTAGTTATTGAGACATCACAAGAAATCAACGATGTGCCTTATGGAGATTATTTCCGTGTTGAGGTACAAGCTACATTTCATCCAATTTCATAATTCCACCATACGTGTATTATATATATTTTAAAAATTTATTGATTACCTTGCTAAACCTTGGCTGTTGTAGATAAAATAGAACTCAATTAATCTCATTCTTTTTTTTTTTTTTTTCATTTCAGGGATTTTGGGACATTGAGAGAGATCCTGATGGATCAAAGGATTGCTGCAATTTGAAGATTTATGTGAATGTGGCATTTTCAAAGAGAACTGTGTGGAAAGGTGTGCCCTGGACAACACTTGTTTATTTCTGGAATTTACCTTGGTTTATGTTGGCCAATCATGGACATAAACATGACACATGAGAAATGATTTGATTGATTCGACATGGGAAACACTAGAGTTTCCAAAGAAATTATACGAGAGGCAAAGACATGCATAAATAGTTACATACATATGAGTAAGATGTAGTAAGATGTAGTAAGTCGTACCAAAAACCCTATGATTTGAATATAAATAGCACATTAGAATACAAGTCATACAAAGAATTAAAGTTCATTAAAAGATGCACTTCTTGTGTTTGGAATGTTCTAGCATTATGATCCTGTAGTGTCCAAGTCGTTTCTGACAAAATAAATAAAACTTTAGATTATACATGTACATACACGGGGACATTGTCTCTTGCGGCATTGCCCTCCAACTGATTGGTCCTCCTGCGCATGTAAACACATAACTAGAAGTTGACCTTCTCTTGTCCAAGTCCCCTGCATAATTGGCATCCACATATCCTAACACCCCTATATTTTCTTTTTGCTTCTCAAACATAATCCTTTGTCGCCAAGAACCCTTCAAATAACGCAAAATCCACTTGACTGCATCCCAATGTTGCTTTCTTGGATTTGCCAAGATTCTAAAAAACACCAGGCGCTAGTTGGGTGGCGGGCTGGTGCCTAGCGCCTAGGCGGGGTCTAGGCGGGCACCTAGGCGGCCTAGGCGGATTTAGGTAAATTTCTTGTATATCTTGTAAATAAGTGCATATTGACACTTACAAAAAATTATATTTGTATGAAATCCATGGATAAGATAATAAAAGAATGATAAAATGCAAAACGAGTATCCAACAAGTCCAAAATTTAAAAACACATTGAGCATATATGCCATATAACCATAGTGATGAGTAATGTAAGATGACACATGTACAACAAGTTTACAATTTTAAACCACTTAGACTTAGATAGGATTTTTTATTTTACTTTTTAATTTCATTAAAAAAAAAAACCGCCTAGCTCCGCTGTGCACTGCCTAGCCTCGCCTAGCCTGCTTAGAGCCCATCCGATTTTTCCCACCAATTTCCAAGAAAATGCCTCGGCTCACCATCACCCAGCGCCTAGGCTGTTTTTTAGAACATTGGGATTTGCCATGTATCTGGAAACTACACTAATTGCTTGAGCTATGTCTGGACGTGTGCATACCATTGCATACATAAGGCAGCCCACGACATTAGCATAAGGCACCCTCTCCATTACTTGTTGCTCTTCCTCGGACTTAGGACACTGTTGCCCACTTAACCTGAATTGAGCCGCTAAAGGAGTTGAAACTACCTTTGCTTCTTGCATGTTGAACTTCTCAAGAACCTTCTGAATATACTTGGCTTGTGATATCCAGATCCTTCCAGCGATCCTATCTCTCTGAATTTCCATGCTAAGGATCTTCTGTGCAGCACCTAGATCCTTCATGTCAAGCTCCTCGCTCAACATCTTCTTCAAGTCTTGAATTCTAGACTTGTCTTGACAAGCAATTAGCATGTCATCCACATATAGCAATAGTAATCTGATCATCCCATCTTGGAACACATGATAGTACACGCAACAGTCATATAAACATCTTCTAAAATTGATTTTCAGCATGAAGGAATCAAACCTCTTGTACCACTGCCTTAGAGATTGTTTCAGGCCATACATGAACTTCCTTAGCTGACATACTAGGTTCTCTTTCCCATATTCAACAAACCCTTCTGGTTGAGCCATGAAAATCGTCTCCTCTAGATCTCTTTGAAGAAATGTTGTCTTCACATCCATCTACTCAATCTCCATGTCATGCTGAGCTGCCATTGCTAAAAGCAATCTGATAGAAGTATGTTGGACTACAGGTGAAAAGATCTCATCATAATCCACCCTTTCCTTTTGTGAGTACCTTAGCCACGACCCTTGCTTTGAATCTCACGACATAATCCACCCCTTAGCCACGAGCCTTACTTTGAATCTCACGACATCTTGTTCATGTAGTCCTTTCTTTTTCCTAAATACCCACTTGCATCCAACTAGCATTTTGTCTTTGGGCTTAGGAACCAACTCCCAAACATAGTTCTTGTAAAGAGACTCAATTTCTTCTATCATAGCACTTATCCAACTATCTCGCTCATCGCTTGTTATAGCTTCTCGATAAGTAGTCGGATCTCCTTGACTAATGTTAAGAGACTCCATTTCTTTGGTCAAACCCAAACCTGTCAGGTTTCTTCTAGTTCTAATTAGGTTTGTCCAATACTATGCATCTCTGGAATGCAGGTTGATTGTTGGTTGGAGTTCGAACCCCTTGGGATATCTGGCGCATTGGAGTGCTTGTAATTTGCCCTGTTTTTTGCTCCACCTGATTCCTAACTGGTGAACAATGCTGATGCTCTTTTTCAAAACCATCAGATTCGGCCTCTTGCTCGATTTGCTCCACCTAAGCTTCTTCATCTGAACTAATTAACGGATTCTTTGTTGCTTCAATTTCAGCATCGTCCTTCTTCTCTCTACTGCTCTCGACTTTAAATGCATGGGTCTCATCAAAGATAACATCTCAGCTGACAACTTTTTTCCTATTGTTGATATCCCAAAACTTGAAACCATTCGCTCCTTTCTCAAAACCTAAGAATATGAAATGTGTAGACTTCGGTTTGAGCTTGGACTTTTCTTCACTTGGAATATGTGCATGAGCACTACAGCCGAACACCCTGAACTTGGAATAGTCCACCGGCTTCTCAAACTATACCTCGTTTGCACTCTTAAAATCGGGAACTATAGATGGTGACCTATTAATCAAATGACTTGTTTGATTAACAGCCTCTGCCCAAAAACTATCAAGCAATCCTGCATGAAATCGCATGCTCCTCTCTCTTTCCATGAGAGTTCGGTTCAACCTCTCAGCAGCTCCATTTTGTTGGGGATTCTTCTTTACTGTGAAGTGCCTTACGATGCCTTCCTGCTTGTAGTAATTGGTAAACTCATTACTTGTATGTTCACCTCCATTGTCACATCTGAGGTACTTGATCTTTCTTCTAGTTTGATTCTCGGTTTCTATTTCCATTCCTTGAACTTTGCAAAAACCTCGAATTTCTGCTTCATGAAATAAACCCAAACCTTTCTAGAAAAATCATCCATGAAAGTAACAAAATACCTGGCTCCACCATTTGATTTAGGGCTAGTTTGGTATTGTTGTGCTTTGAAAAAAAGTTGCTTCTGCTATGCTGTGAGAATAAGCAGCTATGAAATAAAGCAGCAGAGTGTTTAGTAAACATTTTTGTAAAAGTGATTTTGAAAAAAAAAAAGAAAAAGCAGTATTATAGTGTTTGGTAAACTTTTATGTAAAACAGATATGAAAAAAAGCCGGTTTTTCAAAGCTGGGTTTTGCAGTTTCTTGTTTTTGGCTTTTTTCACCCAAAACTGTGAAAAAAAGCTGAAGCTGAATGTTGACCAAACACAAAAACAGCTCCCAGCTTTTTTTGATACCAGCTTTTTTCAGAATCACCTCAGTACCAAACCAGGTCTTAGCTGGTGCAGGGCCCCCAACATTTGAGTGAATATAACTAAGTTGCTCCTTGCCTCGGTTATCTGCACTGCTACTTGCAAATAATACCTTTCTTTGCTTTCCGAGAGCACAGTATTCATAGAAGTCCAATTTGCAAGATGACATGCCTTCCAACAGGCCTTGCTTGTGTAATTCTTGCAACCCCTTCTGGCTTATGTGCCTGAGCCTATGATGCCAGAATTCAGTCTTGTCTTCTATACGTTGATTTACAGAAACAGCTACTCCCTCGATTATAGTGGTCCCAATTAACTTATACAACTTATTGGGTTGTTGGTCACCCCGCATTACCACTGGCTATCCTTTGGTTACCCTGATTCTTCCTGTTTTAAACTTGTACCCATAACTGGCCTCATCTAAAGTACTAAGGAAATCAAATTCTTTCTTAGTTTAGGGACACACCTGACGTTCCCCAAAGCTCGTATTATCCCATCGAACATTCTGATTCGAATAGTGCCGATTCCTCTTACAGGACATGAAGAATCGCCCCCCATTAAGACTTCCCCGCTACCGACTTCCTTATAAGTATCGAACCATTCTCTTACTGCACACATATGAAAAGTGCATTAGGTATACAAAATCCAATTTGTGAAAGCCTTGGAGCTTGAGTTTACTGAAAGAAGCTCCCTGTCACTCTCATGCTCGGTGATTGCACTACCTGAACCTATGCTTCCTTCCATCTTGGCTTTCTTCGCTTTCCAAATCTTGCAGTTCATTTTCCAATGATCAGCTAAACCACATTCGAAGCAACCTTCCTTCTTTTCTTTTTTCTTCTTGGATTTTGACCTACCTCTATTGCTAGTTTTCTCTTCCTTTGTCTTTTCCCGCCCCCTCTCCTTGCCTTTGGCATAAAGGCCTTGAGAGCTTTCAGTTATATCATCTAGTTTAGCATATGACTGAAGAGCTTGAATTACTTCTTCAAGCTTCAGGGACTCTTTTCCAAACATTAGAGTTGTAAGAAAGTGCTTGAAAGACGAAG
Organism: Pyrus communis; assembly: GCF_041283825.1. Lineage (NCBI taxonomy): Eukaryota > Viridiplantae > Streptophyta > Magnoliopsida > Rosales > Rosaceae > Pyrus > Pyrus communis. Next base: position 9,243,914 of record NC_142571.1, read on the forward strand.
GTAGAGACCTCAGCAAGATGATAGCCATATCATCATCTTTGTAAGTTTCTTTGACCTTCTGAAGATTAGCCATGCAATTCTGGAACCTCCATACGTGATATTCAATATCACCTCCTTCTTCTAGTCGAAGCCCAAATGGTTCATCCTTTAGAAAAAGTTTATTGGACACGGTTTTGCCCAGATAAACATTCTCCAACGTTTCCCATGCTTCCTGGGCAGTCATCTTTTCGGTGATGTGTGATCGAACTGATCTTGTGAGATGGATCTCGATGGAACTCTTGGCCTTCTTGAGAACCTTAGTCCATTCTGCTTCTGTCATGTTTGTCGCCTTCTCACCGTCAAGTGCATCATCCAAATCCTGTTGTATCAATACGTTCTTCATCATCCTTTGCCAATCCGTGAAGTCATCCTTGCTGTAAAAGAGCTTTAACGCAGGTCGAAGATCCACATTTATCTTCCCTTTTGACATCGTTGAACACCTTGAATCTAGCTCTTGATACCAATTGTTGAAAAAACTGCACACTACACCTTGTTATTTAATGTAACCAAGGCAGTAGACTAAACTAGCAAATATAGAAAACTTAGAAACACAGAAGACTTATACTGGTTCAGCGGAACTTTTGCCTACTTCCAGTTGTGATTTCTCTAGGCACCGCTCCTTTGATTAATAATAGAGAATTACAAAACTTTTGCAAAACCCTAGAACTAATCTCTCTCCCTCTCTCTATCTCTCTCGGCTGTCACTGTTTTTTCTCTTCCAGATTTATGCCTTACCACACCCTATTTTTAGGCATAGGGTGCAGTTTACATGTCCTTTACAGATTATAATTCCTATTCTAAGTGGAATAGGAAATTAGACTTCCTTTCCAATTCCGAATAGACTTCTAGGATTTCTAATCTAAATTGAATAAGGAAACTAAGATTCTTTCCTAGTCCTGAAGAATCAGTGCTTCCCTTTTTTTTTCCCCTAAAACAATCCTAAACAGAAAAGGACACTAATTGACGAGCCAAAAAACCTAACACATGCATGCCGCAATGATTTTCTAGGGGAGGAAGGATCTTTTTAGTGAAATTTTGTGCTTTAGTTAGGGTAGCTTTGCTTTAACATGCTTTGTACTATTTGTTTGAAGTTATGCAATAGCCCTTGAGAGAGTCATGACTGAAAGCTACTCTTTAATGGTTTTATACTATTCAATTTTGTAGTGTTTTGTGTGCCATTCTATCCATATTAAAACAACGATTATTATTTATGTCGGTGTATGCTCGTCTCTTATATAAAAAAAATAGGGATGTAGAATAATTTTGTGATCAAGGACCTAATATTATGTTTGATCTGATGCTAAGTAAGTATGAAATTGCAGGCAAAATAGTGCAGTCTACCATGGAAGAATGTCGAGAAGTTTTTGAAACCTGGATAAACATGGTATTATTTATTTATTTATTTATTTTTGCATCTGTGTGGATTTTGGAGTTTGTCAGGGTTGCCTAAAATTTTGCATGGACTAATGTTTCATTCAGGCACATGAATTGTTGAAGAAGAAGAATCTTGAAAAACAAGAAGGTAGGACTGTTGTGGACAAATTAAATCATGCAATTATTGTTAATGTGGATACTCGGATCAATTCATATAATTATTTTCATGAGCAGAGGGGATTCCTGCGGTTACCCGTGTTCAGAAATTTGAAGTTCATCCTCAAATTGAAGCAGAGATGGGTGTACCTGCAGAAAGGTTTTACGAGCCCAGCGAACACACTAGGGTACAACACATGTCTAAATCATTCGATGCAGCCCAGCAAGTTGGGAAGCGGTTGCTGGGAGGTACAGTCGATGTTTCCCCTCTTACATCATGGTTAAGAGAATCTATGCTGAAATTCCAGTCCTCATTGAGAAGTCAAAGCCAGCTTCCGTTAATCATAGTCATCGTTTTTGTTGTGATTTTCATCATGCAGGTACTTACTCTCGACCATATTGGTCAAATATTTGTTATCACGTGTTGGCCCCGGTGCTGTATACATACTTCCTTGAATTGTCGTCATGTTGGATTAATTTGTTACGATGCATAATGTGACGGCTAGTGGGAATTTGCATTGCGTCAGCCTTCTTAATCGTTCTTTTATGTTGTTGGTTAAACGTAATTTGTTTCTTTGATTGTAGTTGAGCATACTTGCGCTATTAGCTAGACCCCAACACATCCATGTGCAATCGCCTGTGGACTACAGGAGTGGCTTGGGAAGTAAAGTAGGTGAAAGATCATCCGAGGTGGTCGCTTGGCTGGAGAAGCGAATCCACCACCTCAAAGACGAGATGCGCTTGGTTGAGACTCGGCTTGAGAGTATGCAGCATGAACATGCTCTGTTAAAAGCTCAACTCAAGGATATTAATCATCTAAGTAAGCGCAGGTAACGTCCAATTGTATATCCTTCTCATTCTTCAAGTGATTACGAAATGTATGTTGTCCTTTTTATTCCGGTTACAAAATATATGTTGTTCCATTATGAAGAAAGTCCGTAAACTTGTAGAGAAAATTGTTAATTGAAATTTATAGTTCGTATGGCGAATCACGGCTTGTCAGAATGCTCTCATTTGATTTCAAGTGATAAATTAAATATCCCGTATCGTCGATTAATTATATGTAATAAGAAACATGTTCTTTTAGTAAGTGTTTCAAACGAATGATTATTCATGGCTTTTAATTGTTTATTTGGCAAAGCTTGAGTAAGATAACTGTCTAGTATATACACCAAATTCTTTGCATTCAAACCTTTTGTGTAGTCCCCATTGCCCGAGACCCCTTGGGGAACAACTTGAGCCTCCGCCAAGAACAACACGAGCTCATCTTGACGCCTCTCGAATAATATTGCCAAGAAGAACATATAACACTCGAGACACAGAGATGGCTCGAGAAGCACTAGGTTATTCTGGAGGGGCGGCGAGGGCTCGAGTTATTCTGGAGGTGCCTCTTGAGCAATGGAAACTAGGCAAAAGATTTGAATGCAATTAGGCTTCTTAAGTATTTTCACACATAGAAGAGGCAGAACTCTGAGAGTTTTAAAATAAGGGATTTCCTCTCAGATACCCTACCCCCCACCCCCCCCCCCCCCAAAAAAAAAGATTTTACAGTTATAGTTCTAAATGAAAATAAAATAAAAAAACTTATAGGTTGAAGAGTGATATGAAAATAAAGTTAAGAAATCGAGGGCAAAACATCGGACTTTTGTAAAACCGTAACTTGTAGAGGGAGTAGGGTTCTCCTCCTAATCTTTCTCCTTCCTTCCCCTGCCTTTGGAACAATTACGATTAAATCATATCAACATCTTGTGTTGACTTTTTTGTAAAGAAAGATAAAAAAAGAAAGTGTGAAAGGAGGGGAGGGAAGGGGAGGGGATTCTATTCCCTTGCAAAGGGAGCCAAGAGTTAAAGTCGTCATTGGGAGATCAAGGAGAAGCACCTCTACTTTTTCTCGTCTTTTCCTTTTTTTTAGGCTGTGGTTGGTTGAAGCTCTTGGGAAGATTAAAGAATCTGTTTTTCTTTTGTAGAGAATTCGTCGAATAATTTATAACCTAATCTTTTCAAAAATGTTCGTTTGGGTTCCTAGAATATCGCGCCTTGGAGGTTTTCTACTTGATTGTATTGAAAGGTCCAATGAATTGAGATTTCCCTATTGGGTCAAGTCATTTCGGGACAAGTGGATCACTTATGATGAAGAGGATGGGTGAGTTTCAAGAGAATGATTCGGAGTTTCAAGTAGAGACAAAGAAGGCAAAAAGGAATTGACTTGCTTATTGAACAAAACGAATTATATTGGCATTATTGAAATTACAATTCATTCGATATTGATTACCAAAGTCGTTCTAAAATGACTTGATTCAAGGCACAGGCTATTACAAGATTGAAAAGAATGGGAGCAAAACCGTGAAGGAAAGAACTCACAAAACAAGAAGATAGATCGTGGAAGTCACACGTAAGGGCCATGAATTCACCTTCAGCTGGCTCTTGTTCTATATCTATGGTCGAGAACCGATCAAAATATGTGTTCCCACACTTAAAAAAAACTTGGGGCATATCGCTCAAATCATTGGTCCGGTACTAGATGTAGCTTTCCCACTGGGCAAGATGTCCAATATTTACAACACTCTGGTATATGAATGTACTCGAGAAAAGAACTAGATTGTGTCCTGACAAGACTAAAAAAAAATACTCACAAAAAATATAGGATCCCTTCTTCAATGGACCCTACTATGAACAAATCAAATTGTCCAATTTCAATAATGTGCCGCTCGTTGACATCTAGTTTCCATAATCACGTGCAAGTTACGCGCCAGCCTCTGGTTGTTCGTTGACGCCCCCTCCGCCATTCGATTCATCTCCCAAGGACAAATCCAATAGTGTAGATAAACATTCCCAAAATCGTTAGAGATGCAACGGTGAGGCCAAGAGTGAACATGAATCACTTTTTCTCTTCCTCCAAGAAATATGGACATCCAAGATTACCGATTTTGTGATGTCAATTTTTTGAGACCATATATCTCACTCGTGTTTGATGGTATCTTATGTCGTTGGAAAGGTCAAATTACAAAAACTGACTCTAACAGCACGAAAAGGGGGTCACAAAACTTGAAAAGAATCACATTTTTCTCCAAACAAACCTTTTCTAGCAAACGGGTCGGAATTTTTTCACCAAAGTTCATACACAAGTTCATATAACCATGAAGAACATATACCAAGCAACAAAATCTAGAAATTTCAAAGGAAAAAAAACGTGAATAGCTCAAGCAATCTTCCACAGTGGGTCTCATTCTTACGACTTGTTTCACGAACCATGAACAAGAGCATTACAAAATTGAGAATTGGGTTGCATCCAACCCGGCTAGATTGCCTAAGTACCTTGCGCCAATGCACAAACATCAAACTGCCATAGTTCTTATTAGCTTTTTTATACTAGGGTCAAAGGTGATACCACAGAGGGTAAACTAAGAGAGAGAAAGATTACTAGAAGAGTGAACAAGATATTTTCCTCTCATCTCCTCTAGAGCTAAGAGAACTGTTTCTCTTGTAGGTGTGTCTTTTCCCTTCCACAAAGTCTCTTTATATAGTGGCTAGTAGGTAAGGAGAAAATGAAACGGTTGATGTTTTTTGTTGGTGTGTCTTTTCCCCTTCACAAAGTCTCTTATATAGTGGCTAGTATGGAGGGTGAAAATGAAACGGTTGATGTGGGACAAAGAACACACACACGTACACAATATATATATATATATATATATATATATATATATATAACACATCCATATTGGATGACTAATATTGTATTTTATACAATGTAATTATTATATAAATCCTACATATATGTTATTGAAACTGGTTTGCTATTTAATCCTATGTATCAATTATTTGTTTTCTTTTCTTGTTACTCATCACTTATGTCATCCTTTATCTTTCTTCCTAACCAAGTCGTTAACAGAAACACAACAATCCAAATAAAAAAGTTATGAAGTTTATTGTCATATACACAAGTATGACCACAATTTTATGTTGGTGCGTTGAAAAGCTTTAGCTCCGAAGCAGTTAAAATTGGCGCCGACGGTTACTCCGGTCATTTTCGCTTAAACCTACTGAGAAAGTGTTGGGTATGGACGGCGCTACCCACGTCCCGAGTCGGTGCAGTCAAACGGAAACCGCAATGCGTAATAATGTGTCGGTACCAAGGACACGCGTCTTCCGAGACCCCTCCAATAAGAAACAGACAATATTAGCCTTTTTAGGGTTTTAGTCACGCTCTTACGAAAACACGGGCCCCGGTGGTTTACGTATAAAAAGAATCCCACCTGCTTCTGCTGTGAATCTGTGATTGCTCAAATGCTGTATTGCTGCATGTTTTTGGGGAGAGAGTAAAACCATAAGGAAAAGAAAATGGTTCGGTAGCTACTTCAGACTATTACAAATCAAACGTAACAATGACATGTTATTGTAACTGTATCTCAAATTATGTTTTATCAGTCAAACATGACAACGAGATATTATTGAGTGAGTCAATCATCTCGCTTTCACTTCCACTTAGAATAGTCAAACAAAAACCCGTGATTAATTAGTTAATTTATCTCGTTTAGTGATTACAAATAATTGAGACCCCTCTCCTCCAAGATTTGGCGGGAAAAAATTACGTTTATATGGACAAATGAGATGGACGAAACGATGTCGTTAGTGGCTACTCTCTACGGGTTCTTTTTGTTGATTAGTGTTTTTTGCTGAATAATCTCTTGGCCGTGGCTTTGAACGGACATTTTGAGCTCTGGAAATTGTCGACGAGGTGGAGGTACGTGCTGAGCTCGTGACACGTTGACACGTTGGTGCCCATCAGGTACGGCGAGTCCTTGCTACTTAACCTGAGCTCCTTCCCAACCTCCGCGTACGACAACTGCGTGTCCTCCACCTTCTGGTGGATCCAGTTCTGGAACTCCACCGCCTTTCGGAACCCGCTGTAGCACGCCAAGTGGCGCCGTTCATTGTCGTCGACTACGAAACCAGGTACTTTAGTTATTACATCGTCGGAGTTCACAATGCGTAAAACTTTTGGGCCTTTCTTGTCCAGGTTCTGGCGGAAGCTACCGTTTCCTACACGTGGCCCGGCAAACGAAAAGACGGTGACTAGCGGCGACCGGTTAAACGTAGTTTTTATGTCGTAAGCTGTGAGCGTTGCAAGCGCGGCGCCGAGGCTGTGCCCGGTCAATGTTATGCTGAGAGGCTCGGTTCCTGAAGTGTATAAGCTCAAAAATCCACTTTCGACCATTGGCTCACAGTTGTCCAGACCTGAGTTATTAGGGCTGGACGGAAGCTGGGTGAAAGTGGCTCGAAGATTTTCAAGCCACTCCAAGCACGTGGCGGTCCCTCTAAAGGCAATCACTACGTCCCGTCTTCCAAGCCTTGCAATTTCCTCCTTGTCTTGACAGACCGCCACGTAGCCAATCCAGCTGGACTGCGTTGCGACCCAGCTCGGCGCCTTTTCTATCCAGCTTGGAAGCTCGATTCCCGACGTGGCACGTAAATTTTTTGTAATCCGGTAGCCAGTTCCCGGAAGCTCGGATTTTTCAAACAATGAGGCTTTTGAGTACTTGCATGTTGCGTAAAAATTGGAATCTGGATCAAATTCAAACGCCTTGTATGCGGCATCGACAAACTGACCATACCGGATAATCTCACCCCGTAAATTGTCGTCTAGAGGGTCGAGAAGGTTTTCCCAGTTGTTGAAGCCTTGGTAATCCATCCAACTTTTGTGAACGGGTTGTTTACCGGCGGTGGGGTTGGTGGTTATAGGGGTGACAGGGGTGAGTGCTAGGGAGCTAATGTCAACTGGGTTTAGCAATTGCTGCCAGTTGGGAAGGTTGTGAGTCAAGGTCATGTGATTGGGGCTTAGAGTTGGTAATTGAGTGAGGGTGCATGAGGTGATTGTTGCCTTGTGTGAGAAGGGTCTGATAGAAAGCTTCATTGTGATCGGTTTGTGAGAAGTTCAGAGAGAGCTAGCTCTTCACTGAGTCTCTCACTTTGTAAGTGGGTGCCAATTTGTAGTTGCATTTCGAAGGAGCTAGGGATGGTCCTTTTATAATAACAAAAAGTAGAGCCTGTGTATGGATAGAGAGAGAGAGAGACAGAGAGAGAGTTGGTATGACGAAGAGACAGTAAAGAAGCTGAAAGTGTTTCACAATTGGTACTTTAAAAGAGGAGAGAGAACTTCAACATATAGGTCCACTTTTGAGAGAAAAATTTCCACGGTCCGGCTCATTGGCTGACTTGAAGATTCACCCATAATGACTTGACATCTGAAAACATTTTTTACAGAACATACCATTTGATAATTAAAAAAATAAAACATATTGGGGTTTAGGCCCCACTAGTCTCTTCTTCCTCTCTCCCTTCTTCAAGAAAGGGCTTTCATCACTATAGCACCGGCCTTCTCTCTTCCCTGTGGAAATTTGCAGGTTGACGGGCCGAGGGCCCACTCCAACAACACCGATACTGTCCCCACTTAACCACCTGCACAATCCTCAGGTGTGGGGTTTTATCACAAAAGGCCTCAGTGTTAATTAGAGAGGGGTATTTCTATTTAAAGCACTCTTCTCTTCCCCCTCTGTCCGATGTGGAACTGGGGGTTCCAACACTCCCTAGCACGTGAGACCCCACTTATGGGTCACACGTGAATTTCCACACATCGGCAACCACGTGGAGCCATGTCGGGACTCACCCAATCACGCGGGGCCAATGGGGACCCACCCAAACACGTGGCATCTTTGGCCTACGTGGACAATCACGCGAGGCCAATGGGGATCCACCCAATCACGTGGCAGTACGGGCCCGTCCCCTGGCTCTGATACCATGTGGAAATTTTCAGGTTGACGGGCCGAGGGCCCACTCCAACAACACCGATACTGTCCCCACTTAACCACCTGCACAATCCTCAGGTGTGGGGTTTTATCACAAAAGGCCTCAGTGTTAATTAGAGAGGGGTATTTCTATTTAAAGCACTCTTCTCTTCTCCCTCTGTCCGATGTGGGACTGGGGGTTCCAACATTCCCCTCCATCTCTATGCACACCAGCAACAAAGCAATCTCCAACCAAAGCGTCACCACCACCTGCATCCGAACGTCCGCTATTGCCACCACCAAGGTCACCCACTCGATGTTGATGCCTGCCACCCAACAACCACATCATGCCCACCACTATGAACACACACCCGAAACTCCAGTCTTTATCTCCCAATTGAAATATGAATTTGATACCATCTTCTTCTATAGTCTTTCCCAACTGAAATGTGATTTTAAAAGAGATGGCATAATTTTGAAATTAATTGTTGAGTTATAATTTTGAATAATGTAAATGCAAAAATCTTGGATGTTTTCGTCTCAGATTGCTTGGTTGCCGGTGTGCATGGAGATGGCAAAGGGAGAGGAAGAGAAAAGGTTGGCTGGTGTTGAATTCATAAAAAGCCTTTCAGTTTCCCGAAGAAGGGAGATAGGTAGGAAGGAGTGGGTCCAAGCCCCAATATGTTTTTTTTTATTTTTTATCTTTGAATGGTGGGTTGGTGTTAAAATATGTGTAGGTGTCAATTTAAAGTTGGTGGAACTCCAAGTCAGCTAATGAACCCGGAACCTAGAAAAATTTCTCCACCTTTGAATTGGCGGGGAGCAATGAAAAGGTAAGGTACTTTATTAGAGAAAGGTAGGGAGATGAATGATATATATGTTGGTATATGAAATCTAACGCAACGCGTTGGTTTGTCATGTAGTATTAGGATAAGACATAAGTATCTTACTCATTACATTTAAGTAGTTCATTTTTCCTATGTAAATTACAATTTTATTTGTGTGTAACATTTTCCTTTTGACTTTAATGAGTGTTGGCGGGTTTTTGTGTCGAAGGCTTTAATGGGGTTGTGTTGTAAATAGATGAGCTAAAACCTTCACGTTCCTCGTTTCTGAGTTAGCATGGACTAGGTCCAAAGCATCCCAAAGGAAAAGCGAGTTCTAGAGAATGCTTTGTTGTTCTTCCAGTGTAAAAATGAAAAAGAATATGTTTGCCACAATACCTTTCTCTGTTATTGATAGAGGAATATAAACAGCAGTAATTTCTACAATTATGTTTATAGACCTATAATCTAAATTAACAATACAAGACAGAAATCAACTAATAAAAGGGTTAATCAATTACATATTCGCACAGCTAATTATACTCCCAAATACATGGGATATCATTGACTTTCCAACTCTCCCCCTCAAGTTGGATATTGAATGTCAAAAACACCCAACTTGCGTAAGATTCCATTGAATGCAACTTCACCCCAAGGCTTTAGTAAATACATCTGCAAGTTGCTGAGATGATCCGGTGTGCTTAGTTACCATTGAACCATCCTGCACGTTGTCCCTAACAAAGTGACAATCTATCTCAATGTGTCGAGTGCATTCATGGAAGACAGGATTGACGGCTATATGTAGGGCAACCTTATTATCACAATAAAGTGTAACACGTTTAAGATAAGGCAACTGTAATACTCGTAGCAAATAACGCAACCAAGATAATTCATAACATGTCCCTGCCATTGCGTTGTATTCCGCTTCTGCAAAGAAAAGTGAAACGGTCTTCTGCCTCTTTGTTCACCAAGAAATCGATGAATCTCCCAGAAAAATACAATAACTAGTTATCGAACGTCTTATAGTTAGACAACCAGCCCAGTCTGAGTCACAATAGGCCTGAAGTTTTAAATTACTTTGAGATGGAATGAAAACCCTTGTCCAGGAGTATTGTTAAGGTATCCCAAAACGAGAAGCACTGCCTCCATGTGAGGTTTTCTTGGCTCATGCAGAAACTGGCTAAGCATTGCATACATAATGTCGTGTCTAGTAATGGTTAAATAAATTAACCAGCATGCTAACCTTCTGTATTTTGCTGGATCAATAAGCAAATCGCCCTTATTAGATAACTTCACATTTTGCTCCATAGGAAAAGTAGTTGGCGTGCTCAAGTAAGCCTCCATCTTTAAGTATTTCAAGGGCGTATTGTCGCTGAGAAATATTGATTCCCATCTTGGAACGAGACACCTCGATGCCCAATAAGTATTTGAGGTCACCAAGATATGTGATTCGAAGACGAGAGTGAAGGAACTGCTTAAGATAAGTGATAGCAGCGACATTGTTTCTGGTGATCACTATGTCATCAACATATATCAACAATGCAGGGAATGATGTTCCTTTCTTCCGTGTACAAATATTTAGTATATTATTATAATATTCGTCGCTACGAATACGTAAGCGCAAGAGGAACAACATTTGACTTCAAATAAAGTTTTTACGGGACTTTGAATTCATAGGTATTTTCTTAAATTCGTCCCGCCTCTGGAGAACTTTATTGGTTGTTTAGAGTTAGTGGGAACCAGGGGGTATTTTCTTCTCCCTTCCTTTCCCCCCGTGCCTTTTTGGGGATGGGACTCTCACTCTCTCTTGGTTATTCCTCCACCGACACACAACACCAATACCACCATGATTTCAAAATCATCGACGAACCGAGTTTCTAAAATCACCATCATCTTCCTCTCGCAGCCACAGGTTCAACAATAGTTTCCGTTTCTTGAACTTCGAAGTTTGGACACCGTTGCACAAAGCTCCGTCACGGGGCTTTTTTTCTGGTCGAGATAAGGCTTAAAACCATTTTCTTTGTGTTCATCTCGTCGAGTACATGAATTTTCATTTATGGATTGCATGGTGTGGTTGAGAATCAAGTGAGATTGAAGCCGGGATATTCAGAGAAATTTTTGGCAAATTTTGCAGAATCCGATGAGTTTTCCGGTGGCTCGGGTCCTCTCCGACGGCTCAACTCAGCTCGCGTCAACTTTGACGGTTGAATTTTTTTGATTTTTGGCTGGGACCCCCATATATTATTTCAACGCGTTGAATCCAAATTCACATTCCGTTTCTTCAAATTTGATCATTTGAGCACCGTTCCATGACTGACCGCCATTTGAATTTGTAATAGACGGAGATTCGACCGTTTGATTGTTATGAAATTGTAAAGTGTTATTTTAGAAGTAATGTGTTGACCTTAGAAACTCATAGATCGGAAATTTGATGTGCAGATCTTTCAGAATGAGAATAATTAGGGTGATTGACTTTAACAGAAACCATTTTACTGAGGGTTGACTTAGGGCCAACATGTTCGAATAATTCTCGAATATTGACGTTAGTATCACTAGAGGTCTGATAGACTTAGCGGCCAAAATCTTCCCATTGTCACTCTATTTTGTATTTAAGTGAGACATTCATTTCTACTAAGTATGATATTCAAATGTTTCAGAAGTATTTGTTGAAATTTTTTATATGAAGGAACAATTACGATTGGCTTGATCATTTCACACAATACATAGACGGTCTAACTTGAAAGTCTTAAGATTAAATAAACATTAAATATTTCATTCGTCTCGAAATTCAGAATGAGACAATATTATTGTGTCTCGGTCTAGATACAAACTTTACTAGATTTTTCATGCGGGTGATCGGAATTTTTTCTTGATGTGTCAGCAATTTCAAATATTAAGCGGGCTTAGATAAATATGATTTTAGTTACGTTTATGGGGAAAATAGATTTTATGAATTAGAATTAGACCTTATAGTATATGATCATATAATTCAGCTTACACGTGTGTGACATATATACTCAGCTTGTCTACAAATATGATATCCACCTTACACATGTATGATATATCCTCAACTTGTTTGCGAACATGATATTCAGTTTACATGTGTATGATATATATTTAGCTTGTCTACATGCATGGTATTCAACTTACACATATATGGTTATATTATTCAGCTTGTCTACGGACGTGGTATTCAGCTTACATCTATATGGTTATATATTTAGCATGTCTACGGACTTGGTATTCAGTTTATACATGTATGGTTATATATTTAGCTTGTCTACGAACATGGTATTCAGCTTACACGTAAATGGTTATATTAATTATCCAGCTTGTCCATAATACTGACATGGTATTCAATTTACAAGTGTATGATATACTCTCATCTTGCCATTATGTCGAGATTACTTCGTAATGACATGGTTATATAATTATATTCTCATTTGACATTACCTCGAGATTAGGCGACAATGATATAATTACATAATTATATTCTCAATTTGTCATTGCCTAAAGATTACTTGGCAATAACATGATTATATTATCTAGCTTCCGCTAGTTACGGTTAGTGGATAATATCGTATGCCATGCTACTGGTGAATATCAGTTCTCTATATATGTATCTATCAGCTCTTAGTGCATACATGATTTAGTGGACGTAGCAATCCTCACATTTGGAGTTGAAGCCTCTTCCCAAAGCTCTGAGTCTCTAATACATTCTTACTATGTTATATACTCAGCTTTACTAGTAAAACTCGTGTTTTGATAATTATGCTTTGAACATATTACGAGGCATGTAATAGAAGGTCAGAGAACCATTAAGCGTGGCCCTTCGGGATATGTGGATATAAACATGATTACTTGCATTTGTTTTAATTTGGGCTTATCCCTATTTTATGGGAAGTTCTGCCGAATTTTCGGTAGATTATATTAGTTGATATTTTTAGTTATGACTTCATGCCTATTATGGTTTTGTCACCCATCTGAGTGATGGCTAGCACACCTCGATTTCAATGCCTACTATACATCAAGTTGTGGTGTGTCACCCAAACCCACGATGCCCTGCTTCCTTTCTTTGCTTCCAAGAATAAGGTGTTAGGAAAATATCTATCTTTAAGGACTCTGGCCTATAAGCAGTCTGGTTCATGAATGAGATGCCAACATTGCTTCGCAATTAAAGCTAGATTAAACTCCTGTAAGCTTCTAAAACCCAACCCATCTTACTGTTTTCGCAATCTCAAATATTCCTAACTCACCAATGCATTCTCCTTTCCTCATTTCTTTAACCCCAAAAAAGTTTTGCTAACATGGAATCAAAATCTCTACAAATCGACGGTAGGAATTTGACCTGGTACCGCCCGAGCCACCGCTTTGATAAGAACTTATATGCCCACTTGTGAAAGCAAATTTCGTAACCCTGAAATTTCCTCATTAAATTTTCTTTAACATATGTCAAAGCTTCTCACTTTGACCTCCCCCAAATTGTCGGCATATCGAGATAATTCCCCGAGTCTTCAACCATTGGCATCCCCAAAATTTCACATAATTCTTCACCAAGGCCATTAGAATTGTTTGCATTGAAATAAACGCTGGATTTCTGTAAATTCACCTTCTGTCCCGACACTAAACAGTAGGCATTCAGCAACTTGATAAAATTCTTGTAGTTCTATTGAGTAGCTTGTAAGAAAATGAAAGTGTCATCTACAAAAAGCAAGGGAGAGAGACTTGGCCCATGAGAGTTGATTCGAATTCCTTGGACATAATCCATCTCAATGGTTTTGTGAATCAACCAAGATAAAACTTCACTAACTAGTAAGAAGAGATACGGTTAACAGTGGATCCCCTTGACGTAACTTCCGAGATGGTTGAAATTTGTGACCCGACTGCCCATTAATAATAGGAAGTTTTAACGAAAAGCCCGTAGTATTGTTCACTTTAACGAAAAACCACATTTTTACACTAAAATAAAAAAAGTCAATCCTGATACTATTCACTTTACCCTTTATTTTGTCCTTATAGTTAAAACTCAAAGTTTTTAAGCCATTTTTATTAATTTTCCTTTAATAATAATAACAAAGTCCACTAATCTAACACATTTCACCAAGAAGTTAATTCAAAATATGTGAAACCCCATCCTTACCACCACAACCTCTAAAAAAATCTCACTTGATTCAATTATACGCCTTACTCATATCCAGTTTGATCCCCAACTCCAATTTTCTTCTTGTTTTCCTTAATTTGAGAAAATGGAAAACTTTGTGAGCGATGAGAATATTATCCTGAATTTATTGTCCAGTTACAAAAGCAATTTGCATTAGAGAAATCAAATCATGTAACAAATGCCTAAGTCGATTGGCAAGAACTTTAGATAACACCTTGTATGAGTAGTTGCAACGACTGATTTGCCTGGACTAATCAACCTCCTTTGGAATCTGGATTCTAGATTTCTGGTACCAATGCTATGAGTGGAATTAACTTTCTTGGGGCTCAAGGGCGGAGCCAAGTACAAGGCTCCCCTAGGCTATAGCATAAGGAGAGTTTGGTTCTTCAAGCTTAAAAATATTAATTTTTAGGTTAGTTTATGATTTTTAATTGTCATATTTCACATAATAAATGAAATTTTTTATTAGTAAGCCTATTTTTAAGAATAATAAGAGCTAATAGATGTTAAATAAACTCATCACTTTAACCAATATTATATTTAATAGTAATAAATTAAAACTTCCATACCACAAATGGTTCCTTATTTTATTCACTTGAAAGCTTTGAAAGCTAGAAACCTAGAAAACATAGCATAAAATTCTTGCTTCAAATTACTACTTTCAAGTTTTTACTATTATATAACTTTATGTAGGCAACATATGATTAAAAACTTGATTTCGTAGTAATAATTTTAGCTTAGCCCACCCACCGAATAATTTCTGACTACGCCATTACTGGGGCTGGACGCTCCATTTATGAAATCCTAAGTCATTCCTCAAACTTCCTCATAAATAATAACCCAATAAGACTGATAAAACATTCATTGAAAACCATCCAACCATGATGCCTTTAAGCCTCCCATTTGAAAGATTGTCTCCTTAATCTCTTGACCTGTAATCTGGCATAGGAGACTATAGTTCATCTCAGTTCTAACAGATAGCTCAATGCATTCAAAAATTACTCCCCAGTCTCGAGGCCCCTTAGTAGTAAAAAGGCTTGCGATGTGAATACCACAATACCTAGGGTGCGTTTGTGTAATGGATTATCTCTGATCGGATTAGCTTTAAAGATTAAGTTGAACTGACTTAAAATAAACTAAATTGGACTAATTTAGTAAATCATTTGGTGTAACATCGGACTAAAAACAAGATTATCAAGAAACTTTAAAATTATATTTATTATTTAATCTATATCTATAAAAATTTATTATTAATTCTTTTTTTTTTCTTTTGTTTGTGGACCCTCCTCTTTCTCTCGAGAAATATCAATCCTCTCTGCCAGCATCAACCATGCTTTTGAAAGCTCTTTAATTCAGACACATAATTTTTTTTTTTTCTTCATCAACCATGCTTTTGAAAGCTCTCCAATTCAGACATGCAAATCTGTTTTCCTTCATGAACCATGCTTTCATGGAATTCCCATCTGCAGAGAATTCCCATTGGCAAAAAATCACATTTCAAAATCCCCAATTCCTACTAATGCCATTCCATTTTCTTTCGTTCTCTCTCTTAACTTTTTCACCAACCAAACACCTTTGAAAATTCCCAATTCCTACTAACTACTCACCTTATATGTCGCATAGATTGAGATCATAGTTGGCTAAATTTTCGCGATGGAACACAACTTGTGGGAGAATCAGCAGAAACGGGTGTTTGGCAAGGGAGAAAATTTAGGGTGTTTGTGAGGTTGAGAGAGCGATGTGTGCGTGATCTGGGATAGCAAATGGCCCATCTTTGGTATGTTCGGGTCAACGCAGCTGGCGGAAAACCCCAAATTGGGGCTGGGTTTGAGGGACAGTGGAGATCGGCGAAAGTTGTCTCTGATTTGGTCACTGGAGAAGGTGACTGTAGTTGCTACTCATGTAAACTGGGTCGCTGCTTGCAGACGAGGGAGACGGGACTAACAATCCTGTTGTTATTGGAGGGTCTCTCTAATACCTCCTACTGAGGGACTTAGTTGAGGAGTCCTTGATCCTATTATTAAACTTAGTTCTGCTTGTAACAAACACATGCTTACACTAATATCTAGCTCAATTCAGTCCAATAAAACTTAACGAGGCCAAACAATCGCGCCCGTAACGCCCTCACTGCATTTAGATCCCCTATGTTTTGTGGGTTTTTCCTTTTTGGTGGGTGGGCCCATTCCCAGTTTATTAAGGGGCAAAAAAGGCATTTTGCAAAGGAAAGGGAAGAAAAGTAACACTATTTATCAAATAGAGAGCTGTTAGACCCACCATATTGTCTTATTTTCCTACCCACGTTATATTTACACCCACTATAAAAAGTTAAAAAATTAAAATGCTATTTTTCCACCCACTATTATTCCTAAAATAACCCTTAATATATATATATATATATATATATATATATAATTAGAGATAACAAGTCACAAAGCTATGCTTCAATTATACGATGTCGACAAATCAAAATGACCCACATAAAATTATCTTTTACCTCTTCGATGGAAATATAATGATCTACTTTTTCCATAGAAACATCATTTTCTAATTTCTTTTTTTTTTTTTTGCTTTCTTTGAATGAAAGGAGATGGGAATGATGAGTTAGGCTTTAAGGAAGACAAATTGTCTAAACATAGTGTGAGAGTTATCACGCCCAAACTTTTCTTTTTTATTTTTTTATTAAAAAAAAAGTAATGCAAAAGGGGGTAACTAAGGTCCTTATTGGTCATTTTACATACTGACAAATTTGTAATTAAAAAATTCATAAAAATGTGGGTGGGAAGATAATATATTGAGGTGGGAATAACAGCTCTCATCAAATATAGCCAAAAATTAACTCTTAATTTCAAAAATGTCATTTTTTATAAAAACTTTCAAATATATCCAAACTTTCACTTAAATAGACACAAATACCCTCAAATTTAACAATTAAATAAATTAAAGGTTTTTTAGCTTCTATCTGCTCAAGCTCCGATCCAACTTCACCTTCGCTTCTACACTCCACCACCACAACCCTATCCCCTTTGACCCCCTCATCATCGACATTGAGCGCCACTATAGATATCGCAAGTGGGAGCAACATAATTTCAATCATGCCTTCAAAACCTTTTTTCTTACTAATATCATTTTTAGTTTTAAATATATTTTGGATATATTTAAAAGATTTTATAAAAAATAACATTTTTAAAATTAAAAGTTAATTTTTGACTATATTCGTTGAATACTCGAAAAGTAAAACCCTTGTTCGGATTCAGTTGCTGATAAACCCAAGTGGGTACGGCTGTGATACAAGCCTCACACTCAGAGAGCGGAGCCGGCCATGGCTATCCTCGCTCTCCCACTAGTCATCTCCTTTCTCAAGCCCCACGCTTCCCGCCTCCGCCTCCTACGCCCCGGCAACCCCAATAATCCTACCTGTCTCTACAACCCACTCTGCCACCGCCACTGCCGCCGCTTCACGAAAACCACAGTCTCCGCAGTTAGTACCTCCGCGGTTCCACAGCACGACTCGTCCACAAACCCCAATGATGAGCCCTGGAAAGCCTCTGTCCTTACTTTCCAGCAAGCCATTCAGCGGCTCCAGTTCTCACTCTTCAGTCCAAAGTCGTTTCCTTTTCACTCTGTGTTGCCAATTGCTTGTTATTTGCTTGATTAATTTTGTTGGGTAATCTCAGTTTTCATGCTTTGATATTCCATTGATTGCATTGTCGTTTTCTACTTTGTAGGAATATTGGGCTTCAGTTGGATGTGCCATAATGCAATGCAGCAACACAGAGGTAATGATTAGTGCTTAACTTTTTCACTTGGGTTTACTTATAAGGTTATGCTTTGTTTAATTCTTTCCCTTTTAGTTGTTGCTTGATTTGGAGAAATGTGTTTTTCTGTGTTGAATTATAAACTCTGATCCCCAAAGTGCACCTTTCGCCCTACTGTATGTTCAAAATTGTGTTTTGCGTGTTGTTCTTTATCAAATTGGACTGAAAAGTTATTTTTCCCTTTTGTTGTTTTAATAAGTAAAAAACTCGTGATTAAGAAGAAGAAAGGTTCGCCAGGTGGACGGGGAATGCTGCAAAACTTAATGGGCAAAATAAGCACATATTTCTCTTATAGTTGTTTAGGTGGTTTGAGGCACTAAGCGTCTTAGTTTTTGTCTGGCTGTCCCAAATTTATGCCTAGTTACATATTTTTCTTACTGTGGCTTTGGTTAATGATCAGGTTGGAGCTGGGACTATGAATCCCTTGACATTCTTAAGGGTTCTTGGTCCAGAACCATGGAATGTTGCGTAAGTATGCGTAAGTTTGTAAATTACTACAGTAACATGTATTCAGAGGACTACGGTATTGATTTCCCTGATGTGTGGGGTTTTCTGGTCATAGTCATATTTATTACATTGCCGTAAGTTTCCTTTACCAACTTGGCCTTATAGAATGTTGCCTACCCACCCATGTAAACCCTGTCAGTTCTTATGCGGGATTCTTGTTCTTAACCTTCTCTCCAACTCAAACACTTTATGCCCTCATTGTGGTTGGAGCGCCGGCCTACCCACCCCATCAGCAGGGGATCAGTTATCTATGTGGACCCTCTGTTTAGACGATTCGTGATATATTGGATAAGGAACTAGTCCTGTCGTGATCTTAATATCACAGGTTGTGAGCTTACTGTACTACCTAAAGTACGAACCAAAGTGATAGGTGTCTACCGACCCTTATGAATCCTATATCGAATCTGTTGTGTCAAGGGCTAGACTCCATGAGTGTCCACGACTAAGGCCACCATGCACCGAAATTGTCCCCACTTAACCACCTAGGCCCAATCCCCTAGGTGTTATCAACCCCAATGGACCTCAGGTGTGGGGTTTTATCTCAAAAGGCATCAGTGCAATTAGAAGTGGAACACCCTTCTCCGATGTGGGATTCTCTTCACATCCATCTTGGCTTATATTGAGCCAACCTTTTACACCAACGAAATCCACTTCCTATCTGATGTGGAATTCTTCTTTATGACATTTGTTCTTTGTTTTTTTTTTCATTTTTGTAATTATTACCACATAGAGCAGCTGGTCCTTCAAGTTTTTCGTTTAACTGCCAATGTGGACTTCTTGATAATAGGTATGAGGAGCCTAGCATCCGACCAGATGATAGTCGTTATGGGGAAAATCCAAACAGGCTCCAGAGACACA
Organism: Pyrus communis; assembly: GCF_041283825.1. Lineage (NCBI taxonomy): Eukaryota > Viridiplantae > Streptophyta > Magnoliopsida > Rosales > Rosaceae > Pyrus > Pyrus communis. The sequence continues at coordinate 9,263,430 of NC_142571.1, forward strand.
CTCAATTTCAGGTTAAGTTTACTCTTTCTCTCATTTTTTTTCCCCAAGCAAGTTAATGCAATTTTGGATGACACTTGGTTCTACTCTTTTTTGGTACAATTCTTTCATATTACCTGTTGTCATGGACAGTTCCTTTTCATTTATCTATCTCAGGTTATATTGAAGCCTGATCCTGGAAACTCACAAGACCTTTTTCATCCGCAGCTTATCAGCTTTAGGTAGTCAATAAACATCTTTTTCTTTGAACCATTCAAACAAACCATAAATGCGTATGTGTATTGTGACTCTGTTCAAGTGATGGAAAGTGGCCTTGCAAATTGTGTGCACATCACTTCAGTGTTTTCACACATATCTACCTGAATACATTGTATGCGTGTTCATATCTCTTACCGTACAATTCGAACTTCAATTCTGGGTGGATAGTCAACAAATTATTTAATATGCTTAATCTCAGAAAATAAATAAGCACCATAGGAATCCATGCTTATACACATAGTTCATATATATTATTTTAGGCTGCCCATTGCATACACGCCTTTAACTTGGCTTGTGCACCCTAGAACCTTTTATTAATGTTTTTACTTTCAAAGAAAAGGTAAACAAAAAGAGAAAATACTAGTCTTAGATCCGATAAAGAATTGGAACTGATCTTTATCATGGATCAAAATAAGAAAGAGGACTCTCACGTTGTTTGGTACTCAATATCGTGAAGGAAAGAACTCACGAAACAAGAAGATAGATCGTGGAAGTCACACGTAAGGGCCATGAATTCACCTTCAGCTGGCTCTTGTTCTATATCTATGGTTGAGAACCAATCAAAATATGTGTTCCCACACTTAAAAAAAACTTGGGGCATATCGCTCAAATCATTGGTCCGGTACTAGATGTAGCTTTCCCACTGGGCAAGATGTCCAATATTTACAACACTCTGGTATATGAATGTACTCGAGAAAAGAACTAGATTGTGTCCTGACAAGACTAAAAAAGAATACTCACAAAAAATATATGATCCTTTCTTCAATGGACCCTACTATGAACAAATCAAATTGTCCAATTTCAATAATGTGCCGCTCGTTGACATCTAGTTTCCATAATCACGTGCAAGTTACGCGCCAGCCTCTGGTTGTTCATTGACGCCCCCTCCGCCATTCGATTCATCTCCCAAGGACAAATCCAATAGTGTAGATAAACATTCCCAAAATCGTTAGAGATGCAACTGTGAGGCCAAGAGTGAAATCATGACTCACTTTTATCTTCCTCCAAGAAATATGGACATCCAAGATTACCGATCTTGTGATGTCAATTTTTTGAGACCATATATCTCACTCGTGTTTAATGGTATCTTATGTCGTTGGAAAGGTCAAATTACAAAAACTGACTCTAACAGCACGAAAAGGGGGTCACAAAACTTGAAAAGAATCACATTTTTCTCCAAACAAACCTTTTCTAGCAAACGGGTCGGAATTTTTTCACCAAAGTTCATACACAAGTTCATATAACCATGAAGAACATATACCAAGCAACAAAATCTAGAAATTTCAAAGGAAAAAAAACGTGAATAGCTCAAGCAATCTTCCACAGTGGGTCTCGTTCTTATGACTTGTTTCACGAACCATGAACAAGAGCATTACAAAATTGAGGATTCGGTTGTATCTAACCCAGCTAGATTGCCTAAGTACCTTGTGCCAATGCACAAACATCAAACTGCCATAGTTCTTATTAGCTTTTTTATACTAGGGTCAAAGGTGATACCACAGAGGGTAAACTAAGAGAGAGAGATTACTAGAAGAGTGAACAAGATATTTTCCTCTCATCTCCTCTAGAGCTAAGAGAACTGTTTCTCTTGTAGGTGTGTCTTTTCCCTTCCACAAAGTCTCTTTATATAGTGGCTAGTAGGTAAGGAGAAAATGAAACGGTTGATGTCTTTTGTTGGTGTGTCTTTTCCCTTCCACAAAGTCTCTTCATATAGTGGCTAGTAGGTAAGGAGAAAATGAAACGGTTGATGTTTTTTGTTGGTGTGTCTTTTCCCTTTCACAAAGTCTCTTATATAGTGGCTAGTATGGAGGGTGAAAATGAAACGGTTGATGTGGGACAAGGAACACACACACACACACACGTACACAATATATATATATATATAAAACACATCCATATTGGATGACTAATATTGTGTTTTATACAATGTAATTATTATATAAATCCTACATATATGTTATTGAAACTGGTTTGCTATTTAATCCTATGTATCAATTATTTGTTTTCTTTTCTTGTTACTCATCACTTATGTCATCCTTTATCTTTCTTCCTAACCAAGTCGTTAACAGAAACACAACAATCCAAATAAAAAAGTTACGAAGTTTATTGTCATATATATACACAAGTATGACCACAATTTTATGTTGGTGCGTTGAAAAGCTTTAGCTCCGAAGCAGTTAAAATTGGCGCCGACGGTTACTACGTTCATTTTCGCTTAAACCTACTGAGCAAGTGTTGGGTATGGACGGCGCTACCCCTGCTGCCAACAAAGTAGCAGGACGTGCCACGTCCCGAGTCGGTGCAGTCAAACGGAAACCGCAATGCGTTATAATGTGTCGGTACCAAGGACGCGTCTTCCGAGACCCCCCCAATAAGAAACAGACAATATTAGCCTTTTTAGGGTTTTAGTCACGCTCTTACGAAAGCACGGGCCCCGGTGGTTTACGTATAAAAAGAATCCCACCTGCTTCTGCTGTGAATCTGTGATTGCTCAAATGCTGTATTGCTGCATGTTTTTGGGGAGAGAGTAAAACCATAAGGAAAAGAAAATGGTTCGGTAGCTACTTCAGACTATTACAAATCAAACGTAACAACGATATGTTATTGTAACTGTATCTCAAACTATGTTTTGCCAGTCAAACATGACAACGAGATATTATTGAATGAGTCAATCATCTCGCTTTCACTTCCACTTAGAATAGTCAAACAAAAACCCACGATTAATTAGTTAATTTATCTCGTTTAGTGATTACAAATAATTGAGACCCCTCTCCTCCAAGATTTGGCGGGAAAAAATTACGTTTATATGGACAAATGAGATGGACGAAACGATGTCGTTAGTTGCTACGCTCTACGGGTTCTTTTTGTTGATTAGTGTTTTTTACTGAATAATCTCTTGGCCGTGGCTTTGAACGGACATTTTGAGCTCTGGAAATTGTCGACGAGGTGGAGGTACGTGCTGAGCTCGTGACACGTTGACACGTTGGTGCCCATCAGGTACGGCGAGTCCTTGCTACTTAACCTGAGCTCCTTCCCAACCTCCGCGTACGACAACTGCGTGTCCTCCACCTTCTGGTGGATCCAGTTCTGGAACTCCACCGCCTTTCGGAACCCGCTGTAGCATGCCAAGTGGCGCCGTTCATTGTCGTCGACTACGAAACCAGGTACTTTAGTTATTACATCGTCGGAGTTCACAATGCGTAAAACTTTTGGGCCTTTCTTGTCCAGGTTCTGGCGGAAGTTACTGTTTCCTACACGTGGCCCGGCAAACGAAAAGACGGTGACTAGCGGCGACCGGTTAAACGTAGTTTTTATGTCGTAAGCTGCGAGCGTTGCAAGCGCGGCGCCGAGGCTGTGCCCGGTCAATGTTATGCTGAGAGGCTCGTTGCCGTAGGATTGAAGCAACCGCGCAATCTCTTGGCGTAACATTTGTTGCAAGCTCGGGATTAAGTCGGTTCCTGAAGTGTATAAGCTCAAAAATCCACTTTCGACCATTGGCTCACAGTTGTCCAGACCTGAGTTATTAGGGCTGGACGGAAGCTGGGTGAGAGTGGCTCGAAGATTTTCAAGCCACTCCAAGCACGTGGCGGTCCCTCTAAAGGCAATCACTACGTCCCGTCTTCCAAGCCTTGCAATTTCCTCCTTGTCTTGACAGACCGCCACGTAGCCAATCCAGCTGGACTGCGTTGCCACCCAGCTCGGCGCCTTTTCTATCCAGCTTGGAAGCTGGATTCCCGACGTGGCACGTAAATTTTTTGTAATCCGGTAGCCAGTTCCCGGAAGCCCGGATTTTTCAAACAATGAGGCTTTTGAGTACTTGCATGTTGCGTAAAAATTGGAATCTGGATCAAATTCAAACGCCTTGTATGCGGCATCGACAAACTGACCATACCGGATAATCTCACCCCGTAAATTGTCGTCTAGAGGGTCGAGAAGGTTTTCCCAGTTGTTGAAGCCTTGGTAATCCATCCAACTTTTGCGAACGGGTTGTTTACCGGCGGTGGGGTTGGTAGTTATGGGGGTGACAGGGGTGAGTGCTAGGGAGCTAATGTCAACTGGGTTTAGCAAGTGCTGCCAGTTGGGAAGGTTGTGAGTCAAGGTCATGTGTTTGGGGTTTAGAGTTGGTAATTGAGTGAGGGTGCATGAGGTGATTGTTGCCTTGTGTGAGAAGGGTCTGATAGAAAGCTTCATTGTGATCGGTTTGTGAGAAGTTCAGAGAGAGCTAGCTCTTCACTGAGTCTCTCACTTTGTAAGTGGGTGCCAATTTGTAGTTGCATTTCGAAGGAGCTAGGGATGGTCCTTTTATAATAACAAAAAGTAGAGCCTGTGTATGGAGAGAGAGAGAGAGAGACAGAGAGAGAGTTGGTATGACGAAGAGACATTAAAGAAGCTGAAAGTGTTTCACACTTGTACTTTAAAAGAGGAGAGAGAACTTCAACATATAGGTCCACTTTTGAGAGAAATTTTTCCACGGTCCAGCTCATTAGCTGACCTGAAGTTTCACCCATAATGACTTGACATCTGGACATATTTTTCACAGAACACGCCGTTTAATAATTAAAAAATATATATATATTGGAGTTTGGGCCCCACTAGTCTCTTCTTCATCTTTCCCTTCTTCAGGAAAGGCCTTTCATCACTACAGCACCGCCCTTCTCTCTTCCCCTCCATCTCTATGCACACCAGCAACCAAGCAATCTCCGACCAAAGCGTAACCACCACCTGCATCCGAACGTCCGCTACTACCACCACCAAGATCACCCACTCGATGTTGACGCCTTCCACCAAACAACCACATCATGCCCACCACTACGAACACCCACCCGAAACTCAAGTCTTTATCTCCCAATTGAAATATGAATTTGATACCATCTTCTTCTATAGTCTTTCCCAACTGAAATATGATTTTAAAAGAGATGGCATAATTTTGAAATTAATTGTTGAGTTATAATTTTGAATAATGTAAATGCAAAAATCTTGGATCCTTTCGTTGGAGATTGCTTGGTTGCCGGTGTGCATGGAGAAAGGGAGAGGAAGAGAGAAGGTTGGCCGGTGTTGAATTCATAAAAAGCCTTTCAGTTTCCCGAAGAAGGGAGATAGGTAGGAAGGAGTGGGTCCAAGCCCCAATATGTTTTTTTTTTTTTTTTTTTTTTTTTTTTTTATCTTTAAATGGTGGGTTGGTGTTAAAATATGTATAGGTGTCAATTTAAAGTTAGTGGAACTCCAAGTCAGCTAATGAACCCGGAACCTAGAAAAATTTCTCCACCTTTGAATTGGCGGGGAGCAATGAAAAGGTAAGGTACTTTATTAGAGAAAGGTAGGGAGATGAATGATATATATGTTGGTATATGAAATCTAACACAACGCGTTGGTTTGTCATGTAGTATTAGGATAAGACATAAGTATCTTACTCATTACATTTAAGTAGTTCATTTTTCCTATGTAAATTACAATTTTATTTGTGTGTAACATTTTCCTTTTGACTTTAATGAGTGTTGGCGGGTTTTTGTGTCGAAGGCTTTGATGGGCTTGTGTTGTAAAGAGATGAGCTAAAACCTTCACGTTCCCGTTTCTGAGTTAGCATGGACTAGGTCCAAAGCATCCCAAAGGAAAAGCGAGTTCTAGAGAATGCTTTGTTGTTCTTCCACTGTAGAAATGAAAAAGAATATGTTTGCCACAATACCTTTCTCTGTTATTGATAGAGGAATATAAACAGCAGTAATTTCTACAATTATGTTTAGAGACCTATAATCTAAATTAACAATACAAGACAGAAATCAACTAATAAAAGGGTTAATCAATTACATATTCGCACAGCTAATTATACCCCCAAATACATGGGATATCATTGACTTTCCAACTCTCCCCCTCAAGTTGGATATTGAATGTCAAAAACACCCAACTTGCGTAAGATTCCATTGAATGCAACTTCACCCCAAGGCTTTAGTAAATACATCTGCAAGTTGCTGAGATGATCCGGTGTGCTTAGTTACCATTGAACCATCCTGCACGTTGTCCCTAACAAAGTGACAATCTATCTCAATGTGTCGAGTGCATTCATGGAAGACAGGATTGGCGGCTATATGTAGGGCAACCTTATTATCACAATAAAGTGTAACACGTTTAAGATAAGGCAACTGTAAGGCAACCGTAATACTCGTAGCAAATCACGCAACCAAGATAATCCATAACATGTCCCTGCCATTGCGTTGTATTCCGCTTCTGCGAAGAAAAGTGAAACGGTCTTCTGCCTCTTTGTTCACCAAGAAATCGATGAATCTCCCAGAAAAATACAATAACTAGTTATCGAACGTCTTATAGTTGGACAACCAGCCCAGTCTGAGTCACAATAGGCCTGAAGTTTTAAATTACTTTGAGATGGAATGAAAGCCCTTGTCCAGGAGTATTGTTAAGGTATCTCAAAACGCGAAGCGCTGCCTCCATGTGAGGTTTTCTTGGCTCATGCAGAAACTGGCTAAGCACTGCATACATAATGTCGTGTCTAGTAATGGTTAAATAAATTAACCAGCATGCTAACCTTCTGTATTTTGCTGGATCAATAAGCAAATCGCCCTTATTAGATAACTTCAAATTTTGCTCCATAGGAAAAGTAGTTGGCGTGCTCAAGTAAGCCTCCATCTTTAAGTATTTCAAGGGCGTATTTTCGCTGAGAAATATTGATTCCCATCTTGGAACGAGACACCTCGATGCCCAATAAGTGTTTGAGGTCACCAAGATATGTGATTCGAAGACGAGAGTGAAGGAACTGCTTAAGATAAGTGATAGCAGCGACATTGTTTCTGGTGATCACTATGTCATCAACATTTATCAACAATGCAGGGAATGATGTTCCTTTCTTCCGTGTACGAGTATTTAGTATATTATTATAATATTCGTCGCTACGAATGCGTGGCAGAAGAGTAACAATATTTGGACCTAAAATAAAGTTTTTACGGGCTTTGAATTCAAAGGTATTTTCATAAATTCGACCCGTCTCCGGAGAACTTTATTGGTTGTTAAGAGTTAGTAGGAACCAGGGGGTATTTTCTTCTCCCTTCCTTTCCCTCCGCGCCTTTTTGGGGATGGGACTCTCACTCTCTCTTGGTTATTCCTCCACCGACACACAACACCAATACCACCATGATTTCAAAATCATCGACGAATCGAGTTTCTAAAATCACCATCATCTTCCTCTCGCAGCCACAGGTTCAACAATAGTTTCCGTTTCTTGAACTTCGAAGTTTGGACACCGTTGCACAAAGCTCCGTCACGGGGCTTTTTTCCTGGTGGAGATAAGGCTTAAAACCATTTTCTTTGTGTTCGTCTCGTCGTGTACATGAATTTTCATTTATGGATTGCATGGTTTGGTTGAGAATCGAGTGAGAATGAAGCCGGGAATATTCAGAGAATTTTTTGGCAAATTTTGCAGGATCCGATGAGTTTTCCGGTGGCTCGGGTCCTCTCCGACGGCTCAACTCAGCTCGCGTCAACGTTGACGGTTGAATTTTTTCGATTTTTGGCTGGGACCCCCAGATGTTATTTCAACGCGTTGAATCCAAATCCACACTCCGTTTCTTCAAATTTGATCATTTGAGCACCGTTCCATAATTGACCGCCATTTGAATTTATAATAGGCGGAGATTCCACCGTTTGATCGTTATGAAGAAACTCATAGATCGGAAATTTGATGTGCATATCTTTCAGAATGAGAATAATTAGGGTGATTGACTTTAATAGAAACCATTTTATTGAGGGTTGACTTAGGGCCAACATGTTCAAATAATTCTCGAATATTGACGTTTGTATCACTAGAGGTCTAACAAACTTAGTGGCCAAAATCTTCCCATTGTCACTCTTATTTAAGTGAGACATTTATTTCTGCTAGGTATGATATTCAAATGTTTAAGAAGTAAATGTTGAAAATTTTTCGTATGAAGGAACAACTACGATTGGCTTGAACCTTTTACAAGGTACGTAGACATTCTAACTTGAAAGTCTTAAGATTAAATAAACATTAAATATTTTATTAGTCTCGAAATTCAGAATAAGACATTATTGTGTCTCGGTCTAGATACAAACTTTACTAGATTTTTCATGTGGGTGTTGGAATTTTTTCTTGATGTGTAGCGGTTTCAAATATTAAGTGGGCTTAGGTAAATATGATTTTAGTTACGTTTATGGGGAAAATAGATTTTATGAATTAGAATTAGACCTTATAGTATATGATCGTATAATTCAGCTTATACGTGTATGACATATATACTCAACTTGTCTACAAACATGATATCCAACTTACACATGTATGATATATCCTCAACTTGTTTGCGAATATGATATCCAGTTTACGCGTATATGATATATATATATATATATATATATATATATTTAGCTTGTCTACGGGCATAGTATTCAACTTACACGTATATGGTTATATTATTCAGCTTGTCTACGAACATGGTATTCAACTTACATCTATATGGTTATATATTTAGCATGTCTACAGACTTGGTATTCAGTTTATACGTGTATGGTTATATATTCATACGAACATGGTATTCAGCTTACACGTATATGGTTATATTAATTATCCAGCTTGTCCATAATATAGACATGGTATTCAATTTACAAGTGTATGATATACTCTCATCTTGCCATTATGTCGAGATTACTTCGTAATGACATGGTTATATAATTATATTCTCATTTGACATTAGCTCGAGATTAGGCGATAATGATATAATTACATAATTATATTCTCAATTTGTGATTGCCTAAAGATTACTCGGCAATGACATGATTATATTATCCAGCTTCCGCTAGTTATGGTTAGTGGATAATATTGTATGCCATGCCACTGGTGAGTATCAGTTCTCTATATATGTATCTATTAGTTCTCAGTGCATACATGATTCAGTAGGCGTAGCAGTCCTCACATTTGGCGTTGAAGCCTCTTCCCAAAGCTCTAAGGGTGCGTTTGTTTGCCCTCACTAGCTATCACTGGACTAGACTGGACTAACACTTAGTCCAGTCTCGTGTTTGGTACTGGCAGGGACTAGTTTTAATGAGATTAGATGGGACTCGCAAGGACTAGGGACCTCGCTAGGAGGTCTTAGCGAGACCCCCCAAAATGCTTCGGACTACTAAGACCGTCTCTTACGTTCGCCTTCAACTGGTTTTGACGGAAACAAGTCCAAGAAATCCAAGTCTATCTGGAATTTCTACAAGTGAAGTCGGAACGGCCATGACAAAGACTTCGAAGAGGGTCATGTAGCCCCACAAGAAATCTAAGCGTTCCAACCCCAAGCCACCGTTGTCTTTCACTCCCCCAACTCCACAAACCCCGACTCCCCACCAGTTACCTCACCAAGCCTCTGAGAATTGCAAAAATCCCAAATCTGGGAATTGCAAAAATACCATATTTGGGAATTGCAAAACACCCAAAGAGAAGGGCAAGAGGTGGAAAGGGAAAGAAAAGGTTTGACAAAGCTTGAAATTGGGAGAAGAAAAAGGAAAGGGAGAGAGAGAGGACAGAGATGCAGAGTAGAGTTTAATTCGAGGGAAACGATGGGATACTGAAAGGAAAGATACATGGAGTGGAGAGAGGGTGAGTGAGAAAAAAAAAATTGTAGATTAATAATTGTAAAATATTAGTAAATATGAATTAAAATTTGAAAAACAATTGAATTTCAAAAAAAAAAGAAAAAAAAAAAGAAAAAGGTTCATGTCTTAGTCCGACACTGCACCAAACGCTTCACTAAGCTAATCCAGCTTAGTCTAGTCTAAGCCAGTCCAGCTTAGTCTAGTCTAAGCCAGTCCAGCTTAGTCCTTAAAGTTAGTCCAGTCCGAGACAGTCCGGTGCAACAAACGCACCCTAAGTCTCTAATACATTCTTACTATGTTATCTACTCAGCTTTACTAGTAAAACCCATGTTTTGACAATTATGCTCTGAACATATTACGAGGCATGTAATAGAAGGTTAGAGAACCATGAAGTGTGGCCCCTCGGGTTATGTGGATATAAATATCACTTGCATGTGTTTTAATTTGGGCTTATCCCTATTTTATGGGAAGTTCTGCTGAATTTTCGATAGATTATATTAGTTGATATTTTTAGTTATGACTTCATGTCTATAATGACTTTGTCGCCCATCTGAGTGATGGCCAGCACACCTCGATTTCGGTGCCTACTATATATCAGGTTGTGGTGTGTCATCCAAGCCCACGATGCCCTGCTTCCTTTCTTTGCTTACAAGAATGAGGTGTTAGGAAAATATCTACATTTAAGGACTCTAGCCTATAAGCAGTCTGGTTCATGAATGAGACGCCAACATTGCTTCGCAATTAAAGCTAGATTAAACTCCTGTAAGCTTCTACAACCCAACCCATCTTCTTGTTTTGGCAATCCCAGATATTCCTAACTCACCAATGCATTCTCCTTTTTCTCATTTCTTTAACCCCAAAAATTTTTTGCTAACATGGAATCCAAAATCTCTACAAATCGCTAACATGGAATCAAAATCTCTACAAACCGACAGTAGGAATTTGACCTGGTACCGCCTGAGCCACCTCTTTGATAAGAACTTATATGCCCGCTTGTGAAAGCAAATTTCGTAACCCTGAAGTTTCCTCATTAAGGGGGTGTAGTCAAATGAGGATTTTAAATGATTTTAAAAATACTTTAGAATCATGGTGTAGTCAACTAGGATTTTAAAAGATATTAAAAGAATCCATTCAAATACAGGGATAGTCAATTAAAGGATTTTAAAAGACTTTAGAATCTTGACGTAGTCAACTGAGATTTTAAAGGATTTTTATAAAGTCCATGCAAATCTATAGGTATTAAAAAATTCCTAGATTTTGAAGGATTTCTTTCAATAAGAGATTTTGTAGGATTTGAGAATGGATTATAAGCGTAACAAAATCCTACCTCCACCCCTAGGATTTCTTTTCAACCCCTTTGCTCTATCCCTCTCTCTCTCCATTCTGCAACTCGATCTTTCTTTCTCACTCTCTGTTTTCTTTCAGACATGGAACCTGCCAACCTGATTTCTTTTCACGTTCATCTGTCACTGTCCCAGATGCAAACTTGAATTTTTTGAATTGTACAATACTTTTTGAAATTTGTATTTCCTTTATTTTGGACTGTGTAATAGTATTTCTTGTAATGCTTTGATGGGAAGTGTTAATAGCTACTAGCAGTTCTTGTAATGATTATGTGTTCTATCTGAATGTGTTAATTTTTTACCATGTTAATTGAACTCTTGGAAATTACTACTAAGAATCTTATTGTCAATTCAAGCTTTCTGTTCTTTTTCGTGTAATCATGTTAGCGTAAGAGTGCTAGCATCTTCCAAAGCTTATTTATATTGGTAACTGTACTTAGACTGAATAACACATTATGAACTAATCAATTGTTGAGGAAAAAATGGTTAATTTTGAGACATTTGATTTAAGAAGCACTACTTGTTTTGATTAGTTAAGATTATTTTTCGTAAAGAAATCACAATTCAAATGATAAAGGGAAAGATAAGACATATTTGATTAGTTTATACTTCTATATCAATATACATATGCTTATGTCTTTTTTAGATTGTGCACTGAGAAAAGAATTTATGACATTTATGTTGTAGGAGTCAAAAAAGAAATCCTAAGAAATCCATAAAAGAAATCCATACAAATCCATAGAAATCCATAATAATCTGTCAAAATCCATATGGAATTGTAGAATCTATTAAAATCCTTTGAAATCTGTCACTCAAAAAAGTCCATTAAAATTATCTGAAATCCAAATTGACTACACCCCTTAAATTTTCTTTAACATATGTCAAAGCTTCTCGCTTTGACCTCCCCCAAATTGTCGGCATATCGAGATAATTCCCCGAGTCTTCAACCCTTGGCATCCCCAAAATTTCGCATAGTTCTTCACCAAGGCCATTAGAATTGTTTGCATTGAAATAAACGCTGAATTTCTGTAAATTCACCTTCTGTCCCAACACTGAACAATAGGCATTCAACAACTTGATAAAATTCTTGTAGTTCTGTTTGGACCCCAAAATTCCACCATCGACCCGAGTAATCGAGGCCGTTGAGTAAGCGTACTTCCACACTGTCGATGAATTTGTGAAGATAATTTTATTAATATTAAAAGATAACATTATGATTTTTATCATAATTATCTCTTAATAATGATTTATCTTGACATTTTCATGTGAAAATAATATATCTCCAAGCTAGCAAACAGGCGGCACAATTCAAGATAATTCAAGTTGATGTTGATGTGGATGTTTGGCATATAGGTGTGTGGTTGGATCAGTTTTTGGTTAACAGATATGCACGGCATCAGATAATGAAGCATGCAGAACAAGATGATATTATGAGGTCATTTGGAACTACTAATGGGATTGGATTCTGAACAGATTATTATCCATTTAAATATGGTGATAATTAAAAATGAATTTAATATTCATAGGGTCAGGATGCATGCGGCAGTTTTGGTAAAAGATGATGAGAGCCTAGGAAAGCTAGGTTTTTGGTGATGATGTGGTGATGTGATAAGCCTAGGATTTGATGGTGATGGAGTTATGATAGGAAGCCTAGGTAGGCTAGGTCTTTGGTCATGATGGGATAAACCTAGATGAGTTTTCATTTGAAAAGTCAGCCACACGGATCATATTTCATTCTGCATAGAGTTGCAGTGGGACTCCACAATTATCTAGTCGTGTCAAGCAAATATCAACACTATAAATACAGAGCTGCATCTTCAGTTTGATGACCTCCAATTCAACACACAATTGCCCTGCACAAAACCTCTCAAACCTCTTCAGATTTTTTTTAATTTTATTTTATTTTTCCCGCCAACACACCTTCAGTTTAGATAAATAACACTGTGAAGGCAACCGGCGAACATCTTCAGTTTGGATAAACAACGTTGTTGCTGTAAAATCAGCCATTCCCGAAGCACTTTCAGTTTGGATAAACAGCACTGCGTCGAGGCCGACTGGTTATCTATCCAAGTCTTGGTCGAGAAGGATTTTCGAATCCTTGTTGGCAGAGGTCATCTCATTAGCCTTCTCGGCGAAGTGAGGTGTTACCAGGTTACTACATTCGGCACCCTAAGAGCCGAATTTGATAATGAATTTCGCAGAACTAGCAGCCTTGTCTTCAGGCTTGAGAATCCAAAGGCCGAGATTTGTTCCTTCCTCGACCGCAATCGCAAGATCAAGAAGTCAGTAGCGCACTCAACGTAACATCAACAAATTTTACTCCTTGGCCGAGCTCGGCCGACGAGTTGGCACGCCTGACATTCAACTGAAGGACGTAGTTAGCTTATTAGTTACTCAGCCTGCGCGCCACGTAGGCTTTGTAATTTTTAGAGTCAACATTTTGGCACGCCCAGTGGGACACAGTGCTAAAACTACGAAGTTCATATGATATATTAAGATTCCAATCCGGCTCAACGTAGCCGATTGGACGAGCTCCTAGAGGAATTGAAAAAACACAATAAGGAACGAAAAAGATCTTTGGAAGTGGAAAAAATTCTTCGTTGCCATACAGAGATGCAAAAGTCATTCGCTTACATGTTGAGAATAAAAGCTCATGTTACTCTGCAAGAGCAATAGGTAAATGAAGACAGGGCTCGATTTAATACCTGGCTGGATGGAAAATATTTTCTTTACGTTTTCGACTACAAATTGATTCCATCTGAGGAATGGTTGGTTGAAAAGACCAGAGGGCAATTTTCCGCTCCGATCGTAATTAGACATCGGCCTAAGAAAATTGTTACTTTGGCCGAAGAACAAAGGCCACCTATTTTTTCGGTCGAGACTGAAAATATGGTCGGCCAAGAAGAAAAACCTAGGCCATCTATTTTTTCGATCGAGGCTGCAAGTGTGGTAAGAGAAAATGTTCAAGTTTCTGAGCCAAAATTTGACTCAGAAAATAATTCGTCAGAAAAGTGTTCCAATGACGAACAAGACCAATTCATGGTTTCAGTTGAACAAACCACGCCAATTGACATGGTTATTGGTGAGAAAGCTGATATAGAGAAATCCCATTTGGCTAAATTGTTTGAATTAAAAGCCGAAATTATGCCTGGGGGGCATAATAATTGTTCAACACATTCAATAGCCGAAAATGAAAAATTTTTCGCCAAGTTACAAATATTTGGAGAAAATCCTTTATTCGGCTTAAAGCGAAATCAATTTGAAAATGTTGATATCAAAAGATCTCGACTTGGAATGAAGCATCGATGGCCTCCTCCTTTTCATGGATCAGCCATTTTTATTCCTATATATTAGATTTCAATTTTTTATGTATTTTCTTATCCATCTGGCTGTTTGAGCCGATGCATAAGAAAGTAGGGGGCAACAAGCATCCTGACCACGGACTAAAAAAAAAAAATATATATATATATATATATATATAAAGTTAGCATACATCAGGATGCCATTACCAAGAAGGAAGGTAGTAGGCTTCAACCTATGAACGTGTGGTAACAGGTGGGGAGTCATGACCAGTTCCAAGTTATGTTAGAATATCATTGGTAAAGATTAAAGGTTTGTCGATACCAGTTCCAAGTCATGACAAGATGATGCGGCAATCTAGAAGATAATGTGTTCAGTTTAAAAATTGTTTCTAGCCGAGCCAATTTTGGACTTATAAGTCTATTTGGTAAAATCGGCGGTTATTGCCGAGAAAGATTATTCGCCACATGCTGCGTATAAGAAGATAAAAGCCGTGTTGTAATTTTTGGCAAGCCACTGATGGATTTCCTTAAAACTGAATGATGGTGGTTTTGATGGTGTTACTTCCGCCATGGTTCTCGAAGTCGGCTCATTTTTCTCGACCCCATATGGTTCACTCACTTTTATTAGTCCCTAACATATATACACACACACGCACATGCCGAGCTCGGCGAGGTATTATTAGCGAGTGCTGGTGCTCCACCATGGGGTCGTTCGACCTGCTAGTGCTCGACCATGGGGTCATTTGGCCTACCATGTATATATATATATATATATATATATATATATATACATACAGAGATGTTGCCGAGGGATATCCCGTGCGGCATCAAATCATTTGTTGATATTCAGGACAAGCCCCTCGAGATATGGTTCAGGCAATCCCGTCCTCTACCTATGGATACATATATATGTATGTATGTATGTATCTATATATATATATATATATATATATATGCCAATTGCATGGCCGACAAGTCTTATCAGGCAATGACATATATATATAGATACATATATATATATATATATGTATATATATGTATCTATATATATGTATCTATATATATATCCAGAGTACCAGTAGAAGCAGTGGGCAAGAGTCCTCGAGACTTTGGCCTCATTTGGTTTTTCTTCCACGTGAGCTAGCCTTCTCATTCGGTGATGTAGTGATTCGGTGGAATTTTTCCAGGAACCTTGCTTCAAATACAAGTCCATCTGGGGACTCTTTAACAGCATCACATGTTATTCTTTGGTTGAGAAAGAATTTATGACTAGAGCAAATGGTCTTTGTTGCAAAACAAATGATAAGAGAAAATTCGGCTGGGATCCCTCTAATGGAGATTTGGCCGAATAAAAGAAAATTTGGCGAGCTCAGCAAGAAGCATTATGGGGCGTTTTTGTTGGGCGAAGTCGATTTGTCACAATTCGGCCCAGGCAGGCTGAGCTACCCCCCAGTTCTTCTCGACCTCGACACAATTTACCCTCAACTCTCCAAATTTTTCTCGACCTCGGCAGCCGAGAGTTGTGGCATTTCTCTCCGTTTTTGCTCTCTGCTATCCACTGCAGTTTTTCTGCCATCACAA
The DNA here is from genome assembly GCF_041283825.1 of Pyrus communis. Classification (NCBI taxonomy): domain Eukaryota; kingdom Viridiplantae; phylum Streptophyta; class Magnoliopsida; order Rosales; family Rosaceae; genus Pyrus; species Pyrus communis. Next base: position 9,279,511 of record NC_142571.1, read on the forward strand.
ATGGGCTGCTGAAAACAAATGGTATCCATCCAAACCAAAGGCCACGGAATGAGCCAGAGGATTCTCCTGGTTGGATTTTCCACCTTAACAGTGATGTGGACAGGTGGTTGCAGATTTTTTCAACAAAAATGGTTTTACCATTTTCTTTTTTGGTACAAGTGAAAAGTTAGTAGGAGTTGTCTAGTTGTCTTCGGTGATGAGACGTTGGTAGTAATTCAAATTCAAGAGCAGCGAGGACGCCTATTGATACTCGACCAACTGCCGACTCCCCTTGTGCTCTCCGTTATCACTGGGGGTGAAAGAAACGGCAGTCTTGGCTCATTTTGCTTAAAGAATGAAACATCAACCAATATGCCGCAGCAAATTCGAGAGTTCATTGCCTTTACAAGCCATTTTGGGTGCTATTTGAAGGATTCGTTTGGCGAAGTTGTTCTTGGCTGAGTTATGTTTGTACTCGGTGAACAAATATTATTTGCGTGGTTGGTGGGTATGAAGTTTTGACCAAGGTCATTGGCTAAAAGATTTATATACAAATTCCGATCAGCTTATGTGGAGCTTTTGTATAACTTAGATCAACGAACTTGTTCTTCTCACCTCAGGCAGGTTCAAGGACGTTATCAATTCGGCAGAAGTACTCAGTAGTGGCCAAGTTCAACTGCAAAATGCTTAGTTTCCTTAACCATTCGGCTTACGAGCCGAAACTCCAGAAAACTGGAGGGCAATGTTTGGACCCAAAATTGCACTATCGGCCCGAGTAACGAGGCCGTTGAGTAAGTGTACTTTCACACTGTCGATGAATTCGTGAAGATAATTTTATTAATATTAAAAGATAACATTATGATTTTTATCATAATTATCTTTTAATAATGATTTATCTTGACATTTTCATGCGAAAAATAATATATCTCCAAGCTAGAAAACAGGCGGCACAATTCAAGATAATTCAAGTTGATGTGGATGTTTCGCATATGGGTGTGTGGTTGGATCAGTTTTTGGTTAACAGATATGCACGACATCAGATAATGAAGCATGCAGAATAGGATGATATTATGAGGTCACTTGGAACTACTAATGGGATTGGATTCTGAACAGATTATTATCCATTTAAATATGGTGATAATTAAAAATGAATTTAATATTCATAGGGTCAGGATGCATGCGGCAGTTTTGGTAAAAGATGATGAGAGCCTAGGAAAGCTAGGTTTTTGGTGATGATGTGGTGATGTGATAAGCCTAGGATTTGATGGTGATGGAGTTATGATAGGAAGCCTAGGTAGGCTAGGTCTTTGGTCATGATGGGATAAACCTAGATGAGTTTTCATTTGAAAAGTCAGCCACACGGATCATATTTCATTCTGCAAGTTAGAGTTGCAGTCGGACTCCACAATTATCTAGCCATGTCAAGCAAATATCAACAGTATAAATATAGAGCTGCATCTTCAGTTTGAGGACCTCCAATTCAACACACAATTGCCCTGAGCAAAACCTCTCAAACCTCTTGAGATTTTATTTTATTTTATTTTCTTCTTCCCGTCGACACACCTTCAATTTGGATAAACAGCACTGTGAAGGCAACCGGCGAACATCTTCAGTTTGGATAAACAGCGCTGATCCCGTAGAATCAGCTGTTCCCAAAGCACCTTCAGTTTGGATAAACAACACTACATCGAGGCCGACTGGTTATCTATCCAAGTCTCGGTCGAGAAGGATTTTCGAATCCATGTTGGCAGAGATCATCTCATTAGCCTTCTCGGCGAAGTGAGGTGTTACCAGGTTACTACATTCGGCACCCTGAGAGCCGAATTTGATATTGAACTTCGCAGAACTAGCAGCCTTGTCTTCAGGCTCGAGAATCCAAAGGCCGAGATTTGTTCATTCTTTGGCCGCAATCGCAAGATCAAGAAGTCAGCAGCGTACTCAACACAACATCAACAAATTTTACTCCTCGGCGAAGCTCGGTTGACGAGTTGGCACGCCCCGCATTCAACCGAATGACGTAGTTAGCTTATTAGTTACTCGGCCTGCGCGCCATGTAGGCTTTGTAATTTTTAGGGTCAACAAGTTCTATTGAGTAGCTTGTAAGAAAATGAAAGTGACATCTACAAAAAGCAAGGGAGTTGATTTGAATTCCTTGGACATAATCCATCTCAATGGTTTTATGAATCAACGAAGATAAAAATTCGCTAACTAGTAAGAATAGATATGATTGACAGTGGATCCCCTTGACGCAACTCCCGAGATGGTTGAAATTTGCGACCTGAATTCCCATTAATAATAACAACAAAATCCACTAATCTAACACATTCACCAACAAGTTATTTCAAAATCCGTGAAAACCTATCCTTACCACCACAACCTCTAAAAAAATATCACTCGATTCGATTATACACCTTACTCATATCCAGTTTGATCCCAACTCCAATTTTCTTCTTGTTTTCCTTAATTTGAGAAAATGGAAAACTTTGTGAGCGGTGAGAATATTATCCTGAATTTATTGTCCATTTACAAAAGCAATTTGCATTAGAGAAATCAAATCATGTAACAAAGGCCTAAGTAGATTGGCAAGAACTTTAGATAACACCTTGTATGAGTAGTTGCATCGACTGATTTGCCTGGACTAATCAACCTCCTCTGGATTCTGGATTTATGGTACCAATACTATGAGTGGAATTAACTTTCCTGGGGCTGGACACTCCATTTATGAAATCCTAAGTCATTCCTCAAACTTCCTCAGAAATAATAACCCAATAAGACTGATAAATCATTCATTGAAAACCATCTAACCATGGTGCCTTTAAGCCTCCCATTTGAAAGAATGTCTCCTTAATCTCTTGACCTGTAATCTGGCATAGGAGACTATAGTTCATCTCAGTTCTAACAGATAGCTCAATGCATTCAAAAATTACTCCCCAGTCCCAAGGCCCCTTGGTAGTAAAAAGGCTTGCGATGTGATCTTCCACAATACCTAGGTGCGTTTGTGTAAAGGACTATCTCTGATTTGACTAGCTTCAGAGGCTAAGCTGGACTAACTTAGAATAGACTAAATTGAACTAATTTAGTGAAGCATTTGATGTAACATTGGACTAAAAACAAGATTATCAAGGAACTTTAAAATTATATTTATTATTTAATCTATATCAATAAAAATTTATTATTAATTCTATTTTTTTTCTTTTGTTTGTGGACCCTCCTCTTTCTCTCGAGAAATATCAATCCTCTTTACCAGAATCAACCCAATTCAGACACACAAATCTCTTTTCCTTCATGAACCACGCTTTCATGGAATTCCCATCTGCAGAGAATTCCCATTGGCAGAAAATCACATTTCAAAATCCCCAATTCCTACTAATGCCATTCCATTTTCTTTCGTTCTCTCTCTTAACTTTTTCACCAACCAAACACCTTGAAAATTCCCAATAACTAACTACTCACCTTATATGTCACATAGATTGAGATCATAGTTGGCTAAATTTTTGCGACGGAACACAGCTTGTGGGAGAATCAGCGGAAGCGAGTGTTTGGCAAGGGAGAAAATTTAGGACGTTTGTGAGGTTGAGAAAGCGATGTGTGTGTGATCTGGGATAGCCAATGAGCCATCTTTGGCATGTTTGGGTCAACACAGATGGCGGAAAACCCCAAATTGGGGCTGGGTTTGAGGGACAGTGGAGATCGGCGAGAGTTGTCTCTGATTTGGTCACTGAAGAAGGTGACCGCAGTTGCTAATCATGTAGACTGGGCCGCTGCTTGCAGACGAGGGAGATGGGACTAACAATCCCGTTGTTATTGGAGGGTCTCTCTAATACCTCCTATTGAGGGACTTAGTCGAGGAGTCCTCCTTTATCCTATTATTAAACTTAGTTATGCTTATAACAAACACATGCTTACACTAATATCTAACTCAATTCAGTCCAGTAAAACTTAACGAGGCCAAACAATCGCGCGCGTAATGTCCTCACTGCATTTAGATCCTCTTTGTTTTGTGGTTTCTTCCTTTGTGGTTGGTGGGCCCATTCCCAGTTTATTAAGAGGTAAAGAAGGCATTTTCGAAGGAAAGGGAAGAAAAATAACACTATTTATCAAATATAGCAAAAAATTAACTCTTAATTTAAAAAATATCACTTTTTATAAAAACTTTCAAATATATCCAAAATTTCACTTAAATATACACAAATACCCTCAAATTTAACAATTACATAAATTAAGGGCTTTTTAGCTTTTGTCACCTCAAGCTCTGGTCCAACTTCACCTTTACTTCTACACTCCACTACCACAACCCTATCCCCTTCGACCCCCTCATCACCGACATTGAGCGTTGCCGTGGATACCACAAGTGGGAGCAACAACATAATTTCAATCATGTCTTCAAAGCCTTTTTTCTTACTAATATCATTTTTAGTTTTAAATATAAAAACAGTTTTTAAAGTTAATCCACATGTCGTTATATGATTGTATTTGTGAGACTCACGTGGCACCACATTATCACACTAATAGAGCAATTGACAGATTTTTCACGAAAAAACTAAAATGATCATGATGGACAAATTCAAAGAAAGACTAAAATGATTAACGATAAACAAATTCAAGAACACTACTACTGATTATCATTAATTGTTAAAGACCAGATAAAGGAGTTATGTCAATATCACGAATCATTTTGGCTAAAAATATTTTAATTTATTTGATTGTTAAATTTGAGGGTATTTATGTGTATTTAGGTGAAATTTTGAATATATTTAAATTTTTTTATAAAAAGTGATGTTTTTAAAATTAAAAGTTAATTTTTAGCTATATTTGATAAATTCTTGAAAAGTAAAACCCTTGTTCGGATTCAGTTGCTGATAAACCCAAGTGGGTAAGGTTGTGTGATACAAGCCTCAAACTCAGAGAGCGGAGCCGGCCATGGCTATCCTCGCTCTCCCACTAGTCATCTCCTTTCTCAAGCCCCACGCTTCCCGCCTCCGCCTCCTACGCCCCGGCAACCCCAATAATCCTACCTGTCTCTACAACCCACTCTGCCACCGCCACTGCCGCCGCTTCACGAAAACCACCGTCTCCGCAGTTAGTACCTCCGCGGTTCCACAGCACGACTCGTCCACAAACCCCAATGATGAGCCCCGGAAAGCCTCCGTCCTTACTTTCCAGCAAGCCATTCAGCGGCTCCAGGTCTCACTCTTCAGTCCAAAGTCGTTTCCTTTTCACTCTGTGTTGCCAATTGCTTGTTATTTGCTTGATTAATTTTGTTGGGTAATCTCAGTTTTCATGCTTTGATATTCCATTGATTGCATTGTCGTTTTCTACTTTGTAGGAATATTGGGCTTCAGTTGGATGTGCCATAATGCAATGCAGCAACACAGAGGTAATGATTAGTGCTTAACTTTTTCACTTGGGTTTACTTATAAGGTTATGCTTTGTTTAATTCTTTCCCTTTTAGTTGTTGCTTTATTTGGAGAAATGTGTTTTTCTGTGCTGAATTATAGCCTCTGATCCGCAAAGTGCACCTTTCGCCCTACTGTATGTTCAAAATTGTGTTTTGCGTGTTGTTCTTTATCAAATTGGACTGAAAAGTAATTTTTCCCTTTTTTTGTTTTGATAAGTAAAAAACTCGTGATTAAGAAGAAGAAAGGTTCGCCAGGTGGACGGGGAATGCTGCAAAACTTAATGGGCAAAATAAGCACATATTTCTCTTATAGTTGTTTAGGTGGTTTGAGGCACTAAGCATCTTAGTTTTTGTCTGGCTATCCCAAATTTATGCCTAGTTACATATTTTTCTTACTGTGGCTTTGGTTATTGATCAGGTTGGAGCTGGGACTATGAATCCCTTGACATTCTTAAGGGTTCTTGGTCCAGAACCATGGAATGTTGCGTAAGTATGCGTAAGTTTGTAAATTACTACAGTAACATATATTCGGAGGACTACGGTATTGATTTCCCTGATGTGTGGGGTTATCTGGTCATAGTCATATTTATTACATTGCCGTAAGTTTCCTTTACCAACTTGGCCTTATAGAGTGTTACCTACCCACCCATATAAACCCTATCAGTTCTTATGTGGGATTCTTGTTCTTAACCTTCTCCACAACTCAAACACTTTATGCCCTCATTGTGGTTGGAGCGTCTGTCTACCCACCCCATCAGCGGGGGATCAGTTATCTATGTGGACCCTCTGTATAGACGATTTGTGCGATATTGGATAAGGAACTAGTCCTGTCGTGATCTTAATATCACCGGTTGTGAGCTTACTGTGCTACCTAAAGTACGAACCAAAGTGATAGGTGTCTACCCACCCTTATGAATCCTATATCGAATCTGTTGTGTCAATGGCTAGACTCCATGAGTGATAGGTGTCCCCTTCTCCGATGTGGGATTCTCTTCACATCCATCTTGGCTTATATTGAGCCAACCTTTTACACCAATGAAATCCACTTCCTATCTGATGTGGAATTCTTCTTTATGACATTTATTCTTCTTTTTTTTCATTTTTGTAATTATTACCACATAGAGCAGCTGGTCCTTCAAGTTTTTCGTTTAACTGCCAATGTGGACTTCTTGATAATAGGTATGTGGAGCCTAGCATCCGACCAGATGATAGTCGTTATGGGGAAAATCCAAACAGGCTCCAGAGACACACTCAATTTCAGGTTAAGTTTGCTCTTTCTTTTCTTTTCTTTTTTTTTTTATTTTTTATTTATTTATTTATTTATTTTTTCCCCCAAGCAAGTTAATGCAATTTTGGATGACACTTGGTTCTACTCTTTTTTGGTACAATTCTTTCATATTACCTGTTGTCATGGACAGTTCCTTTTCATTTATCTATCTCAGGTTATATTGAAGCCTGATCCTGGAAACTCACAAGACCTTTTCATCCGCAGCTTATCAGCTTTAGGTAGTCAATAAAAATCTTTTTCTTTGAACCATTCAAACAAACCATAAATGCGTATGTGTATTGTGACTCTGTTCAAGTAACGGAAAGTGGCCTTGCAAATTGTGTGTGCATCACTTAAGTGTTTTCACACATATCTACCTGAATACATTGTATGCGTGTTCATATCTCTTACCGTACAATTCAAGCTTCAATTCCGGGTGGATAGCCAACAAATTATTTAATATGCTTAATGCTCAGAAAATAAATAAGCACCATAGGAATCCATGCTTATACACATAGTTCATATATATTATTTTAGGTTGGCCATTGCATACACGCCTTAACTTGGCTTGTGCACCCTAGAACCTTTTATTAATGTTTTTACTTTCAAGGAAAAGGTAAACAAAAAGAGAAAATACTAGTCTTGGATCCGATAAAGAATTGGAACTGATCTTTATCATGGATCAAAATAAGAAAGAGGACTCTTACGTTGTTTGGTATGCTACTCATCAGGTCATGGGGTTTAAGTAAATTTTCCATTTCCAAGGGAAACTGGAAGAAAAAGAATTATTGGGCGGTGTGTAATTCATTGTTAAGATGTGCAGATCTTACTTACAGAAAAAAGCAAAGAATAGAAAGATTTCATCCATATAACAAAATTTATAGCACTTGTTCCTGTAACTTCAGCCATTTAACTTTGCCATTATCATTTTATGTTTGTATGCTTTGTAGGGATTGATGTCCGTGCACATGATATACGATTTGTGGAGGACAACTGGGAGAGTCCGGTAGTATTCTGTTAATTGGTGCTCAATCAGTTTTTCCTGTTAATTTTATGCAGTTTTTCTTTGAGCCTCTGGGTGAGATGCAATGTAATACGTTGGTTAGATTTCCTTTCAATTGGCTGATATGCTATATACTTACTGATCATTAATGCTTTTAGGTGCTAGGAGCTTGGGGTTTGGGTTGGGAAATCTGGATGGATGGAATGGAGATTACACAGTTCACCTACTTTCAGCAGGTTTCTTATTTTACGTCAAATTGAAATATCATACACAGAATGTAGATTCAGTTTTTTTTACTCTCTCTCTCTCTCTCTACAGGCTGGAAGTCTTCCCGTATCACCAGTATCGGTGGAAATCACTTATGGTCTAGAGCGTATCCTCATGCTGCTTCAGGTCAATTTATATGTCTGATATTCTGCTTCTTTCTTTGTTCTTCTGTCCACTTAAGTTTTCCTTGACTAATTTGCAGGGAGTTGATCATTTTAAGAAAATTCAGTATGCTGATGGAATTACATACGGAGAGCTATTCTTGGAGAATGAGTAATGAACTACTTGAACTACTGATTACGATCTCTTCTGTTGACATATACATATAATCTTTTTCCCTGTGGAAGAGTGTGTTAGATTGATAAGGATCCCAAGAATTTATATTTGTACTGCACAGTATTTTGAGTTGGAGATTCAGTAATGTTATGAATATGATACTATTCTTCTTCTTTGTTCATCTTATTTCTCATTTTCTAGTAAGAATGTAAAATAATATACGTTGTATTTCTCTTCAGGAAGGAAATGAGTGCATATTATCTAGAGAATGCTGAGGTGCATCATCTTCAGAAACACTTTGATCTTTTCGAGGAGGAAGCTCGTTCATTGCTTGCTTCAGGCCTCGCAATTCCTGCGTATGACATGCTTTGTTACTTTGTCTTATTTTTGGAATTGTAACTAATGAGTTTTTGGTTCACATTTCTTTACATTTCCCCTATTACTTTCTAGGTATGATCAGCTTCTGAAAACATCACATTCCTTCAATATCTTAGACTCTAGAGGCTTTGTTGGGGTAACAGAGCGTGCTCGTTACTTTGGTCGTATGCGTAGGTAAGATTTCTTTCCTGATAGCAAAGAAATTTGCTTGAAAACTTGTAGAACAGTTTGTGTAGTCAAAATCAACGCTGGAAACTTTTCTCTGCTGTGGAATAGTCTTGGGGAGTATAGTTAGAAAAGAACAAAGCCAAGCCATTTTTTCTTTGTTCAATAATATACATCTCGGTATATTTATGTGAGAGTAGTGAGTACACACCCAGATTTGTTGAACCTAAATTGTTTTTTGGATTAATGTAGAAAAGTTGTAGAAAATATTATAGGTCACTGGTGAAATTCGGTAGAGTACAAAGCATTGCTATTTTAATTACCTATTGGCTGCTATATATTGTAAACACAATCAGTCAATGAATATCAAGAAATTCTAATAAAAATGACCTGGTTTGACAAAAAATTGAGTATTACGCCAACATCAATTAGGAGAATATATTGGGGGCTTTGTCATATGGGTGTAGGTGAAGAAGGAGGGCCCTTGGGACTTGGCAACCATGAAAGGTCTGCTGGGCAATTTGTTTTTTTTTTGCTGGGCTCTTGGACGGTGAAAGATGAAGGGATAAACATACAATAAAATCATAATCATCCTCATTAAATGAATTGGCACCATTCATTACAATTTGATCTATTTGAACGGCCAAGATAAAGGCTCCATATGAGCAGGGGCGAAGCCAGAAATTAACTAAGAGGGGGCACCTTAAAAATGTTGAGTTTTTTTTTGTGAGAAATGGAGCTAATGTTTACAAATGTTGAAAAAATTAGTTATAAAATACCTAATTTTGTGACTCTATTCCCCAATTTTGTGCCTATGCTTATTACTTCTCTTTGTTTCTTAAAAATACTTTTATCAGTTTAGCTCGTCAGTGTGCACAACTTTGGTTAAAGACCAGGGAGTCCCTTGGATATCCGTTAGGCGCAATTTCTGAAACTGTTAGTCTTGTATGTCCTCAAGAGCTTGTGGAGGCAGCGGTTAAAAAGGTCAGCTTTTGTATATTGGAATTTGCAAGCTTATCCGGAATGGTTTTACTTTATTTTGTTTTCAATTAAATTCTGTTTCTTTAAGAATAAAATTGGTTTTGACCAATAAAGAAATACAAAAATTTGGTTGAATTGAGGTTTTCAGAATTGCTACGTGTTCACCATTTCAGATGTTTAGGTTTATGTCAATTTGTTATACATATGATTATTTCTTATTATTTAGTGTGCTTTTTTGTTTGTTGACTTATGTCCCAGGTGCATGATGATTCAAGGTTATTTGTTCTTGAAATTGGAACTGAAGAGATGCCACCACAAGATGTTGTCGATGCCAGCCAGCAAGTACAATTAATTTCATATGATCATTTTTTTTACATGCATTTTGTCCTTTTTGAAATTCCATGAGCATTTTGAAAGTTATGTGCCTTTTCCATTTGTGTTCTTTCTCTGATTGTGTTCAGCTGATCATTGCAGCTGAAAGATTTAACCGCTCAGTTACTAGCAAAGCAAAGACTGAGCCATGGTGAGATACAAGCTTTCGGCACACCTCGCAGACTGGTGGTAAGATTAGAAATTTTGTCTGTGTATGCATTGGCAATTTATAGATTTATTCCTCTACTCAAACATTTTAATTTCGAAGATGAATTTTTCTCATTCCATTAGGTTTATCACTATAATTGGCTGATCAAGATATCCATTTCTTCTATTCTGTTTCTTCCTTTTTCATTTTAAAGTGTTTAGATATTTTTAGTAGCCATATTCAGTTCACCCTTTTGTTGTGTTGAACTTCCATTGCATAATTCAGGCTTATCTTTCTTTGATATACTTACACAGTTTTATGGTTGGATATGTCTGGGCCCCTTTCTTCCTTTTTGCTGGGTTGAAATTTCTCGTTCTCAGGATGTCCATTTCTTCTATTATATCTCATTTTCTTTTTGAGTTTTAGATAGTTTTAGTGGCTTGTTTTATCATTTTGTATGTGTTGAACTTCCGTTACATAATTTAAGTTTCTCCTTTTCTTCAATATCAGTTATGATGGTTCTCTTTCTTCCTTTTCCTTTATGAAATTTCCAATTCAAGCCTTTATTTTATTTCATTGAGATTGCAAATGTTTTGACTTGTCATGTTACACACCTTAGATGCACTGTTTTATATAATTACGACATATTTATGCACGACTTGGAACTTAAATGAAGTACGTTGGGATTAGAGAATTTGTGGACGTAGTCTTATGATCTTGCTTTGAATATTTACTTTTGCATTCTAGGTTTCTGTCGAGAATCTCTGCACTAAACAAATTGAGAATGAGGTTGAGGTTCGAGGACCTCCTGTTTCAAAAGCTTATGATGATCAGGGAAATCCTACAAAGGTGATACCTGAGTTTCCATTTCCTTTCTTTCCTGTATGGCCTCTCCTTGAAGGCTTGTGGGCCTTCTCCATTATACCTATTTGGTTTATCATGCTTATTGATGTCATTACTTTTTCATATTAACGTAGTATAAGGATTGCCCATGTCATTAATTGTTATATTATAATGGATATACAAAGGTATTTAGTGTTGAACCTGCTATTTCATGTCAGGCTGCTGAGGGTTTCTGCCGGAGATACTCTGCACCATTGAACTTGTTATATAGAAAGTCTGATGGTGAGACCTGGGCTGATTCACACTTTAGATGTGTTTTGAACCTCGTATTTCATGATTTAGATTTTGTTGCTGCTTTGTTCTAGTTGCAAACACTCATTAGGAGCTTGTTTCTCACTTTTCAGGGAAAACAGAGTATGTCTATGCTCGAGTAACAGAGTCTGCCCGACTTGCTGTCGAGGTTCAAATTCTCATCTTTTCCTGTTTGCTAGAAGAATTGAATTTTCAGATTTCTCATCTTTATTTATTTATTTCCTGTGGAAATTTCATCTGTACTTCAGTAGAAGCTGATGCCCTTTTAAAATGCTTATGTTGCTGTTCTGTGTGCTTATTGAAGTCATAAAACTGAAAGTGTTGACCTTTTCAAATTTATTAGCTAGTATATCATTGGTAAGTTTGTTCAGTCAACTATTTGCATATGATGACAAAAGGAATAAGAAAAAACTCAAGGGTAGGAGAACATCTTTGGTTTTTTATTTGAATTGGATGGGATCGTTGCATTATTATTATTGTTGTTTTGTTAGTATCATCATTCTTCATCTTATTATTACTATTGTTGTTATTGTTAATATATTTTCATTTAGACAGATCACATAAATAACTCTAAAGCATGTTTGGATATCTTTGTCTTGTATGTCATCCTGTATGTTGGTATGCAAGTTAATATGAGCAAAAAATTTGTGAACCCAACTAGTTGAATGCTATTTATGATTGTTATTCTTATGAATTAAACTGTTGTCCGTGAATGAATATGATTGCAAATGCCTCTGTAAGTACATATGAACCCAATTGTTGGAGAAAGTTAATATGAACTGAAAACTTGTTCCGTGGTTTCCCCTTCTATGGACTTGATGGCTAGTTACTTTGGCTGCTGGTTTAATTGCACTGGGGGTGGACCTCTGGTTCACTCTGTTTCCTAATGAAAAAAGTTGTCTATACAGTTTCATTGCAATAAAAGTGTTTTTTTAATTCTCTCTTGATTAGGTTTTGTCTGAGGATTTTCCCAATATGATTGCTAGACTTTCATTTCCAAAGTCAATGCGCTGGAACTCTCAGGTATATTGTATTTTAATTTTATGTTATATCTATGTGGACACATACTGGGCTGTGGCTGAGGTGGAGAACTAGCCCTACCCACCCTGCCTCGTTGCCATCAGTATAAGTGTACTTTCATGTTGTCGTGCGTGAACATACCTGTACTTGTGTTTTCATTTATTCATCTATACTATTATAGAAAGCCCCTTCTGTGCCTGCACATTCTCCTATATTAAGACCCCATCTCAACACTAAAGAAACATTATTATATCAGGACATTATGTCTTTTGATATAATTTCAGAAATTGTACAGTGCTCCATTGTCCCACCTGAACACACTAGCCTAAAACTCCTGACTTTGCTTACCTTGTTTCTTTTTATTATTGCCACGAAGAGGAGCAAGCTAATATCCTCAGAGCACTTGTAAGAGTATCGTTTAGCTAATGTGTTATTTTTGTGTTTCTTGCATTGTATCTAGGTTATGTTTAGCAGACCTATTCGTTGGATTTTGGCACTCCATGGAGATGTAGTAGTGCCCTTTACTTTTGCTGAAGTTTTGAGGTAATAAGGGTTACGTGCATATCTCTGAAATCTGATTGTGTAGTTGAGTTGTAATTTACATGGCTTGCTGAGCTGGACTTGTTTTGGGTTACTTGAGGGAGAATGATCCCATAGCTCTTGAGTGGAAGTCCTTAACTCATTTGAGTTCATTTATCCCATAAATTATCTCTGTTGCTAACTTGCTACTCACTAACCCATGTTAGTGGCCACATCAATGGCGTGATCAACAACTCCTCTTTCTAACCCAAAATGCATGACCATTCTCCTTTTTATTGTTTAAAGAATAATTCACTAAATGTGTTTCAGTTCTCGGATTAATACATTGCACTTGGTGGCATATTATACCCGCCTCAAGCTTTAATTTGGTTGTACAACTTAGGTCTCAATTGGGAATTTGGGAGTTAAATAGTACTGCATGTCAATGCTCACAATGATGAAACAATTATTTATTATGTGCTATAGCAATTCACGATGACATTGATCCAGTCACCGAAGGTTTTGTTTTTTACCACCAGTTATGTTATTAATTGATTTTCTATCCAGTTTCTAGCTAATAATATGTTCGCCAGATGTGTATATTTACAGGTGTCAAGATGTGGTCTTGATAAGGTTGTTTTGGAAGATTCGTGTGGTAGTGTTGAAAATTATTCTTTATGTTGGCATATGCATATCTACCAAGTTTTGTCATTGTCTCTCATATATGCTATTTTGATAAGTCCTCTTTGATATCAGCCAGTGCTCATTTTCTTTTCCTTTGAATTTGTGCATCTTACTGAAAAAATAATTAATAATCCCAAATTTACATTGTGCATTGTCGTACCATTGTTATTTGTTGTTGATATAACCGTGAACTTAATTATTTGGTTGTTCTATTACTCTTTTAATTTTTTTTTTTTTTGCAGTGGAAACCTGTCACATGGTCTCCGTAACACGCCTGCATCTACTGTCATGGTATGTGTTGTCTCTCTCTCTCTCTCTCTCTCTCTCATGCGCTCTCTCTATATGTAAATATAAATATAAAATGAGAGAGCATAAAGGTCCTTAGAGCTTGCTAGTGATCTTCTGACGATGCTAAGCTGCACAAGTATTGTCACAGGTTGATAGTGCTGAATCTTATGCTGGTATAATGAGGAAGGCTGGGATCAATATTGAAATTGAGGTATCAATATCATATTGCAATCTGATAACTTTCTTCTTAGGAATAGCTCTTTCACATGGAATGATTAGACCTTATTAATAGTGACTGCTTACTTAAACAAGTACTCTACTCGCAGGAACGTAAGAAAACAGTATTGGAGGGGTCTAATGCATTAGCCAGAAGTGTAAACGGACGAGTGTTTATTCAGGAGGGCTTACTTAATGAGGTTGGTAAATTGTTGTCTGTGGTTGGCAGTGCCAACGATAAACATGTTTTTAACCATTTTCCAACAAATTATGATAGGTTGTAAATCTTGTTGAGGCACCTGTTCCGGTCCTTGGGGAGTTTAAAAGGTCCTTCTTAGAGCTTCCTAGTGATCTTCTGACTATGGTAAGCTGTTTAATCTTTGTAGACTATCAAGAAGTCCTTGTGAAGCTTAACTATATTTTGAAAGGGTAAACTAGGTATGGTTGGGATGCTTCCCATTGGGAAGGCTATTCCAAGTAAGGTGGAATTGCCTAGAAAATAGCAATGGCATCTGGGTCAATTAGATACTTGGCTGTGAAAATTTGTCCCAGTACTGATGCGATTCTTTCAGAATTGGATAGAATCTATTGTTGTTTTGTTCTTTCTAATGGTTAGTTTTCCAATATCTAAATGGCAGGGATGATGTAAGATTTTTCTGTCATTTTTTTTAGAATTGTTTGTTTTTATTTACTATATTATGAGGTATCCCTGCAGGTTATGCAGAAGCATCAGAAGTATTTTGCCGTGAAAGATGAAAATGGAAGGCTGCTGCCATATTTCATTGCTGTGAGACATGCTTTCCAGTCATATATGACTCTTGACCTAATATTTTGCTTTATGGTGGCAGTTAATATATTCATATTTTGTTTTGCTGACGTGAGACCCTTTTTATAGGTGGCAAATGGAGCAATTGATGAGATTGTGGTCAAAAAAGGAAATGAGGCTGTACTGAGGTAAGCATGCATCTTGCTAATTCTTTTGTATTCCTTGTGCACTGGAAAGTTCATGATCTGCTGGATTTGCATTTTCTAATTGCTATTTTGGCGGACAAGTAAAGAAACCATGAGATATTTGTTCAGTGAAATGGTTTTAAAAATCTCTCTAGTGTGTTTCGTTGTACATATGCTAGCGCTCTCATACCTGGTTTTGCACATTTGTCACATTTGTCACATTTTTCTCCTTTGAAAAGCAAATAATGGGTGTAGTGGAGATGAGAATGCTTCGTTGGATGTGTGGGCACACGAGAAAGGATAAGATTAGGAATGAGGATATCTGAGGTAAAGTAGGAGTAGCCGAAATTGAAGGAAAGATGAGAGAAAATCGGTTACGGTGGTTTGGACATGTGAAACGAAGGCCTACTAACGCTCCGGTTAGAAGATGCGATTACGGGACAGAGGTTCAGGGCCGAAGGGGTAGAGGAAGACCTAGGAACACTTTGGAGGAGGCTCTAAGAAAAGACTTAAGAGTACTTGGATCTAACGGAAGACATGACACAGAACCGAGTGCAATAGCGTTCTAGGATTCATATAGCCGACCCCACTTAGTGGGAAAAGGCTTTGTTGTTGTTGAAAAGAAAATAATAAGTTTTAAGCCAAAGAAAAATATCATAGGATAGATAGCCTGTTGTTGTAAAGCCATTATGCTCCCAAGATTAATTTTCATATAATGGGTGATATGGAATTTTAAGCTTAGGAGAAAAGTTCATGAGCTAATTGGCGTAACATGACACTGAACCTGTGTCTATATATGTTTGTTTCCAGTTATGTACTCTTTTCTTTTTCCCATTTCTGATATTCAGTGGCCACTGTTACCAAATATTAAATAGTGCAGGAGGGTAGATTTGCATAAAATCTTGTTCTCGAACACTTTTTTCTGATGGGGCTGCTCTCTGCTCTCTGGATTACATGCTGGCAGATTCTCTTCTTCAATTCAAGTTCTCTGGCTTTTATTAATCTTGAAAAGTGTCTGAGCATTTCACTGTCTATGCAGAGCTCGCTATGAAGATGCTAAGTTCTTCTATGAAATGGATACACGGAAAAGGTTTTCAGAATTTAGAATTCAACTGAAAGGGATTCTTTTCCATGTAAGCCTTTTATTTTGTCTTATTTAAGAAGAGATTATCTTACCTTTTCATATTGATAAGAAAAAAAGAATGAGATGGTTATCAAAACTTAATGTTAGCGCAATAAAGAACAATTAGACAGTTTCAATATTTTATTTTATAAAGGATTCCTGATAATAGCTCCTTTATTTTGACCATATTAATAGGAGAAGTTAGGAACAATGCTGGACAAGGTGCTGCGCATACAGAATACGGTTAACAAGCTAAGCTTGGCCCTTGGAATGGATGAAAATACGAACAAAGTTGTCCAGGATGCTGCATCACTCGCTATGGCAGATCTGGCTACAGCGGTTGTCACAGAGTTTACTTCCCTTTCAGGAGTAATGGCTCGTCATTACGCTCTTAGAGATGGCTATTCAGAGCAGGTTTGTCTTGGTGTTGGTTATATTTTTCCTGTGTATTTGTGCACTCGAGCTTCTTGTGGGAATTGACAATAATAGTACTCTCACTTCTTGCTCAGAAGTAACTGCTCCTTACCCCACCTTTTTGTTGATATGTTTCAGGTTGCAGAAGCTTTGTTTGAGATCACACTTCCGAGGTTTTCTGGAGATACGCTTCCTAAAACTGATGCAGGCATAGTTCTGTCTGTCGCTGACAGGTAATGCTGAGAACTGAATAGGTCCATTTTAGTTTGCGTTGAAGCATCGCAGTTTGTCAAATAGTCAACAGTACACACACGAATATATAGTACGAAGGGGGTGTATAATGCATGTTTATTTGCTTTTATTGGGGATAATTCTATGTGAAGACAGTTCACGTTTTTAATATGCTATGTCATTTTCCATCATGCTGCTTCCAGAAGAAAATTATCAAAATGAAAAACCCCAAAGAAGTTCGGGTTGTTTTGGTTTGACCTCTCTCATATATGCATAGAATAATCATTTTTGCAAATGTTATGGGTATGCCCTACCATATCCTTTCAGGCTAAGTTGCTGATTGCATGTCTATCTTTCATAGTGGAACTCTAGTTGCAAATCTCTTGACTTGATATGTCTTTTGCAGATTAGATAGTCTTGTCGGCTTATTTGCTGCTGGTTGTCAGCCCAGTTCTGCTAATGATGCATTTGGCCTGCGACGAATCTCATATGGTCTTGTAAGTTCCATGGTCATTCTGATGTTTTGAGGCTCAGCTAACTAAGATTAAACAAGTTCAAATTTGTTTCCTCTAGGTCCAGGTGTTGGTGGAAAAAGATAAGCATCTGGACTTACAACAAGCATTGGAACTTGCTGCAGATGTCCAACCCATTGAAGTAGATGCAAGTACTATAAATGATGTATGAACTAAACTTCTTAGTTATGCTTGGAAACTAGATTTTCTTTTTGGACACAATTAGCATTTCAAATTAAAATATAATGTCGACATGAAGTTCTGAAAGGAAGGGTAATGATGCAGAGAGGGTTATCATGAGTCATGATGTAACCTACCATCTAAAGGTTCCTTTAGAAATATTTAATTATATTAATGCTCTTGTTATCTTGTTTAAGTCAGTATGGGCATCAAGTGATGTTGATTGCATCTTTTTTCTTTGCCCCTCCACTCAGGCACATCAATTTGTTACACGGAGATTAGAACAATATCTGGTACGTATACATCTCCTGCATCCATCTGAATCCTGTTCTGTAATATTGTAGAGTAGAAAATATGGAAACAACCCCTAAACATGTCTTGTATTTTGGTTTTCTCCCGTTCATATGCTAGACTCTCCGAGTTTGCATGTTCATATGCTAGACTCTCCGAGTTTGCATGTTCATAAGCTACTCTCCAAGTTTGCATGTTCATATGCTACTCTGTCAGTATATTAGTTCTTTATTTTCTTCATTTATGTTCCAATATTAGATTTTGTATAATTCATGTATTATAGTTTAGCCTTATTATCTTTTCTTCTCATGGTATCTTTTTTGTTGTGTTACTTGTCTTATTCTTGATTTTATACACTCTGGTTACATTATGTTTACAGGTTGATAAGGGAATAAGTTCAGAAGTGGTTCGTTCTGTACTTGCAGAGCGTGCAAATTCACCTTGCCTCGCAGCAAGATCTGCCTGTAAAGTAAGTTGCTTGATTGTTACTGCTGATCCTGCTGCAAAGTGTTCTGTGAATATGTTGACAAGGCCGTTAGATTTCTCTGAGAAATAATTACTGGTTGTACTACCTTGAATTTGATGATGCTTGTAATATCATGACATCTAGATGCCTAAATCGTGAACCCATATTACTCGTGTTTTCTTTGGGCAGAACATTTTGACCAAAAAAGATGAATTATTTTCTGGTTCTATAAAAAAGGATATATTTTTATTCCTTTTCATGTTTTGTAGTATTTTTTTTTCCTCACTTTTACATCTTGAATCATGTAAATTCTTTATGGTGTATATGATTAACTGTAGATGGAAGCCTTGTCAAAAGGCGAGCTTTTCCAAAAGGTTGTTGAAGCATATTCTCGTCCTACAAGAATAGTTCGAGGGAAGGATGTGGATCCTCATATTGAGGTACTCTTTCTATGTAGTGAAGATTAATTTCTGTCTTTAGGACCTGAAATTGTCTGGTTGAATGGCTATTATGATTTCCGTACACTATTATTGCCTATCTTACTCTTATATCCTCACAACGCATGTAATAAACTTCTTAGGTGGATGAGGCAGCCTTTGAGACAGACGAAGAGAAAGCATTATGGAATTCTTTCTTGTCCGTTCAAAACAAAATATGTCATGGTATTTCTTTCTCCAAAAGATTTCCAATCTGTTTTAGAGTTGAATAACTTTGTTAGCATATTAAGTAACCTTGAACTCCTTCCTGGTGGCTCCTAGGTATTGAGGTTGATGAGTTTGTTGCAGTATCGTCGCAGCTACTACAACCCCTCGAGGATTTCTTTAATCATGTGTTTGTAATGGTGGTATGAATCCTCCTTTACCATTTGCTTGTACCACTTGCATCTTCACAGCTCGTACCTTGTACCTTGAACGTGTGTTTACTTGTATGTGTGTGTAAATTAGGATTAATTAGGCAAGTATCCCCCTTGAGGTTTAATACATTCTAACAAAAACCTTAGAACTTCCAAAACTTACAGTCCGACTCTAAGAGTCGTTAGATCAGGGAACTGAATATTAGACTCCTTGAGGCAGCTACGTCATTTGAAACTGCATTTTGATAATTCTCAAGTCCTAGTTCATTTTTATCGTCAATCGAGTTGAGACAAGAAAACAAAACTCAATTTGTCTTTTTGACATTACTTGTACACAGGAAGAAGAAAGAATTCGGAAGAACAGGCTTGCTTTGCTGAAGAAAGTTTCCGACCTTCCAAGAGGAGTAGCCGACCTGTCAATTTTGCCTGGATTTTGAGTTGTCTGTCTTTCTTCTTGTCATTTAATAGCGAAGGGACATCATTTTTTCGCTGAAGTGAAAAATACGAGGGAAAGAGAAGAGTCTCAAGGTTGTATTTGTCTTCCAATTTGTATGTTGATTTGCATATAATGTTATAGTTATCAGATATCAAGGCATGTTAAATACTTTTTTTTTTTTTTTTTTTTTTTTTTTTGTGTAAATTGGATGAGTAGGAAATTCATTGTAAAGAAGAGAAAATAGTTTTAGAATTCAAAACCATAAAAATATAATTCAATGTTTTGAGCCACTGTCATCGTTCTGGACATTATGAACGGGTTTAATTTGATCCGCGCTATATGTTTGGTTTTTCTTTCGATGATATTTGATAACCGTTTTTTTTATTTTTTATAATTATATATTTTTTCTTAGAGATGTAGGGAATATAAAAAGGAGAGACGAAGATCACTAATATGATATATATTACCACTGTCTTGAGTTCAGTCATCAATTTTCAAAAATTGAAAAGTTTTTTACTTAACGAGTTTTTAATTTTGAAAATAATAATTAAAATAAAATAATTATCAAACGATTAATATGAACAATATGCAAATTATTAATTGAAGGAGGCAGGCAAGAAAACGACATATCTCAGTCCTATCCATTTTTGCTAAAAATACAGAGAGACAACGACACCATTCACTTGTTGATTGAGTGGAGCCCACCGAATGCCTAATCCCAACGACATCAACGGCCCTGATTAATGATGCCACGTTGTTGCCACCGAGCATTGTGGATATACATGCTTCCTACATGCTTCCAAGTCATGTGCATTTATTAAAGAGTTTCGATGTTGCAAATTATTTGTAATTCAGTTAGTTTCTTTTGCTGTTTTTTGTGAGGGACGAAAGATTAAGTTTCTGTTCTATTATTTATTTCACCTTACATTTGTAATTCTTAGAGAAAAGAGAAAATAAAAAAATTAGACAAATTAATTGTTCGACCAAAAAAAAAAGTTAGATAAATTAATTGACAATGAATGATTTCATTCCAATTTGTCCATGCTATTTTTACCTTCTTTATTAGATGACGACTCTTAGTCGCTACTATACAATCGACTCTTCTGTTGCACAATTGGATTGTTGAAGATTGATTCTTCTCCAGATTTGTCCATTGTTCTACATATTCTTCTTAGCTAGATGCCGCATAATTTTATGTGGTGGTGCAACTTCAATTTGTGGTGATAAACAAATTGTTATGATTTAGATTTAATTAAGATTTGGTTGTTTCAGGGTTAGGTATGGGTTTTTAATACAATAATAAGACCTTTCATGAATGCTACTAAACTTCGAGCTTAAGTGACGTACTATGTTAGATTTTATTATTGTAAATTTTTGAATTAATGTTAAAATTTGTATCTTGTACACACGTCTACTTTGTTTTAGTGAATATCATTGATGTTTGTTAACAAAAATTGAAAATGAAATGTGTATCTTGGTTGGATGTATTAGGCGCCGCATGTGCATATAAACGAGACTAAATAATAATAAATTGAGCATTTCAGATTAGGTTCCCAGAGACACGCGTACTCTCACTCTATAAGTTCTTTACTCAATAACTGGTTGCGGCTAGGGTTTTTCTCTCTCCTTCTCTCTTTCTCTCTCCCTCTCTGACCCCTAAAGCCGCAATCTTTCAGATCTCTCTCCCCTTAGTCTCGATATTATCTTCGTCTCAGTACATCCATGGAGATATTGGTAAGGTAGGGTCTCTTTGTCGACTCTGACAGCAAGCATCTCGCGGATTTTAGGGTTTTTGTGGTGGGTTTATTGAAGAAATGGCGACCATGAACCCGTTTGATTTGTTGGGTGACGATGATGCCGAGGACCCGTCGCAGCTGATCGCAGCTCAGCAGCAGAAACTGGCTGCGGCGCCCAAGAAGGCGGTCCCGGCTCAGCCGGCCAAGGCAGGGGTTCAGGGTCAAGAGACCAAGCCGGCCAAGCTGCCTTCCAAGCCTGCACCTCCTGCTCAGGCTGGTGAGCTTCTGATTGTCGCTTTATATATAGTTCTTTAGTGAATGAGTTGTGTTCTTGTTTGTTTGGTTTTTGTGAGGTTTCTTGGCACTTTGTTTATCAACTGGAAGTGGTTGCAATGGTGAAGTTATGATTGGAAATGGTTTGCCTTCTGTTTCTGTTGGTTTTGGGTAATCTTGGATTCTTTCCTTTTTCTTCATTGAGATTTAAGTTTCCGGTTTCGTTTACGTCTTTGAATGTTCCATGAATTTTGAATGGTGGGTTTTTGTGGATTCTGTTAACTATGGATTGGATTGTTACTTGGTACATACGTTTATAGTCATAAGATTTTATACATTCACACCTACTCAAATGTATGTAATTGTGTATGTTTGCGCGCTTTTGTATACGTGTGTTGATAAAATACACCCATGTATATTTTATTAAATGCATAATGTACTTTCATTTAGGGATGCATCTTTTTCTCAGAAAAATGCACAAAAGACATCACTCAGAATGATACTTTTGTATGTATGTACACGCATAATTTAACAGTGGGCTACTTTGACTTTTGATTTTCTTCCTCAGAATGGTACTCGTTTTTGTTATGACTATGTATAGGAGTATTTTATTGTGTTTGCATTTATAAACACTTTTTGAATCAGGGAAATTTTTGTTTTATTTTCTTTTGTTCTCTTTCCCTGAAGCTTGGAAATTGTGGGAAATAATAATTTGGAAAGTTGTACTTCACATTGTTGCGATTTATTGATTTATGTAGAAATATACAAGATGAAACCTTTTCTGTGCCTATTATGACAATTTAAATTTGGTTGTATCATATACTTTTTCATGGGAACCAAGTTTCAGACTTTCAGTGATACTTTTTTGTGAAATTGCTTTCTGTTACTGTTTGTTTTAAGTAGTTGTTTCTTCTTGAGCAGTGAGGGATGCAAAGAATGAAGCTGGCCGCGGGGGAGGTCGTGGAGGTGGACGTGGATATGGTTATACCCGTGGGCGTGGTCGTGGTGGTGGTGATGGGGGTTACAATCGCGAATCAGCCAACTATGAGAATACATTCAGCAACAGTGGAGCTCCTGCTGGTCAAGGTGCTCATGAAGATGGTGATGAGAAGGAAAGGCATGGCTATGGCGGACCTCGTGGTCCTTACCGTGGTGGTCGCCGCGGTGGTTTCGGAAATGGGGAAGTTGGTGATGGGGAACGCTGCAGGGTATATGAACGCCGTAGTGGGACTGGACGCGGGTAAATGTTACTTTTAGCTTTCCATTCTATTACATTATATATTCATAAAGTTCTGAGGCTCAATGTATTTTAATTTTTTGTTTTGTTTGCAGAAGTGAAGTCAAACGCGAAGGTTCTGGTCGTGGCAACTGGGGAGCACAAGCTGATGAACTTTCTGAGTAAATGCACCTCTCTTGCAATCCAGTTGCATTATCACACTAAAATCCATTTTAATACCTAGTTTTATTTGGTTGAAATACATTTTAATTATGTTGGCGACCTTGATGTCTAGCATTATTTTTTTGTACATAGGGTGACCGAAGAAGTTGCTAATGTAACTGAAAAGAATTTAGGTGATGAGAAGCCTGTGGAAGAGGGAGATGCAGCAGATGGCAACAAGGATACCCCTGCTAATGAACCTGGAGAAAAAGAACCTGAGGATAAGGTGAGTGTCTTCTTTTTTATTTTGCATTTTTGTTGCAGCATCTCTCAATAGTTCTGCCTTTGTTTCCCTCCAGAATCAAAGCTATCTGAAATGTCTCACTGTGGGTTTATTTATTTTCTGTAGGGCGTCTAACATTAGTGCAAAGTAACAACTATTGGCTGTTGTAATCTTTAATGTAAATGCTGCAAAAATTGGTGTTATATGAGAATTTCATAATAGGAACCCAAATAAGTGTTTTTTTCTGTCTTGCTAAAGAAAATGTCTGATTAGTTTAATTTGTTTCTATGTTGAACTGTGAAAATTCTCCTTGTTTCCTTTGTGTGGAACATTTACTTTGTCTCGTCAATTATTTTGTTGAACAATCTTTTGTCCCTGTAGCTAGCTGCAGATTTTTATTAAATGCAGTCTTTTATCTGAAACCAGCTATGGTTGATGATTAGTTTGATGAACATAAAAATTTGTTATTAGATCTTTGTCTTGCCTTTTATTCAGTCAATAACTTAGTATGCTACTCTAGCCTTTCAGCTTTGTGTTTATCTGCGGTTTGTGATTTTTTATGGTTCTTGAATAGGAAATGACACTTGAAGAGTATGAGAAGGTGCTCGAGGAGAAGAGGAAGGCCCTTCAGGCACTTAAGACTACTGAGGAAAGAAAGGTTGATGCTAAGGAATTTGAATCATTCCAACAGCTATCAAACAAGAAGGCCAATGATGAAATCTTCATTAAATTGGTGAGATCCTCTAGTCCTTTGTAGGAGTATCTAAGGCCCCGTTCGTCTTGTGGAACTTAGCATCACGTAGTCCATTCCACTTGACCTTTTCTTCTTCATAGGGCTCGGACAAGGATAAGAAGAAAGATGCTGAGAAGGAAGAAAAATCCAAAAAGGTACTACTGCCTTTACCTTTCATGGGAGGCTCTCTCTATTTATTAATTTTATTCTCAATCCTGGTTACCTTCTATGCACTCTGGCTTCTAGGAAGACTAGTTTTCTTCACCACTTTTCTGTATCTGTATTTCTATTACACACTCATTGGGATTTTGTGGCCTTTGAATGTCTAAGGTGTACCAAATTCCTACCCAGGTATGACGCTATTGGATTTTCCCCCTCGATGTCTGCACTGCTGCTTTTTTTTTTTTTTTTTTAAACCCTTTTCAAATAGAACCCAGTCCTCGTATTTCTGTGTAGTTATGGTGGGTGCGTCTTATGGTTTAGTTGCAGGATGTGTATCCTGACCTACTGATCGGTTGCTTTTGACGAGATCACTCTCACATCATGCAGCACTTATCCCGTGTTGGAAAATGTTCTTTTTTGCATTTGTAGTTGAAGGGAACATGGGGCAACTCTATTCCTCTCCCATCCTTCACTGTCAGTTCACCCGAATAACTAACTAGTTAATGAATTATTCCCGGCAATTCCTTAGTCCCTTTAGCAATCATTGCACCAGATCTCTTGAATGCCATAACATGTTTGATCTCGTTGAACTATATGGGGTGGACAGACCACCATGATGTCTAACATTGATTTGATATGTTAGCTGGTATGGCTCAAAGAATTTTTTTGGTGATGTAGTCTCCAAATTTCCTGATACATTTGTTCTGCATGAAATTGTTTTTCCATTGACATGCCCTAGGTTGTGTTCTCTCTGGTCATTACGAGAACATCCATGTTTGTTATGTATGTGACACATGTGCTACTCTTTCAATTGATTTACTTTGTTTATACTGTCCTCCATGGATCACACTGAAATGCGGTTATCTTATTCTTTTGGCCCTAGTCTGTCAGCATCAATGAGTTCTTAAAGCCTGCTGAAGGGGAGAGATCCTACAACCCAGGTGGTCGTGGCCGTGGCCGTGGTCGTGGTTCCAGAGGAGGAGGGTTTAGCAGCAATTACTCGCATAGCAGTGCAGCAGCCCCATCCATTGAAGATCCTGGGCAGTTCCCTACCTTGGGCGGTAAGTGAGTTTCATAAGAACCCTACCTGCATTCTCAG
Source organism: Pyrus communis (assembly GCF_041283825.1). Classification (NCBI taxonomy): domain Eukaryota; kingdom Viridiplantae; phylum Streptophyta; class Magnoliopsida; order Rosales; family Rosaceae; genus Pyrus; species Pyrus communis. Next base: position 9,304,748 of record NC_142571.1, read on the forward strand.
TGGCATTCGATTTTTGGGTTCTTTCCGTTCATCTGAAGCAGGAAATTAGCTAGAATAATTGGGTTTCCTGTATTAATTTTTTTTTTAAAAGAAATTTAATGACTTAAAACTGTAAATTTCAATTTCATATGTCCCCATTAGTTTTTTTTTTTTTCTTTTTCTTTTTTAATTGTTGTGCAATGTGACTTGGTTTTATGACTTTGGGGCATGTGAACATCCTTGACCAGTTTTGCTTTCGAATAGATTGTATTGACTTGTCGTCTCTGGAATTGGCTATTATTTTTCCTACTTGGTAACCCAGAAATTGCGTTTTGCGTTATTCCGTTCTATTTTTGTAGTGGTGATGAGATATTTTAATCTGTATGGTCTGCAACAGTGCTCGGGAGATGAGCACTGTCACGGACCATTACACTAAGCTTGCATGCTAAGTTTGTTTGTTGTAGATGGCATGTACTTATCGCTATGATGTGTTAGTGGAAAATGCTGCTGTTGGATGTTATATGCTTATAATTTACATGTGATGTAGATTTAGGGTTCTGTATCGCTTGATTTAGGTTTTGGGTTTCAGAAAGAACGTACTGATATCTAAACTCGGTCGGGAGGATCAAATCTATCATCTTAATTCCGTGACATTTGAAGTTTTGTTAGTATTCTACAAACCCGGAAAATGTCAGCTTTCTACCACCGGTTTAGGGTCCGTCTGGAAATACATATTTGGGACACTAATGCTAAAAGCGCTTCCAGTGCTTCTATTAGAAGCGTTTCAAATTTTTTATATAGAAATGCAAGTGCTTTTTGAAAAATATTTGAATTGCTGTTTTGAAATACAGGAACACTTTCAACTTTTTGAAAAAGTATTGAATTACAAATGCGAAATCTATAGAGTATGGTTGGGTTTTATTCAGTGGAAGACAGGTAGAATCCTTATTTTGAAGAGATAACGTGACATCCCCCGACCGAAATCGAGGCATGCTGGCCCTCTCGTGAGGATGATGTAGCCATGTGCGCAATGTGGAAGTGATGGTAATATGTAAATGTGGGTGAACAAAAATCAAACTAGCTAACTTACACTAGACAAATATATAAGTGCGAGTGAGGGTATTTGAAGTGTAAGTACACATATTCAGAGCATAGGTAACCTAAGAGCAATCCAACAGACTAGACTAAGTATTAATTATACAGGTTATGAAATAAAGTTCCTACATTAATTGAAGTTTGTCAGAACCGTCGTAGAGTCCTCGTAAGCCACCAACACGAACTTCTAAATAGAACCTGGAGGGACACAAAACAGAAAACATAAGTGGGCAAAAACAAAGCTTTTTAAAACCATTTCTCTTTCCAAAAATAATAACCTCTCACCGTAAAACCTGTATAATTTCCCATAAAATAGTAATACATACGTATGTAGAAATCATGCTCAAGAGTGGTGAAAACCAAGTATATGCCATGTCAAGTATCTCAATAATGAAATAAGTAAGCCAAGTGAAATAAATCAATGTAAACTGATATGTCAGCCAGAGTCACCTAACGTGACATGTACGGTTGAGCCTATAACTCATCTACCAACTCCTCCACATGAGTCAGAACCGCCTAATATGGTCTGTACGACAGGTTGGGTGTAAATAGATACGCTCAAGTGCTACGATCACGTGAAAGCTGTGTGAAGTTTTGCAAGTCACCTACGAGTCGGAACCACCTAATGTGGTTTGTATGACAGGCTAGCACCTGCCATGGATCCAAGGTGAGCATGTGGTGCAGGAGGTGAACGATCACGTGAAGGCTAGACCTTGGCCTCGAGCGGAGCACTAACACCGCGGTGCAGGATAATGAGCACTAAATGCATCTAAACATAACCACACACTGCAATTACTATCGTCAATATACACTCACCTGAAGCTTACTTGGGCGTTCGCAGCGTTATGCAATAATATGCATATCATACTAATGCATATACTAAAATGTAATGCAATTGACATGACATTTAAAAACGTAAATCCATTTAAAATCATTTCTGGGAAAATGGAAAACATATATACGTATATATAGAAAACCAAAAGCCCACTCACTGGTATGTAGTAAGGTCGTAACCCCCGAGTCTCGCCTGGCTAAGCTCGTCTTCCAAAAACGTCTCACTTATATGCGAAACAACTAATTTAACGTTAATTTTAAGCACATAACCAAAACCGTGTAATAACTTCTCATATGTTGCTCAATTGGGGTGTTTGAATATACCATCGTGGCCAACTCAACACCACGATCATCTCCATATTTTTAGAAAAAATTTTTGGTGTCTCACGCGCCGGCCATAAAACCATTTCTGGGAAAATGGAAAACATATATACGTATATATAGAAAACCAAAAGTCCACTCACTGGTATGTAGTAAGGTCGTAACCCCCGAGTCTCGCCTGGCTAAGCTCGTCTTCCAGAAACGTCTCACTTATATGCGAAACAACTAATTTAACGTTAATTTTAAGCACATAACCAAAACCGTGTAATAACTTCTCATATGTTGCTCAATTGGGGTGTTTGAATATACCATCGTGGCCAACTCAACACCACGATCATCTCCATATTTTTAGAAAAATTTTTTGGTGTCTCACGCGCCGGCCAAGGCACGGCCACACACGCCAACCACGCGCAGGCACGTGCTTGGCACGCTGACGGAATCCCTAACGGCATTAGGGAATATTCCGTTAAAATTACCTGACGTCGTCAGTATATTTTGTCAAAGTTGACGGAATATTCCCCTTCTTTCTCCGATGACTCGCCAAGAACCTTCGCCGGCCACCGTCTCCAACGCTGGTTTCTGGAAAAATTTAAAACTTCATTTTCTCATTCATTTTTCAACCAAATTCCACCAATCTTATATGGATTTGAAGCTTTCAACAAGGAGAACATAACCTTACCTATTTGAAGTCCTAAAACCGACGAAAAGTTGTTGGAAAATCCTTCGAAATGCCGGCAAGGTATGCAACTCTACGAACTAGCCTATTCCGATGTCCAAGTCACTTCAAAACTAACCTAGGGTCCCAATAGAGTTGGTTAGGACCTTTTTTGGACCTTAAAACCTTAAAAAAAATCTTGACGATCACGTCAGAGTAACTTCTACCCCACCAGAACTCACGAGTTCTCGGGTTCCCGACTTCCTTTCTTCAAACCAATGGTACCACCAGTCTTGTGGAGTCAAGAGAAGAGTGATGATGGTCTTAGAAAGGTCGATCCGTGAGGTTTGGAGGGTTTTCTGCACAATTGGTCTACGGTTGTAAGGACGAGAGAAAGGGTTCGAGAAAGAAGGAGATGAGGAAGGGTTTGGCACGTGTGTATGTGTGTGTATGTCATGGGATAGGTCATAAATAAAAGGGTCTCAAACCCTAGTTGGGCTACAATGTTTAGGGCTCAAACAATTAAGTCCAACTAAAAAGAAACTAACCCAAATTTCACTTATTCCTTAGTAACATTTTCGCTACGAACCCGATTCGGCCCTAACTCGAGTCAACGCTCTCGTGGGGTCAAGTAAAATTTGGTCACATTAGCAGGAAAAATAATTTAAAACTATATACGTACATCCACGTCACCAAGCAAACGAGGGCATAATCGTCATTTTCACACATTCAGGGAGAAAATATATATTTATTCGAGACGAGTCGTCACATAACAGAATAGTTTCGTCCCTCCAGGAAAATGAGTATCATATGGATACAACAACAAAGTCTTATCTCAATAAGTGGGGTCGGGTGTAAGAATCTTAAAACATCAATGCGCTTAATTTTGTGCCAAGTCTTTCGTTAGCTTCCACTCATCCATGTCTTATCTTAAAGCCTCTTTCCAAGTCTTTTTATGTTTTCCTCTACTCTTTTTGCCCCGAGTATCTGTCTCATAATCGTATTTTCAAATTAGAGTATTTGTAGGTCATTGTTTCACATATCCAAACTACCTTAATTGATATTTTTTTTTCTCATCTTATCTTCAATTGCGGCTACTCCTACTTTACCTAAGATATTCTCGTTCTTAATCATGTCCTTTCTCGTTTATCCACACATCCAACGAAGCATTATCATCTCTATTACACTTATTTTTTGCACATGTTGATGCTTGACAACTTCAACATTCGGTGCAGTAAAGCATTAATAGCCTTATTGTTGTCCTATAAAAATTTTCCTTGAGTTTTAGTGGCATACGACGTTGCACAACACACTCGATGTACTTTTCCACCTTATCCTTCCAACTTGTATATGATTGAGATAATCATTCAATTATGCGTTCTTTTGCAAGATAGATCCAAGATAACGATAGCGTTCACTCTTTGGTACTCCCTAATCTCCAATCCTTACCCCTATCTCATTTGGACCTCCATTCCCACTGAACTTGCACTACATGTATTCTATCTTTGACCTACATAAACGAAGACCTTTATATTCTAACACTTCCCGCCAAAGGTTAAGTTTCACATTTACTCTCTTGCTTTATCTATCAACACTATACCATTTGCAAAAATCATACACCAAAGGATATCATCTTGAATATGTGCCGTTAACTTATCTATTACCAATGCAAAATGGTAAGGACTTAAAACTGAAACTTAGTGTAACCCTATGATTATGAGAAAATTTTTAGTTTGTCTTTCATGAGTTCTTACTCATATCCTTACTCCATCATACATATCTTTTATTGCTTGGATATATACTACTCGTGCTCCTCATCCAAATCTATGGATACCTCACAAATATTATTGGATGGATTACACTTTAATCCATTATCAATTCTTTTGATTTGCTTAAAAGCATAAATCATTAGCCACTTAGTGTTACAGTTTAGTGATATCCTTTTTTCACTTGTAAGTGAGATGTCTTACATTCGATTTTCATCAAAAGCGAATTTGAATCATATTATTACCAACCCATTGTGAAACTTAGCCTACTTTCTAAACTCCTTAACGTAAATAATATCGTTTGTTAAAATAAAAAAACATAAATCATATGTATAAAAAAAAAATAATAATAATAAAATAATAAAAAATAAATGTAGAGTTGCTCATCTACCCTACTATAAAAAAGGAACATCCCATGGGGAAAAGTTTGAGTTCCTGCTGAATAATTTTCTCATATAATGGCATCAAACATGGACTAAAGTCTAAAATATTTAATTATTATTGATTCTCTCGCAAACACTTTGATACCAAAAAATAAAAAGAAATCCAATTGAAGATTCCCAATCACCCATAATTTTTGCAATAAAAGTTAGACACCCATCTCAGCCGGCCGTGGCATGGCAAAATGCAAATAGTAAGAAAAGAAACCCTTCAACTCCCAACTCAATCACATCATATATAACATCAGTGCAAGTGGCTCTCTACCAAAACAGTGGAAATGAATGTTGTCTTTGCACCACGACATGATTTTAAACTCCGTGAACTCTTTAATCTAACAAATCTATCGATTGACAAAAAAAATAAAAATAAAAATAAAAATAAAATAAAATAAATATATATATATATATATGTGTGTGTGTGTGTGTGTGTGTGTGTGTAACAACAGAAAACTCCACAAGTAAATTAACGCAAACTGCAGATTTAATTCATAAGTTCGCCAAAAAGGGTTGGTTTAATTCAAAAGTTGAGAAACGAAACCCTCCAACTCCCAACTCATTCACATCATACATAACAACAGAAAACTCCACAAATAAATTAACACAAATTGAAAATTTAATTCACAAGTTAGCCAATGAGGGTTGGTTTAATTCAAAAATTGAGATTCCACAGCACAACTTTTTGGATTAAAGTTTATAGCACTAGTAGACGCACCATTTTTTTTTGTTGGCCTCATCGGATAAACAGTCCTTGTGATCATAAGGTATTTAGAAGATACTTTGTGTGATAAAAAAATTCTGATTTAAACTCATATGTTGAAGTCTATTAGGATATATTCTCAAAATTAAACTTTCCATCGTTCCTTTATTAATAGCCTGCACATAAGCCTCATGTGTGAGGCTGAGATGGTCATCACATCCCTTCTGTTCATCATTCATAAGTAGAACTCTCATTCACAATCGCTCACCATTCTGAAGTAGAAATTGCAAGTTGAAGTCGAATCCGAATACGCAAACTGAATTCTTCGATTGAAATTAGAGAGTGGAACGATGAAACAATGAATCTCACGCAGTTGGGTGTTAGGGTTCATCGTTGGAAATCAAATTGGGTTTGAGCGAAAGGTATGTATTTGTTTTGGTTTCTGATTGATGTTGTTCGGTCCAATATATACTACTTCTTTCTGAATCGTGTAACAGTTAATCAGATTCCATTTGTTATTGAGCAAGCCACAAGAAAACAAACGTCAACGGCAAATCGTCAAACAATGTGCATTAGGGATTGGACACCATACCGGCCAAATCATTCAAAGTTGCAGATTGGCCTAACTAAATTAATCAGAGTGGTTTGGTTCGGTTCGGTTTCAAAGACTGTATATTAAACTGAATTAAACGAATCGGTGAGTAGTTTAGTTTGTTCGGTGGACCTATTCGAAAACAGCTTAACCAAACCAAACCCTTTACGTTAATTTTATTATTTGTTGACCCTAGATATAATTTGATTATGACCATTTATAATTATATTCCATCACACACAATAATGTCAATCTTTAACATATTATTATATTTCGTAGTTTGTCATTTTGATCGCATAATGCCAATTATTTATAGTTGAGATGTCTCACTTTTAGGTTATAAAAAAACGATGCATGTTTTATAATTTGGGTGGAACAGTAAAGTCATATGACGGTGTTTCAAGTACACTAAAAAATTGCTTTGAAGAAAAGTAAGAAGATAAAACGGTCCAAAACTTCGAATCCGGATCCTCTTTATGAGGATTTCGAGAATCTGTGAATCATATCCATTCATCGTACATAGTGCGGTCAGAAATCATTTTAAATATTTTTATTTAAAATTAAATACAAACGGTATTTGACAAAAACTGACTGCACGATGTACGATAAATGGACACGATGGATCCCCAAGATCCTCACCAAAAGAATCCGGAGAGGATCCTGTTGGCAAAACTTCAATTGGTTACACGTAGTGGGATTGAGTGATTATATTGGCACCCTCACACACAACTTTCCAGCGATAACTTGTTTTAAAATGTTAGTAGTAGGGGTGTGCACGGTTTGATTCGATGCAGTTTTGAGTGAAACCAAAACCGAAATTGAAATTTTTTACGGTTTGGTTCGGTTCGGTTTGGTTTTTAAGAAAGAAATGTACATTTTAAAATATAAACCTATCTGCTTATAAGACGGTCTCATTTTCTACACAACACATTAATTAATGAACACATGTTAAGAATGAGTACATTGAATGAGGATGTTTTGATAATCTATTTCTGTCTAAAATTAGGACAATATATGCACAAACAAACCTTCAACAACTATATATGCAGCAAGCAAACTTGATGCAAGCAAACATGCAGCAAATGATGAATGATGATATTCTAGTGTGGTTGAGTAGATACTAAATGTATGGAACTCTAGCAAACAATTAATTAAAACATGACATCTCATATGGACATCTAATTAAATGTTTATTAGAATTTACGGTGCGGTTCGGTTTCGATGTGGTCTTCAAAAGCCAAAATCAAAATCAAACCGTTCCCTATAATGCGGTTCGGTTTCAAAACCGCAAAGCCAAACAGTTCGGTACGGTCCGATTTGATTCGTGTTTCGGTTTCAGTTTTTGGTTCCAAGTGCCCACCTCTAGTTAGTAGCTTCCAAACAAAAGCGCGTAAAGTTTCACCATATAGCTCTGCCGAAATTGGTTTGAATTTTCGGCAAGAATCTATCAAAGTAGTGCATCAGCAAGTGCTTGCCGAAATTGCTTTCAAACGTCAATAGATACCAAACGACATATCTCCATGTTTTCAATCGTTTTTTAAATACTTAATTTGTTTGAATAAGAGAATAGCATATGGCTTCTTATATGTAATCGTAGAGAAAATTGTAGTAAGGGTCTCTACATTTTAATTTAAATGGAGTAATGGTCTATCAATTAAAAATCTATGATCATTGGTCCCTCAACTCATCAAAACGTGTAGCTATGGTCTTTTTCGTCAACTCCGTTAAACTTCCATCAAAATGAGTCATGTGCCACGCATGTGAGGTCAGAATCAAGGGGAAAATATGGGAAATTAAATGAAAAAAAAGGTAGAAATGATCCTTCAATTTTAACCCGATTGGAGAAATGGTCTCTCGACTTAAACCCAATTGAAACGATGATCCTTCAACTTTAACCCAACTGTAGCAATGGTTCTTCCAACACGATGAAAGTTCTGATGGAGTTGATGAAAATGATCATAGCTGCATGTTTTGAGAAGTTAAGAGACCATTCATCATTGATTTTTAGTTGAAGAACCATTGCTTCAATTGACTTCAAGTTGATGAACCATTTCTACAATTTTCTTTGTAATCGTAATGTGAGTGAGACTCTCAACAAAGGTTGAACCAGAGACTCTCGCTCGCATTGGCCATATCCTTTGACTTCACCTCTGATCTTGTGTGGTGCCTATTCTATGCTAGTTTTTGGTTTAGGTGTGGCGATAACGATCGAAATGACAGCGCTTTTTGCTTCAAAATTACGTCATATATGAGAGGAAGAAGTTTGAACATGTATGGCTCATGAATAAAATAAGGAATGCTTCAACAACTCCACCGGTCTCTTGGTGTTACACAGTGTTACACAGTCAACAATCATTTTCCCAAGGCTAACAAATACATTTTCCAATATTTGAAGATGCATGAGAGAACAAAAGGTGTGGGTTCAAAGGGTACCTAATCTCTACATTTGGATACTTGTAAGGAATTGCCAATTTCCTCTAGAACTTTAATTTTAGCCAATTACCCTCCTAAACTTTTATAATTGGTCAATCCCCCCCCCCCCAAAAAACTTTAATTTTAGTCGATTTAACTCCTAAACTTTCGTAATTGGGCAATTTCCCCCTTAAACTTTAATTTTAGCCAATTATTCATGAACGTTTATAATTGGCCAACAAATTTGTTGAGATGAGTAATTAGTTTTTTTATTTGAATTTGGGTCTTGAATTGAAATAGTTGAACCAAGACGATCAAGTGAATCAAATCATAAGTCACAACGAAGGCTAATGAAATGACATCATAACTCTGTGTTGCCAAAAAACCAAGACCATAGAGAAGATTCATAGTTCTCCACATTAGGGACAAAATTCAAACAAAAAGTGTACGGATTGAACTAGCAGAAGAGAAGAAGAAGAAAACAACATGGTGTCCACATTAAGAATAAAATTACCTTTTTGCCATCAAACAGTTGCAATGTGTCGTGCATGTGCCCAAGATGAATGGAAAATTGGATTAAAAAAACTCCAAAATCTAATGCCAGGGGGAAATTGGTCAATTAAAAAAAGTTTAGGGGTAATCGGATAAAATTAAAGTTCAAGAGGAAAATTAGTTAATTATAAAACTTCAAGGGATAATTGACTAAAATTAAAGTCGAGAGGGAAAATTGACAGCCCCTTGTCTATACATGAAAATATATTGACCTTCTGCTTCATTAGGTTAGCTTAGCTTTTGCTAGGGTTTCTGTGTTAATGTATAAGGACATAACAACTAAGCTAACATTTTGCATATACTTTTGCCTAGCACGACAGTTGACGAAGTGCTACTCTAGTTTTCCTTCTCTATTTTAACAAAGAATTGATTAATAATGTGCTTCATCTCCACCGAGTCCTTAACAACTAAGCTATACATAAGAATAATTGTTTTAGTAGTAGGAAAATAGTAGCACCCAAACCAAATAAAGGTGTTGTTGGTAGGTGAATGATTCGCTCTCATTCCTATTTGTATATTACTAACAACTCATTATACTTTTAGCTAGCTGCCCCTCTATATATGACATATTACATGCTCAAGGGTCCTCAGCACTCTCTCTCTCTCTCTCTCTCTCTCTCTCTCTCTCTCTCTCTCTCTCGCTCTCTCTAAACTACACAGAGAAGACTTCCAACATGGCCAATGCAACAGCTCTGCTGATTCTCCTGCTGGCAGCCCCAACAGTGTATGGAGTGCAGCACATTGTCGGTGACGCCTCTGGTTGGAGCACATCGGTAGATTATGACTCTTGGGCTGCAAGTAACACCTTCACTGTTGGTGACACTCTTGGTAATCACATGCTCTTCATAACTCATGATTTCTCTTTCTGCGCTATAAAATATGTAGCTCATAGGCACTTGAACATGTTTCTCTAACACCTCTTGACCTAAAATTTGATCTTACCAGTGTTCAACTATGGTAGTTCCCACAAAGTGGATATTGTAAACCAAGCTGACTACGCCAGTTGCAGTTCAAGCAATTCCCTAAAAACCTATGATGATGGCGCCACGACAATCACCCTCTCCCAACCTGGTCCAGCCTACTTCATATGCCCTTCTGCAGGCCACTGTGCTAATGGCATGAAGCTTTCAGTCAATGTTGTAGCAGCTGGCACCCCAAGTGGTACTCCGTCAACCACCCCCCCATCTACACCCACCACTCCTGGAAGCAATCCTTCACCACCGCCACCGCCACCACCTCCTGAGGGAGCAGCAAATTCTCTTGACATGAATATGCTTGGGTTTCCACTTGTGTTGTTGGCAACCTTGGTTGCATTCATGGGATAGGGAGGAGGCAGTGCTATTGATCTTTGTTTTTTTTTTCTCTTTCTTTTTCTAGTTTAATAATTGACCAAATCTTCTTGTATTTTCCTGAATTTGGGTGGTGTTAAGAGATGATAATGTAGATTTTATGTTTATTATGAATGAACAATTGGTTCGTAAACTTTCGGTATCTCTTATCAAATACCAAAGCTTTCAGTATTTATTTGAACTGAAATTATGACTTTAGCCCCTGAAACTCAAGTTTCTTTACATAAAACCCGACATAGTCTTTTTATCTGAATAAAACCCAATGACTAGGCTCCACATAAGTAAATTCATTAATTTTGTTTGCCTTTACACATTTTTCATTTTTTAGATGCCTAAAATAACCCTAATTACCGTTTTGATGTAGACATTTAATTGACACACCCCGACCGAGATCAGGGCGTGCTGGCCGTCACACGAAGGTGACGTAGCCATGTGCGCGTGCGGAAGCTATTAAGATAGTAAGATAAAAGTACTAATAATTAAAAACCTAATAGCATACAAAGTACTAGTGTATGTGAGACATAATTCAGAGCAAGTCTACAACAGTCCAAAAGGAAAAGATACGACATAATTACACCCGAAGGTGACCCTACAATGGTGAGTGTCTGTTAGAAATGCCGGGATGCCCTCTGGGATAAACCACCGAACCTGCTAGACCACTAGAACCTGGAGGGGCGCAAAAACAAAAGCGTGAGTGGGCAAAAACAAAGTTCTTTGAAAACTCTTTAGCAAAATACATTCTAACCCCTCGCCGTAAAACCTGTATACTTCCCAGAAAATGAACATATATACGTATGTATAGGTATGCCAATCATGCTCCATGATATGCCATTCATGCTCGAGAATATGCCACAACAGAATCTCATAATCAAATATAAATGCTCAAGCGTAATTCACATCAATAACATATAATCTGGCAGTCGGGAGTCACCTAACGTGACATGTACCGCTGCATATAGAGCTCCAATCTCAACTCAACATCTGAATCTGCACACGAGTCGGAACCACCTAACATGGTCTGTACGACAGGACTGGGTGTAATATATACGCTCTAGTGCTACAATCACGTGAAGACTGTGCGAATAATCGCGGGTCACCTACGAGTCGGAACCACCTAATGTGGTCTGCACGACAAGGCTATGCACCTACTTGGATCCAAGGCGAGCGTGTGGTGCGGGTGAACATCACGTGAAGGACTCTGCCCCTCTCTGGGCGGGAGCACTAACACCGGGGGTGCAGATTATGAGCTCTCTAAGCATCTCAAACTACTATTGCATAACAACATGAATACCGCTTACCTGGCACTTACCTGTGCGTCCACAGCACCAAATACACATTTATATATATGTATGCCACTACTAATACATGCGATGATGCGTAAACAACATTCATATGATGCATGGCATAAAACAATAACCTTTTCTATTCTATTTCTGGGAATTTAGATGTATATAGGTATATACGGAAAACAAAAGCCCACTCACTGATAAGTGGAAGGGTCGTAGCCCCCCTGCCTCGAGTGTGTACGCTCGTCCTCGGAATACGAATCACCTATACGCGAAAAAGCTACGAAAACGTTAATTTAAAAGCACATAACCAACTTCTCGTAATAACTTATCATACATTGCTCAAATTGGACAATTGAATATACCAACCTGACCTACACAACCTCAGGATCACACCCATATTTTTAAAATAATTTTTTGGACCCCGCACGCGCCCCCACGCGCCGTCCTAGGCACGGACCTACGCGCCCCCCACGCGCGGCCACGTGCCATGCACACTGACGGTGTCAACAGACGCCGTCAGGAATATTCCGTCAACTAACGGAATATTCCGTTAAATCTAACTGTTACCGTTAACTGCCGTTAGGAATATTCCGTTAAACTTAACGGAATATTCCCCTTTCTTCTCCGGCGAGACGCCGGCGCCGGCGACGGCGCCGGAAAACTGGAAAATTTTCAAACTTTGTTTTCTCCTTCGTTTTTCAACCAAATTTCATGATTCAAACGCCAAAATGAAGCTTAGGACTAGTAGAATCACGATAGACTAGTTTCAAGGGCTAAAAATTGCTAGATCATACCTGCAACAACAATCAAAGTTCGGCCAACTTTACATCCAACGATCGTGACGTCCAAATTCACCCAACGAACCACTCCGAGGCTCCTTGGGACCTCACAAACACAACTACAAGCTTCAAAATTGCAAAAACAAGCTAGTTTAAGGGTTGCATGAACAGTACATAATTCGGCCATTGTTGAAACGACGTGAAAACGTTCGAATTCTTACCTGGAATTGGTATGGTTGTGCTCCTCACAACCTCACGAGTTCAATGGTGTAATTGGTTTCTTGATTGGTGAAAGTTTGAGTGTGTTTGTGTGTATAACCGTATGTTTGCAGAAGGAAGAAGAAGAAGATGCACTCGGGGAGAGAGAGAGAGAGAGAGAGACAGAGAAAGACAGAGTGAGGGAATGAGGGAGGGAATCCCGGGAGAAAAGAGAGTGTATGAGTGTGTGTGGTCCCACAACCCACACAACACAACACTAATGTGTAAACGAACAAATTAGGGGTAAAATCGTAAATTCACACGTACGTTAAAATGAAATTTGGGACGGGATGTTACATTAATTCTATACAGATTTGAAGGGAGAAATTAATAAAAAGAAATGTATTAATGTTTAAAATCATTGCATTAATATATCAAAACAAATTTTATGTTAAGGCAAAAAAGAACTAATAATGTTATACTTTCCTTAAGAGTTTGTAATTGTTTTTTAAATTTGCATAAATTTAGACAATTTTAATTTAACCTTGTCATTTTCTTACCAAATGAAAATTTGGAAGAGCACTATAAAATAATTTACCTATATTTAAAAAATATAGGTAAATTATTTGGACATGTGCATTAGTAATAAATTTGCCTTGTATATGTAATGATACATGCAAAATAATTTACTCCAGGGTACCCTCTTGGATTATTGTATGTCGTCTTCTTGACACTAATAAAGTCGCTATCATTTCAACTCAAAAAAAAAAAAATTACTTATAGAATAAAAAATGTTATTTGATTCAAAATAAATTTATCAATATTTTATATGATAATATAGGTAAAATTTTCCACAGATATATATTAGTAGTAAAATATGCCCAATATATATAATAATTGTGACATCCCACATCGCCCAGGAGAGTGATCCTTATATGTATATTCTCATCCCTACCTAGCACGAGGCCTTTTGGGAGCTCACTGCCTTCGGGTTCCGTAGGAACTCCGAAGTTAAGCGAGAAGGGGGCTAGAGCAATCCCATGATGGGTGACCCATTGGGAAGTTACTCGTGAGTTCCCAAAAATAAAACCGTGAGGGAATGGTAAGCCCAAAGCGGACAATATCGTGCTACGGTGGTGGAGCGGGCCCGGGAAGTGATCCGCCTTGGGCCGGGATGTGACAATAATGCATGAAAATAATTCACCAACAAATAAAGGAAATTTGATTAAAAATTAATATATCTACTACTTTTTGTTTATGAATTTCAATTTCTTTTTTTATATTACAAACATAATGTACCTACAATATAATTTACCTATTGTTTAATCTTATAAGAAAATAATGTATCTACTATTTTATTTTATTTATTTATTTATTTTTGTTTTTTGTCGAATATGTACTGTTTTATTTTAATGGAGATAATTTGTCTTGGTTTAATTTTTACGAAATTATTTAGGCACTGTTTAACTTTCCCAAAATAATGGAACTACTATTTTAATTTACCTACAAAATAAATACTATTTGATTCAAAATTAATTTACTTATATTTTACATATAAATATAGATAAATTATTTTTAACAAGCATATATGATAACAAACAAAAAATGCCTAATGTATGTAATAATCTAGGTAAAATAATTTACCTACAGCATAAAAGAATATTAATTGGTTTTTTGTTGTTTTATAAAACAATATTAGTATTTGATGCAAAATAACTGATTGTACAAAGGATTTTTCTTTCCAAACGAAAAATGTGCCCATAAATTGTTTATGAACATAGCTAAATTTATATATATATATATATATATATATATATATATATATATATTCCTAATATTTATCATACAAGAAAGGTAAAATTTCCATATGGGCTTAATTGCTAATCATAATTAGGGTGTGGGTAATAATATTTATTGACATAACTAGAGTTTTGTGGCATAAGTTGTAAATATGTGATGATAATTGGTTACATATTTGTCTACATGGTACTCTATTTGAAATTTGGGTTTTATTTGGAAGATTAATATTATGTGGGTTTTTGTTTGGAAAATAAGAGTTTCAAGGGCCTTTTTCTAAAGAACCCTTCAACAATATTTGAATTCGAAAGCTGTGGTTGATTTCGAATACGTGGTGTGGAAGACGCTGCCGGAGACGGTCTGTGAAACTCATGGAAAATATTTGATTCGCGGAGAAGTTTTGGACCGAGGGAGACGACAAACTAAATGCACGGGGAAGTTACAATTCAATTTTTGTAAATATTGTCCAATTCTGTTGGGCAATAATGAACGGGTTATTTATAACCCAATTTCATCTTAAGCTCGGTTATTAACGGGTCATTTATAACCTAGTTTCACCTTAAGCTCGGTTTGACTGATTTGTTGTCAGCCGTTTAGATTTGCCTGCACATCGTTTGAATGTGCTTTTAAAATGACTAAAAACGTTTTTTTTGTAAAAATAATTTTGAAATCAATTTTTAATAAAAATACAAGTAAATTCTAAAAAATTACTTAAAGTGCTGAAAGCATTTCAAGTGCTTTTAGAGTCCAAAATATTTTTTTTCAAAAACGTTTTTAATTATTTAAAAAGTACATCCAAACGAATACCTTGTCTGAAAACAAAAGGTCCGGCCCTCTAAAATATTAATTTACAATTAAGCCCAGCTCGCGAGTTGCGCGACCCACAGAATTCAACCCCTTTTACCTTCGCCTAAAGTCCTCAAATCCAAACGCCCTCCTCCTTCCTTTCGCTCCATCTGATTTCAAATCAAAGGACAAAAAGCAAGCGAGAGAGACAGAGATGGCCGGAGAGGAAGAGAACAGCGAGTTCTACCTTAGGTACTACGTCGGCCACAAGGGCAAGTTCGGCCACGAGTTCCTGGAGTTTGAGTTTCGACCCGACGGCAAGCTCCGCTACGCCAACAACTCCAACTACAAGAACGACACCATCATCCGCAAGGAGGTCTACGTCACTCCCGCTGTCGTCAGGGAGTGCTGTCGTATCATCTCGGAGAGTGAGGTTCGTCTTCAATTGTAAACCCTTTTGTTTCTGTCACTTGTAATCTCTCTATTTGTTTTGTTTTGGGTTTCAGGGTTTATGGTTTTTTTTTTATTTTATTGATTTGGTGATTAGGGTTTTAGGGTTCGTCTGTTGTTGGGGTCGGTGTAATGCTACAATTGCCTACATTGCAAAAAGAAGTACGATATTTTGGTGTTTTATATGAGTTATTGGGTGCTGTATTGTTTTTATGTATTGGAATTAGATTATGCAGATTAGGGTTTGTTTTAGGAAATTTTGAGGGGGTTTCTGCGATTTTTATTTATTTAAGGGTGTTTTGTTATGTGGGTTTCTGTTTGTTATGGGAAATTTGATGGGTTAAGTGGAATTTAGCGTAAATGGGATATTCTCCGTTTGGTTTCTCAGATAGGGGGAAAGGAAACAAGGTGGATCTTTCGTGCGTGATTGAGGATATTTTACGGGGGCTGGATTGTTTGGATTGTTACTTGTTAGTGTCTAAATGTCTATTAATTTAATTATTTACATTATGTTGATTATTTGTTTCCGCTTTAGGCCTTGGATTTTCGTTTGGGTTCTATGAAAGTTGAGGTCGAAGAAAATAAGGTGGGAGTGAGTTTAAGAAGAGGTTTCATGTCTTGTGTTAGGAACGTGAATGCATTTCAGCTTATGACTATTACCCTATATTTGGATTAGGAAATTTAAACTTCCTGTAACTTAGGCTAAATTTGTTAGGCGTGCCCTACAAAATGACTTGATCCAATACATTTGGCAGAACTTTCGAATGACACCTTTCAAGGTTCTATTTTGAAAGTACTTTGTTTAATGTATTTGTAGTGTTTGAGTAGTTCATTGCTGATATCCTTCTGGTGCATTTATACCAATTAAGTGTAAAGTTCCTTGGTACTTTGAAAGCCCCTCATCCAAAACATAGGTTTATAGTCATCTGATTGATGGTTTAGGCTTTTCTATCTCATCCTCGAGGAGTCAGGGGATTGAGAAAAAGTAAAGTATATATGTGTTTGGTTCTTGTAGGATCTAAGCAATTGTGATTTAATGTGGCTGGTTTTAGATGTGATTTAATGTGGCTGGTTTTAGAGGTGATTTAATGTATGGTTTCAGTACTATACTACCATCTTTTGGTTAAAGTTTTTGGGTTTCCTGAGAGCATGGAAAATTCGAGATTGGGGAAATGACAAGGAAATTGTGCGTGTCCAGTGGAGGCAAATATGAGATAAAATAAGTTTAATAGTAACATTATTGGAGTGTATTTTTGGATTCCCAGTTATTGATAGCAATCTGAATTTTCTTCTAATATTTCAGTTAACATTAAGTTCACAACATTGAAATTGGGGAATCAAGAGCAAGGAAATCACCTCTAAAACATGAAGTTCAATTTTTCCATTAATCAATAACTCTTGTTTCAGATTGCCATGTAATAAGGTTAAAGGAAACATTGATATTGGGTGGAATTAGCTATGTCTTATTAAAGGATGGAAAACAAACATTCGTTTTATCTTAACTGAACAGTGAAAGTTCTTGTCAACACTCACTCCTTACATTGATTATGCATTCAAATTGATTGATCTTGGGAACTGTATTCTTCCTGGAATTTGAGTATTGGAATTCTGTTGTCCTGATTTCCTTAATTGGTTACATGTTTGCTTCAATTCAGATCATGAAGGAAGATGATGTGAACTGGCCAGAACCTGACCGTGTTGGGCGGCAGGAGCTTGAAATTGTAATGGGGAATGAGCATATCTCCTTCACTACTTCAAAGATTGGATCGCTTGTTGATGTCCAGAGCAGTAAGGATCCTGAAGGTCTTCGTATCTTTTATTATCTCGTTCAGGTTAGTTAATTTGCACTTTCATTTAGTATTAGGAGATGCTTTCTTTTTCTGGATTCTCATTGCATAATGCTGATAGCTCATACATGTCACTGCTGTAATTATGTCCTCCCATAAGCGAGATTTCACTGTGTATAATTGCTGCACGGTATGAGCTTGAGCTTGTTCTGTGGAATACGCTTCTAGTATTCAATGCATTCTTGTATGTTATGTCGTAGATGGAGAGAACATGCTATTATGTGCATATGTGAGTTTTTGAGAATCAGGTGCTTAACAGGGCAGTGCTTTTTCCGCGGATGTTCAAACCGTTTGGTGTTGAATGACTTATCTTATGGAAGAATGATAAGATGGTATCTCTGCCCAATTTTGCATGGGTGATGGGTCTATGCTGGTTTTTCTATTTATGCAATGAAACACCTTAGTTTCCTCACATGTTGCATATTGAGTCCATTTTTAGCCTCGTATACGAGTTCTTTCATGAAGTCTTGCTTCTGTCTGAGTGACTTAGCATGAGTTTTCTGCCCAAGACTGTTTCTTAATGACATTTTTATTTGATCGCAGGATCTGAAGTGCTTTGTGTTCTCTCTCATCTCCCTTCACTTCAAGATCAAGCCGATATAAGATGTATCAGTATTTGCTTGTCAAGTTGCACTCCTGGGTTTTGTATGCCTTTCGATACAGTTAACATTTTTAATATGAAGGCCTAATCATTTGACAATCTTTTTGTAACTTCTGTTATTTGGATGGTTACGAGTGGATTTCGGAATATATGCCAAATGGAATTCTACAATCTGTTGCGAAATCTCCAGTTTCTCGGTGTCGACTCTGCATCTCCTACCGTGTGTGTTTCGGGGCTGCAGGCGGCAACTGCCAAAGAAAGCAGATAGTATGCCAATTGATTTAGGTGGAATTTATGATATTAACATGAGCATTGTCGTCCCGCAACTCACTATATTGCTTCAAATGCATTGCAATTCTCTCTTTCAATATTCTTACTCACTTCCCAAAGGTCAGCTAGAGAGACTAAATTTCTAAATCAAATCTCGTAAACCAAATGATGTGGATATATGATTGGATTATTTCTCTCTAGCATTATTCCCTAGAGAGACAAGCAAGTACAACTAGCCAGACTTAGCTAGCTCCGAATCAAACAAGTAATTCAAAGGACATTTTTTATACGCATCCTGGAGAGGTCATTCTGTAATGATATGAGCTTGATCTATTGGTAACTATCCATCTTTGAGCGGAGCACACTTTTAGAAACATAATTAGCGCCAATTATGAGTAAACTATATATTTGTCTACATAGACTTGAGTAAGAACAATCCGACTAGGGCACCATGCCCACCCCCTTGTATCCAGGGTGGTGTCGTTGATTTTAGGGTTAAGTACAAAAAACTACATCAACCATTGGTGTCACGACACTTTCATACCTCATCTTTTAAAATTGACAATGTCATACCTCATCTTACAAATTTGTGCCAATGTTATACCCTTCCGTTAGCCTGCTGTTAATTTGTCAGTTAAATGCTGACGTGGCTTGATCTAGATCCCACTTTCTATTAAAAAATTTAAAAAATATTAAAAAAACTAAAAACAAAATCATTTAATATTTTTAAATGTTAAAATAATAATAAAAAGTTAAAAAACAAAAAAACAAAACCTTTCGTCCCTTCCACCCCTCCCCCCTTCTCTCTGTCCCCATCTTCATCTTCTTCCCTGCTTAATCTTCGAAGAAGGAAAAGAAAAAAAAAACCTAAACCCAGTTCGTCCCCCCCCCCACCACAAAACAAATTCAACCCCCTGCAACCCAGAAAGAAGAAGAAGAAGAAGAAAAAACCTGGATCCCGTTGGCCAAGCCGATTCCGCGGGTGGAGAACCTGGGTGCGGAGAAAATGGGGGGAATGGTTGTGGATTTAAGGAGTGGGGTGTGCAGAGGAGGGAAGAGGGTGGGTGCGAGGTTGGGTGCGGGGGAAGACAATTGGTTTTTTTTTTTTTTTTTCTAGGTTGCAACATTTAGGGGGAAGAAGAGAGAGGGCACCCCGAGGGGGGTGTGAAGGGACAAAGTTTTTTTTTTTTTTTTTCTTTCTTTTTCCTGGATTGCAGCAAGTAGGAAGAAGAGGAAAGGAGATGAAGATGGGGGACAAGAGAGAGGGCGCGCGCGCGCCGGGGGGGGGGGGTGGTGGTGAGAGAAGTTTTGTTTGTTTGTTTTTTTTTTCTTTTTTCTGGGTTGCAACAGATAGGGGAAGAAGAGGAAAGAAGATGAAGATGGGGGGGGGGGGGGGGGGGGGGAAGAGAGAGGGTGTCGGGGGTGGGGGGGGGATGACAAAGTTTTTTTTTTTTTTTTTTTTTTTTTTTTTTTCTTTCTGGGTAGCATCAGGTAGGAAGAAGAGGAAGGGAGATGAAGATGGGGGAGAAGAGAGAGGGCATGCAAAGGGGAAGTTTTGTTTGGTTGTTTTTAAAAATAAAAAAAAAAAAAAATTTCTTTATTATTTTAATATTTAAAAAATATTGAATGATTTTTTTTAGTTTTTAATAATTTTTTAATAGAAAGTGGGTCCTGAATCAAGCCACGTTAGCATTTAACTGAGAAATTAACAGAAAAACTGACGGAGGTATGACATTGACACAAATTCGTAAGATGAGGTATGACATTGTCATTTTAAAAAGATGAGGTATGAAAGTGTCGTAAGATCAATAGTTAGGATAGTTTTTTTGTACTTTACCCTTGATTTTATCTTTGGTAGAGGCTAGTTATCTTTAAGGTTGACACTCATTCACTTTTTCTTTTATATAAAGCGATATGCTACCGAAACTAATCGAATTTGAGTACATATGGGATATCAGGTCTAATCTAGCCAATGCGGCTACATCCATGTTTTGCGACACTCATTCAGTTAGAAGATGAAAGATCCACTTTAAGATAGTGTTAAAAAATACATTTGTGAGAAAATTAGGTTTCATGATATCATTTTTTAGTACATCATATCATCCTAAAATCCAAGATGTCATCAAACTTGAAAATTTAATAATTGATATAGTCACAACTCATAGATTAATAACTTCAACGTTCGCAAAACCTTCAAATTCAACATCTTAACGGAGTTGTTAACCATAAAAGAAACTACATGAATAAAAGGAAAATTTTATTTAAACTCATATAATTTTTCTCGACATCTAATTTAAACTTTATATGTGAAATGTTTGTATTACCCTATTGCATAATCACCATCAAGTACTAGATAAAATTAACAGTAAAAATAAATTTTATTATTAAACTCACACCCAATAATGAAACCTAACAAAAACAATGACACCCAATACAAATCATGTTTTTATGTTTATATTCATGCTTCTGTCTCTTACAAAAGAATCGACAGCACCCAGTACAAACAAACAAGAAGTTTTCTCACCACATGGATTATGGAGTTGCTCTCAACTAGCTTTTCTTCTATCTTCCTTCGAACTGGGACCTAGGTGCAAACATATGCTGATATATAAGTGAGTGTGCTGAAGAAGCCAAAATAAACAAATGCAAGAGGGTAGGTTAAAGAGGATGACTTGTTTGACATGGTTACACAAAGCAACATGGGATTTATCGAGAGCAACAATGTAGAGGATAATGGAGATTCCATTAAAAGTAATTGTTGGAAGGAGATAACGTTAGAAGAGAGAATGCTTTGATTTTGGATTATTTTTTAAATGAGTGTAAAAGATAAACTGAATTGGGTTTGTGAGGGCAGTTTAAGTAGTAAATTTGAGTTTAAAGAGATATTAATAATTGATAGGAGCATATTTATGCGACTTAATTGGCTTGTTCTCGTGCATTTATGTTGTGTTTCCTTAGTTATTTTAGTGTTTAAAGTCACTTTTGTGTGTTTTCAGGTTATAAAGCCAAAGTGTGCAAGAAGATGCAAATTGGAGTCTTTTGGAGCAAAAGAAGAATGAATGAGTTGAAGACTTGAAGAAACGAGGATTCCTACTCCAATGATGATTCCTACTCCAACAAGGATTCCTACTTGAAGTAGGAAAGTTAACCCTAGGTTTCCCATTTTGGTAACCTTTCCTAATCTTAAAAATCCTTATTTTCCAGCCACTTTGAAGGCCTTGTAGGCACTTTAGGACACAAAACAAAGGCCCTAGACCCCTTAAACCCCTTTGCCGTGGGTTTCCCTTTCTCTCCATCCCTTGCCGTGCAAGGGGGGGGCATTTATGTCCTATTTTATGCACTTAAACACATGCTCCTTTCTAAATAAAACCCTAGCCGCACATTGCAGCCAATCCCTTTTTAATTTCTGATTTGATTTCCTAATTCTATAAGCTTTTGACTTAATTTTAGTTAACCAAAATAAGCTAGGGTTTTAATTTCTGAAACCCTATATATTCTAAGCCTAGCCGCACCCTAAGGGGAGTTCTATTATTCATATGAGCCACACATCCTTCTTTGCCGCAGCCACCATCACCTTCATCCTTCTCTGCCGCAGCCTTCCACACATCCCAGCCACCATTCTACACCTCCATACACCTTTCGTCCATTGCAGCCACCTTCCACAACCCTTGCCGCACCACCATATCATCCCAACTCCCTTCCCAAACCAAAATAACATCCAAATCATCCTAAGAACTCTCTGCCGCAGCAAGGAGAAGAAGAAAGAGGAGCTTGAACGTGCAGAAATTCAAAGTGGAATTGTTGGGCGTTTTAGGTGTAATCAATCTTTTGTTCTCTATGTTTAATTTCAATTTTGTTTCTCTTTTTGTGAACATGAGAGGCTAAATCCCTAGTTAGCTAGGGGGTGATTCAAAACCATGTTTATGTTTGCAATATAAATTGATTACCTTCGGTTGGAATTTCATGAGTTGTGGATTCAATTTGTTTAACTGCTTGATTGATAACTTATTTGTGTATGTTTATTGAGAGTGCACACTTAGTTTTCATGCATGAATATGATGCTAGAATATAAGTGAGTTTCACCTAATAATTACAAACTTATATTCACAAGTAGTGGAGGTCGCTTATAAACGATCGCGTTAAATGAATTCTTGGCACTAGTTTCATGCTCATCATAGTAACGAATGCCTCGTCAACACTTATAGTTTTCATGTTGCTTAATAATATTTGATTGTATCTTTATTGTGCTTTTCACGTAAAGGATTTTTGGAGAATGTTTTGAATTGTTGTATGCGCTGTCCCATCCAATTCATTAACTTAATGAGAACTTGAAGGTTAATTTAAGCGAACCTAATTAACCCGAGGTGTTGAGTTTCATGATTCATCGAAAGACCAATTGAAAATCATCTTGTGTGCAAGTGTGACATGTGTGGAGAAAAACCTTCTAGCTAGCATTCCATCCATATTTTCATCAAATTCGTATTTACAATCTGTTTTTATTACAATCTGTGCTCTTTGTTTTAATTTCGTCAAAACTAAATCCCTCTTTACTTTAGTGTTTCAATTTAGTTAGAAAGTGTCTTAGTTTGTGTTTCTAAGTGTTTTGATTCAATTTATCACCCAAATTCGTCCAAATTAGTGTAGGTGTTCAAAACTGCCCAGATTGTGTTTTTAAGGCAGTTTTGAGTGTTTTGGTGCTGTTTTGAGTCTTTTGGTCTGTTTTAGTGTTTTAGTGTTTAGTTTTGCATTCTTTGAGTCTAGTTTAGTGTTTTAACCTTTGTTTTACGTTTTTGAGTCAGTTTTCAAGTGATTTAGCAATCCCTCATAATCTCCGGTTTAGAACGATCCCTACTTATACATATACTACAATTGTCAAAAGAGGGTTTTAATTTGCATGCTTATATATTTCGCATCAATAATTTAATTAAAAATAATATGGATGTAAAGAGTAAGATAAGTGTAAAGAGAGATTATATGATATGAGTTCAAATAAAAATTTCCAAAATAAAATCATATAAATACCAATACCAAAGCAATTGGTCCGATTCGAGTTAGGTTAGTTTACAAATGCTAAAAAACCGTAACCAAACTAATTCATTACAATTTAATTTTGTTTGTTGCTTTAGCTAAAACTAAACTAAACCGTCATTTAGTACTACGGTAGAGTGATATTCCTCTTTACTTGTAAGTAAAAGATTTTAGGTTTGAATTTTGTAAAATGACAATTCGATACTAAATTAAATAATTCATTGTGTGTCTTAGCCGAACTTCCACACTTTTTAATGCAGTATAATCGGTTTGATCGGGTTGATGTCCACCTTAGCCGAGGCCGGAGGGGAACGCTAGTGCAATTTCATTCCAACTTTGTGGCGGTTTCCTCCCGAGGCCAAGTCAAAAGGGCGCGAAAGCCAAAAAAATTCCAATTTCCCGCTTCTCTTCATCACTTCCATTAAAATTCTCTTTTCTTTTTTTACCTAAAAATTAAAATAAAACTTACATTTGTTTTTTTTTTTTAAGTTTGTCATTACAAAATTTCTAATCCTGTTTGTTTGCCGAGAAAATGAGACGGAAAATCAGCTCCGCTTGAGATGCTCCAAACGCCAGAGTCCAACACAAACTTGAAATGTTAGCTCTCAACTCTCCAATTCAAACCGGAAATCGTTTAATCAAAGCCCGCCATGCCAGAGCACCACCTCACGAGCTCAGAGCAGCAGCAACAACAACCACCGCGACGGTTTACAAGAAGTGCGGCGGAGAGAGAAAAGACAGGGCACAATTGCTCCGTTCTGTCGACCATTGGCCACCCCGCCAGTCCGGAAGAACTTGCTTCGCGATGCCGATCATCCGATGCGACTGCAGACATTGTTCCGAGGCTGTGTTCGATCCCTAACTCTCCAATTTATTTGGCGGATAAGGGACTGGTGTCAGCGGAGGCGGTTTCGGCTTCAGGGGAGTTCGTGCCCGATACAATGCGGAATGGTAATGTGAAGGCATACTCTAGGAAACGGAAAAAGCAGGTTTCGAACAATGCGGGGGTGCCGACGGCGGCGAAAAGGAGATTGCATTTACCAACAGAGAATGGTATGAAACTTTGTGTGTTTCAAATTTTGAATTTTCGTTGCTTTTATTGCAACTTATTTCGTATTAATTGAAAATTGAAATGATATATCAGGTGAAGCAGATGGAAAGTTGGGATGTTTGCCAAATGCTTCTAACCGCGATTTTCTCGAGGTAGTCTCATGTCTACTTTTAAATTCCTCGAAATCGTTAATCTTTTTGTCAAGACGATATTCTAAACTACTGTATTTCACGGGGGAGGGAAATTTGAATTTGGGTGCAAGGGGCAGGCGCGATGCCTTAGTCAACTGACCTAATCGACGTACAGTAGAAGTTGTTATATGTTACCATTTTATTATGCCTGTTGTAATTTCAACTTGGACTTGTGTCTGTGTTTGTTGACTTTTGTTACTTTAACTGTCACAAAATTTCGGGCAGGGTAATTCAAATAGCGAGAGAGCTTTGGTTCCCTTACCTCTTGATTATAATCCTCCCCAGTCTTCAAGTTTTTGCATGACACATTTGGAACATGGGGAGGGCGATGCTGGTGTTCAGTCGAGCAGTTTAACGCATGAAGAAACCCCACCCGACGTACACCATTGTCTTCTCACAATTGGGACAGGTTCTTGCAGCCTGAAGCCAGTTGAAGTTGATAGAGGTATAGCATGCTTCCTAGATGTGAAATTGCCTCTACAAAGTAGTAGTTATGATCGGAAACCATGCCAGGAAGCTGTGGCTGGCAACAGAAGATTAGAAAATGAAACTGATTATACTCTCACATTTTACTTAGAGGAAGACAAGCAAAGCAATATGGATGCTGGCATTCATGATACTCATTCGTGCAAGGCTTCAACGGATCAATTAATAGAAGATGCACAAACTCCGGTGGAAAATAATGTAGAGGAAGGTTTTCCTGAATTTGGGGCAGAAGCAGAAGCTGAAAATTTTGTTCTATCAGTGAAGCTTGGGGAAGCACTAGCAAGTTGCTTGGACTCTAGAAATGCTGTGAACATAACCTTGGACAAAGACCAGAGTATGAAAAAGGCAGAGTCTATGCCCAACCCCATATTAGCTGAATGCCCTTCCCCTAAGAAGCAGTTGGGAAAATCGTCGGGCAAATTGAATGGCTTGTGCAAGAATTTGCCATGCCAAGAACGAGTTCTCATGGAGTCATTAGAATATAATGAACTTGTTAACATTCCCAAACAGGAGAATCAGTGTAAAACTTATCAGAAATCTCGCCCTATGCAACCTAACTTGAAGAGTAGCAAGAAAAAGAACATAATTGCAAAGGAAAACATGGTGGATACTACCTCTTTATCTCCACAGGTAAGTAGTATTATTGAACTGCTCCTTGTGCTTTTTCGGGATGGCTAGTTAAATGGAAGGATCTACATGATGTGTATTGGGTTTTTTGTTGGACCAGCTGGAGAAAATACAACTACCTCAGTTAGACAATTTTATCATAGAGGAAGAAGAAGGTTCAGGTATGCAGAATTTAGTTGTCTGTCCTGTTTATAGATGAATTAAACGTTCATACAATTTTTATTGTTTTTCTGCCATTTATCACGCTCAATCATCCAGGTGGTTATGGCACTGTTTACCGGGCTAGGCGAAAGAATGATGGAAAAAGATTTGCTATTAAATGTAAGAGAAACACATCTCCCACTTGCATTCTGTTCTTGACTGTTTGAGTTTCTTAAACAGATATTTTCTATGATGCTGAATGATGAGAAATTTACAGCTTGTAAGATGGAAAACAATTAGAAATTATGAGAGAAGTCTTATGAGCATTGTAGCTTACAAGTAAAACCAAAATTACTTGCATGACTGTTTGAAAGCTTGTGAATTTCAATTTTGTTTTGACAATAAGCACTGATAAGTCACTAAATACATGAGAATAAAGGTGCCATTATTGATGCTATATTTTTTGCTTGCTCCTCAGATCCTCATGTCAAAGCTCATAAACACCATGTTGATACTGAGAGAAAAATGCTTGAGCGTTTTGGGTAAGTAATAAGATTTCATTTCAAAAAGAAATACGATATGCAAAATTGTAAACTAAAATTTTCTTTTGAAACCAAATGATGCAGGGGTAGGAACTTCATTATAAAATATGAAGGTTCCTTCAGAAGCGGTGATAGTGAGTGCTTTATTTTGGAACATGTTGAGCATGACAGACCTGAGGTACTCATGAAATGCTTCAGTTCAGATTTTTGTATCAGGTTTACGTTGCAACCCTGGATTGATAAGTTGGGATCGAATTAAACCTCTTTTAGCAAAAGTGAAGTGTTTGGAAGAACTATATTTTCAAAGCCTTATTCTAGTTTCATCTTAACTGGTAGGTGTTGAAGAAAGAAATAGATCTATACCAGCTCCAGTGGTATGGCTATTGCATGTTTAGAGCCCTTGATTGCTTGCATAAGCAGGTAAGATTACTACGATTATCGCACATCTGTTTAATATTCTTCATGGATCTAATTTTTCGTTTTAAAAAATGACGAATGAAGGATACCAAATAACCTCAGAGATATCTAAACTTCATTTTACGGTTACAGGATGTGGTGCACAGAGATGTTAAGCCTGGAAATTTCCTCTTCTCTCGCAGGCTAAACAAAGGTTACCTCATTGATTTCAACCTTGCTAAGGTTAGGATCCTTGTATTGCTAGTGCTGCCCCGCTCGTGCAACTTTATTTCTTTCTGCTTTCATTTTCAGTGAACAAATCTGATTGTTTGCAGTCTCTATTTTCTTGTTTCACAGCATTTACTGCAGAAGTACACAATTGGAAGTAAGTTGGTCTTTTAAGCTATTTTACAAGGTGTTGCCTGCGTCATATCTTATTGCAATAGCCATTACTCTGGGAAGTGCAAACACTAAAGCAGATGTCTCGACGTGCTTCCTTCCCAAATTACTCATCATCTGCATTCTGTTGTCTTTATCGTGCCTTTTTTGGGTGTAGTACATGCATTATGTTATGAAATTCATCTCAATTTCATCTGATCAACTGATGGATCTCTACGTTTCTCAGGTAAATCAAAATCAAGTCCTCACGTGTCCTTTAGTCATGTCCCTCTCCCTCAATCTAAATCTGCTCTACTGAACAGAGAAAAAAAGTTTGTAAGAGGTGATCTTACAGATACCAAATTAGGGCAAACAACAGATTCTAAGCAAACTCATGAGCCTCATAAGGATGCAAGGAAGTGGGATAATGATGGTCCCTTGAAAATCTATCCTGATATGGGCGGTGGTGATAAATATAAAATCCAAGGTGCCAAGGGCTCAGGTATGACCTCGGTGAAGGATGTGATAAGCACCAGAACTCCATCTACAGAAAGGGCAAGGGAACCTCTGCCTTGCCTAGGAAGAAAAGAGTTGATCAGCCTGGTGCAGGATGCGGTTCTCGGTCCAAACCATGATGCAAAAAACACTCCTGCTTCCCAAAGGAAAAGGATTGCCGCCCCTCCAGGCAAGATTGACAATAAAATCATCTATACAAGTCCAATGTCTCTGCATTTTACTGGTGGCTCTGTATCTGCCGCCAACTTATTGAAAAACAAAGGTGTGTAAATGGATGGAATTTTTTCAAGTAAGGATACTAGTAATGTGGCTGCTAACTGCTTCAGTTGTCTTTAGCTAATGGGAGACAAAAGAAAGAAGGTTCATGCGTCGGAACCAAGGGATTCCGTGCTCCAGAGGTGATGTTTCCCCTTTGCCCTTATTTTTAGATGCTTTTCTGCTAACGCTGTTATCAAAGTTGAAAGAAATTGAGACGAAGTGAGGTTTTCACAGTGCGTCCTGTTTTTTAGGATGTCTTGCACACAGAATATCTCCTTGTGTCCTGTCTCTGTGAGTCTAATATTTGACTTCTCCATTTTTCAGGTTTTGTTGAGATCTTTGCATCAAGGCCCGAAGGTTGACGTCTGGTCAGCCGGAGTCACCCTCCTTTACCTGATCATGGGAAGAACTCCTTTTACCGGAGAACCGGAACAGTAAATCCTTCGGCTTATTACAAAAATAGGTCGTTACGTTTCCTTTTATGCTCGTGTCCTTACTGACTCACTGACGATATCCCAACCATGGCAGGAGTATAAAAGACATTGCAACGTTACGGGGCAGTGAAGATCTATGGGAAGTGGCCAAGCTGCACGACTGTGAATCCTTATTTCCAGTGGTATCTCTTTTGATTCGATTTTTTTTTCGCTTCTTGTTTTCGGAACAGAAATACACTAAACACTGAGAACCGATACAACAAACACCTCCGAAAGATTCGGAATCAATACGATTTACAACGAAGTTCTTCATTGATTTCGTATACGTGTTCAACACTGCGTTTCTTTTGTTGTATGGTTGCCTTCCCATTGTTTAAGTTTCTGCTACATTGGAAATCAAGTTGTTTCTGATTTTCCCAGGAGTTGCTGGATATCAAATCCTTGCCGTCGATGAAGCTGCAAAGTTGGTGCAAGGCTCGGACAAAAAGAGGTCAGTTTTTCAGGCAAATTCCGAGATCGCTATTCGATCTTGTGGACAAGTGCCTGACGGTAAACCCAAGGCGGAGGATCAGCGCAGAGGAAGCTCTGCAGCATGAGTTCTTTGCCCCGTGCCATGAGAGCTTGATGAAGCAGAGAATGTTCAGGCGTGAGGTTATGAGCACCCAGAATGAGTAAAAATGTCAAAACATCAAATTTTAAAGGAAAGGTCGTGCTGCACGATTATTTTGGAATGCTAATAACAATTCCCTTTTGAATACCATCAATATGTAAATTTTCGAGCATTCACTGTTGTTTCTTTCTTAATCTAGACTATGGAGATAATATACAGCCAATTACTATAAAACTGGGGAAAAACAATTGAGAACAAAGAAACAGATCAAAACTGTTTCCAGAAAAGTTTACGCAGGTAGCGGATCAGACCACCGTCTTTTTACCTCTGACTTTGATCGGACCTCCTTGAGTTTCCCATCTACTCCATAATCCCTCTCCATAACAAGGTTGATCCCTTCATCAGAGTACCATCCGACTCCAATGCAGAGGATGCCATCCTTATTTACATCAACATAGGCAGTGACACCACCCGGTAGCCAAAGCATAGTCACATCTTGCATGTCTACCATCTCTTCTTCTCCAAAGTAAACTGGATTCCCAGGCAAGCTTCTCTTTTTTAGAGTTTCTGTGCAAAGATAGACATATGGAGTGCTATCGTTTTGAGCCATAGACATCTCATCTATCTCCTCACCAAATATTGGAGTGGCACTGACCTCAAATACCTTCCAGGATCCAGCCAACTCTGATGGCTTTGTTCGTTTGCGCTGAGAAAAGGGTTTCAAATCCAACTCCTGGTCACTGTTTATGGTGCAATAGGCATCAAATGAGTTCTCCAGTGACAAAATTGACTGCACAAATTACTTACTAGAAGCAATTCAAACTGTAGAAAAACCTAAACAATACAGAAGTGACTACTAGAAAAATGGACTTTCAACAAATGCTGAAGTAACAATAGAATAAAGATTTCAATTCCAATTGAAGGTCACAATATGCAAAAGCTTTATGGCTGTTAGAGTTGCCCAAACAGAGACTTTTAATAACATAAAGCGAATTCACGTTCCAATTAAATAGTACCAATGTATACAATTTATAACAAATGTCACAAACGTCAATGTGAAGTAAAGTGCAGCTTATGATACCTTTGGTCATGAAGATGGGCAGGGCTATCCCACTGTTCTTCATAAACAGCTACTCTCATTATCTGTATGTTTGAACCACCATTGCTGAATTCTATAGTATGAACGATACGAAGTCTCTTATGGCAACCTTTAACCAAGCACTAGACAAGAAAAGGGTAAGAAACTTAGTTTTTAAGTTAAACAAGAAATGTTCCATTTTTCTCAGCTTTAGTTTGCAAGACCATTTATACCAACCACTTTAGTAAAAGAAAAGGTATATTAATCAATTCCACAATTCAACTAACTAATCAGCGGGAGATCTTTACTCTACTGCACAAGTTAATGATGTGCAATATTGGCTTTTTTATATTTTATACAGACATTGAAATTGCAAGTCCACGAAAACAAAACAATCACCCCCTGTTCATTGGCATGTATGAGAACATGAATTTACCAAAATAGATTTACGCGTGACTCTGAAAATCAACCATGCGTACCATGTAAAACTTACCTGTTCAAATTTGAAAGTTGGTGAAAGGTAATATTGAGAATCATCAACTTCACCAACGGGGATATCAATAGGGCCCCTTGAATAAGATCCATCCTGCACATTATCAATCAGAACATTAAATAGTTGTCATTAGTGTTTATTTCTCTTTCATGAACTCGTTGTTTAAAGGCAAGGGTGTTTCCGAGTAATAAGGAATACACTCTTGAAAACTCTCAAAAAGCTCCTCGATATTAGACAAGATTCACATTTATCAGACTCAATACTAAATAAGTTCTTAGTCATCGTGTATTTGTTGCAAAAGTTGAATATGTACTTTATCTTATAGGCCAAATATTGATGAATCATACATTTTCTAAAATTCAACCTGAGGTGCATGGGACTACTGTAAAAAATGGAATTATAACTCAATAAAAAAGAAGCAAGTAGTCACTTCAAACCTAAAATACAATTATAACTACTTAAGCATTCTCTCAATAGCAAGAAATGATAATATAGAAATGCAAACAGCAAGAAAGTCCAAAAGTCTGTAAACTAAAAATATCATCGCTTGTTCTTGGTACCGTAGCACTAGCTTAGCACGCATTATGAAAAGTCACTGACGTAGGACAAGGATCAAGCATACCTCAAAGAAAACAAGACCAGGTTCCTTGCCCATGAGATCTTCTTCCATCACATCACTTCTTTCAAAGTTAAAAGACCCAAATTGAGGCAAAACACGATTTTTCCCACTTCTGTCAGCATAATTTTTGGGTAAAGCTGCATCTCCAACTTTATGCTGTGGTATTTCACCATAAGGGTTTAGAGTCACCCAATTAATCTTCCTCTGGATTTGAGATGTTGGCCCTCCAGATGAAGATGGAACATCCTCAATGCGAGAAACAGTATAGCAATCATATAGGTGCTCATTCCTGCTTCCGACTTCAATAGGTTCCATTTCAGCAGTGATAGGTGAAAAGACAGCTCCAACCCCCTTCCATATCCCACTGACACTACTAGCAAATGTATTCCACGCTGGTCTTATTACAGGTTCCTGACAGGAAAAACCACCGTTGAGTTAGGTTAACTTTAAGGCACCATAAACGCTGCCTCAAATTTCTGTATAGCAACCACCTACATGAATGCACGCTCGTAGTCAAATTTTCTTCTCTCGTCAGTCCCTCTTCTTTTTCTCCTTGTTCTAGTATTGCTCGTCAGGCTAGGGAGGTGGAGTAACTCTCTTTGAATGCCCATATTCTCACAAAATTTGCACAAATAATTTCCATTTTGTTTATTCAGAAAAATTTCACAAATGTTCTGATTGACGGCAATAAGTTGTGCAAATTTCCCAAGATGTGAAGGCAAAACTTCAAATATAGTTACTCATAGAAAATTTGAAGCAGCATGAGTCTCGAGCACTCTCAAGAGTGCCAATTATCGTCGAATAAAAATCCTTCATTTTACTTGATAACCAACAAGAAGTAGTAAACTAATGTTTTAGCTAGTTCTTAATTCTACTTCTTTCCATTATCTCTGAATTCGAATACAACATATAAAAATTCATGACCAAATGCTGTAATGGAAAATATAGAAGCCACTACCAGAGCATGAGGTATATTTTCTACCAAGTGCCCAATTCCCAACTGTCCTCATTACCAAGTAGCCAATTTCCAACTCTAAACACTCAATTTTCTCCATTATTTTCCAGACATTTTCTCAGCAACCAAACAAAAAAAAAAAAAAACCAAACTCAATACCCCAAAAATAAAATACAATTAAGCAAACAAATAAACAATAAATATTTGAAAATACCTGAGTTTGAAGAACGGTCTCGACCTCCATTAACATAGCACCAGAGACCAACACACTTTTCCCGCCACCGTCATCGCTTCTCTTCCTCCTCACAACCCTCCTTTTGTCTCTTCTCCTCGGGCTTCCCCCTCTCCCCTTATCCTTCGCAGCGAGCTCGTTGTCGATGCTCCAGACATTGTCCGACTTTCCCTTCACATTGAGCAAGCCCCAGTTCCTGGCTCTGCCTCTGCTGTTGGGTACTGGTTTCTTTTGGCACTGGGCAGCGACCTTCCGAGGGTATTTTGGGAAAGTGGAGGGCGGGAAGGAAAGAGAGGTGAAGAGGTTTTGGGCCGCCGCGGAAGAGAGTGTGTGGTTGAACCCCAAGTGGTGGTGAGTGGTGGTGGACAGGCGGAGCGACGGTGAGGACATTTTGGGGATTTAAGTTTTGTTTCATAGAGGGGAAGGCGAAAATAGTGGCAGCGAGCGAGGGAGCAGGGGAAAATAGGGAAACGGAGGATTTTGGGTTGGACTGGTTTGGGCCTGATCAAGTTTTCTTCCGGATCATAAGCGCTGAGCCCAACAGGGATACCGAATCAAAGATGCCAAAACTTAAGGGCCCGTTTATAACGTTTTATAAAGAAAGATTATATTCACACCTTAAATTACTTTTCCTAGACCTTTTTATTATTTTTAATATTTTTTGATATTCTAAAGACCACTAAAACTTAATAAAAAAAATATTAAAAAGTTAAAAGGGTGTGGACGAAGTAATTTAAGGTGTGTGAATATAATCTCTCTGAAAACGACTCATACATTTTTCATTCTAATGATCTGAGCATGTAGCTGGTAGTTTAATCCAAGAATGATTGTTTTAGTTAATTCAAAATGTCATGAATTACTACTTTAGCCCTTAATAATTCACAATTGTAATGTTTGGTATTTGAATGTTTCACCCTTTATATATGGAGATAAAGGTGAGTTTTGCGTAAGACTATGACTTGCTGATAGTAAAGAAAGACCTTATACATGAGGAGCCAAGCAGTATTCCTTCAATTTTATTAAAAAGAAAAGTCTTAAGAGTTGCAAGGGTCTAAATGTAACCCAAAACAAAAAGGCTAAAAGGATAGTTAAATTTTCAAACTATGACAGCAAATCAGCCGTGAATGCTTTAATCCTATTTGGATGATGGACTTTTAAAGTTGTAAACTCAATGTTAAAAATGAACTGCAAAACACAATCAACAAACTACTCAAGCATACACTACAAAGACACATGACAAATGAACTATCAAAATGACATCTTAAAAGTTTTCTAAGACAGCCTCGAACTTACATGCATAAAAAAAATACCATTAGACGGTAATACTAACAGCTAAAAAGTTTTTCTTTTAAAAATAAGCAAAAGGTTGGATTTTCAAACCATATAGCTAAAGTCTATAGTTCCATAAAAAGCATAGGTCTCTCTCTCTTTCGGCACATCCAGGATTAGATAAAGGTATTTGTTCACTAACTAAACGCAAATCCAGTCATATCATGTGCATAAAAAAAAGAATTTATAAATGCACTTATTGTAATTTAGAGATTAGAATTAGATTAGATGGGTTTGTTGCTGTCAAGGTGGCAAATTAAATTTATAGATAAACAAATTCATGCTTTAATTATGTTCTTTTTGGACCACTCCACCTTTTAACATAGTGTGGCTCCACAATGTGTTGTGCATGGTGATGGATTATCTTTGGTTATATGTCATATATTATATGCCCTAAATAAGGTAATTAATTTTAAACAAGAGGTCATATTTGTTATTTTAACTTGCATGATACTCAATCAAGGAATTGTTTATTACAAGACGGTGTCGCACGTAAAGCAATTATGAAAGGAATTAATTTTGCTACCTTGTGTTCACACCATTCAACAAGAAATTTTTAAATCAATCAACTATATTATCACGTAGTGTTATAGTGTTATCAATTTACATGCTAATATATGTAGATGATATGATTGATACATCAATTTTTAGACAACAATAACAACAAAGCCTTATCTCACTTAGTGGGGTCGGCTAGATGAATCTTAGAATGTCATTGAGCTCGGTTTTATGTCATTTCTTCTGTTAGATCCAAGTAGTCCAAGTAGTCCAAGTATTTTCTTACATTCTCTTTCCAAGTCATCCTAAGTCTTCCCTTACCTTTTTGGCCCTAAGCATTTTCTCGTAATTGTGGATGCAAATTTCCGCCTTCTTTTGATTGACAAATCTACACCTACAAAACAATTAACACCTTGATCAAAGACCAAAAGCCTCATGCGCCCACGATGAGTGGAGGTTTGATCAAAGGACCTCCAATGCTTAAGTTAGAAACTTTGAGAGAATGAGTGTTTGGCATTTTCTATATGGCGAAGGGCTTTTTCTAGAGATAAAGTGGGTTCGTGGGTGGCCGGCCCTAGGGTTGTGTTTAAGTGGGAATATTCCAAGATATTTGTGTAAATAATATCTTGGAGTAATTAGGTAAATATCCTAAATAAATGGAATTAGGATTACTTACTTGAAAGAAGTCTTCTTTGATTAGGAAAATATCTTCATTTCTAATCTTGTCCTTTCTCGTGTGCCCACACATCCAACGAAGCATTCTCATCTCTGCTACATTCATTTGGTGTACTTGTTAATGCTTCACCGCCCAACATTCTATGCCATAAAGCATTACTGGCGTTATTGCCGTCCTATAAAATTTTCCCTTGAGCTTTAGTGGCATACGACGGTTGTACAACACACTCGATACACTCTTCCACTTCATTCATCTATCTTGTATTATGTGATTGAAGTCTCCATCCAATTCTCCGTTCTTTTGCAAGATAGATCCAAGATAGCGAAAGCGTTCACTCTTTGGCACTTCTTGATCTCCAATGTCCCATTAACTCATCCATCATCAATGCAAAAGGATATATGGGAAAGCCTTAATGTAACCCTACAATTAAGGGAAAGTTTTTAATTTGTCCTTCATGAGTTCTTACAGTAGTACTTACTCCATTATACATATCCTTTATAGCTTGGATATAGACTACCCGTACTCATTTCTTTTATAAAATCCTCCAAAGAATATCCATTGGGACCCATATCATATGTCAATTTTTAAAATACATAATAAAAATAAATACACGTGCTACAATTTGTGCTATAATTTGTGTAGAATCATAACATTAATTGAATGTCTACAAATTACTATGGAGGAACATTTAAGCTTTTGAGGGAGGAGGATTCTCTCCCCTTCTAATGTCTCTCCCCTCCTCTCCTACTTGAATAGTTACGATTAAGCCACGTCAACATCTTATATTAATTTTTTTTTTTATAAAGACAATAAGACAAAAACCAAAGTGTGAGAGTAGGGGAAAGAAGAGGATGTGAAACAGAGGGAGAGAAAATCTTACTCTGCGTTTGAAGGCACCTCAGGAACCAAAAGACATGTCATAATTGACAACTCATAAAGCTCTTTGTCCAGTAATGAGTCTGAGTGAGTGACATTGCGATCTGAATGATTTTCTTCGTGACCTATAAAGATGGTTTGGCCAGTAACTAGAAATAGTGGAACAATTCTGAAAGAAATGGGTGATACATACATATATATGATACACTTAACTTGAATTATATTGCGTGGTACTTGAAAAGGGGAACACCTTTTTTTGCTTTTGCTCTCTAGCAGAAGGATCACCTCTATCTTTAAAATATTCTTTTATTATTTCCCAACATATATCATATATAGAGAGAGATTATGGAGCCCATTTTTTGGAGAACAACTTGTATTGCACACATATACCGTGGCGATAGCGTTTCATATCAATTTTACAAAGATATGTGAAGAAAGAATAACACATATTCATGTATTATTTGTAAGGAATGCTACCGTAACAGTATACTTATGCCATATAAATTCTTATACATTTCATGATGTAATTATAACATTATATTCATTCCTCTCCAATCATGCTTTTATGCCCAAAGGGGCTTTTGGGCCTTTTGGCTTAATGTGTAAACATAGATTTAGATTGGTTTGGTTTCTGAGGAAGTATGGTTGGATTTATTTTTAAGTCAAATGTCATAATATAATTGGTTTGATTTATTTTTAAGTTTCTAATCAATTGTATTATTACACTTGATATATCGGACTATGTTTCTAACACATTGAAATATCTTTGTAGTTATAGAGTGGCCTGAGAAGACATGGGTCAATGATGATAAATTGTTTTTTTTTATTTCTGACAGAAACTTTTTATATATTATATAATAGGGTGAATTATTGATTTAGTCTCTAAATTATCACCTTAGTGAAAATTAGGTCATTGAATTATTTTTTCGGTAAAATAAGTCCCTAAATTCATTAAAAATTGCTAATTTCATCTCTACTATTATATTCAAAGCTATTTCGTCCAATTTTTCGTCAACTTAAGTCACTTGACGCACTTTAGAGTGTAATACAGTCAACTAATGTCTAATTTACCCTCCAAGTTAACTTCATACACTATTTCTTTATGAAAAATTACCAATTTACCTTCCAATGTGTATCACTTGTAAGTAACGTGACTTAAATTGACGAAACATTTAATATAGTAGCTTCAAATCTAATATTAAGGATGTAATTGTCAGATTTTTATAAATCAAGGACTGATTTTTCTTAAAAAATAGTATAGGGACCTAGTTTTCACTTAGGTGATTATTCATGGACTAAATTAGTAGTTCACCCTATGTAATATTTATAACGAAAACTAGTAATGCAGGCTTGTAAGTAATTAGAACATTATAGTAATTAATTATATAATTGTAACCATTTTAAATATCACAAATTAGAGTGAAAACGATTTTGCATATACTCAATAGTACACTTACTGTATATTATTGATGTCAAAGTTTTGGTGCTGCGTCAATTGTTATGTTAACTGCTTGAAAAAGTGTAAAGGATATGTGTGAAATAGAAATTGTATATCATACATTTTAAAGATTAATTCCATAAAATCTACGATGGGGATATAAAGATGCAGCATGCTAGCAAGATTTTATGAAAGTGTAAAAGATAAGAAGGAAAATAACATTCCCCTCCGTTATGCTAAAGCATTGAATAATCATTTTAATTATTTTATCCAAAGCATTTGGGATCATATCATACAAATACATTTTGTTGAACGAGCTCTTTGAGGAGGAAGACAAGGAGCATATTCGTGCTTTGCCCCTTAGTTATCGGCTTCCACCTTATAAACTAATCTGGCACTTTAATGACCAGGGTATTTTCACTGTTAAGAGTGCGTATTGGGTTGCTTGGGATTCCATTAAGCCACCGGCACTAAGTGCGTCTTCTTCGGCTTCCGGGGGAAGTCCGTTTACTCCTTTATGGAAGGCTATTTGGAAGGCCAAAGTTACGCCGAAAGTGTGGAATATGGAGTGGAGAACTTGTCAGAATATTCTCCCGATGAAAGAGAACTTATCGAAGAAAGGAGTATCATCGGATTTGATATGTGTTTTCTATAATGGAGCCCCGGAGATGGAGGTACATGTTCTCAAGGAGTGTCATTTTGCTAGAGCAACATGGTTTGCGACCCCATGCAACATTCTAGTTAATTTTGTCCCATGTAGTTCGATCAAGGATTGGTTTTTATGGGTGCTACAAACTAAGCAATCTGCCTTCGACTTCATATGCATGGTGGTTTGGCATATTTGGCAGGTGAGGAATGATCGCATTTGGAACGGAAAGCATGAGCCGCCTGGCTTTGTGGACCAAAGAGTCGTGGCGTGGTTGCAGGAGTTCCAGGTGGTGGCTGAACTGTAGGAGTTTTATGAATGAGCAGAGCACAAATCAAAAGAAATCAATAAGATTTTGATTTCTTCTAAGAAAACATGAAGAAAATGAAGGTGCGAAGAAAATGAAGAGATCTCTTTCTTTTCTCTGATTTTATTCTGTTATGACTGAATTGATGAAGCTACAAAATATAGAGTGGGGAGAGAGATATAGCCGTTTGAAGGGCGCACTCACACACCCACCACACATACACACTCACATGCTCATCACATGCTCACCTATAAGTGAGTTGTTATACCATGAGACACACATCTAGCCTATTAGCTTTGATTTAATCTGAGCCCTACATTACAAACTGATGCGAGATTTATACGCACACAAATTAAACCCTCTTTTTATCAATTGTAGTATATGTATAAGTAGGGATCGTTCTGGACCGGGGATTAGGAGGGATTGTTAATCACTTGGATTTGACTAAAAAACGTAAAATAAAGTTTAAAACACTATACTAGACTCAAAAAATGCAAAACTAAACTTTAAATCACTAAGACAAACCAAAGACTCAAAATGCTTTAAAACATAAACTAAATTGAACAATAAGGAAAAAGGGGGGAAGAGTTTTGATTTGACGAAAATTGAAATAACAAAACAAGTTAATAAACTAAGCAGAATGTAAATGTGAATATGGATGATGGAATAAATGGAATGAAGGCTAGCTAAGGGGTTCTTCTCCACACATGTTATACTTGCATACAAGATTGATTCTCAGTTGGTCTTTCGATAAATTATGAAACTCAATGCTCCAAGTTAATTAGGTCCGCTTAAATTAACTTTCAGATTTCCCTAAATTCATTGGATTGAATGGAATACGCATTACAACCAAATTATTCTTAATCAAAGTCCCTAACTATGGAATACGCATGATAGAGACATTCAACAAAGATCATTAAGTTCAATGAAAATTAGAAGTGTTGACGAGGCATTCGTTACTATGGAATACGCATGAAACTTATGCCAAGAATTCGTTTAACGCGATTGTTTATAAGCAACCTCCACTACTTGTGAATATAAGTTCATAACGATTAGGTGAAACTCACTTATATTCTAGCGTCATATTCATGCATGAAAATTAAGCTTGCAATCTCAATGAACATACATAAATAAGTTATCAATCAAACAGTTAAACGAATTGAATCCACAACTTATGAAATTCCAACCAAAAGTAATCAATTCATATTGCAAATATAAACATAGTTTCGAATCACCCCCTAGCTAAAGGGGGATTAGTTCCTCATTACTTTGAAATCAAAGAAACACCTAAACATTCCAACAACTCAAACTTGAATTGTATGAACGTTTAGGCATTCTTCTCTTCCATTCCTCATACGTACAAAACAAAGAGAATTGAATTTAAACTTTGAAATCAAAGAAACACCTAAACATTCCAACAACTCAAACTTGAATTGTATGAACGTTTAGGCCCTTTTATCTTCCTCGTTGTTGTAGCACAAGGTCTAAGGTGAGGTTTGGGGAATTATGGAAATGGATGAGGAATGGTGGAAGGGGGACTCACGGTTAGGGAATAATGGAAGTGTTTGAGGGGTGTTGTGTTGTGAAATGGAATGAGATCTCCATGAATGAATGAATGCAAGGGTATTTATAGGAGTAGTGGAGGGAACATATGGCTATGTCATTTGTAGGTGAAGTAGGTGGATGTTGTAGGTGAAGTAGGTGGATGTTGTAGGTGAAGTGGATGTTGTAGGTGAAGTTGGTGGATGTTGTAGGTGAAGTAGGTGGATGTTGTAGGTGAAGTGGGTGGATGTTGTAGGTGAAGTGGATGTTGTAGGTGAAGTAGGTGGATGTTATGTTAAGTGATAAGTGATGAGTGATATGATATGTGGTTATGATATGATAAGTGGTTAAGTGGTGATGATAAGTGATAAGTGATTAAGTGATATGATATGTGGTGATGATAAGTGATAAGTGCATGTGGGTTAACTAATGAAGGAAATGCATGTGCAATGACAATGTGTTAGAATGGATGTGTGTTATGCATGGCATGATTGGGATTAGGAAAGGTTTAAATGTCCTAAAACTAAAGAGAACAAGGTTCCAACACTTTGGCTCCAATTAGGTCTTCAATTTCGTCCAACACTTTGGCTTCAAGCATAAGCTATCCGTCCTTAGCCCAAAAGTGCTCCAAAAGTCTCCAAAATGCATCTTTTTGCTCCTTTAGCCCTTTGGACCTACAAACACACGAAAATAGCTTAAAGTACTAAAATAACTAAAGAAACATAACGTAAATGTACGAGAACAAGCCATTTAAGTCGCATAAATATGCTCCTATCAAATACCCCCACACTTAGCTTTTGCTAGTCCTCGAGCAAAACAGAAAAACAAAACAAAAAGAACAAAACACAACCTACACCTTCCAACAATCGTATCAGGGACTTCCAATGCACATGACAAGTTAAAAATCATTATTCTCACAGATTTGAGCCATCTTTACACTTAAGTACATTCTTAATCATAGTCACCACATACTAGTTCACAATTAAGCAATTAAAACACATTTCAAATGTAGTAACATGCCTTTAGAGAATTCCCTCAATTTCTTACTAGATGTACTCTCGTTTTTCACACAGATTTTCTGACTACACACCCTACACTAGGTATATGTGAGAAGATTGATGTAAACATGTAGACGAACACTCACATATGTTATAATAAGGAAAGCATTTTCTGGAGTTAATAAGCATGTTTAGATATGATCTCATGAATGGAATGCTACTACTTAGACGCAAGAACCAGTGACACCATAAGCTCATACCAAGTTCAAACTCCACAATTGAAATACATAACACTCAATATAGAAGTCAAAGGGTAGTAACGGGGCTAGGGTATTGGCTAACAATGAAAGGTGAAGGATAAACAAACATTCTTAAAGCAATAGTGAGCAAAGTATTGAATTAGGCACTTAGAATTCCCTTAAGAACGCAGAAGTCAACTTTGAACACCCAAGGGAAAATCACACAAAACTTAGGGCCATATTCAACTTTTTGGACCCTTTCTTCAACCATCAACGCTCGTGAGTTCATTCTTACTTATTTTCACTCCTTTTTTTTTTTTTTTTTTTTTTTTTTTTTTTTTTTTTTCTTTTCTTCTTTTTCTTTTGAATCTCAAAACATACATATAAACGTAAGAACAAACTTTTACTCCCCCACACTCATTTTCTTGCATAATGTAACTCAAAAGGAATTCATTTAAGTCATGCTCACTAAACTTTAAGAACAAGGGTATAGGAAAGTCCTACTCTAAGCTAGGTAAGGGGTGATGTGGGTAAACAAGGAATAAAGGCAAAACGAGGCTCAACGGGGTTAAAACTTACAACATATACGAAGTATGGGAAGTAAGGCTATTTGGCTATGGTGGTGGTCACTACACAACTTCTTCTTGAATATGTGTTATGCAAATCAATAACATGCTTTGAATGAAATGGGCATGAGTTCTAGCATTTGGAACTATATGATGAAACGCCTTCTAAGTAGTAACCAAGCAAAGAATAATGAGATCATGCAACGACTTTAGAAAACAAGAAATCACAGATTATACTCTCCAAAGAACGTTATAGGCTCAAGTCTCTCAGGGTTGTAGCGTTTGTTTGAGTTCCTTCCTTCAAGCATGTTACAAAAACGAATTTTTTTCTTTTATGATTGCATGTGAAGTCATACATTATAACCATAACCAAGCATATACCAAGAGTAAATCAAACTTTTCTCTATGTTTATAACTCTTTCTAACCGTCATGCAATTATAAACCAAATCCTTATCATTGTGTTGGAAGGTACCCTAAGACACAAACACACAAAAACGACTCTTAAAACAACTCTTTTTGGGTTTTTCAAAACAATTTTTCAAATTTTTATAGGATTTTCAAATTATAAAACAAAACACACTAAAACACTCTAAAACAACTTAAAAACACCTTAAAACAGCAAGGAACAACATTTGAAGTTATGGGTGATAAAATCCCACGAATTTAAATTAACAACATTAGTTACCCCTCCACACTTAAATCAAACATTGTCCTCAATGTTTTAAGCATAGATTCACACAAAACATAAGTAAACACACAAAAAACATTTAAACATACTAAACATGGCAGAATGTAATTAAAAAGAGAAGAGTTTAGGGACGCAAATCTGGTTATGGAGTGTAAATTCCCTCTTCTCCTTGGTGATTGCATTGAGGC
Source organism: Pyrus communis (assembly GCF_041283825.1). Classification (NCBI taxonomy): domain Eukaryota; kingdom Viridiplantae; phylum Streptophyta; class Magnoliopsida; order Rosales; family Rosaceae; genus Pyrus; species Pyrus communis. The sequence continues at coordinate 9,347,484 of NC_142571.1, forward strand.
TTTGATCTTTGTGATTCCACAGGCTTACTCTTGAACTGGTTTCTGCCCATCGTTGATTTTCCTTTGTGCTACTTCTTGAACTGGGCAGCAGGATGGTTCTTTTGGTTTCCCCCGAAGGTCTGAGCTTCCTCCTGTTATCTGTTTCTTTGTTCAATCTTTGCAGGAGTGGTCCCTTCTCTGGAAGTGTATCAACCGTTGAAGATGACTACTCGAGAGCAACGCTAGGTAAGCAATCAGGAATAGATTCCAGGCAGTTGGCTCCATATCGGAAGACTGACTCCAAGTGCCGGCTGATTGCTTCTTTTACTTTGCCATGCAAGTAAGAACAAGGACAAAGAAAAAGACAGGGAAAGAGCATGATATGAGATACTTTTGCTTTTGACCTTGATGATATGAGATACCTTTGCTTTGAAGAAGCGGTGAATGAATCAGCACATGCTTCAATCCGCCGTTTCCTCCTGGGTCATATGTACTCCAGGCATCTGGTATCATCTTTGGGGAAGAAGAAAGAATTGAGTATTTTGGATGGCTTTGCTGGGAGTGCACCCTCAGAGGTGAGGGAGAGTTGGGCATTTTCTTCAGGTTTGCCCTGCCATAAAAGACGAAGGTCGACATATATAGAGATAATATCAAGTGGTGGTACTTTTTACCCTTGTCGACAAACGTTTTGATCCCGCAAATCCGGCTCTTTGAAATAGTGGCGCCTCTTCGATCTTTGAATACGCCTCTTCGATTTCTGAGCAGGCGCCCCTTCGATTTCTGAACGATGCCCCTTTGCTTTCTGAACGACACGTGGTAGTGCAGATGCGGCTCCTTTTGACAAAGCTGCACGCGTCTTCTGAAAAGCAGAGAAAGCGTCACCGAACTTTGCGCTTGTCGGCTAAAGATGTGTAGATGCGATGATGGCCTCCACGTGTTTTCAGCTTTGTCAGAAATCTTTTGACAAAGTTGAACGCGTTTTCTGAAAAGCCGAGGGCCCCAACACACACACTCTGAAGATTTCCCATTCCTGAAACTCGACTCCGGCCCTTTGTGAAATTTTAACTCCATCCACCCCTTCTATTTGAACACTTTTGAAAAAAATGGCAAACTCATCGAACCTTAGCTTAGATTTGAGTCTCAGCAGCGATCCGGTTGCGCCCCGTCAAGGTAATGTATGGCGCCCTTCTTTTTTATCTTCTAACGGTCCTCTTTCAGGTGAAGACTCTGTGATGCAGGACGCCACAACAGCTACAATAGTAGCTAAAAATCTCCTTACTCCAAAAGATAGTAGGCTGCTGTCAGGACGGTCCGATGAGTTGGCCGTTCAAGAGTCCCTCGCACTTAGTGTTCAGTGTGCGAGTTCTGTGTCCAACATGGGCCAACGCCTGCTTGCTCGGTCCCGCCAAGTGGAATCGTTGATGGCAGAGGTGGAAAGACTTAAGCAAGAGATCCAGCAGCTTAAGTACGAGAATAGAAGTTTGCATGTGCTTGCAAATAACTATTCGTCGGGGATGAAGAGGAAGCTTGATGAGCTGCAAGAATCTGAGGGTCGAATTCACAGTGACCGTCAAAGGCTTGCGTCTTATCTCCAGAGGCACCTTTTTCCTGGGTCATCCAGCGCTTGGCCAAGTATTGAGGCCTGGAATGCTCTAGCTCCGATGCCTCCCGCTCCGATGGCTTCCGCTCCGATGCCTCCCGCTTCTATGCCTCCCGCTTCTATGCCTTCCGCTTCTGCGCCTCGTAGTGGGGCTTCACGCAAACAACCTTTGTGAAGCTCCACCTTTCTCCATGTTTAGTATCTTTCTTTCTCTTTTTTTTATTTTTTTTTATTTTTTTTTATTTTGTTTTTATTAACATAAATAAAATCAAACGGCATGGAATTGGTCCTTGAATGGAAGGTGATACTTGAAGTGAACCGGCATTGGTTTGAATTCTAATGTAGGTGCCTGATTCATAAAAAACAACAAGTTAGTATAAAATGTAATGGAATTTGAAAAAAATGACTTACTTGTTTTGTCTGACAAGAACTCAATGACAAACACCACTCCTTTGAAAGTTTCAGGGATATTGGACTTGGCCAGATTGCATGTGATGGTTATGACTTGTCCAATGTCATCAAATTCAACTTCTTTGGGCATTGTTGTCTCAAGTATATCCCCTTTGATGAATTCATGAAATTCCCTACTTTGCACCTTTGGAAGGTCTTCCAAGATGTCTTTTTCACTTTCTTCTTCCTTGGAATTCATGAACCTGCAAGGAATAGGGATATTAGGTGGAATGAAGATAGAACTAATTGGAACAACCTTACTTGAATTAGATGGCGTAGGAGCAATAAGTGCTTCCGGCAAAGGTGCTTCAAATCCTCCCTTCGGATTTACAATGGTTGAACTAGGGAGTTTGCCTTGGTCGCAAAATTGTCCTACGAACTCCGCTATCTGCCCAATTTGCTTTTCCAAGTGATCCAACCTTTTGTCTTCTTGTCGAGCCTCATTGTCTTGATTTTGTGAGCCCTGCACCAAACAAATTAATTCGTTAAGCTTTTGATTATAATCTATTGACGAACTTAAATTTGGTTGGGCATATTGAATATGAGGTTGTGGTGGCTGCCAATATCCTCCTTGTTGAGCATTTTGAGGTTCCCACCACATAGAGTTTGAATGATCACTCCAATCCGAATTGTAAGTATTGGAAAACACGTTATTCCTTGATTGAAGATTAAATATATCAACTCTTTGCATTTGGGACCTTTCCATGAGCTGTGACAAAAGAGAAGCGTTATCAAGTGCCATGTTGTTCTTAACAAACAAAACACAAATAAAAAAAACTAAATCTAAAAGACAATACAGAAACAAATAATCCAAGGGATTAGCAAATTTTCTAATCCCCGGCAACGGCGCCAAAATTTGATGCGAGATTTATACGCACACAAATTAAACCCTCTTTTTATCAATTGTAGTATATGTATAAGTAGGGATCGTTCTGGACCGGGGATTAGGAGGGATTGTTAATCACTTGGATTTGACTAAAAAACGTAAAATAAAGTTTAAAACACTATACTAGACTCAAAAAATGCAAAACTAAACTTTAAATCACTAAGACAAACCAAAGACTCAAAATGCTTTAAAACATAAACTAAATTGAACAATAAGGAAAAAGGGGGGAAGAGTTTTGATTTGACGAAAATTGAAATAACAAAACAAGTTAATAAACTAAGCAGAATGTAAATGTGAATATGGATGATGGAATAAATGGAATGAAGGCTAGCTAAGGGGTTCTTCTCCACACATGTTATACTTGCATACAAGATTGATTCTCAGTTGGTCTTTCGATAAATTATGAAACTCAATGCTCCAAGTTAATTAGGTCCGCTTAAATTAACTTTCAGATTTCCCTAAATTCATTGGATTGAATGGAATACGCATTACAACCAAATTATTCTTAATCAAAGTCCCTAACTATGGAATACGCATGATAGAGACATTCAACAAAGATCATTAAGTTCAATGAAAATTAGAAGTGTTGACGAGGCATTCGTTACTATGGAATACGCATGAAACTTATGCCAAGAATTCGTTTAACGCGATTGTTTATAAGCAACCTCCACTACTTGTGAATATAAGTTCATAACGATTAGGTGAAACTCACTTATATTCTAGCGTCATATTCATGCATGAAAATTAAGCTTGCAATCTCAATGAACATACATAAATAAGTTATCAATCAAACAGTTAAACGAATTGAATCCACAACTTATGAAATTCCAACCAAAAGTAATCAATTCATATTGCAAATATAAACATAGTTTCGAATCACCCCCTAGCTAAAGGGGGATTAGTTCCTCATTACTTTGAAATCAAAGAAACACCTAAACATTCCAACAACTCAAACTTGAATTGTATGAACGTTTAGGCATTCTTCTCTTCCATTCCTCATACGTACAAAACAAAGAGAATTGAATTTAAACTTTGAAATCAAAGAAACACCTAAACATTCCAACAACTCAAACTTGAATTGTATGAACGTTTAGGCCCTTTTATCTTCCTCGTTGTTGTAGCACAAGGTCTAAGGTGAGGTTTGGGGAATTATGGAAATGGATGAGGAATGGTGGAAGGGGGACTCACGGTTAGGGAATAATGGAAGTGTTTGAGGGGTGTTGTGTTGTGAAATGGAATGAGATCTCCATGAATGAATGAATGCAAGGGTATTTATAGGAGTAGTGGAGGGAACATATGGCTATGTCATTTGTAGGTGAAGTAGGTGGATGTTGTAGGTGAAGTAGGTGGATGTTGTAGGTGAAGTGGATGTTGTAGGTGAAGTTGGTGGATGTTGTAGGTGAAGTAGGTGGATGTTGTAGGTGAAGTGGGTGGATGTTGTAGGTGAAGTGGATGTTGTAGGTGAAGTAGGTGGATGTTATGTTAAGTGATAAGTGATGAGTGATATGATATGTGGTTATGATATGATAAGTGGTTAAGTGGTGATGATAAGTGATAAGTGATTAAGTGATATGATATGTGGTGATGATAAGTGATAAGTGCATGTGGGTTAACTAATGAAGGAAATGCATGTGCAATGACAATGTGTTAGAATGGATGTGTGTTATGCATGGCATGATTGGGATTAGGAAAGGTTTAAATGTCCTAAAACTAAAGAGAACAAGGTTCCAACACTTTGGCTCCAATTAGGTCTTCAATTTCGTCCAACACTTTGGCTTCAAGCATAAGCTATCCGTCCTTAGCCCAAAAGTGCTCCAAAAGTCTCCAAAATGCATCTTTTTGCTCCTTTAGCCCTTTGGACCTACAAACACACGAAAATAGCTTAAAGTACTAAAATAACTAAAGAAACATAACGTAAATGTACGAGAACAAGCCATTTAAGTCGCATAAATATGCTCCTATCACAAACTAAGAGCAACAACTTTGAATTACAAAGAAAACAAGATACTTTAATCGGAAGGCAGCTGCAAAGCTTAAACATCAACATTCTCCTCTAAGCTGGCAGCTGATTTGACTCCTAGCATCTCTCTGAAATAATTGAACTTCTCCTTTGGTAGTGCCTTAGTCAGGATATCTGCCATTTGTTCTTCAGATTTGCAATAAACAAGCTTAATCTCATTATCTTGTATTGCATCCCTGATGAAGTGAAATTTTCTGCTGATGTGTCTTGTTTTCTGATGAAACACAGGATTCTTGACAATAGCTATTGCTGAAGTGTTATCGCACATTAGCACAGTAGGTTCAACATGTTCTTCCCCGAAATCTTCCAAAACAAATCTCAACCATTTGGCCTGAGATGTTGCTTCAACAACACTTACATATTCGGCTTCTACAGTGGATAATGCCACTGTGTTTTGTTTGACTGATGCCCAAGAGAACACACCTGAGCCAAGATTGAAAGCATACCCTGATGTGCTTTTCATGTCATCAATACTCCCAGCCCAATCACTGTCACAATATCCAATAAGAAGTACGGACTTTCCTTTTACATATTCAATGCCAAAGTCCATAGTACCTTGAACGTATCCCAGTACTCTTTTTGTTGTTCCCATATGCTTCTTAGTTGGACCATGCATGAATCTTGCCAAGAGACTAGTACCAAACATTATATCTGGTTTAGTGGCAGTAAGATACAGAAGACTTCCCACTAATTTCCTATACCTAGACTCATCAGTAGCTTCACTTCCATCATTCTTGCACAACCTTTCATTTGCTACAAGTGGTGTTCCCACAGATTTACAACCTTGTAGTCCATATTTCTCCAGTAACTTCATTGCATATTTCTTCTGATGTATGAAAATGCTTTTCTTGGTTTGAACAACTCTCATACCAAGAAAATGGTGTAGCAATCCCAAATCAGTTATCTCATAGTGCTGCATCATATCATTTTTAAATTTGTCAAGCATTGTGTCACTACTTCCAGTGTACACAATATCATCAACATACACACAAACTATGAGAATCCTAGAGTTTTCAACCTTAGTATATAAAGTGGCTTCACTAGGACTTCTTTTAAAACCAGCCTTGGTGAAGTAAGAATTAGTTTCATCATACCAAGCTCTTGGAGCTTGTTTAAGGCCATATAATGCCTTATTTAACTTATACACTTTATCCTGCTTGCCTTGTATGACAAATCCTTGAGGTTGATCAACATAGACTTCCTCCTTGAGTGCACCATTAAGGAATGCAGATTTTACATCCAACTGAAATAGCTGCCATTCTTTCTGAGCTGCAAGTGCTATCAAAGTCCTTATGGTGTCAAGCCTAGCAACTGGTGCAAAGGTCTCATTGAAGTCAATTCTTGGCTTCTGTGAATAACCTTTTGCAACCAGTCTAGCTTTGTTTTTTTGAATGCTTCCATCAAGATTCAGTTTTGTTTTGTATACCAATTTCACACCTATCACAGGTTTGCTAGATGGTCTGTCTACCAGCATCTATGTATTATTCCTTTCAATCATGTCTAGCTCAGCTTGCATAGCTTTCATCCAAGACAAATCTAGAGCAGCCTCTTCATAATTCTCGGGTTCCATAATGCAAACATTACACTGTGCAATGACTTTATTCAAGGATTTCCATTTCTTTGGAGTAAAATCATAGCTCTGTGATAGATCAATCTTTGAGCTTGAATCATCAGCATTAGAACTCAAACCATCTTGTGAAATATCAAGAATGACCTCAGGGAGTACAATTTCATCTTGAACTTTTGACCCTTGAGTTAGTTCAGATTCTGCCATATCAGTAGTAATTGATACATTGGACTGTTTTCCAGAGCTGTCATTCCAATCCCATCTAGCACTCTCAGCAAATACTACATCTCTAGACAATATAATTTTATTAGTGATAGGATCAAATAACCTGTGTCCTTTCTCACTGGTTCCATACCCCACAAAAACACATTTGTGACTGTTGCACTTAAGTTTGTGTCTTAGATTCATGGGAACATGAACATAGCATACTGACCCAAAAATCTTTAAGTGTGCAATTCCAGGTTTTCTTCCACTATAGGATTCAAAAGGAGTCATCTTATCCAAAGCCCTAGTAGGACACCTGTTGAGGAGATATACTGCAGTGTGCACAGCTTCTGCCCAAAACTGGTATGGTATGCCTTTTTCATGTAACATAGTTTTTGCCATTTCCACCACAGTTCTATTCTTTCTTTCTGACACACCATTCTGTTGTGGTGTGTATGACATGGTTAGTTGCCTTTGAATACCAGAAACATTGCAACAGTCACTGAATTCAGATGACATGAACTCACCATCTCTATCACTTCTTAAATACTTGATCTTGTATCCATACTGCAATTCTGTCATTACTTTGAACCTTTTGAAATACTCCAATGCCTCAGATTTGTACCTCAGAAAATAGACCCATGTCATTCTCGTACAATCATCAGTGAACAGAATGAAGTACTTGTTTCCAGCATTTGAAGCAATTTGCATTGGACCACAGATATCTGTATGTACCAATTCAAGTGGGAATTTAGCTCTCCAAGCAGATTCTCTTGGAAATTCATCTCTATGTTTCTTGCTAAGCATACATCCTTGGAATTTTCCAAGTGAGGTAGTCCATGAACCATTCCTTGCTCCCTGAGTTGCAGCAAACTTCTTGTGTTTAAATGACCTAGCCTCTTGTTCCAAATCTGGGTACAATGGGATACACTAGCTTTTAATGCTAGTGGTGTGACAGGCATCATAGTTAAGGGAAAACACCTGTTGCTGGTCATTTGAACCTTAGCAACCAGTCCATTTAAGTTCCAGCTATCAAAGATACAAACTGCATTACCACCAAATAGTAGATAGTAACCATGTTCCAACATTTGCCCCACACTTAGGAGATTTTCTTCCAAGCCAGGCACTAGCATTACTTCTTGTATGTGCTTTTTTCCCATCTTAGTTTCAATGACTAGTGTACCTATTCCTGCTACACTCACAACTTCACCAGTTCCCATTTACTTTTGCATTCAGGTTTCTACTCACATTCACCAGCAAGCTTTCATTTCCTGTCATGTGGTTGCTACAACCACTGTCAATATACCAAATATTATTGACCTTCACCTGAGACAGGGAATTGTAAGCAAAGAATAAGGTTTCCATATCATCAACCTGATTTGCATAGTTGGCCTTCTGAACCATTTTGTTCCCATTACAGTTTCTGGTCTCATGACCAAATTTATTGCAATTTGCACATTTAGGTTTTCCTTCAAACCAGCACTTTCCATAGTGCAGTTTATCATAATGTTTGCAAGTTGTTTTGTTCGAATCATGAGAATTATTCTGCTTGAAGATAAGGTTGGGCTTATTATCCCACTTTTTCCCTTTGTTCTTCTAACTTTCCCCTGACTTTTAAGTACTAGAGAACCCACTAAGTTTTTGAAACTTAGACCTAACATTTAGGCTAGCAAATGCCTTTTTAGTAGAGTGATCAGCATGCATATCAAGCCTTTGTTCCTAACCCTTCAGAGAGGCAACCACTTCTTGGATTTCAAGGGTTTCAATATCCTTTGAATGTTCAATCACAGCACAGATAGAGTCATAACTTCTAGGCAAGCTTATAAGTAATTTTTGAACAACCCTCTCCCTAGATAGTTCTTCACCATAACCTCTCATTTGATTCATGATGTCAAACAGTTTAGTAAGGTATGCATATAAGGATTCATCATCTCTCATCCTAGTATACTCAAATTCTCTACGTAAACCTTGTAATTTCACATTTCTAACCTGTTTGTCACCTCTGAATTCTTGCTGTAGGATATCCCAAGCTTCTTTGGAGGTTTCTTCATTAGAAATCCTGGAAAAAATCTGATCAGTCACAGCTCCTTGGATCAACCCAAGAGCTTTGGCATCCTTCATTATGATCTCCGCAACGTTTATTGGAATTTCAGTAGCTGCATCCTTCTCCTTTTTTTCATCAGTTACCACAACCACAGTAAATGATTCTGGGATAGTGAACCCAGTCTCTACAAGCTCCCACAGTCCATGAGACCTGAGAATGGTTCGCATTCTGATATTTCAGAATTCATAGTTCTCTCCATTGAAAATGGGAGTGCGAAGTTCAGAACTCATTGATCCAGCCATATTAGACTCAGATCTTCAATTTTGAAGATTTAAGAAACGCGATTCTTAAGCGATGAAGCTCAAAGAAAGCGATTCACTGAAGAACCCATAAATCACATATTCACGCCCAGATTAAAGCGATGAACCTGGCTCTGAGGCCATGTAAGAGTTTTATGAAGGAGCAGAGCACAAATCAAAAGAAATCAATAAAATTTTGATTTCTTCTAAGAAAACATGAAGAAAATGAAGGTGCGAAGAAGATGAAAAGATCTCTTTCTTTTGTTTGATTCTATTCAGCTATGATTGAATTGATGAAGCTACAAAACATAGAGTAGGGAGAGAGATATAGTCGTTTGAAGGCGCACTCACACACCCACCACACACACACACTCACGTGCTTATCACATGCTCACCTATAAGTGAGTTGTTATACCATGAGACACACATATAGCCTATTAGCTTTGATTTAATCTGAGCCCTACATTACAAACTAAGAGCAACAACTTTGAATTACAAAAAAAACAAGACACTTTAATTGGAAGGCAGCTGCAAAGCTTAAACATCAACATCAACATGCCCTTGCGGTGCAGCAACAGATGTCGAGAACTCAGCTGTGGGATGAATGAGGTTTGATGGACAAGGAGATGGCAGATGATTGGGTACGAGTGACTGTGGATGGCGCTACAAAACTGCAGGCACATGTGGGTGGAGCTGGAGCGATGATCCGTGATGCACATGGTGGTTTCGTGGCTGCAATGGCATGCTTTCTTCCCAATGTTTCCTCGGCTCTTCAGGCAGAATTGTTAGCAATCAAGCATAACGTGGAATTGGCTTAACAGCTTGGCTATCAAAAGGTTCAAGTCAAAAGTGATTCTTCTCAATCAGTGTCCATTGTCAACTTTTGTGTGGATCGGTGAAAGGAGCATATTCATGCGACTTAAATGGCTTGTTCTCGTACATTTACGTTATGTTTCTTTAGTTATTTTAGTCCTTTATGCTTCTTTTGTGTGTTTTCAGGATCATAAGACGTGTTTGACGAAAGGATGCATTGTGGAGTGTTTTGGGGCCTTTTGGAGCACTATTGGGCTAAGGATGGATAGCTTATGCTTGGAGCCCAAGTGTTGGATGAAATTGAAGGCCTTGTATGCACTTGAGGACACAAAACAATGGCCTTAACCCAATTACATTCACCTTGCCGTGGGCTTAACACAAACACCATTCCTTGCCATGCAAGGGGGAGCAATTTGGGTCCATTTCATGCACTTAAACCCTAGCCCAATTATACACCATTGCAGCCAAAGCACATTCATTTTCAGCCATTGCACATGCATCTTCAAATAAATCAGCACATGTACACTCACCCATCCTCTCTAATCTGTGCATCACACCTTCATTTCTAGCACCAATTCCACATGCATTCCCACATGCATTTTCACCCACATGCACCTTAGAAATCATTCAACACATGCACCTATAATCATTCAACCATGCAGCCAACACATGCACCCATCACCTAACACAAATTCATTGTCGTGAGTTCTCTACCTTTCCAGCATTCCATCTCATCATTGCACCAACAATTCAGCCACATTCCACATGCATAACCAACCTAGTGTCACTCCCATTTATTCCCTTTAATCATTCAGCCACCATCATACATTTATTCTCCTCCCAAACACATACACAACCTGCCATCATTCCAGAAAAACACCCATTGCTGTGGCTATCTCTTTCCTTTCCAGCTTTTCCCTTGTGCAATTCCAGCATTCCACTTCATCATTCCAGCCACCAAGACATTATTCCTTCATCATTACACCACATTCCAGCCTTGCCATGCATAACCCACCACAGAAATCATCACATGCACCTAAACAAGTCTTTGCCGTGGGTTTTCTTTGCAATTCCAGCACCTACACATGCACACACATGCAATTCCAGCTTTCACATGCTTTCCTAGCTGTTTTTCCACCACATTCCAGCCACATAAATGCTTAAAAAAACAGCCATATACACCTCCATTCCTCCTATAAAAACCCTTGCATTCCCATTACATAAACACATCTCATTTTCATACACAACACACCACATTCACTCTCCACCTTCTTTAGCCGTGAGTCCCCCTTCCCTTATAATCCAAACACCACTCCTCTTCCATTTCCATCACTCCTCACTCCATTCCAAACTTCCATTCCCCCAAACCAACTATCCTTAGACCTTATGCCGCAACGAAGAGGAAGAGAAGAGGGCCTAAACGTTCATACAATTCAAGTTTGAGTTGTTGGAATGTTTAGGTGTTTCTTTGATTTCAATGTTTAATTTCAATTCTCTTTGTTTTGTATGAGGAACTAAACCCCCCCCCTTGGCTAGGGGGGGATTCGAAATATATATTTATACTTGCATTTTGATTTGATTACTTCTAATTGCGTTTCATAAGTTGTGGATTCAATTTGTTTAACTATTTGATTGATAACTTATTTATGTATGATTATTAAGAGGGCACACTTAATTTTCATGCATAAATATGACGCTAGAATATAAGTGAGTTTCACCTAATAGTTACGAACTTATATTCACAAGTAGTGGAGGTTGCTTATAAACAATCGCGTTAAACGAATTCTTGGCAAGAGTATCATGCATTCATAGTTACAATTGCCTCGTCAACACTTATAATTTTCATAGAGCGTAATGATTCTTGCTTGTATCTCTATTATGCAATCATGTAGGGGACTTGTGGGGAATGTTTTGGGTTGTCGTATGCAATCATCCAATTCAATAACGTTAGGAAGATTTGAAGGTTAATTAGTGCATCACGGTTAACTTGGGGTGTTGAGAATTCATGATTTATTGAAACGCAATTGGAAATCGTTTTATTATGCAAGTATAACATATGTGGAGATGAACCCCGTAGCTAACTTTCCATCACATTCATATTTACATTCTACTTTAATTTACAATTTGTGCATTTAGTTTAATTTAGTCCAAAACTCAATCCCCTTTACTTTATTGTTCAATTTAATTAGAAATCAATTTAGTTTGTGTTTTTAAAGTGTTTGAGTCTTTTGGTTTGTTTTAGTGTTTTAAAGTTTAGTTTTACATTCTTTGAGTCTAGTTTAGTGTTTTATATTACGTTTTTACGTTTTTGAGTCAAATCCAAGTGATTATCAATCCCTCCTAATCCCCGGTCCAGAACGATCCCTACTTACTACAATTGGCAAAAAGAGGGTTTAATTTGTGTGCGTATAAATCATGCATCAAATTTTGGCGCCGTTGCCGGGGATTAGAAAATTTGCTAATCCCTTGGATTGTTTGTTTCTGTTATGTATTTTAGATTTAGTTTTTTTTATTTGTGTTTTGTTTGTTGAATTCAAGTACTAGAAAAGAACAACATGGCACTTGATGATGCTTCTCTTTTGTCACAGCTCATGGAAAGGTCCCAAATGCAAAGAGTTGATATATTTAATCTTCAATCAAGGAATAACGTGTTTTCCAATACTTACAATTCGGATTGGAGTGATCATTCAAACTCTATGTGGTGGGAACCTCAAAATGCTCAACAAGGAGGATATTGGCAGCCACCACAACCTCATATTCAATATGCCCAACCAAACTCAAGTTCGTCAATAGATTATAATCAAAAGCTTAATGAATTAATTTGTTTGGTGTAGAGCTCACAAAATCAAGACAATGAGGCTCAACAAGAAGGATATTGGCAGCCATATGAGGAGTTCTATTCAATGCCTATGCAGCCACCACAAGGGTTGGACCATTTGGAAAAACAAATTGGGCAGATCGCCGAGTTCGTAGGACAGTTTCGAGACCAAGGCGAACTCCCTAGTTCAACCATTGCAAATCCGAAGGGAGAATTTGAAACTGCCAAGGAAATCATGTTGAGAAGTGACAAGGAGGTTGGAACGGACCCTCAACCATCAAAATCAAATCACAAGGAAGAGGAATACACCCAACCCACGGCAAGGGTGGAAACACCTTTACCGGAGGCACCTATTGCTCCTATGCCATCTAATACAGGTATGGTTGTTCCAAATTTCATTATTTTTAACCCCGTTCCAACAAGTATCCCTATTCCTTGCAGATTCATGACTTCCAAGGAAGAAGAAGGTGAAAAAGACATCTTGGAAGCTCTTCCAAAGGTGACAAGTAGGGAATGTCATGAATTCATCAAAGAGGACGTTCTTGAAACCACAAAATCCAAAGAAGTTAAATTTGATGACATTGGACAAGTCATAACCATCACTTGCAATCTGGCCAAGTCCAATATCCCTGAAACTTTCAAAGGAGTGGTGTTTGTCATTGAGTTCTTGTCGGACAAAACAAGTAAGTTTTTTTTTCCAAATTCCATTACATTTTATACTAACTTGCTGTTTTTTATGAATCAGGCACCTACACTAGAATTCAAACCAATGCCGGTTCACTTCAAGTATCACCTTCCATTCAAGGACCAATTCCATGTCGTTTGATTTTATTTATGTCAAAAAAAACAAAAAAAAAAAAAAAGAAAATAGATTAGAAAAAAAAAAAAGAAAAAAAAAATGGTGGCCCATTTTATACTAACTTGCTGTTTTTTTATGAATCAGGCACCTACACTAGAATTCAAACCAATGCCGGTTCACTTCAAGTATCACCTTCCATTCAAGGACCAATTCCATGTCGTTTGATTTTATTTATGTCAAAAAAAAAAAAAAAAAAAAAAAAAGATACTAAACATGGAGAAAGATGGAGCCTTCACAGAGGATGTTTACGTGAAGCCCCACTAGGAGGCGTCGAAGCAGAAGGCATAGAAGCGGAAGGCATAGAAGCGGAAGGCATCGGAGCGGGAGGCATAGAAGCGGAAGGCATCGGAGCGGAAGACATCGGAGCTAGAGCATTCCAGGCCTCAATACTTGGCCAAACGCTGGATGACCCAGGAAAAAGGTGCCTCTGGAGATAAGCCGTAAGCCTTTGACGGTCACTGTGAATTCGACCTTCAGATTCTTGCAGCTCATCAAGCTTCCTCTTCATGCCCGATGAATAGTTATTTGCAAGCACATGCAAACTTCTATTCTCGTACTTAAGCTGCTGGATCTCTTGCTTAAGACTTTCCACCTCTGCCATCAATGATTCCACCTGACGGGAGCGGGCAAGCAGGCGTTGGCCCATGTTGGACACAGAACTCGCACACTGAACACTAAGTGCGAGGGACTCTTGAACGGCCAACTCATCGGACCGTCCTGACAGCAGCCTACTATCTTTTGGAGTGAGGAGGTTCCTAGCTACTATTGTAGCTGTTGTGGCGTCCTGCATCACGGAGTCTTCACCTGTAAGAAGACCGTTAGAAGATAAAAAAGAAGGGCGCCATACATTACCTTGACGGGGCGCAACCGGATTGCTGCTGAGACTCAAATCTAAGCTAAGGTTCGATGAGTTTGCCATTTTTTTCAAAAGTGTTCAAAGAGAAGGGGTGGATGGAGTTAAAATTTCAAAGGGCCGGAGACGATGTTCAAGAATGGGAAATCTTCAGAGTGTGTATGTTGGCGGTGATCGATAGCTCTATAAAAAGCCAAGGCGACGCGTCCACCGATTCAAAGAGCCGGAATTTCCGGCGTAAGTTTGGCGACGCTTTCTCGGCTTTTCAGAAGACGCGTTAAACTTTGTCAAAAGAATTCTTTCTTTTCAGAAAACACGTGGAGGCCATCATCGCAACTACACATCTTTAGTTGACAAGCGCAAAGTTCGGCGATGCTTTCTCTGCTTTTCAGAAGACGCGTGCAGCTTTGTCAAAAGGAGCCGCATCCGCACTACTACGTGTCATTCAGAAAGCGAAGGGGCGCCTGCTCAGAAATCGAAGGGGCGTCGTTCAGAAATCGAAGAGACGCCACTATTTCAAAAAGCCGGATTTGCGGGATCAAAACGTTTGTCGACAAGGGTAAAAGAACAATACCACCACTTGATATTATCTCTATATATGTCGACCTTCGTTTTTTTTATGGCAAGGTAAACCTGAAGAAAATGCCCAACTCTCTCTCACCTCTGAGGGCGCACTCCCAGCAAAGCCTTTCGAAATACTCAATTCTTTCTTCTTCCCCAAAGATGATACCAGATGCTTGGAGTACAGATGACCCAGGAGGAAACGGCGGATTGAAGTGTGCTGATTCATTCACCGCTTCTTCAAAAGCAAAGGTATCTCATATCATCAAGGTCAAAAGCAAAAGTATCTCATATCATGCTCTTTCCCTGTCTTTTTCTTTGTCCTTGTTCTTACTCGCATGGCAAAGTGAAAGAAGCAATCAGCCGGCACTTGGAGTCAGTCTTTCTATCTGGAGCCAACTGCCTGGAATCTATTCCTGGTTGCTTACCTAGCGTTGCTCTCGAGTAGTCATCTTCAACGGAGCAAGTAAGGCAAGTGAAAATGATACATTGAAGCATGTGGAGACAAGGAACAACTGCATATGCTGAGCTATCCTCTAACCCTCTTCAATACGAATTGGAAAGATTGAACAAAGAAACAGATAAAAGGAGGAAGCTCAGACCTTCGGGGAAGACCAAAAGAATCCTGCTGCCCAGTTCAAGAAGTAGCACAAAGGAAAATCAACGATGAGCAGCGCAGTTCAAGAGTAAGCCTGTGGAATCACAAAGATCAAAGCCTCAATGCAATCACCAAGGAGAAGAGGGAATTTACACTCCATAACCAGATTTGCGTCCCTAAACTCTTCTCTTTGTTAAGTGACATTCTGCCATGTTTAGTATGTTTAGTTGCTTTTTGTGTGTTTACTTATGTTTTGTGTGAATCTATGCTTAAAACATTGAGGACAATGTTTGATTTAAGTGTGGGAGGGGGGGGTAACTAAGTATATTTATGCAAATTCGTGGGATTTTATCACCCATAACTTCAAATGTTGTTCCTTGCTGTTTTAAGGTGTTTTTAAGATTGTTTTAAAGTGTTTTAGTATGTTTTGTTTTTATAACTCCGAAAATCACATAAAAATTTGAAAAACATGTTTTAAAAAGCCTAAAAAGAGTGTTTTGAGTCATTTTTGTGTGTTTGTGTCTTAGGGTACCTTCCAACACTATGATAAGGATTTGGTTTGTAATTGCATGACTGTTAAAAAGAGTTATAAACATAGAGAAAAGTTTGATTTACTCTTGGTATATGCTTGGTTATGGTTATAATGTATGACTTCACATGCAATCATAAAAGAAAAATTCGTTTTTGTAACATGCTTGAAGGAAGGAACTCAAACAAACGCTACAACCCTGTGAGACTCGAGCCATTACCTTCTTTGGAGAGTTATTTTTTGTGATTCTTTGTTTTCTAAAGTTGTTGCATGATCTCATTATTCCTTGCTTGGTTGCTACTTAGAATGCAATTGTATCATGATAGAACTAAATGCTAAAACTTATATCCGTTTCATTCAAAGCATGACATTGAATTGCTTAACATATATCAAGATGAAGTTGTGTAGTTGCCACCATAGCCAAATAGCCTTACTTCCCATTTTTCGTATATATTAGTTTTAACCCCGTTGAACCTCGTTTAGCCTATTTTCTTTGCTAACCACATCACCCCTTACCTAGCCTAGAGTAGGACTTTCCTATACCCTTGTTCTTAAAGTATAGTGAGCATGACTTAAATGAATTCCTTTTTGAGTTACATTATGCAAGAAAATGAGTGTGGGGGAGTAAAAGTTTGTTCTTACGTTTATATGTATGTTTTGAGATTCAAAAGAAAAAGAAGAAGAAAAGAAAAAGAAAAAAGGAGTGAAAATAAGTAAGAATGAACTCACGAGCGTTGATGGTTGAAGAAAGGGTCCAAAAAGTTGAATATGGCCCTAAGTTTTGTGTGACTTTCCCTTGGGTGTTCAAAGTTGATTTTTGCGTTCTAAAGGGAATTCTAAATGTCTAATTCATTACTTTGCTCACTATGGCTTAAAGAACCTTTGTTTTCCATCTTTGTTATCCAAACACCCCAAGCCCCATTATAACCCGTGACTTCAATCTTGAAAGTTATGTACTTCAATTGTGGAGTTTGAACTTGGTATGAGCATATGGTGTCACTGGTTCTCGCATCTAAGTAGTAGCATTCCATTCATGAGATCATATCTAAACATGCTTATTAACTCCAGAAATTGCTTCCTTTGAAATACATATATGTGAGTGTTCGTTTTTATGTTTACATCAATCTTCTCACATATAACTAGTTTAGGGTGTGTAGTCAGAAAATCTGAGTGAAAATTGAGTGCATATTTTGTAAGGAATTGAGCAAATTCTCTAAGGCATGTTACTACATTCAAAACATGGTTTTTAATGCTTAATTGTGAACTAGTATGTGGTGACCATGATTAAGTATGTACTTAAGTGTAAAGATAACCAAAATCTGTGGGAATGATGATTTTTAACATGTCATGTGCATTGGAAATCCCTGAGGCAACGTTGGAAGGTTTAAGATTGTCTTTGGTTTGTTTCGTTTCGTTTTGTTTTGTTTTTCTGTTTTGCTCGAGGACTAGCAAAAGCTAAGTGTGGGGGTATTTGATAGGAGCATATTCATGCGACTTAAATGGCTTGTTCTCGTACATTTACGTTATGTTTCTTTAGTTATTTTAGTCCTTTATGCTTCTTTTGTGTGTTTTCAGGATCATAAGACGTGTTTGACGAAAGGATGCATTGTGGAGTGTTTTGGGGCCTTTTGGAGCACTATTGGGCTAAGGATGGATAGCTTATGCTTGGAGCCCAAGTGTTGGATGAAATTGAAGGCCTTGTATGCACTTGAGGACACAAAACAATGGCCCTAACCCAATTACATTCACCTTGCCGTGGGCTTAACACAAACACCATTCCTTGCCATGCAAGGGGGAGCAATTTGGGTCCATTTCATGCACTTAAACCCTAGCCCAATTACACACCATTGCAGCCAAAGCACATTCATTTTCAGCCATTGCACATGCATCTTCAAATAAATCAGCACATGCACACTCACCCATCCTCTCTAATCCGTGCATCACACCTTCATTTCTAGCACCAATTCCACATGCATTCCCACATGCATTTTCACCCACATGCACCTTAGAAATCATTCAACACATGCACCTATAATCATTCAACCATGCAGCCAACACATGCACCCATCACCTAACACAAATTCATTGCCGTGAGTTCTCTACCTTTCCAGCATTCCATCTCATCATTGCACCAACAATTCAGCCACATTCCACATGCATAACCAACCTAGTGTCACTCCCATTCATTCCCTTTAATCATTCAGCCACCATCATACATTTATTCTCTTCCCAAACACATACACAACCTGCCATCATTCCAGAAAAACACCCATTGCCGTGGCTATCTCTTTCCTTTCCAGCTTTTCCCTTGTGCAATTCCAGCATTCCACTTCATCATTCCAGCCACCAAGACATTATTCCTTCATCATTACACCACATTCCAGCCTTGACATGCATAACCCACCACAGAAATCATCACATGCACCCAAACAAGTCTTTGCCGTGGGTTTTCTTTGCAATTCCAGCACCTACACATGCACACACATGCAATTCCAGCTTTCACATGCTTTCCTAGCTGTTTTTCCACCACATTCCAGCCACATAAATGCTTAAAAAAACAGCCATATACACATCCATTCCTCCTATAAAAACCCTTGCATTCCCATTACATAAACACATCTCATTTTCATACACAACACACCACATTCACTCTCCACCTTCTTTAGCCGTGAGTCCCCCTTCCCTTATAATCCAAACACCACTCCTCTTCCATTTCCATCACTCCTCACTCCATTCCACACTTCCATTCCCCCAAACCAACTATCCTTAGACCTTATGCCGCAACGAAGAGGAAGAGAAGAGGGCCTAAACGTTCATACAATTCAAGTTTGAGTTGTTGGAATGTTTAGGTGTTTCTTTGATTTCAATGTTTAATTTCAATTCTCTTTGTTTTGTATGAGGAACTAAACCCCCCCCCCCTTGGCTAGGGGGGGATTCGAAATATATATTTATACTTGCATTTTGATTTGATTACTTCTAATTGCGTTTCATAAGTTGTGGATTCAATTTGTTTAACTATTTGATTGATAACTTATTTATGTATGATTATTAAGAGGGCACACTTAATTTTCATGCATAAATATGACGCTAGAATATAAGTGAGTTTCACCTAATAGTTACGAACTTATATTCACAAGTAGTGGAGGTTGCTTATAAACAATCGCGTTAAACGAATTCTTGGCAAGAGTATCATGCATTCATAGTTACAATTGCCTCGTCAACACTTATAATTTTCATAGAGCGTAATGATTCTTGCTTGTATCTCTATTATGCAATCATGTAGGGGACTTGTGGGGAATGTTTTGGGTTGTCGTATGCAATCATCCAATTCAATAACGTTAGGAAGATTTGAAGGTTAATTAGTGCATCACGGTTAACTTGGGGTGTTGAGAATTCATGATTTATTGAAACGCAATTGGAAATCGTTTTATTATGCAAGTATAACATATGTGGAGATGAACCCCGTAGCTAACTTTCCATCACATTCATATTTACATTCTACTTTAATTTACAATTTGTGCATTTAGTTTAATTTAGTCCAAAACTCAATCCCCTTTACTTTATTGTTCAATTTAATTAGAAATCAATTTAGTTTGTGTTTTTAAAGTGTTTGAGTCTTTTGGTTTGTTTTAGTGTTTTAAAGTTTAGTTTTACATTCTTTGAGTCTAGTTTAGTGTTTTATATTACGTTTTTACGTTTTTGAGTCAAATCCAAGTGATTATCAATCCCTCCTAATCCCCGGTCCAGAACGATCCCTACTTACATACTTACTACAATTGACAAAAAGAGGGTTTAATTTGTGTGCGTATAAATTTCGCATCAATCGGGCCTCAGCTATAGACTTGTTAGCAGGAGATATTTTATATAGTGCAACTTCTTTTACTGCTTCAAAGTTTATTTTTATTACTAGGAATTATAATGGTGTTGCTCATTGTTTGGCAAAGGTAGTAGTGTCTAGTGGAACTCGCATGTTTGGATTGAGGAGCCTTTAAGTATTATTTTTGATCTCCTCATCCAAGAAATGGTGTAACGTTTCTCAGTTAATGATATCGTTTTTCTTCAAAAAAAAAAAATATATATATATATATATATATATATATATATAAATGCTCTTCAACATATTTTGTATTCTTCTCATTCAGAGGATATATACAATCATATACAATGATGTCATAATAGGGGAAGAATAATTACGCAGGATTCACCCTAAACTAGGAAACCAAAGATTATTTAATCCAGATATTATAGGAATCTTAATACAAGTCAACAATCCTCCTCAAGTTGGTGCACTCGTGCCCAACTTATGTAAGACCCTTCAGAACTTGTCACTCGAAACCGCCTTGGTGAGAATGTCCGCTACTTGGTCTTTAGTTCTTATTGGGGGAACCTCAGTTAGTTTACCTTATAACTTATCTTTAATAAAGAACATGTCAACCTCTATATGCTTGGTCCTATCACGTTGCACTGGATTTTGAGTAATACCATGAGGAGCTTTATTGTCACATAATAACCTCGGTTGATGCGCTTGACCTAGCTACTACATTATGCTTATGCGCTTGACCTAGCTACTAATTTCAGCTTCTTGCTTCTTCACGTCACTAGATTACCTACAACAAATGTGAAATACCCAGATGTCGAGCGCCTATCGTCCGTCAGACCTGCCTAGTCAGTATCTGTATAACCTTTAATTTTGAAATGCCCATTTTTCCTAAACAAAATCCCTTTGCCTAAACTTCCCTTCAAATAACTCAATATTCTCATAACTGCATTCATGTGTTGTTCTTCTAAATTATGTTTATATTGACTGACTACACTTAATGCTTGAGCAAGATTTAGTCTAGTATGGGCCAAATACATTAATCTCCCTACTAACGTTTGATACTTCCCCTTATCAACTTTATTATGTTCAATCCTCAGCTTCATTCTTTATACCAAAAGAGTAACCACAGGCTTCTATGCTGACATATCGGTTTCTTTCAACAGGTCAATAATATAGTTTCTTTGTGACAAAAATATTCTGGACTTGCATCTCGATACCTCAATCCCAAGGAAATACTTTAGAGAACCAAGATCACTATTTCAAATTACGTGGACAAATATTTATGCAAAGCTGCTCGCTCAATAGGATCACTACCAGTAATCACCATGTTGTCCATGTATACAGTGACTATTGTAATCTTTCTGTTTTGGCATTTCAGGAACAAAGTGTGATCCCAAATACTCTGCCTATATCTGAATGCTCTTATGGACATAGTAAACCTACCAAACTAGGCTCTTGGAGACTATTTCAACCTGTACAATGATTTCTTAAGCCTACACACCTTTCATTTCTGTATGTCTGAATCACTTCCTCGATTAGATCTCTATTTAGAAACACATTTTTTTTACATCAAACTATTGCAGTGACCACTCTAGCTTCACTGCTAAGGATAGTAGAACACGGACTGTGTTGATCTTGGCCACTGGTGCAGTGGTATCAATTTAGTTAATTTCATATTTCTGTGTATACCCTTTTGCCACCAACTTCGCTTTAAAGCGATATGTTATTCCATCTACTTTGTATTTCACTATGTAGACCCTTTTGCATTCCCCAGGTTTCTTGCCAGGTAGCAAACTTGAAATTGGCACCAGGTGGAATACCCTACAATAAAAACTTAGAAGCAATTGTACTGACTAGTCAAATGAGTACATGTTGTTAGATAGCCATAAGCATATAAACCAAGTAAACTAGTATTGCTAAAGCAAGACAAATGATCTCCATTTATTATTTTAGCCTTTGTTCTTAAGTTAAGTTTACTTAGTTAACAAAGTGTCAATACCAGCACACCCTACAAAGTTTAGCTCTAATAATGATTATTTTGACATAGTTGGTCAGAAAAACCCACTTCTTGGTTGAAAAACCAAGGACTCTCCACTGATTCTAATCCATTAGTGTAAACAAGATTCATACTAAGACCACACAAGTTCAATTCCTAGATCCCTATCTATGAAGCAGCTTTACCTTTGTGCAACCTTACTTTACACGAGATGAACTCATTATGTCTTCATGATGTGGCAGCTAATCCTGAGCTCTTCACCTTGTGGTACCGATATCAACACAATCAATAAAATGGTATGATGTTATGATGTGCTCATGAAATGAGGATTCAACACTAGTCAAGTTCTCCAGTCAAATAGTTGCAGAAGAACCTAACATGAATCCAAATGCTTAGTCTAAGAAATATACGAAACTTTGAAGATTAGACTAAGAACTTAATGCAAAACCATGAATACAATGCAACCCTAATATGCAATGATTAGGTATTTGTGAATGAGATGGTTTTGTGGCTAGGGGTTCGGTTTGAAGCTAAAGAGGTAGCTTTTGGCTAACTGCACTATTTTCTTGAAAATGTGAAAAACCTAACCAAGGAACAAATGAAATCTTGAAAACCCTTATAATGGAGGAGATGAATGTTTCAGACAAAGGGAACAAGGAGATGCGTGTCACGAGCCAAAGAGACCTTCCCAGATCAAGGGTGAGAGATCCATACACAGAAAAAAAAAGTGTTAGATGGCTCATGTGGGCTGTCTTATTTTGCATGCCTAAACAGGTGAAAAAACAGACGAAATTCTGACTAGACAACTACACCAGACAAAGGATTCTGGAAAAATAAACTTGACATGCATATGCAAATGTATGATTCAAAGCTTTTGTGGTGAAGATCGTTGGTGCCTTGACGATTTAATTCCAGCAGAAATCCAAGATCAGCATTGTACCTTAACTCTAAATTATGAGCATGTATGGTAACATTTACAATTTTTTGACAAGGGAAGCTAAACAATAAACCTAGTACTTAACAATCTCCCCCTTTGGCTTTCCTTGGAAAAATAACCCGAAACCTATAACTAGACTCACACTTCACCCACACTCAATAAACCATGTAGTGACAAGAGAAAAGCAAGTAACAACTCCAACGGCAACACACATTTCTCAACAAGAGACAAGTGAGGTTCATCATAGGTAATGAGATTGAAACAACAAAGTATGCTCAAGTGACACCAACAGATGTATATTCCAAAACACAAATTAAAAAGATTCATATTTAAATTGGTTCATATTTTTCTCCCCCGTTTTGTCATGGTAAGACAAAGGAAGAATGTGAAAAACAGATAAGCACAAAAACTGGTAAGGAATAACAATGAAGGGACAATGCAATTCGAAACACCAAAAGAACTTAAACATTTACAATTCTAGGTACCAAATAAGTCAGAAAAGTAGCAATTGAAGCTCAAGAGTTCTAAGTAGGCATGAAAGAACAACAATTAAACAAATGTAGCAAGGTTAATTACATCAAAAACCCAAACAAAAAGAAGTTTCAACTTCAGCAACATTGTTCAAGATTAAACCTCTATAGGTGCTCCCTAAATAAACCCAGCACTCTTTTGATTATGATGAGTCATCTGAGCCAGCAGCAATGACATATTCAACATGAAAATCTTTAGGGCATAGACCATGACCTAGACCTTCTTGATCTTTATCTTTATCAGAGGAATATGTGAACCTGATGTGCTTGCCTTTCGAGGTAGGAGTGAAGGAAATGCTGGGTGACATTGATGGACACTCCCTTTCATTTAGCAGCATAGATAGTAGCCATCTTGGCAGCAATGGCACCAGAATGGTCGGAGGAAGCAGCGGTGTGATAGGATACAGATAAAGGATCCACAAGGCGATGAAGGACAGGCTTTGGAGGTTGCAAAGAAGGCTCGAGGACAAATGAAGAAGGATTCAAAGAGTTTTGACTTAAAGATGGTGAGGAGAATAAGTTACTGACAAGTGATGAATACGCTGATTAATCAACCAAAGACTTAAAATCAACAAATTGCTTTCTAAGAAAGTTGATTTCAAACTCAAGATATGTTATTTTCCTATCTTGTGAGGCAATTGACGGTGGGATTGGTTTAGGATCACCCTCAGCTACGGCATAGATGACATTACTGAGATTCATCATATTTCTATCAAGGTCCTTATTTGTTCTAGGACACAGATCATCAGGACATTTATGAATGCCAACAAGCTCACATAACTGAGTAATCAGACAAGGGTGAATGGTAGACCCTCTCTGGTGGGTTCCAGCACGCTTGGACTTAGACAAAATAGACTTGAAAATCAGAAAGCCAAAAGGAATATCACAGTGAGTTAACATTGCAAACAATACTTTAGCTGACACAAGGGTAGGATTACCTTTATTCGACATTCCTAAGACATTTCTACGGATAAAATCAGATCAACTCCTATAGAAGGGTTTGAGACAAGACTTGGACACTTAATCTTTAACTAGTGGAATGGATGAGTTAACATAAGCCTCACGATGGTAGGCTATCTTGTTATACTGACAAGTAGCTAAGTTATATCTTGGCAAAATAGAGGCAGAAGAAAGATCAAGCTCTAGAACCGTGCAAATGACAGATGGGTCAAAAGGTACTAAGATACCACGAACATATACAACCCCACCAAAATCAGGAAAATTGGATGAAATATTAGAATAAAATTATTGAACCATGGTCAGATTGAAATTGGGAGGAAAGGAGTTTACCCTATGAAGCTTGTACTTATTGATAAGGTCATTAGATCGTATAACATCAGTCACTTGGAGACCATCCCATACGATTCGTCATTCAGGCACGACCTTCCTAGCAGCCATTGTAGAAAAGAAGTTCTTGGCTTGAGTGGACGAAAAGATAGGAACTTGTTCATCAGTTGCACCTCCTAAGGAATTCCCATAGTCTGAGATCGAGTAGAGCGACGAATGGGTTGAGCAAGGGTAGAAGCAGAGTTGCCAGCCATTGGTATGGAAAATTTTCTGGTGAGATGGATTGAGAGTTTGAGAAATAAGGGAAAAGGAACTCAAATCAAATGACACAAAATGAAAAAGGTAAAAATCTAGCTGGGTAAGAGAAGGTTAAAACATAGAACACTGTGAAGAAATATAAGCCATGCAATGAAAAACCAATGGATGAGATGCACCAGTTAAAAACAGACGATGTAAAAAAAAAAATATCCTTAACGAACCTTACCTTTCTTATTAGACAGCATGACTAGTCAGAGAGCTACAACACAACTAATAAAGTGCAACAAGATGTATCCACAAGAGAATACAACACACAAACATAAGAAAACAAGCTACAAATACAAACCTAGTACCATTTTAGCTACAACCAACTGTGAATTTCAAGAGAAAAGACCAAGAATAAAAAGATTCAATCACCAAGCTTCCATGACAATGTTGATAATAAGTATTTGACAAAGCAAGTACATTTGAAAAGAAACATGCAATGCAATGCTTCAGAAACAATTCTTTGCGAACACACAATGAAAGAACAACAAGATTAACACTTGTTCATACCACATCCAACATGTGTCCAGGTAGGGAAAAAAGGATTGGTGATAGCCATTGAAAACTAAGTTACACGCAAATAAGCAAAGATTTAATTCAAAAGCTAACCAAACTTTTAATAACCCATTGAGATTAAGACTAGAACTTTTAAGTTGACAAATGAGATGCGGTGCACATGACCATTGATAGGACTGTTGAGAATTGCACTTTGACAATCTAAGACACATTTTGAGACTTTCTTGTGATAAGGAGAGAGGAATTGAATGATCATGACATTGCATGAGACAATACTTTTGAGAAATCTAGAATTTTCCTTTTTTTTTTTTTTTTTTTTTTTGAATTTTTGAGAACTTTGCTCATGAGCGAAGTGGTTGAAGCTCAGATAAATGATTTTAATTTTGAGAGGATCTAAGCACAATGAAGAACAAACTAGGTGGTGTTTTACACTGGAAGAGACACTTAGCCCAATTCATGGAGAAGAATTGTCACTACACCTTAATCAAGACCAAAGTAAGTCTAACCCTCAAATCAACAAGTTCTTTTATCAAATGAGACAAAGATTTTTCACAAGCTATTAGCCATAACAAGGAGAACCTTTGAGATCACAAGGAAGGAATTAATCAAGGCTAATCTACAAAATGCCAACAAGTGAGACAATTAAGAAATGCACAAAGTCACACACAAACTTAACTGATGAGTTAATTGACAAGACATACAAAGAACAAGAAAAGAAACATGCAGTAGAATAACAACATGAAAGCAAGGTTACATAACCTATTTAGTCAAAAACACACAAGTCAATAGACCATGGAAGTCATTTGCGTCTTTGATTTTCGAGAAGGCTTATGAAATACACAGCTAGCTATTCCTCACATGGCATCAAGTTTATAACAAAAACATTTCTTTGCAGAAACCTATCATCCAAACATCTAATGCACAAATTTTATTAAGATACATATAATAAATCAAGTTAAGGTTATAGAAGAACAACCCACATTACAGAGATGCAATCAAACAAGGTATATGGAAAGTTTGCATTCACAGAAAAGAGGGAAGAATACCTTGATGTTGTAATACCTCCAGCAGTCAATATGAGAGGCAGCTCACCATGAATCTACAATAGAGATTGAATGAACATAATTTCATTCTTTGGATAATAGTCCTTGGTAAGATCAGAGTGATACCCCTTTGTGTGAGATATAATAGGATACCTTCCCAAAATGCAAGGTTCACACAAGTAACATTCAGAGATGAAGACTTATAATTGTTCACATTGGACCGTTTGTTGAGAAGAGTTAGTGTTCCAACTTGAGCAATCATCACACCCAGAGACAACAATTGTATAGCAATTTTCCTTGAATCTTGGAACCACCAATATGTTTTTCCCATATTTATCAACAATTTTGCAACTTGTCTTGGAAAAGCAAACTTCATTGACCACTGTGTCACAGAGTTGACCAATACTAAAAAGACTGGTTGACAACCCAGTCACATAGTAAACATCTTCAAGCATAGGAAGTCCATGAATTTCCACCACTAATTTTCCAACAATCTCAGCCTTGTCTCCTCCACCAAACTCAATCATAACACTTTTAAATGATATAAGAGACCTGAAAGCATCTTTGCCACCAGTCATATGATGAGAGAAACCATTGTTAAGGTGCTAGGTGTCTGGCCTAGAAGATGATGCTGAACTTTAAGCAATCAAACACTTCCCAAATCCACGTTGAAAACCACTTGAACTTGACTTGGCATTTCTTGAGCTTGAAAAATTAACAATATTGGACATTCTGCTGACCTTTAAAGTTAAACGCTCCACTTGGTTCTTTAGATCCTTTTTCCTTTCCAGATGTTTTCTACACCTAAGTCTAATGTGGCCAAGATCACCACAATGATGACACTTGGGAACGAATCTAGACCCTGAAGTAGAGTTAGCCAAATGAGATATAACATATAATTCCTTAGAAGCATGCAAGTTCAAACCCATGGAACTTGAACTGCTTTCATCACAAGCAACCATATCATCATCTTCAAACTGATTTCTTGTAGCGAATGCTCTTTCTGATGAGTCAGCACCCATAGACAGACATTTTAACTTGCAAGTAGCATCATTCAATTCATAAGTCAGCTTCAAATTAGTTTCTTAATACAGTTCATTGTTTTCCCGCAACAAATGAATTTGTTGAAGTAGACTTTCGTGCGCATTAACCTCTGAACATGATCTTCAAGAGAAGCCATTAAGTCATCATTTTCATCATCATCACCATAGAAGAAGCCTCTTTCATTTAGCTTGTGAAGTTCAGCCTCTAATTGTATAATTCTGTCACTTAGTTCTGATTTGACTAGTCGAAGAGACACAACCTTTTCTTGCAACACAAATATCTTTTTGGTAAGCTCATCATTATCCAATGATGAAACACACATCTCATCAAATAGTGATTCATATAAGATTGACAACTCCTGAGATGATGACACATTAGTATCATCCAACAACATATCTTTTTCACTGGAAGATGCTTCATCAACAGATGCAATGAATGCATCAATCTCTTCTTCATTATTTGATGACTTGTCTGATGACACATAATCTTGATCATCAATGTCACTCCAAGCGGCCATCATAGCCTTTTCATATTTCTGACCAAAAAGTCTAGTGTTGGCACACTCAACGGCATGGTGCCCACTTCCACCACATGCATAGCAAGGACCATAAACTTTTGATGGATTTATGTCTTTCTTTCTTGAAGAATCACTAGATTTTTCACCAAAAAAAGGTTTCCCACAATTGTTTGATGACCCCTCAGACCACTTGGCACCCCTTCCTTTGTTTTTGAGACCTCTTCTAAATTGCTTGACAAATAGGGTAAGATCATCCTCTGAAAACAAGTCACAAGAGTTACTTATAATGTTAATGTTATCAACACTTTGAAAAGTGACATCTTTTCCCTTTTTAATGACACTTTCATCCATATTAAGCTCCATCTCATAAGTAATGAGTTTCCCAACTAACTTCCCGAGTTTAATCTCATTTAAATCTTGAAACTCTTGGATGGCATCCTTATTTGCTGATAATCTTTTGGGCAAAGATCTCAAGTTCTTTTGAACAATTGTCATTTCATAGATTGGTTTCCCTAATCCCAAGACTTCATTTGTCAACATTTCAATCTTTTTCATAGAAGGCAAAGAAGGTTTCAGACTCAAGCATTCTTAGATATTCAAACTTTGAAAGGGTCATTTGCTTCAAATCTTTCATTTGTTTGTCACCTTCATGAAGGTTTCAAAGTTTATCCCAAGCTTGCTTGGTAGTCGTACAGTAGTGAATATGAGCAAACTGAGTTGGTGATATGGCTGATACAATGGCATTTTGTGCCTTCCTGTTTGCCATGGCAGATGTCACTTCACCAGTAGTCCATTCACTTTTAGGTTTGATCACCAACTCCCCATTAATAACCTAGAATGAGCTCTCTACTTAAGAGTAAGATAATCAACAAGAAAATCATGTGCCTTAAGGAATATTTGAAACTTCTCACTATATGCCACATAGTTCACACCATCAAAGAATGGAGGAGAGTTACACGATCCAGAAACACGATCACTATCCATAATGTGAGACCACCCAATACCAATAAAATCCCAAAGATTACTCTATGTATGTCTAGACTAGAGCAAGGCTTGGATACCAATTGAAAATGGTACCAGGTGGATTACCCTACAATAAAAACTTAGAAGCAATTGTACTGACTAGTCAGACAAACTAGTCAACTGAGTACAAGTTGTTAAATAGCCACAAGCATATAAACCAAGTAAACCGATATTGCTAAAGCAAAACAAATGATCTCCAGTTATTGTTTTAGCCTTTGTTCTTGAGTTAAGTTTACTTAGTTAACAAAGTGTCAATACTAGCGCACCTTACAAAGTTTATCTCTAACAATGATTATTTGGACATCAAGGTAACTTTGCAAAGTATTAATAAGGAAATTTTAGCTGGAAAAACCCACATTTGGGTTAAAAAACCGGCAACTCTCTACTGAGTCCAATCCACTAGTGTAAACAAGGTTCATACAAAGACCACACAAGCTTAATTCCTAGACCCCTATCTATGGAGCAACTTTACCTTTGTGCAACCTTGATTTACATGAGATGAACTCATTTGGTCTTCACGAAGTGGCAGCTCCTCCTGAGCTATTCACCTTGTGGTATCGATATCAACATGATCAATGAAATGATATGATGTTATAATGTGCTCATGAAATGAGGATTCAACGACTAATCCGGTTCTCCAGTCTAACAGTTGAAGAAGAACCTAACATGAATCCAAATGCTTAGTCTAAGAAAGATATGAAACTTTGAAGATTAGCCTAAGAACTTAGTGGAAAACCATGAATACAATGCAACCCTAATATGTAGTGATTGAGTATTCATGCATGAGATGGTTTTGTGGCTAGCGTTTTGGCTTGGAAGCTTAAGAGGTAGCTCTTGGCTAAATGCACTCTTTTCTTGAAAATGTGAAAAAACCTAACCAAGGAACAAATGAAACCTTGAAAACACTTATAATGGAGGAGATGAATGTTTCAAACAAGGGGAATAAGGAGACGCGTGTCACGAGCCAAAAAGACCTTCCCAGATCAAGGGTGAGAGATCCACACACAAGAAAATGTGTCAGAAGGGCCATATAGGCTGTCTTATTTTGCGTGCCTAGACATCTGGAAAAATAGACCAAAATTTTAACTAGACAAATGATTTTGGAAAAATATGCTTGACATGCATATGCAAATGTATGATTCAAACCTTTTGTGGTGAAGATAGCTGGTGGTTTGATGATTTAATTCCAGCAGAAATCCAAGATCAACATTGTCCCCTAACTCTAAATTATGAGCATGTGTGGTAAGATTTGCAATTTTTTGACAAGGTAAGCCAAACAATAAACCTAGTACTTAACAAAATTTGTTATTTCCCAGGTAACATTCTTCTTCAATGATCTTAATTCCTCGTTTATTGCTTTTTCCAACGAGAATCTACTAAGGCCTCTTGCACACTGTAAGGAATAGATATAGTAGATAATTGATATATGAATTACTTATTTGATTTAGACAGGTGACTAAGTGGGTTTAGGGATACCTCGGTTAATACGCTCTGGAGGTGACTAAGTGGTAGTGCATCCGGTGTGGAAGACGATTGGTTATGAGTATTAATCGCAAATGAGCCCATACTCTAAATCGGTACACCATATGGGGATAATTCCCGCACTAGCTGCTGCTCTGTTTCACTGAAAACCATGGGCCGCAACTCACTCCGTGGAGCCTTAGGCCCAAAATTTGTGGGTTGTTCTTCCTCTTGAAATGAAATGGGCCCTGAGTCCTACTACATTGCTGTTCAGTGGTATGTTGCTCTCCCCCAAATGTCGTGGGTTGCAAGGGTGGTGGATGTTGTTCGTGTAGCTTACTTCCAGCTGCGAAGTAATAATCAAAAGTCCGAACTTCATCTTGGAACTCCCTTTGAAGTGAGGATCCAAACGAACCAAAATACATTTCTTTTTCATAATATCTTTCTCAGTTTAAGGCATGTTTGCTTCTCAAAAAAATGGAAGAATGAAGGAATTGGAGAATTTAAAAACATGAGAAGTAAAGAAAGGAAATTGGATCAACTAACACTCCCACTTGATCTATTCCTGATTTATAGGTATTTGATTACAAATTTCAAGAGAACGCACATATTTTTTTTTTTCATATGCATTAGTAAACCCATAAAAAAAGTTAAACAATAAAATAATTCTCGTATCACATTTAATAAATGCAGAGAACTAAAAAATCATCATATTTCATAAAATAAACACCCTAAATCTTAAGCTATATACTTAATACGGTTAATCCAAACTGTAGAATGTCCTAGTTTTTGACCAACATAGAATATGAAGTTTCTGATTTTGGAAACGACATCATCGATACTATTTTAATTTAATCATCTATTACTACATATTAGATTTTATTATAAAAAATCTCAACGAGACGTTAACTTCTATATATTAATTGCATATTATTTTATCAATGAGCAATGTGAAATCTTGAACAGTTGCTTTATGTTGAATAAAAATGTGATGAGGCAAGGGTCTTGATCAAATAAACATTCCACGTAGTTTTCAGATGGCAAACAATAGAAAACAATATTGTTATGATTGAAGCAACATGAGAACCACATCTTCTTATCTTGGTTTTTGACTAACTATATCACATGATTGCGTCGACAAACGTGTGTTCCACTTTGTTGGATACTAGAAGCTTTGCAACCAAATGCCAATTTCATACGTTGATTAAATATATCTCAATAAGTAGCTGAATAAAAGTTTCCATAAGCAATGTGATGTGAGTTGAAAAAGGAAAGGGTTCAATGAATAGTTGGAATTTTTGTGCCATATTCATTAAATAAATTCACCCAAATATCGTAGAAGATGCTCTTGCTCTTACTAGTTTAATCATGATGGCGTGATCCAATCTCTTAAATTAAGCTCCTTTTTTAAGCAAATTAAAGCTAATATTATTTGTAATAAGAATTGCTTAAGTAAATTCTTATATTCGTGTTCTCTGGTATACGGAAACTTTTATCTTTATATATAAAGCTAACAACTCCTTTTGGATCACAAGTTTCACCAAAAAATTTTGAACAAAAATACCCCCAAAACAAAAAATTTCAAAAGCAATCCAAAATAATGCACCAAATAATGTAGGGGTATTTTCATCATTTTAATAGTGTTTTTTAATAATTAATTGATTTTGTACAATTTTTTTTAATTAGTATCTCACAATAGGCAAGCAATAATGTTATTCAATCAGTTATTCATTAAATATTATTTTCTCTATTTTTAAACAAGTTCAAAACATCTTAAGAGGTGTGTAATGCTGATTATAAAAAAAGGTATTTCGCACACGCATAATAATGTGATCAAATTAGTTGTCACATGATTTTTTTTTTTGAACAAACGACATTATTTACAAGAAGGGGGAGGGGTAGGCTTAGCCTCATAATGAGTTAGTAATAATGTGATTCAATTAGTTGTTTATTAAATATTATTTTCTCTATTCTTAATGTAAATTCAATAGAATGTAGATGAAAATTGAAAGATCAATTTTATTATGTGAATTCAACTGCTTTGATTGGTTTGTGAGGAGTTTTTTCTAACATGATATAAGATTATTCATTTACTTCAAATATTTAAGTTTCATTTTGTCAATTCACGCATACAAATACATTTAAAACGTGTAAGTTGTGCGTAGCATCCCATGATTCAAAAAATACTTTATGTACATGTGTGAACACATGCATTAAGGCTAGTCTTTCTAAATTTGATAACCATGCCTTTCTTTTTCATGAGCTGGCCTTGGTAATTTGGATCCCATTCAGATTAGGATTTTCACATTCTATTCGTTCATCGTATATTTTCGATTAGAAATTATTTTGAATTTTTTTATTTAAAATTAAACATCAATAAATTTTTAACGAGAATTAATTATACGGTATACGATCAACGAATAAATTCGAAAAGATTCCTCATCCTTTTGCCAAGTCGCATTAGGTCAAAAGTGGTAGTTGATTGAATATTAAAAAAAGAAAAAAGAGAAAAAAAAAAAACCTTGTGAAAGCATTATTTCTTTTTAAATAGAAAAAGTAGAAAAAGACTTTGCATAGGTGGGGTTTTCTTTGACCTGAAAAAGAAATATGTAGCTTTTTTCTTTCTGGAAAGCCGGTCACTTTTCTTCGGGTTTCTACCAAATGGCGTGATATGCATGCAGGGCTTTACACGCATAACATCGATAGTGATATTATGTGATGTCTTTGATGGTGCACAGTTGTACCCTAACTCATTTTTTATGAATGTTTATATGCACTGCAATCAGTCTTCCGGGCCCCCGACCTCCAAAAAAATATATTATTCTCTATAAATCTTCTCGTTCCTAAAAAAATCAAATGGACATGAGCTCGTTTTTTCTTTTTATGAATTTTACGGGGTCAACATTAAAATTTATTGATACATGACATTATATTAAAGGTTTCCGATCAACTAAAAATATACAATACACAATGTCAGGCATTTTATATTTTTCTTTTTAAGACGCTCTTACTGCTTATATTATCTAACTCGTTGGTCATGTTGATTATAATCGGAACACTAAGTCTTCATGGATACATGCATCCGACAATATTTAACATAAGTTTGCTGGGAATTCATTTCGCATGAAGTAAGTCATGGCATCAATCTTTGACCATAAATTTATATTCTACTCTTTAAATCAAATACGTAATATTATCCCAAAAATATGTCTCACTTTATATTCCACTCCCCTTTTCTTTCACACTAATAAATTAGTAATATTGGTCAATCTCTCCTCCTTTCCCCAACCTTGGATATGACGGTCAAAGTTTGTGAGGTTCTTGCGCGGTCTTGGCGTGGCAACTGCTCTAGCTTTCGAAAATAACATATAGGATCTTCTTTCACTTAGTACTACGTACTAGTGGTATTCTTCTTCAATTGTAAGTGAGATATCTTAGGTTTTATTCTCGCAAAAAAACGAATTTGAACCACATTATTACTAATCCATTGTGAAGCTAAATCCAACCCTCTATCCTTTTCTCTTACCATAGATATATCATTTGTTAAAAAAAGAAAGAAAAAAAAAACTTATAGTCTCTTCCCTCCAAATCTCCCTTTCCTTCAATATCCTCCTCTCATTCGAACGGGTCACAGTGGTACTTAGCAAATGGATGAAACATGAATCAGAGATGCTCACGAGCCCTAAAAGTTTTCAACCCGAATACCCTACCACCCTTCCTTGTGGCCGACAATGCTAAAACCCTAGAAGGCCTTTAATTCAAAAGGCCTACTTTTCCCTACAGGTACATGGCGGGCATAACACGACTGATCAATAAAACTAAAGCTCCATGTTCTTCTTCTTCAAATAAAAAATAAAAAACAAAAGCTCCATATATGCCTTTGTTAATTGAAAAGTCAATGTCAATTTCCATTAAAAATCATCATAATCGTCAGAGCTCACACGATCGGATGGCAAATTTCATAGGATTCTTGTTTTCAGCAAAGTGATGTAGATTGTGGAGAGAGTCCATAATAAAATTTTCAGTGTATTCAAACATGGACTGGTGCAGTGGTACATCACAATATCATAATGTGAGCCTTCTTCTGATTGATGAATTTGCACTTGTAAAATAGTAACACTTAACGTTAAGATCAAAAGCCTCACGCGCCCACGATAAATGGGGAGCTTTGTTCGAAGAATCTCCAATGCCAAAATTAAAATTCTGAAAAGAATGTGTTTGAGTGTTTGTGGGTAGCAAAAATCTACTTTAGGGGTAGCTAAAGTTTACTGAATTTTGAAGATAAATGATATATTTATAGGAGAGATGGAGGAGATGGGCCGGCCTCTAGGATTCAAGGCGGCAGGCCCTATGTGATATTTTAGATGAGAATATTTCAAGATATTTGTGTAAATAAATATCTGGAAGTAATTAGGTAAATATTCTAAATAAATGAAATTAGGATAACTTACTTGAAAGATGTCATCTCTGATTAGAAATGTATTTATGATAAGAATAAGGGATTATTCTATCATGCCTTGAGCAGTCGTTGATCTCTGTCTGCTCTACTTCAGCTGGACGTGGTGAATGAAGCTGCTCGCCCCTCATTTAATAGAAACAGTTTTATCTTTTTTGAAAAATAATCTACGTGTTAGCTCTATAATTTTTTGGCTCCAAAAATAATGTAAATGGAGGAACATATGTAAAAAAGAGAAACTTCTCCCTAGTTATATTATTATATGTATTGTACTGGCTCGTGCTCGAGTATATGGAAAAATCTGCGAATCCAGCTTCGCTTTGCACTACACGTACGATTAGCGTGCGCCAAGTGTCATGTAATCTAACGAAGGAAGGCAATGTTTCAACGTTATAGAGAATTTACTTATACTCCAAGTATCCAATGGAAGAAAGTGGAGAAAAAAGTATAAAACTTTTTCATACCTTTTATCTTTAGTGTGATGGAGTGGGGATATATACAAGGACGCATGCACGCACTAAGGATTGCACCCACCTTCACCTTTATTCTAAAGAAGAAGCAACCCTCTTATCTTCCACCTTTATTCTCAAGAAGAAGCAACCCACGATGATATTGCATATTATCAGAAGCCGAATACTTGAAAAAGATTTTACAATGATATTTGCATATATCGTCATGTAATATTATAATCGATGTGTTGTAATATTTGTGAATGGTGAGATTATATTTTAGAGTATAATATCTACAAAATATGCATGTGATCAAACAAAAAACATGTGCATGTGGTATGTTTGTTTGTTTGTTTGTTTTTTTTTTTTTTTTTTTTTTTTTTTTTTTTTTTTTAACTTCAGTTGGTGTCTTCGTCACGACAGTTTACCTTTCCAGAGGCCAAGAAGAATACAGAGACATTTCAACCTTCTGACCATCATCATGTGATTCACCATAGGAATCAAACTCAGGACATGCCATGTGAAATACGAGCGTAGAATTCGTTTACTGTCTTCCTCTTTTAATCCACAACTTTCAGGGTTAATCATATCCCTTTCCCAAGTGTAAATTAAAATATATTAATTTTTAATTAAGCAAATCCCATATATTAAATATTTTTTAAATGTTATTGTTAGAATCTTGATTGATGTCTTCAAATATCTCGTTCAGTTTTCTATGTATATGATTCAGATTAGTTTTGTTTTCTCACCACGCACACCATTTAATAAAAAAAATTTGTTGAAACGGTAGTGTAGATTTAGTTTAATAATTAGTTTTGCGTTCTTCGTCATGTAATTAGTCTTTTCAAAAAGAATATGTCAATAAATATGTCAATATGTCAATAAATATCAAGCTTAACAACATAATAGTTATAAGAATTCGTTCGGAAGTGTTTTTAAAATGACTGAAAATATTTTTGGCCCTTTACCACAGTGATGGAAAGGGGTTGATCATTTGCATTACGGCGTGTGTTCGAACCCCATCAATGACTAATATAATATTTAATATAACAAAATCTATCATTTGACAAAAAATAATGTTTTTAAGTACTAAAAACACTTAAAGTACATTTTAAAAGAAGTATCTCGTGGTAAAAACTTCAAATGTTTTTTACTAAGATTAATTAATTCTAAAAACATTTTCATCAAAAAAAATTTCAATCAGACATACTTTCAAACACGCTACTTGTTAACGCACCCACTATATAAAGTAGCACATAAACTTTGTTGGAGACCCATGCGATGCCTGTGGACCTTTAGATTTGATAATCAATGTACCAAATGATGTTAGGCTGGTAGGGACTCTTCAGAAATGAATTCGATCCATCATGCCATGATACCATGCTTGGCTACACCCCATGTGATATTTCCTCACTTTTTAATAGGTCAAACTTCTTTCCTGGTATTATAGCCAAATTGTGATGTGTATAGCTAAAAAATTACACATGTTTCACGTTACTCAATTCATGTTGATCAATTTATGTTATCCATTTATTAACCTTAAAAATTCACTGCACGTGAGGATCTAAAAAAGCTAGAAAACAAGTACTCACCAAGAAAATTAGATAACAAGCCTAGAATAAGGAAAGCGATGATAAAAAAGGGTTGAAAAACTAAAATAATTCAAACATAAACACAATGATAAACTTGAAGAAAGCTATATCAAAATGAAAATTGAATGACAAGCCTAGAACTACTAACTTGCTAGCGTAAGTTGGTTCTATAGAAGTCAAGAATGATTTGAAGAGTAGTCCAATATCGGAAGATACAATAATCTAAGGTTTAAAAATTAGACGGTTCACTTCTAATTGTATCGAGGCCTCATCCTAAAAAAAAGAGTGACCACAACCACGAATGTTCTCCTCAACAAAGTGATATCCACTTGGTGGAGGGAGATATATCTGGACCAAGAGTTCCCAGCAAACCAAAAAGCGAGAATTACAAAATCGACGTTCAGGATTCTTGACCCATGTTGTCATGAGCTTATCGATAGAGCTTTCCGTATCATCCTTACTCCTCACCGGAGTTGGAAATGGCTTTTCGAAGTTCATTGCTTATGCAAGGTCTTCCATATATGATCCATGATGGGAATCAGATCAGGTTTTTGGATCTTGCTGATTAAGAATGATCAATCTCAGTGAAGTCGGTGGAATTTACCTACCTTTATGGAAAACACGATATAGTGGCATCGTTGGTCCATGTGTGCAGCTAAATCTGATAAGAGCTGTTGAGCCCATGATTGGGTTTCTAAGGTATTTATATTCCGTCGTCTTATTCCAGTTCTAAAAAAATATGGTCCTACAAATATTTACTTTTGTTCTGTTGGAATATATATTTAATAATGCTAGAAAAATTAATTTTTAAAATAAATTTGTAAACCGAATAATATGTCATGAATAAAAAACGTTACTGTAAATACTTAGCCACCCTGTCGCCCTCAAATATCATCCCCCGTTTCATTTTTCTTATCAATATTTCCGATTTCAAGAATATAAGACGGAGACAGAGAGAGAGATACCGAGAGCTTTACCTAATTAATTAATCATAATTATGTTTTTAAATTCAAAAAAATTAACTAATATTTCCAATGCTCATTTTGTAACCTCCGATTCCTCTCTCTGTATCCGAACAAACAAAACGACGCCAGAGCCATCACACCACATATGCTCACAACTCCATATACAGGAAAGAGAGAGAGAGGGAGAGAGCAGGATAGAGAAAGCTTCGTAACCGACTTTGCGATGGAATCCGACTCCCAGATCTTCCAGAAACCCTAGCTTTCCTCCCAAGATTCTTCCATTCCTCCAGGAACCACTTCTTTCTCTCTCTCTTCTCTGCCTCCGCTTCCGCCTCCGTTTCTTTCGCTCCTCTTCTTCTTCACTTCCGTCTCCGATCAAGCTTCTTCGTCTTTCACCGGCGAAGAACCAGAAACTCCTCCTCCTTCTTCCATTTCGGCGGTCCAGTGCCGGTTCGCGCCGCATTTCCGGTTCGCTCAAATTTCTGGCGAGAGTGAGAGAGGGAAAAGCCCTAGGACCTGTGGTGATTGATCTGATTGCGGATTCTGGATTGAGGTTATGGTGTACTAGATGAGTACCATGGACGATAGAGGAGGAGGCTCATTCGTCGCCGTTCGAAGGATTTCTCAAGGTCTCGACCGCGGCGGCAACACCTGCCATTCAACTTCTGGTAGTCAACTTTTTTTCTCTCTTCTATTTTGCTTCGCTTTTTTTCTATTTATGTTTGCTTTCCTATTCTCTCTCTCTCTCTCTCTCTCTCTCTTAGAAAGCGAACTTTCTCTATCTCTCTCTCTCTCTCTCTTCCCCCCCCTCCCTCCCTCCCTCCCTCCCTCCTTCAGCATTTCTCCATTTTTTTAGAATATTTTTCGGAGCTTAGATCTGCTATTGAGATTGATTGAGCCCGTAGTATTGCTTAAATTATCGCTAATTTGATGTTCTCCGATATTATAGATTGCTTTGGTGCGTGAGTCAGTTAGATTTTCATCTCTAATTTTATATGCAAATTTTTGTTCGATTGAAACTTTGATTCGTCACATTTTCGATTTCTGAATGCTTATTTTAGTTGATTTCACCTTTATTTTGAACAATTGGTGTAAATTTGTATTCGGACTTCGATTTTCGATTATTTGGAGCTTTCTAGCTGAAAGTGATGGGAAAATGTATGCAAAAATTGAAGAAAAGAGCTACATGTTTATTTTATCAATTTTGACTGTGGAACTTTAATTGTCTGTGTTCATATTTTATTTGAATTTACTTTAATTAGCTATTTATTATTTTGCACTTTCACTTTTATAAGTCGTTGGGCTAGTTTCTTTGAACTTCCTTTTACTGTGAAATGTGGGGGCTCTACTATCTTTAAAGTAGGTTGCGTGGTTTATTGTAATTGCAGCAGTTTAGCTGCTCCACTGTGCAAAATCTACGAGTTTTGCTGCTCCATTATGCAAAATCTATGGTGGTGGCTTGAATGAAACACTTACGGATCTTAACATCTGTCATCTTCGAGAAATCTTTAAAACCATTGTCGGTTATTGCACGTTGTTTGTATAGTACATACAGCTTTTATGTAATCATTTTGCAGTTCATACAGCTTTCCTTTGAGGATTTGGAAAACCATGTTCTTAATCATTGGGAGTTTTATTTTGTTACAGCGGAAGTTGTAGCAGGATCAGCAGCATGGCTCGGCCGAGGTCTTTCTTGTGTGTGTGCACAGAGAAGAGAGAGTGATCCTCGTCCTTCCTTTGATTTAACCCCTGTCCAGGTAACATGCTTGCAATTGTATAAACTGTGTTTGTCCATTATATGTGCCAGTGTTGTCTTTAAGTGCTTAGTTTTCACTTCCGCAAGGGGAATTCTTGTTCTCCAGTGGTTTACTTAAATACTGAAATCTCCTGAGTGCAATACTTCCAGTTTCCCATTTTTTGACCATTTTTTGACTCCTTTTTATGCTCTTGTTTGTTTATCGCACATGGACTAGTTATGCATAGAGCTGAATTATAATTTTAACCTCTATGGATTTCTGTGTTTATTTTTCTTGGGAGGAATGTGTTGATTATGTATGCCTTGGTTTTGTCAGGAGGAATGCTTGATTAGACTCCAGAGCCGTATAGATGTTTCCTATGACAGTTCAGTTCCTGAGCATCAGGTATATATTAGTCCACAGATTCCAGTTACAGTAAACCTAATTGTGTTTGGGGTGGATATGCATGAATTTTTCGTTCTGAATTTGTACACATAGTTCAGCAACATACTTAGATCTTCTTCTCTGGTTTACTCTAGGAAGCTTTGAGGGCCTTGTGGAGTGCTGCCTTTCCCGAAGAAGAACTTTGTGGTTTAATATCTGAGCAATGGAAAGAAATGGGTTGGCAAGGGAAAGATCCATCAACAGACTTTAGGTAATTCTAATATCTCCATCGTCATTTGGACACCTCATTTGTTGCTAGCTTTTTTGTTTCTCTTTTTACTTCTTTCGTTACCAACTGTTAGTTGAATTTTCTGCAGGGGTGGTGGTTTTATTTCATTGGAGAATTTGTTGTTCTTTGCTAGGAGTTTCCCTGTATGACCTCTCTCTCTCTCTCTCTCTCTCTCTCTCTCTCTCTCTCTCTCTCTCTCTCTCTCTCTCTCTCTCTCGTTCTGGTATACACATTTATGTACACCATACAGTTTTCACCTGCCAGATTTAACATCATAATGCTATTGATCACTCTGACCATTTGTTGAAGTCAATGTGATCAACAGCATTAAGAACTGCCACACATCCCAGACTTGACATTTGTAAAAACATATATGTATGTTGTCTTGAAATCATAAGAGACAGAAGTCAAGGTAACTTGATACAAATTTATTTTCATATACCATGGACAATATACATGCAGTGGCTGATAAATTGTGAAGTGTTGCTTTAAGTTCCTGTGCATTTTCCCCTTGCGTTATCTCATGTACTTCTAGGTTTATTTCTGTTGTGCTTGTGACAAAAAATGCTCTCGCCGTTTATATGCTACCACATCTTTTGCTTCCTTTGTCCGGCATCATTCCTCTGTGGGTGTGAGTACACAGTAATATGCATCTCTATTTGGCTATTCTTGCATGTGTGGTGTAAGTTCTTTTTGGTTATCGTAAAGTTGCTGCCCAATAGGGAACTACATTAGGTCTATCTTATAAGCTACTTGTGTCTCATTGAAAGTAAATACTTTCATTGTAGAAATCTTTCCAGGATCTTCTTCGAAAGCAAGAAGGTGATAGGTCAGTGTGGGAATACCCATTTGCGGTTGCTGGTGTGAATATCACATTCATGCTCATTCAAATGCTCGATCTTGAAGCTGGTTGGTATTTCTTCTTGTTCTTTCTTGTTCATTTACATTCTTATAGTTTTCAGGAACATTTGCATTTCCCGACAATAAAAATTATTTGTAATATTGTGATTTTCTGTACATTTTGAGTTGTTAAATCAGCTACAGTGCACTATACTCACTCAAAAATTGATTTCTTGTTCTTTTGAGTGCATTGTAGCTGACTTGTCAATTAAAGTTTTGAGCATTCAAATGTATTTCGTGATATTGGTTTGTACATGGTCACTGTAAGAACTTGCTAGAATGTTAACCATACCTAAATTGAGAACAAGGTATCAGGGTTTAGGGTTTAGTTAAATGCTATGTGAAGTTTGCCCTACTTATTAGTGATAGATATAATTGTAAGTTGATTAACGCAAAACCTTTGAGGAATAGGAAGTATAGTGGTAGTGAATATTCTTCTAGAGTATAGCTTTTATGTTTATTTTATACGTTTTTTTGTCAGTTGACAGTGTTGTTTATGTGCAGTCAAACCACGAACACTGGTGGGAGCTACTTTCTTGAAGTTTCTTGCAGGTAATTTCAGCTTGAATGTGCTGTTTCATGTATTTTGTTCAATGTAATAATGTTTTTTTCTTTTCGTTTGACAGAAAATGAATCAGCGTTCGATCTTATCTATTGCATCACATTCAAGCTAATGGACCATCAGTGGCTTTCTATGCGTGCATCCTATATGGATTTCAATGTACGTATTTCTCAAGAAGTCCTCCCTTTATCTGCATTTGTGGCTAATCCTTTTGTATATTTTATAACCTTCTAGTCAACCGTAGTTTCCCAAATGCTGTGAAAGTAATGACATTAACGTGTGGGTAACGGAAAACCTCATCAGTCATCATGTGTCCTGAGTCTGGGGGTGAATTTTGTATATAAAAGCGGTGTTGTGGTTACAGATTGCTCCTTGTAGAAGTTTCACACTTCTATGTGGAGGTGGATAGAGAATTTTGGTTCGGGACGAAGTCTATTATGTTTCACACGTTTGATTTGTTAGTTTCTTGTGCTAATATTTTGTCCTTGTCCTGTTGTGTTCTTAACAGACAGTGATGAAGGCCACACGCCGGCAGTTGGAAAAAGAACTTTTGCTTGAAGACGTAACACGGCTGGAAGACTTGCCCTCATATGGCCTTCTTTCCCGATAGTGTAGAAGCTTGTCGTAGAGTCTATGTAATAGTCCATCACAACTAGTTACATGATCATCGGCAGCACTGTTATTTCTAACCAGACGGTGTTTGTACATGACTCGATGCTCCCGAAATTTTCTTGCAGCAAGTCAGCATATTGTCAATGGTTCTTGGAAAGGGTTTTGGTTTTTAGTTTCTCGGGTTAAGAGGCTGGAACAAGCGCGATGTGATTCAGGTTTGAAATGCGGAGTATAAATCTCGTACATCTGGGGTAAGACCGGAGCATCCTTCTCAGTACTCCCATGGCCACAGGATGTTAAATACATAGATAGAGGTATGTTTGGTACCGCGTCTGGGAATGTCGAATGGGATTCTGTTTGGATTTTTAACGTTTGATTGCTTTCTGGAATATTATTGTTTGATAACTGATGATGGTCATCAGTTGCAGGGGGACTTGAAAGCCCCGTTTGAAGATAAAGATTTGTTGTCGTTCGGAAATATGTAGAGTTGGTCTTGTTTTCCAAAATACCTTTGGAAAATGTCCTTGTACGAAAGGAAGTCTTCATTTGCCGATTGGTCCAAACTGTACTTATTCCATTGTGCAAATTGACTCAAAACTAAGTTTGCGAAAATGGTTGGACCTAGTTTTGAACCTAAGCGTTTATCTTTTAGGTATTCCTTAAAAAATACATTTAAATGGAAAAATGTCTACGTATGACCATATAAATGGACAGACACTCTTATAACCTATGAAACTGTCCAACTTGGCCGAATTATTGGAGGAATGAGCTTTTGAATAAGGACTTGAAAAATGAGATTACATTGTGGAGTATGCAAAAATGAATGCTTGGCATCGTATTACCTTATTAACTGGTTATTGCTTGAGCGTTAATGTGTAAAGAAAACATTCCCGACCTTTTGAAATGACGTTTTATCAGACTAGTAAGATGATGAGACCTTGTCAATGGATAACAGAAAAGGTAGACTATCCACACATCCATTTTTTTCTTTTCAGCTCTCCTCTCAATTTTCGGCCGTTGGATCGAATGAATTGAAAGAGGTCAATGACAATAAGTTAACAAGACTGTCAGAGATAAAAATGAGTGTAAATAGCACTATCGTAGAAGAAATATTCCCCCTTATTAGTGAAGAGAATATGGGTAATTGAAAGAGATGCCTCACTACTGAGTCCATTGCCAAGCTTGGAAAAGAAACCGACAGCTTTGCAACTCATGGCACATTAACCTTGGAGATGACAAGGGAGAAACGTGAGAATATAGGATACATGAAATAATGTATTTCGAATTATTTTTAGCTTCACTCTGTATGATGATTAGATCTCGCCATAGAATATAAGAAATAATGTATTTTCTCTTTAAGCGAAGGAGAATACTATTCCTTTCGTGTATACCAATAAAATAGAAAGGGGGGGTTTTTGGGTAACTGAAAGTGATGCCTCACGAATCATCCATTGGCAGCCAATACCTTGGCAAAGAAAGCAACATTCTCTACGAGTCCTAAAAAAATCAGAAACTACCTTATGCCAAGGTTAGATGTTCTCACACGCAATAAGTTAAAACTTTTACAACGCATCAAACAAATCCCTAGTGGATTCTCGATACCTCTGACAAACGACTACCAAAATCATTAACACGGCAAAACTCCTTAATCACAAATTATTTGGATTTGGAGGGAAACATTAGGGTTTGACGAGATAAATTTTATTTTAAATGTTAAATAATTAGAAGTTAGAAAGAGGAGAATCGGTGAGGTATTTTTCGCCACTGTAGTAAAGTACCATTTTCGAACGACGATAGGAAATTCTTTCGCTTTGGAATTCCAAATAAAATAATTTTGCTTATATTGCTATTCAAACTATTTTGGGATTGGGTGTCTAATTGAGCTACAACGTCATCACCACTCATTGCCTAATATAAAAGTATAATGGCCGCGATGACCAAGACGAAGTTGTAGGACAACAATGAAGGTGAGCTTGGCGGTAGGGGTGGAGTGGTGGTTGATCATTAAGGTGGCGGCAGCAGGTTTTGACAATGGTGGTGGTTACAACGATGATAAGGAGTAGATGGTGGTGGTGACGACGATGATAAGGAGTAGAGCCGGTGGCTACGGTGGTAGCAGTGGCAGATTAAGTGGCAACGGGCAGTCTCATTCAAAGTAATTATTTTATTTCTGGAAACTCAGATTGTAAATCCCTCCATCCACATAAATTTATGACGAGCAAAACTTTAGAAAGAATTCAACCAACACACAAAATAAACACTCAGATATGAAATTTGATTTGAAAGGGCACACATAGAAACCCAGCAGTTCTTAGCAAGCACTACAATAACCTTAAACCTCTGTGGCATCCCAAGGTTCCGAAGAAATAGGTATTACCACACTCAAAATATAAGTCAAAACGTAACAAGTTCATTAGAAGACTAGTCGGAAAGTAAAATATGACAATGGGCGGCAG
Organism: Pyrus communis; assembly: GCF_041283825.1. NCBI lineage: Eukaryota > Viridiplantae > Streptophyta > Magnoliopsida > Rosales > Rosaceae > Pyrus > Pyrus communis. The sequence goes on from NC_142571.1 coordinate 9,392,442, forward strand.
CCGGTGGATTAATCGGACATCCTTTACTCATAGATCCAGTGGTGGACGCTGCTCTGCCAGTTCGCAGGGCCATCGGGGAACCACAGTGCAATCTCCTTCCTTGCACCCTCGGCTGAGTCACTTCCATGAATGATGTTCCTGTCAGCCAATAAAATTTCGTCCTAGTCAAACTACCATCGCACAACAAATGCATAAGAAATCGAGGGTTCTTAAAATTTTAAACTGATCACATGAGATGCAAACAAACTACAAAAAACCTGGAAAGACTAGAATATTAATGTTCGCCATAATTCGAACTGTCAAATTACCTGCCAATCTCAATTGCATAATCGCCACGGATGGTTCCGGGGGCAGATTCTGCTGGGTTGGTGGCACCAATGATCTTTCGGCCGGTAAGAATAACATTCTTACCCTCCCAGATCATAGCAACAACGGGACCTGAGATAATGTAATCAACCAATCCACTGAAGAAGGGCTTTGCAGACAAGTCCTCGTAGTGCTTCTCAGCAAAAGGACGATCCACATTGATGAACTTCATACCTGAACATATTCAGCTAAAAACTTAGCATAAATTACAAGCTACGCAAAACAACAACAAAGCCTTTTCCCACTAAGTGGGGCCGGCTAGATAAATTACAAGATACGCACCCTAAACAAATCTAGAATGCGACTCACATGGCTTACACAAGCATATTAGCAGAGTACCAGATAGAATCTAAATGACAAGTAGTATAAGAAGACTCAAACTTTTGTTAATATTATTTAAATTTGGGATCTTTTCTCCACTGTTCAAAGATAAACAGCGAAAAAGTAAAGGCAAATTCAACCAAGTTCTAGCCGGGGTAAATTTAGCTAGTAATTTGTTGAGTTGATAATCATTACAAAACAAAGGCATGTGCTAAATACAACAACAACAACAAAGCGTTATCCCACTAAGTGGGGTCGTCTATATGAAGCATAGAACCTCGGTTTTGTGCCATGTCTTTCGTCAGAGTACATTTGAAACAAATTAAATTTATCACAATTCATAAAATATTATAAGATCAATCTATCATTGAGAATTACCTTTCAAATAGAAGCCCTTCTTCTCAAACCTGCTAATGATGTCACCAACCTAGAACAAACATAAACCTCTTAAAAAAAATTCAATTAATTTGAAATAATTACTCCAAATGATAAAATCCATGCAGATAAATAGAAACTTGCAGCCCCAACACAGATTCTTCCAATTTCACGAGTTCTTCAATCACCCCACCAGAAACCCCATATTTTCCCTTCCCAAATTTTCCCACCATCCAAACACCGTAACCTTAACACTTTCCATGAAATTCATACACAAAACCATGCATTTACGAAAACCCAATAAAACCCACATCAGATTCTCACTAGTTAAAGCTACAAAATTTAAATAACAAGAGAAGAAAATATATAAGCATTTAGAAGAAATTTACCAGGCCCCTTTGGACACCATCAGGCTTGATCATGATGAAAGTTTGCTCCATTTTTGGGGATGATGAAATTCAAATGAGCAGTATAGTTGTACTTCTGAGTATGGAGATGCTGCGAGACTGAAAAGGTTGAGGGAAGGAGGCATTATATATACGGTAGCCGACAAGCAAACCCTAATTCCATTTGCTCTAGAATATTCGCCAACGAATTTTTAATTTAATTTTCTTTTGCATTGTGGTTTTCTTCCTTTGACTATAGAAGTTGGGCCTTCGTTATGGGCAGGACATTGTATTTACTTTGGGCTTGATTTAGTACATTGGGCTTGTTTGTGGGAGGAGTTTGGCATTTCATTTCAAACACAAGGAAGGGACCCGCTACAAATAGAAGCGATTCGAACCGACGTGAACAACGAAATTTGTACTGAATATCGATTTCGTGTTAACAAAATGTAGTATCGATATCAAATACTGACGTCATATCAACAAAATCTATCAAATATCGGTTGCATATCAACGACAACAATATCCATGACACTTTTTCCAACCACGAAGGAGTAGAAAGTAAGGTGAAGATTGCGAAGTCCAGCACATTCACCACTGCGTCTCCTATTACAAAACTTAAGTCCACCACCTTCGTCAGCCCTCCCCTCTCCCTCTCGCCACTAAATTTGATTTTTTTTTTTCTAGATAAAGAGAACGAAAAATTCAGACTACGATGCTTGTATTGTAAAATGATGTCAAGTTAGTGAGAAATTATGACTTTCCTTCTTACTGAAAATGAGAAAAGTATTATACATTAGTTATTAGTTAATGGTAATTACCATAAAATTTATATAAGATCCTCCTTACGTCCCAATAACTTTTTTTTTTCCTACAAGCAAAAATATATTGGTATTTCATGAATCATCTGAAATAATACATACATACGTGCCAATTGGGTATAAAACTCTAGTGACCAAGAAAACGTCTGGAGGTGAATTTGCACAAACAAGACAACAATAGTAAATCCCTAGACGGCTACCACATGTACGAAAACTTCACACGCCACCCACACAAAACTGTCATAAGATGACAGGTATACCATATTTGTATCGGCAACTGCAAAAGGTCACTACCAAATAGCGAGGCCACATAAAGTCATCGTGAAAGTGAGATCGTATAAAGTTATCGTAGGTAGATGAGACCACATAACACATCGCTCAATTCAAAAACCATATCCAGCCAACATTGCAGTGTGCCCACAACTAGGGGTGGGCAAACGAGTAGAGGGCTCGCGAGTCGGGGTGGATAATCACAGTTCGGGACGGGTACGGGGGCCAATTTTTTATTTTTTATTTTTTGAATAAACGGGGCCAGGCGGGGCGGGTCCAAATCTTCAGACCCACGGGACTTGGGACCGGCCCGTTTCTATAATGCAATGGATGGGCACTGCTAGGAAAATAGAAACCCACCTATTTGAATGAATGGATGGCTCTATTCCTATAATAATAATACAATGAAATTGGGCCGTTTCTACAATAATAATACAAAATGAAATTGAATGAAGGAAATTGAATTGGCAACTTCCTCTCGGCCCTCTTTCTCTCTTATTTCGAAACCTTCCCAGGCTTCCAAAGCCTTCTCCTTTCTTCGATCCCAAACCTAAACCTACCAAGTTCATACGTCTCTCATTTCTCTCTTTCTCTGCAAGTCTAGAAACCATTCCAACGTCACCAAACTTCTTCAAATCCCTCCATTTTTTACCGTAATCTGCTCTCAGTCTCTCCCTTGATTTTGTCGAAATCTCACTCTGATGGACGAAGATGGCGCATGGCTCTAGATCAGAGAAGACGGTGGGCTCTAAATTGACGAAGATGGCAACAATGATGGCACGAGGGACATGCTTTTAGTCATCAGACATAGAAAAGACGGTGTTGAAGGCATCGTCGTCCGTGGCCGACAGTCTTGTCGTTGGGCATCTGGGTTTTGCGATGTTAGAGGAAGACGACTTGAATGACGTCATTCTGTTATGTTGGACTCGTGGACCCGACTCAAACAGGCTTAGTTATGCCTGGTTCCAACTTGAGAAATTTCAATACACGCCTCGCCCTGGTCCCTTCAAATTTGGGCTCGATCCGGCCCGTGCCCACCCCTAGCCACAACACTTGCTAGGCGAGCCAACATAACTAAACCAAGGAAAACTAAATTAAACTAAGCTAAACCAAAATAAACCAAACTAGTCCAAACTAGTCCGAGAACGGAACCACATGTCGGCTAATTCCGATGGAGGGTTAGTAAACTCTATCAAAAGCCACCCGCAACGACACAAAATGGGAGTTTAAACTCTGCCAAAAGCCACCTAATAAGTTCATAAGAGATCTAAACTTACTATAGGAGCTTTAAAAGACCCTTGGTTTCATGAATGCCTCCTGATCCATTTAGGGCATATGTTTACTTACATAGCATGGGAATACCAAAGAATGAGGAATTAGAAGGAATGGGGATGTAAAGAACTGGCGATTGAATATGGAATAAACAACCTTCCTATGTTAATGAGATACTTCATTTTCCAGGTATTTCATACACAAACTTGATGGAACCCACATAATTAATCCATTACCTTTTAGGTACGTGTTCTTTTACCAAATAGTCTAGCATAATGTTTATGCCATACTTTTCAAATAGTCTAGCAAAATGTTACCAAATTTTGTAATATATAGTGACCAACAAATAGAACATGTATATACACACACATATATACATAATTCTTTTGAATTTCTAAATGATATTACGACTATATGTACAGTACACTAACCACAATGCAATCCATAGATCATTTGATAGTTTCATGGAAAAAGTAGGAGACAACACAAAATTTTCTCGAGCAAATAGTTGGTGGGGGATAGTTGAGTCTCACCTGCAGGAAGGATGTAGGGACGATGTTTTGAGAAATTAAAAACAAAAGGATGAGGAGGGTGACGACGGGCTTTGGAGACAGAAGAGGACCCGCCAAAATATCCGATGCCTCCATCCAATCTTATCATCATTAGATTTGAAAGACTCCAGAAATTGATTGAAAGGGCCATGATTGTTGCATGGAATTCAGCACATTTACTGCATCTCTCTCTCTCTCTCTCTCTCATTGCTTCGAACTGTAATCTTTTTGGGAGGATTACTAATTACACTTTTGAATCTTGTATATAGAAATCATGAAAGATGTCGGCTCCTCTTCCTTTCGGTAAACTGAATGGAAGTAACTGATCATTTTCTCATTGCAATTTCACCAAATGTATATATCATTTGTGCTGGTTGCTTCAGTTTATGGAAATCGATTTCAATAACAATATTTCTTCACCTTGGATGGTTCCAACCAGACTGGTATCTCACCTAGTCATGTGCTGCTCCTCATGGTGACAACCCATTTTCTCTATTTGTCTCTCTTTGCACTCAAGTTTAAATATCTGTTAGCATATGTGGTAACAGGTACACTCAGTCTAAATTATCTTATAGTTTATCAACGAAAAAATGTGAAGAGTTTATATATAAGAAAATAAATTTAAATTTCTACACACTCTTTATCACCTTTTGCACATTTTCTTTCATGTTTACTTATCCATAATGAGAATGAAAAAAAGGGAATGCAATCAACCTATGACTTCCCCTCTATTTAATTGGACGCAAAGAAGCAAAATTTGTAATGGAATTCCCTCAAATCGACAATGGAAATATCTAAAAACATGTAAGAATGATTGAAGATGAATTTCAGGCCCATATTCTTTACAACATGTATAGGGTTCGATTCTTGATGCTGGTAAATCGCACGATAATGGCCATAAAGAGGCTAAAATGTCCTTATTAGTCTTCTCAGCCCCTAGAAAGATAAACTGACGTCACCAGCTGATTTTCTTTTTAAGAAAAAGAAAACAAGTATTTGCAATAACCCATCAATACTGTACACCCTAAAAAACATATAACATCACGCCATACTCCAAATCCTTAGTTAGATAGCTTCTTGACAGAATAACAAAACTTGTTGAGTGGCATAGTGAAAGAATAAGTGGTCTTCCACATTTTATCCCATCGCCGCCACAACCTGTAGCCTTGACCTTATTTGTCCCTTTTCTCCGTCTGGTGTCACGTAACTCGTCTGGATTTAAGTAAAAAAATGTTTATTGAACTGTTCGACGCAACCTCTCCTCCATTCTAATTAAGTAAAACAAAATACATACATACATACATACATACATATATATATATATATATATATATAATCAAGCAAAGGCGACTTTGTATAAAGTTTGGATTCTGATTTAATACAGTCAGTAACCAATGACGAGAATCCACGCCATTTCTACTCTAATTCTCGATAGTTAGTAAACAGCTTCACGAGAGTGACTAGAAAATGTGCATAAATCATTCCCTAAGACAGAAAAAAATTGTTGTTGGCGCATGCCATATCCAAGTCTAGGAAGTATGGTTTGCTTGCAAAAGCTAAAAATATAATTCTTCCTTGTATATATGTAACATTAACATCACCACGAAAAAGCAGCACCAGCCTTTCCACTATCGTATCAGTAGTACTACAATTACACCACCTTCAGTCTTTGACCTCCACAATGGGGTGCACTGCAAATTGCAATATGGTTAGCCAGATCATGTCCCCTCACATACATGGCAAGAATTTCAAAAATAAAAATTAAAAAGAAAGAAAACAGATTGAGTCAAATTCCAATGTGGTTAATGGATATTGATAATTACACATGACATGATCACTTGCACGGAAAATGTTCCATAATAACCAACAAAATATATGAGATTTTATTCATTGATATGTATGTTAGGGTATTTTAACTTACAAGCATACAAGTTACTCCAGATTATTTATTTATTTATTTGAAAATCGCTCATGAGTTTACCTACTACTTAACTTTGTGTTATTTTTCTTCGGTAGATGACGTTTTAATATAGTGGTGAAAAGTAAGGATGCCTACAACCTATCTCCAACCCCCTGCCTGTAACAACTAACAATTTAACCAAGTAACGCTAACACTTGACAAAAAAAAAAGCTTCATGTTGTAATTAGTGTGTTTATTTAAGAATGTGATTGTGTAAATTCAAAGTAGAATCCCAATAGGATTTGGAGATCAAGTCTTCATAAGCTTTTTATTACTTGTAAAATAAGAGAGCCCATCATGATTATTATAAATAAAGGTATAAGGCCAGAGGATGAATATACAATTCTCATACACCTGAGCCCTTTTCTCTCTCATTATCACCCTCTCTCTCACCCACTCTCAAAGTTAGTTACACATTATGTGAGAAGGAGATGATCCTAAAGGAAACCATGCTAAATCCTAATCTATTTGGTTTCAATTTATTTTATGTCATGAATACTATGATATTGTTCTATGCTATATGCATGTTATATGTTGGTGTATATGTGTGGGTATATCAAAAAATAAAAGAAAAGAAAATAAAAGGATTTCAAAACCCCAAAATCGCAGAAGTTGTAACTTAGAGTTGCGCCTGCGTTCGAGCTGCGAGCCTGATCACCCAAAACCTTCCCCGACTGGTACTTCATGTTGTTTGACGCTGTCCCTAACCTCTAGCCGCTACAGTCACCTCATCTCATTCACTAGAAATCTAGATACTCCCCTGGGCCATAGAGACCAGTTCACCATGACGCCTCACTGTCATCTTGTGATGGTGATCGTCTCTGATAATCAAACTCTGAGAAATTCTTGGAGAATTTCACCTAATTTAGACCAACCCAAGGTTTTCCACACCCTCATCGAGTTCGCAGAATTCACCATCGTCTCTACGATAAAGTTGGCACCCAAACTAAATCTCCACCATACTTGACTCAATGCACTAGACTAGACATCTCATTCGCTGTGAATCTTTTGGCAAGTTACAATAATGCGCTCACATGCAAACACTGGATAGGTATTAAAGACATCTTGTGTTACCTTAAGGGTACTATGGATATAGGCTTATTATATCCTTACACATCGTCAAGTGGATCCAACCCCTAATCCTCAAAATGATGTTCTCCTTGTTAGTTACGCTGACGCTAGTTATTTCTAACATGCACAAGGCCATGTCCTCAAATGGGTTATGTCTTTACCATTGGAGATACTGTAATATCTTGGAGATTAACCAAACAAGAGTTGGTTGCTACATTTTTGAATCATGTTGAGATTCTAGTCCTGCATGAAGCATCGTGTAAATGCTTTTGGTCGAGGGGTGTGAATGATCACATTAGAACCTCATGTGGTTTTTCTTCCATCGTGGTGTTTCAACAATTATAAGACAATGTTGCATGTATCAACTAGTTAAAGAAATGATACATCAAAGGTGGCAATCCCAAGCATATTGCGTCGAAATTTTTTTCACTCATAGCAACAAGAGCATCATGAGATTGAAGTGAAGCATATTTAATCCCAAGACAATCTTTCCGACCTCTTCACGAGGTCACGTCGAAGTTTACTTTTTCAGAAGGTTGTTTAAGGAATTGGAGAGTTTTCTCGAACTCAGGGAAAGTATCCTGAATTATACTCATATGATCTTAACATACTCTTTTTTTTCTACGATTAGGAGCATTTTTTCTCATTGGGTTTATGCTAAACTAACAAGGTTTTGATGTGGCATCTACTCTAGGCTGGTTATACCCTTGTTTGCATTGATGATCATCCTAAAGATGTGAACCATCGACATTCTGCATTAACTCAATTTCCCCTTAGACTATGAGTTTGTTCCACTGAGTTTGCCATAGCCAGGTTTTGTGAGATTTTTTTTTATATGCACCTATACTAAGAGACTCGTGTTAGTACTATTGTACCTGCCGAAGATTGACAACAACAACCTATATATCCTAATCATAAAGACTTGATGCGACTACTTCTTTATTTGTACACTTATTTTTTTTTTGGGGGGGGGGGGGGGTGTTGTAATTAGTGTGTTTATTTAAGAACATGAATGTGCAAACTTAAAGTGAATTCCTAATAGGATTTGTAGATCAAATCCTCATAAGCTTTGTATTACTTGTAAGACAAGAAAGGTCATCATAATTAGTATAAATAAAGGTGCAAAGTTAGGGGGTGAACATACAATTCTCATACACATGAGCCCTTCTCTCTCTTTTTGTCATCCCTCTCTCTCACCCACTCTCAGAATTAGTTATTGCAACACTTACATGATTTTTTACATTTTAATTGTAAGAGAAAAAAAATGACAGAGGACATGTTTATGTACTGCTATAGTTTTTATTGATTTTCACAACTGTTAGATCAAAATTAACGTTTATCAATGCAAGAGTTCATCTCTCTAACTAATTGTGAAATCTACCATCTCCTTGTGTTATTCTTGAAAAGCAATAAAAAATAAAAGTTAAAAACCCTTGTCCATTACTTCTTCCAGCCATCAATTGGGAAGTGAAAAAAAAAAGTGGAATAAAATGGTGAAGAAGAAAATAAACCCATCACACTAAGTGGTGTAAACCCGCCACCCTAAATCAAAACAAAATCCCCAAAATGTAAAACCCACCAGCACCAAATATGAACGCATACATGTAAGAAAGACAAAAGGCACTACTAGAAAAGGGCTCTAAAGAGATCCTTTTGTTCTAGACAAATTATAAAAAATAAAAAAAAGTCTGTATAAAAAAAAAATGAACTGTTATTAGCACTAAAAAAAACACATTCTACACTCTTCATAATTGTATTTTTCTTTCTAATTATAGCAAGTTTGGAATGCAAAATGAGATTTTTGGAATACTAATAACAATTCTTAAAAAAAATTATGATCTTTAAGTTGAACGAATCAAATTAGAATTACGAAATAAAAATAAGCATAAGTATATAGAAATTTGATGCTCTTAATCAAAGCTAGCAACACACTGTCTTTTAGTAATATGTAGAACTCCTTTGCATGGATCTAAATGTCGAAAGAAAAAAAGGATTAAAAGTTAAGGCGCCCAAATTTTGGCTTCCACTTTTCAAAATTTCTCAACATATTCCGGGTGCAATTTACTAGGGCGGAGCTACATGTTATAGCTGCCTCAGACCCCTGTGCAAACTTGGTCCAAAATGTTATTTACAGGACAAAAATTTAGGTTTTTTCATTCTAGCACACTCATGTATAATAGCTATCAAATATGTTGTTCCTTCCCTTTAATGGCTAGCAAGAAACACAAAGGCCATATTTGTCTAGCCCTCGTCTTTGTTAATTGCATCTTTCAAGTCCGAAAAAATTCTGAATTATTTTTATTTTTCAGCGAACTAAAAGAACATTAATCCACTTCTTTGAAAATTTCTGCTCTCCCTTGGCAATTTAATTACATTATCAACACTACCTTATTACTTTCAATTTTATTAATACAATTGTATGTATACACACACAAAGGGGTAGAGACTTACTTAAGCCACACTATCATAATAATTTGATATCAAATTGTCCATTCACGATAGTTGAATCTAAAACTTTCTGCTTACAAGTGCTAAATTTCTAAGCTTGACTTTAGTGACTCGGCTAGCCTAGAGTGAATTCCACTCATCCTGTCTTCTCCGTATATCTTGACCTTAAGAGATGAAAAAACCCTTGGCAAACAATTAAAGGAAGAGTTTCTACAAATTTCTATCTGTTACCGTGTATTTCAATCATTGCAGCTACTTTTGACCATAATTCCGCAGTAACCCATTGGAAGGTTTAAAGAAAGAGAGAAGAACGTTATGTACATATGGATGCACCCACCCGTTTCAAATTCTAGACCTTTTTGAATATGCCATGTTTTCATAAGTTATGAAATTATTTCATTAGCAAAATGCTATCTTGGAGAATGATAAAGAAGTAATATAAAGCCAACAATGAAAGTTGTATAGCAAGGAGGAAGATTGAAGTAGCTAGCTAGCTTTTCCCCAGTAGGCCGACTTGTGTGGCGTTGTTTATGACAAAAGATAATGCTGGGCGACAATCCAGTTGGAAGATGGGGTATGTACCTAGTTGTATCACTCTGCTATGCAAAATGAAAGTTGTGTCTCTCTATTCAACATGGTACTGCTGCACAACATGATTAGGCTTGTGAATACAAATTTTGTCCAAAGTTGAATTGACGAAACTCCACCTACGAAATAAGAGATACCGTTAACTTAACACCCGAGAAAAAGGGAGAGGATGTCCGCCAAAGGGCCTCCAATGCCTAAGTCGGAGAGAATTTTGAGTAGTAAGTGGCAATTACCAATTTCCTTGTTGGACTTGGCTATTTATAGAAGTGACCCATCGTAGGCAGCTGGGAGGGATGTTGCAGGCTATACTAGGCAGACTGTTATGTTCTAGTAGTGTGATGCAGATCAATCTCCATAGATAGCTCACGAGTAGTTCCAGAGGTATCTGATAGATAACTGCGTCGTAGCGTAGGACACCCAAAGAAGACTTCAAAGAGTCGACTTCTTGCCACCTTGGGTTGGTTACAGCATGGTGGCAAGGTGGCAGGATTGAGATATCACCCGAACCTAGGGGCACAATGTCAGGCCATTTGAGGTACCATGTGGTCTGTTCACAACGTTAATGACTAAACCGTCACATTAAGGTGAAAGTCCACATGTCCTTCTCCTATTGGATGTGGTTAACTTATATCTCCACAATTCCTATACAAAGTGTTTTTTTTTCTCCATCCAAATGATTCTTGCACAATATGTGAAAGGGGTGTGCTATCCACACACCCTTTTTTATTTTCTACACACCATCTTAATTTGCGGCTGTCAGTAACTAAATTAAAGAAGATCAAAAGACAAAATTAACAAAGGGTGTGTGAGAAGTAAAAAAAAAAATGTGTGGATAACACAACCTATATGTGAAATGACACATTTTACCACTTAATGTAATACATTATTTAATATTAAAAAGATTATTATCACTAGGAAAGTGAAATGTATTGGTGCGTACCTTTCAAATGAGAATGTTAATTCCCAACCATTTATGTATTGAAGTGACCGTTTCTATTTTGTGCCGAAGCAATTTATTAAGCACAAGCTAAAACAGGTGAAATCAAAGGGCATTACTTAAACTCTACTGCATGTACATGTGAAGAGATGATCAAAAGAGCTGTATTTGCTAGAGAATTGGGGGTTCCAATCGTAATGCTTTGAGATGATAAAATATCACATGATCATTCCCATACAAGTTTTTCTTGTTCAAATGATTCTCGTACAATATGTGAAATGATACATTCTATCACTTAATGTAATCCATCATCATCATCATTATCATTATTATTATTATTATTATTATTATTATTATTATTATTATTATTACTACTACTACTATTATTACTACTACTTCTTTTCACTTACAAGTGAAAAACAATATTACTGGACAGAAGTATTTAATGATAAGATATTAGTTATTATTTAAAAAATTATCACTAGAAAAGTGCAGTTTATTGGTACCTTTTTAAAGGTTGAGAAGAGAACTAATGTCATTGAGTTACAATTATACAAGCTCCCGTGTAGCTTGAGATTCCACCATAAAACCGCTTGGCAATGTGCATGGGCAATAGTTAGCCCAACTTACTTAGAGCATCTCCAGTTCTATCCCTCAATAGGGACAACCACCTTATAAAATGGGTGTAAAACAAATATAGGTACAAGTTTAATCTCCAATGGATCAGAAAGTGAGTCCTTAGTATAGGAACTCACCGAATACATAATGTATATACCCATATATACAGACTGTATAAGGACACTGCCTTGAGTGGAAAACAGGGCTCACAACCTTGATTGTTGTCGTGCAGCTAGAGTTCACTCGCCTCCCAATCTTGGTTGCTGTTGGACTCGCCAGGTAGCTACAAGCGCGGGTCCTAGAGTCAGCAAATGCTTTTATTTATTTCTTTTTTCTTTTCAACATATTCTAAATCAATGGTCCCTATTAAAAGTCCCTACAAAAATATTTTACGACAACGCAACGTTAAATTAATTAAAAAAATGTTAACATAAACAAAAATTATGTATCTAATCAAATTATCACAAAAAATTGTAAAAACCTCAAATTTAGGAAGTCTACTATAAGGACTCTCCCATTGGAGGCAATATTCCTTTAGGGGCACAAAGATTCCCTTTAAATTCTTAAATAAGTACTCAAATGTGGTGTTGGGAGTCCCTAAATAGAGATCTCCATTGACAATGCTCTCATAAGCCCATACAAAGTTTTTCCTCCCATTAATATGTGATTCATTCTCAACATCGAATTCTAGCTAGACCGTTTTGGATATGCCATGTTTTCGTAATTATGAAATTATTTCATTAGAAAATGATAAAGAAGTAATATAGAACCAAACGAAAGTATATTCCCATACAAGTTGTTCTTGTCCAAATTTCTCATACATTATGTGAAATGATACATTTTACCACCTAATGTAATACATTATTTGTTTAAAAAAAAAAAAAAAAAGTTTTAACGAAAAGCCCGCGGTAGTGTTCACTTTAACGAAAAATCATATTTTTACATTAAAATATCAAACTTGATACTATTCACTTTACCTTTTATTTGGTCCTTATTGTTAAAACTCAAAGTTTTTAAACCTTTTTTTATTAGTTTTCCTTTAAAAAAATTATTATCACTTGGAAAGTGAAATTTGTTCATACCTTTCAAACCTTGAGAAGAGAAGTAATATGTCATTAAGTAATAATTAACCAAGCTCTCTTATAGCTTGGCTTTCCTCTCTAGAGAGGGTATGCAAGGGAGGCTATTTTTGGAGGGGTTTCAAAAGTTCAGTACAGGAGAACCTCTTTAATTATAAACAAGTCAAGGTTCGACTAATCTGTGCAATGGAGAGTTCAAGCTTTTTGGGAAGGAAGTTAATTCCAGTTAAGGATATTATTATTGGAAGCTAGTTACATCTAACCAACAACAATGAATAAGTCAGAGAGAAAGGCAGGAGAGAGTAGAGTGACTAGCTTGCTGGTTATAGCTAATTTGTTGATGCTGCGGTTGTTGTTGGTGTTGTGGAGGGAGTTGGGAGGGTCTTTTCATGGGGGGAGAGAGAGAGAGAGAGAGAGAGAGAGAGAGAGAGTATGTATATAATGTACTGTGGATGAAGTAACAGATGAAAATGAGTGGAAGGAGACAGATGCCAAAGAATGCGATGTCGGAATTATTATTATGATTATTCTCTCTTTCTAGTCTTTTTTGCAGAGAAGAGTGGTCTGAGTGGACATTTTCGGCATATAATATAATTGAAATTTGATTTGGCAGCATCTCACTGGCTATGTATCTTTTCCTTTCTTTTAAATGCCACACATTGCATAAAATAAAAATGATATTTTTATTCATATATTTGTATCATCTTTTTTTTTATTATTCAAAGAAAAAATCATATATGTTAGTGGTATTATTTTATTAGATAGATAGTAAAAATATATACATTAAATAAAATAAATTCACTACCACAGTAACGTCAAATCTCACTAAAATATCGACATTTGTAAGTTTTATAACACATAATATTGTTTAGTACTTAATAAATTGCTCTCCAACTATAGCATGTTGACGTGGATAGATGGAAGTTTGATGTACTCATTGCCCTTAAGACACACACACTCTCTCTCATATGTTGATGTTTAGTGTATTGAAACACAGTCATATCATCTTTCACAATCCGTATATGTATAATGTGAAACGATCGAGTTTTGATGGCTCTATTATTATTGTTATTTTATTATTATTTTGAGAAAGGCTGTATTATTATTGTAAGTGACATTCTACATCTTGTGTTTAGATCAAGACGCCTCTAGCTGTCTTTATTGCGATAATTTTTTATTTTAATATTATAAACAATATTCTAACTTTAAGCTATAATTTTTTTAACTAATTACTTTAAGTTGCAATAAAAAGAGAAAGGTTTGAACATGCAAATCTGCATTGAAGATGAATACTTTTGAAGTACCTGGATAATTCACCATTTGCGCTTTTCATTTTTGCTTACACAATATATAGGACTGAGTACCCAAAAACAATCCCAAACAAAAAAATTACACTAGCCTATGTCTTAAGATTAAGAGATACTAATAATATCAGCAATTATCAATGGTTTACAAGAAGAGGAGCTTGCTCAAAGTATGCTGAGCCTAAGTGCACCTCTCGATAATTAAGTTTTGTGGTGGATTTCTTACACCCGGCCCCGATCGAGCTCCCACCAAAAGGAGGATTGCATGCGAACTCCACTAGAGGAAAATCAAATGAACTGAAATTATGCCCAGAAATTTCCCTACACAAGCAAAATTGTTAGGGTTGATCTTTTGTTTGTATCTCAAATTAAAGAAGACAAGGGTGAGAGAGAAAGCCTTACACCTGCTGGTCGGTGTAACAATAATGTCATCATCATAGATTGTTCATGCATGCATTCCCTTATCACGGAAATATTCCCCAAAAATTGTAGAGGAGCTTTATCAGTGCATTTAACTAGAATAGAAGGAAGTTAAGACGGCTGAAAGGACAATAAAGAAAGTTCTCTAATTAACATGGAAAACACCTTAGAATCGGTTAAGTCTTGTTCCTCTTTATTTTTGGGTTCGGTTTATTTTTTTATGCTTGTCACAATCGCAACGCAACAATTAACCGTTCGAGAGAAATAAGGAACACTTATGTAACAATTTTTTTTACAAACGATTCATTGTGAAAATCTGGTACATGTGCAATCAAATTAATATTCCGTGATTTAGAACATATGATGTAACTTATTTGTCCACCACTTATGAGTATCACATTTTTAAGATATAAACATCATGGTCAAATTTGTTCATTTCTCTTTATTATCATTTAAAGATCATCTTTGTAAAAAATTATTCAATTTGGAGATTGTTTATTCATCTTATACATCATATACAGACAGTTCATAATGCAGAGCTACTTGTTACCAAAACCGTTCGACACGCATGGCTAAATGGTCTCCAAATTAAGTCGTATTTTTTTATATAGATGATATTCAGATAATAGTAAAAAGATAATGAACAATTCTAATTATGACATTTGTATAATTTTTTATTACAAAATCATTCAATTTGGAGACCGCCTATTCATCTTTATGCATCAAACAAACAGAGTGATAATCATTGTGGATTCTACTTGTTACCAAAACCGTTCAACACGCATGGATGGCTAAATGGCCTTCAAATGAGGGACTTTAATGTAGATGATATTCAAATAATAAGAAAGAGAATGCACATTTCCAATTTCTTTATTTAATACAATCGATATTCTATACTAATCTACACTCAAATGAGGAAGAGGGTTTGAACCCATGACATAGTAGATTAAAGAAGAATACATTAACCACCAAAACAATCCTTTACTTGCGTGACATTAATTTGTGTGTATATATAATTTCCAGACACTACAATAAACTAGGAAATTTAAGTCTAAGTCTGATATTTTGTACTTATGAGCAATATATAATTTCCAGAACACTACGATATATATACACACACACAGAGTACTTTATTTTTATAAAGAACAACTGCAATATGAAGGAGGCTTATTCATGAATTAACTAAAAAGCAAGGGGAGATTTACCTGTCCCCAACACATGTATCTTTCAAAAACACATCTTGAATAATGTCAGACGATTCTTTGAACCATTAAAAACAATGCTCAATGTCTGAAGAAAGATAAATTTTAAATATATTGAATCTCTGTGATACATTGACTCACGCCAACAAAGAAAATGCAACCAAAGATTGAGCTACACCATTTGCCCTGGAGGGACGTACAGTTATTTTCATGAGCTCTCCTCAACATATATTTCACATCATCTATAGTCGAAAATTATCTTCTCCTGATTGTGCAATACCTACCATTATGAATGATTATTCATCACAATGGCATTCACAACGTCTTGAAAACTTTGAAAACATTTATTTTTTGACAAACGATAACGTTCATATGTTAAATTATTAGTTGTTAGACGGAAGGGGATTAAACCCGCACTAGAATGCATAATCACTCTAGTAAAAAAAATTGCTTGCACGACGAAACACACATTGTCATGCATAGTCACTTTGCGCGACGAAATTTGTGTGACAAAACAAACATCATCACTCAAAGTTACTTTGCATGACGAAATTTTAAACTTCGTCACACAAAGTCTTTACAAAAATTAAAAAATTATTTTTTAAAAACCTTTGCATGAGAAAGTCCAAATATTTAGTCGCCTAAACCAAAATATTTATTTTTATTATTTAATTTTATATTGTAAATTTTAAAATATAATTATTTTCATAAGTTTTTATTATTTTTCAAAAACTTTGCGCAACAAATATCACTATTTCGTTGCCTAAGCCCTATTTACTTGTTTTTAATTTATTTTATATTGTTAAACTAAATTATTTTCTTTGCACGATGAATCAACATTTGGTTGCCTAAGCCCTATTTATTTAATTTATTTATATTTTAAATTGTAAAATAAAATTATTTTCTTTTTTATTATTTATAAAAAAAATTTTAATTTTGCACGACAAACATATATTTCGTCGCACAAACTCCTTAAATTGGGTAGGAGCCAAAATTGGGACGAGGAAATATTTTTTTATAATTTTTTTAAGACTGCACGACCAACACTTCGTCGCCCAAAACCCTAAAAATTTGAGTGGGCGCCAAAAATGGGACGCGGGAAATTTTATTTTTTTAAGACTTTTCATGACCAATGTTTTGTCGCGCAAAGTCATACAGTTTTTAAAACCAAAATAACTCATTCACAATTTTCTCAATGTCTTTCTCTATTTCTTACCTCTCATTTCTTTCCCTCTCCCCAAATCTGACCATCTCTCTCACACTCACTCCTCTCACTTAATCTCTCTTCTCTATCTCTTACTCTCTCTTCTCTATATCTCACTGTCACTCACTCTCTCATCTCTCTCTCTCTCACTCCTCTCTCATTCTCACTCACTCTCAATCTTGCCAAAATGTATTTTCTCCCCCAAATTTTTTTTTTTTCATTAATATGTGTTTTTGGAGTTAATTAATTGGGTTTGATGTGGGGTGGAGTTTGGGTTATGCCAAGTTAAGGGGAGATTATGCCCAATTTTTGGTATTATTTTATGTTATTTTCTTGGTTATTTGACCATGTTTGTTTTGTTTGTAGGGAATCGTCGAGACTTTGATGGCGAAAATTGAGAATTAGGATGTTATCGGACCATATCCCTCACCACTATCACCACATTAGACTTGTATTAGGATTTTATTATTGTACTTTGTTAATTTATGTGTACATTTTTAATATAATATATTTATGGATAATTTGATCACTATTTTTCATATGTAATTTTATTTTTCATATATTTAAATTAAAGTAATTTTTAAAAATAAAGATAAAATTAAATTAAATTAAAAAATTAAAAATTCGAAAAATATTGCGCTACCAAATATTTCGTCGTGCAACCAATTACTATAATTAAATTAAAATAAGAAAAATAATAAAACAAAAATAAAATACTTTGTGCAACAAAATATTTCATCTCGCAAAGATTAATTTCATCGTGCAAAATATTAAATTAATTTAACTAAATAAAAAAATAAAAACTTTGTGTGACGAATATTTATTTTCGTCGCGCAAACCCTATCGTAACGAGCTTTGCGTGACCAATCATGCGTGACAAAAATTTCATCTCGCAAGGTTTTGAGCGATGAAATCATACTTTGTGCAAGAAATCTTATTTCGTTGCGCAAAATGTTTTTTGTAGTAGTGTCATGCTTGCTTTCCACCAATGTGGTAAAGCGTCATCTGCACAATGTCTTGAAAACTTGAAATGGGAATATAGAAAGAATAATAAATTAATACAATAAGCCGTTTTTGTATAAAACGGCAACATTTGCAAGAAAAATAATAAATATACTTAGGTCATCTCCAACCGAAGGGTCTAGATGGCCAGAGGGCCGAAAATAGCCCGAAAATCGTCTCCAATTGAGGGTTAGGCCAAAGGGCTCGTGGGCCTCACGGGACAAAAAAGGACCAAAGGGCCATTAGGCTGGCCCAACCTAGCCAACTCCAGGTTGGGGCACAAATTTGAATGCAACGGCTAGCTGACATTAGCTAGCCTTTATATTTGAATTTTTTTTTTTTTTTACAAAATTTTTAAAGAAAAATTTAAAAATTCCATTTTTTTTCCTATAACTTCCTAAGTCATTAAACAACATTAAATAACATTAAGTTGTTGTAGTTTTTAAATTTAAGTTGTTGTAGTTTTTAAATTTAAATAATAAATTATGTTTGGCCCCATGATCCTTTGGCCCTCGGTTGGAGATGTTTTTTGTCACAGGGCTGTGTTTGGCCCTATAGCCCATTGGCCCTCGGTTGGAGATGGTAAGAAATATGGCCATGCACTGCTCATTAAAATATTAATTTCTTGGAAGGTCAGAAGGTTAAAACGAGCCATCTAGCCCTCCTTTGGTTGGAGATGGTATTAGGCATACCTCATGATTGAATAACGTACAGTAACTTTTTATCAATTGTACACTTAAAAAAAGTTTACAATATACTTCATATTTTGCCGGATTTTTTTTATTTATTTTTTCTTATTTTATTTTTAAGCCATGGGCAAGTATCTTGTCCCACCACGCCTTGTACTAGTACACAAACCACACATGTAAATCCTCTTAATAATTTCTGGGTATTGTGCTGCGCATGTATAGGATATATGTCATACTCATATGAGAGAGAGAGAGAAGTGGCTTGTGCTGTTGTGCAAAGTATTTTTAAGTTTCTACATACTGCAGCTGCCTCCATTACACAACCCTTAAGAAGACGGTAAGGAATATTTACCAGCATTTTACGTTGACTGGGTTGACCACATAAAATCAAACACCGTGTGAAGCACGATAAACTAACTTTTTTCATACCAACAGGTTGAACGGAAAAGTGCATATATGCACCATAGGTCCATATATAGCTAACTCCACTAAGAGGAAAGAAGAAAGAAGAACATCAAGCTTAACTAGTTAGTCTTCGAAAGAATAATATGGAAGGAGATCAAAGAGGGGTTCCAAATTACGAGGTTCAGATTTCGTTTTCGAGCACCCCACAACAAGCGATCCACGAAATGGGGTTTGTGCAGTTCGAAGATCAGCATCATCATAATCAGGTTTTGAGCTTCTTGGCACCCTCATCATCACCTGTACAAGTACAACAACAGCTGAACCCTAATAATTCTCACCATCATCATCAGCCTGCTGCTCTCAGCACCTCCTCCTCCGCCACCGCCACTGCCACGAGCAACGCCGCCACCATGGGGTTTAGCACAAGACCTTCTTGGAATAATAATAACGAGCAGGTGGTTTGATCTTGAAATTAAAGAAACATGAAATTGGGATCATAAATTTGATGTCAAGTGTTTTTCTTTTCGACCAAATCAGTTGATTATTCTAACAAAAAGCTAATCAGTTATTGATGGTACCTTTATTTTTGTACTCTTACAATTTTGTGTTTTTATGGGACAATATATAGGTGGGAACGTTGGATCCAAAGGGTGTTAGTGATGAAAATGGGGCTGGTAATGCTAGTGATTGCAGCAACTCATGGTATACACACTGATTTTTAGTTTTTGGGTTTGAATTTGCCCTTCAATCTCTCAGCTAGCTAGATCTCTCTCTCTCTCTCTCTCTCTCTCTCTCTCTCTCTCTCTCTCTCTCTCCCCCCTCTCTCTCTTTCTCTCTCTCTCTCTCTCTCTAAAGTACACATGCATATATGTGCATGCATAAATGCGTGCGCACATCTAAGAATGCATTCTGAAAAGATCTTCCACCAGAATCTTAGCAAGATTTAGCCACTTATGTAAGAGAGTGCTTCTGTTTCCAAATAGTGCTTTCTTTTTGTACTACACCATGTTGTTAATATTCTCTCTCTCTCTCTCTCTCTCTCTCTCTCTCTCTCTCTCTGCGTGTGCCTGCGCCAGTCTTTCTTTGTGGGTATATGACAGTATCGATCAAGTACTTGACGCATAGATATCAATTATAATCAACCATGACAATATATATAATACACACACACACACATCTGTTTATATAAAGTATAAATATATATATGTCATTTTTTATACCACACATTATTGAAATTGTTCTGTGTATTAGTTGTATGAGAGTAAATTAAAGAGATCAGCTACTAATCAGAGGATTACCAAGATCAATTAGCATTAAGAAAGTAGAAGGTTGAAATTAAGTATTTGGCAGGTGGAGAAGCTCAAGCTCAGAGAAAAGCAAGATGAAGGTGAGGAGAAAGCTTAGAGAGCCAAGATTTTGTTTCCAAACCAGAAGTGACGTGGATGTGCTTGATGATGGTTACAAATGGAGGAAATATGGTCAAAAAGTTGTCAAGAACAGCCTGCATCCAAGGTACCTTTTTGCATATGAATTTCGTCTTATATGATAATACATAACACACATAAGAATGTGTTTTCAAATCAATAAAATTTAGATTGTATGGGTAAATTGAATTATTATATGGTTTCCGCCAATACGTTTCTGCATTACATAAACTAATCACTCATGTTGTACATATAGAGGAATTATCAAAAATACATATGTCACAACGTGATTACCTAATACCATGCATGTTGAGCCTTATCCCACAACATCATTTCCTAATTTCATCCATACAATTAGTTACTTGATTACAATCAGTAATCTTTTTATTGTTTTTATCGAATTCAACGTGCTCGCCAATCTATTGTAATGAGAGGCCTACTTCATTTAAATTTAGTTAATTTTTTGTATAGATGATCATTGACCAAGAGCTAAACAATAGATCATGATACTACATTGAGGGGTAAGCTTAAAAGGATGGATATTGTGCCGTACAAGTTATGTACGGTGTGTTGAAAAACTTGGAGGGGGGAATAAGGATATGTAATATACATATACACTCTCTCAGATATTAGTGTGTGTAGTTCAAATAGGGTGAGCTTAGGGCAAGAAAAATATTTGGAGTTATTGGCACCGGTATGCTGCAAGCAGCTAGAATGTATATATACTCCTATAGCCAATCTGGTCGACCCTCGTTTGTAGACAAGGTGCCTCATGGGCAGGTTAATTATCTGCCACAAAGAATAAGAACAATAGCTACTTAAGTACGTAGTTAAGTGCACTCGAGGGTACCTCTCATCCACTCTAATTATGATTGACGAATGATTATTGTACAAATGTTATAAGCGGAACTATTCATCTTCTAAATCACAATTCATAAACCATTAATTTGTTCAAAAAGAAAATCAATGAAAATGAAAATTGTTCGGTAGTCAACATGTATAAAATAAATTGCCAGTTTTGGTAAAAATAAAGATCTTTATGACGAACCAACCGTTTACTTAAAATATATGAATGACCAAAGGCACTCCAATTTAAGTAACTTTTTTTTAGCGATGGTGATATTTAAATGTTAATTATAAAAATAAATAATTCTGATTATGATATAATGTTTATGGTAAAATTATATTATTCAAGCTGGGTGGACAAGGAAGTGCACGCTAAGTATAGCTCATAGAGTGGGATATGTAGTTAGATGAGTAAAGAAAAGAGAAATCTAAAAGGCTTAGCTGATATTTAGTTAAGAACAAGATTCAAGTAGAACTAGGATGCACCTTGTCCACCTAGTTGTAGTTAATGAATTTGTAGTGTATACGTAATCAAATCTTTTCACCATGTAAGATAATCTCTACAAATTACATTAATTGAGTTTGAGTTTAATTAGTCATTCATATGTGTCTAATAAATAGAATGTTCATTCTGATGATCTAGAGTGTTACTAAATGTCACATCCCGGTCCGGGCCCCACCACATCCCGGGCTCGATTCCACCATAGCACGATATTGTCCGCTTTGGGCCCCAACCACGCCCTCACGGTTTTGTTTTTGGGTACCGAAATCAAGGCGTGCTGGCCGTCACGCCTTGATTTCGGTCGGGGTGTGTCACTAAAACTATCGATTTCTTTGATACATATATAGAAGATAAAATTAACAATGTATTAACAATGTCTTATTTGCTTTATTTTTTCATAATTTTTTTAAAATGTTGTTTAAGAAAATGAATTTTAGACAAACATGTAAGCTTGGTGTTAATTTGAAATCGAAAACTAGGCAAGCCAAGAAAATTCAAATGGAACCTAGCAAGGAGCACATACCTTCTCAATAAAAAAAGTCGTGTAGATGTGCAATGGGATAGAATATATAAATTATCATGCTACTTATAATTATTAAACAAATATACATAATATATAGCATTTAAAATATATCTGACTATATTTGGGATTGCGTAGCTCGATATAAGCCATGGATATGGATGAGCATAATTACATCCTAATATTCTACAAGTTAGAGTAAGTGTTTTTTATTCTTTCTTGATACAACGTATATTTACACTGAAGGTGTGGGAGAATAAATGGTAGCAAACTCGTTATTAATAAGATTGGAACCTAAGCTATCATTGAGAGTAATATCAGTTTTAGATCAAATTTTAGTCGTAAGATACTTCTAGAGTACATGCAATTAATTAGTACTAATCCCCTTAATGTAATTTTTTTGGGAGATTAAAACTTAAACAATAAGCCACTTAATACTACGGTCTAATGGTATTCCTCTTCACTTGTAAGTAAGAGGTCTTACATTCGATTAAAAAAAACTTAAACAATAAAGCCCTTAGGGCAACCAATATGAAGAAAGTTAAAAGTGTAAGAACCTAATATAAAGAAAGTTAAAGTGTAAGACGTTCTTTACACTAGGAGGAACAAAATTAAACCAAATATAAACAGAGTTTAGAATGAACTAGATGAGATAAGATATCAGTAATGAAACTAGCCTCCATCCAATGTGAAAAAATTAATCTTTTATAAAAGCTTGATTTAAGCATCTAACGTAAGTTTTTTTTACGCCTGAAATATTCATGAAATTGTATGCAGCTTCTGAAATATTCAGCACTATCTAGTATTATAATTTTTTATTCTTGTACTGATACTGAATGGAACATATACATGCAGAAGCTACTACAGGTGTACTCACAATAACTGTCGGGTGAAGAAGAGGGTTGAACGTCTGTCAGAAGACTGTAGAATGGTGATAACAACCTACGAAGGTAGACACAACCACTCCCCTTGTGATGACTCTACCTCCTCTGAACATGAATGCTTTAGCTCTTTCTAGCCAATTTATACATATAAAATTCTACGGTACTGCGGAGTTTTTATATATATGTACGTAGCTCATCACGAACTACAGAACAAACTTAGTATACACGTACTATTGTTTGTAATGATTTAGTTGCATGTTAGTGTATGATTAGTTAGTTCTGTCAAGTATTTTATGAGATTGTCAAGTATTTTATGAGATTGATCATTTTGAAGGTCAGCTAAATTATTTAATATCTATATGAAGCAGTTTTACTATACTTCATCCAAACTTATATTAAGATGACTTTTATGAAATTTTATTTGAGATTGTTGATTGTATGTGGGTTTCATGGTTCTAATGAAACCTCTTAATTATAATGAAACTAGGGCATTTTAGCACAATATTTGTTCGTCCAAATTTATTATATCAGCCATGTCATGTTGCAATTGTTTATTTGATAACAAGCTTCACATTTGTTAGTTTCTTCCTTCCTTATTTAATTTGGACTAAATGCAACTCTGAACTGTGTGTTTGTTTGTCATCAATAGAGGATAATCGGCCTAACCTAAACCACTCCCTGTGATATTTGTTGGAATATGATACAGAAAACCAAACGTACAATAAAGATACAAGTTACTATTAAGGTTTATATATAGCTTGTCAATAGCTGATGCATGCTATTGAGAAAATATGTTACTTATCGTGAAAGGATGAGTCCACTAGTGAAAAGTGGATCGACTAAGCTATTAATATGATGTAGCATACTAAAATAGCTAGTAATGTGATGTAGCATACTAAAATAGCTAGTAATATGGTGTAGCATACCAACATAGCCACAATTATGATCCTCCCACTAATTTTCACACTAAATCATGAAGAACTTCACCTTTTGTTTAGAAGAAAAGTTTACTAAGTGGTTGTTGGTGTCAAAATTCGGACGGAGTCAAGATTAAGTTCAATATGTATTTGCCCCAAGTGTTGTTTTCAGTCTCAATGCCACGAGATGGCTTAAGAGAAAGGTAGAATAGGCTTGCCACTGTTGAAGGTAAAATAGGCAAGCCACTATTGGAGGTTACCAGCAGACAGCATTTGTGTTTGAGTGTGTGAGAATATTGCGCGTTAATCTGGTTTCTTAACCAAATGATTATGCACTGAGTGTGACGCTGGTTTAGTTAAGTTATTTTCTGTGCCTCGAGCAAATGAGGACTTAAAATTTAGTATAACTTCGTGTATGCTAGCCTAAAAAGTAAATGAAAGAGAAATAGAAACTAAAACGAGAAAATGTAATCATTTCATGGATTCAAGATTACAAAAGTTTACAAAAGTAAAATCTAGACCGACGGGTTGAGCTACATAACTTGAAATGTAAAGAAAGCAGTAAAACTCTAGAAAGATTCAAGCCAAGAAGAGTAAGATAATGCTAGAGGAGTCCACTGAGATCACTAGTATCAGATTGAACTTAGTTCAAAATATGTGCCTCAGAAAGGAAATCATGGTGGTTAGAATTGAACATCAATCGAATCATACTATTGGGTGTTAGAGCTGTGAAAGTTTTAGATCTTAGGGATCGTAGGCAGTGTTTGCTTGGAAGGAAGGCTTTGAGATTGTAGCTGAAGAGCAAAAAGAATTTTGTTGAAGAGCAATTAGGTTTGTGCTGAAAAGTAGTTGGGTTGATTAAAGAATCATTCAAGGTTTGTTTAATCGTAAAGATCGATTTTAACGAAGGTCCTGAGCTTGAAGGCCCCTGGCTCTATTTAGGCACTGATAGTGACTGTAGTTTCTGTTAGGTGGCCTTCAATTGTGTCTTAAGGCGGTTAGCATGATCGCAGTAGTGACATTAGCATGTCGGATGATGCATGCGCAAGCATTTAAGGGCGCACTTTGGAGACGATCTTGTCAAGCCCTCAGACATGCATGTTAGAATTAAATAAGATGATCACCCCAACCTCGATTTTGGACTTTAAAATTGGTGAACCAGAGTCGTACAACTTTTGCGTAAATAAAAATATATAAGCCCCCGAATAGACATTATTTTTATTTATGGCCCATACAATGGCTTTCCAAAAAAAAAAAAAAAAACAATCATGACAACTTATTGTTAGGAATTATCATTAAGTTAAAAGAAGAATTATCATTGGCTTCAAGTAGTGAAAAGAAGACTAATAATGATAACTAAAATTAGTAGCAACTATCATTAAGTGATGATATAGTGACTAATCATTAATATTTTTCACATAAGTTATTGACTGCATAAAAGAATTATGATCCTTTTCAGCTTTGTTATGCACTTTTCTGTGTTATTTTTCTCCTTTTTGTTCTGGTCATCATGCATGTAATGAGATTTTATATAGATGTACTATAAAATAAACAATGATATTTCGTTTTCGTTTGGTAAGAGAACTTCAAAACGAAATAAAGTTGTATTACCTACCACATATTTTTTTTTATTGGTCAACATAAACTTCTTTAAGAAGAAACTGTTATAAGGGATGTAAGCTTATGAACGGACTTAACAGATTGGGATTGATTGGAACTGTACATGGTTTTGGCAAAATGGTACACAACCCCTGCAATCCACATTACGGATTATCTAGCGTGCTTTAGTGCAAGAGTTGAACGCAAGAGAGTAAATTAATGCTTAATTACTGAAGTTATAAGCTCGTTTTTGCTTGTGTATGCACTAACGGTCTTACCAGTCTTGATCGTTACAAAGGTCGATGCTACCACATCGAGCATGTTGCTAGAGAAGAAAATCAATTTATTGCTTCTGTAGCTTACCCCTTAGACCTTTTATAGGAAGGTTTTGTTATTAACATGTGTACTTCCATTGTAAGTAATGTGTTTGGGTAACCGATAATCGAATTCCTAATTAATTTAGTTTTCACTGAAGGAAAGAATTTGTAAACCTAACCAAGTGTCCCACCAAATCATCCTCCTGGAACTTCCTCCTCCTTATTTCATCCACCTTTTTTGTTCTCCTTAGTCACTAAAGAAGATGATCTCTATTTTCACCACGCGTTCTATAGTGAAATGAGTGATGGAACTAGAAGAAGATTGACGACTAGGACAATCTTCCTCCAGTGGTCGCTTCTGTTGGTGTTTAGAGAGAGAAACGAATATGTAGGAGTTTGTGTGGATTGCACAAAACACTCCAATCAGCCCTAGGGTGATTACTAGGTCCTTTGGGTCCTTTTGTATTGTGTTTTTTAGGTAGGCTCTTTTGTATTTTAAGTCATCTTGGTGGCTTAATGCAAGTCCAATGTGTTCGGACACAATGGCCCATGGAACCCAAAACTATTTCTAAGCCCCTATTGAACGTCTAATCGTCAATAATTGATTAAATTATTCAATTAATTTAAACTCTTTGTTTAATTAATTTAATTATTTGTTTTTATTGGATTTGTATTCATCTCAATATAATACGGGTATGCAACTCATTAGGTTCTAATTGGAGAGGTAATGAGTGATAAAACTACAATAATAATTTTAGTGAGCTCTCATTTAATTTTCCCGTCTATTGAGGACAATTTTGATTAGCCCTCGATGGTCTCACAAACCATGAATAACGCCTAATTGTATGACATGGCCACCCAAGCCAATATAAAATGCGTTAAAAAACTTATTGAGTTGGAATTGCAATAAAATACAAACATTCTCAAGTTCAATATTCTTAATAATGTTATATAAGGTATCGATAGTTGATGTCCTGCCACTAATGTGTCTTGCTTAATCGATATTTCTTTCTCAGTCTTACTAATTCTGTGGAAGATTCCAGAATAATATTGTAGAGCTAGCCTATAGATAGAGAAGCATGATCAAGTTGCATCATCAAATGGTCAATGATGTATTCGTAAGACAATTGTGTCGTTTTAAGTCTAAGGATTACTTACATTGTTGCAGCTGTAGAGTTTTTTGCTTGACATGTATATTGAACTTCATACATGAGCTCTTGACTGATCGCATTTAGTGATTTCATTCTTTATTGAGTCCTTATACACTTAGTTCAATGTCCTCACATGAGTAGCTTGAGACCAACCATCCATCAGCCCAATTGCGCAAACACACCGCGTAGGATATGGCATTTGGGAGAAGAAGGTTCCATGAACCTAACTTCATTAGATTGCTTATTTTCATGTTCATTATCTATGGACTCACTATTTAGGACTATAAATATTAATGAGACTAGTCATTATCAATGTTCTTGCCCTTTGACTAGATTAATTGATTATTCATTTGCATTATTCAGAATATTTCTTCTTATGAATGACTTTTAGGGTGTACAACTAACATTATCCACTTTCATTAATTCTGAATTAGTTCTTATCAAAACCCTCCTTTGACATGTATTCTTAGAACCAACTTAAAACGGAATACGCAAAAGAGAAAAGTTCAAGTGTCTTCTTCCAAATAAAGCTGAAGTTAATAACAATTGGTTGACATTGTTTGTTGAACTAATATAATTACATCATTTTCAAATCTTTAAGGGTTATAATTATTAACTACATTACAAAAGATGACAGATTGGTACAAAAAAAGATGATAGAAAGAAAAACAAGAGAGAAATATTGAAGAGGTAAGCGAAAGCTCTTGAATTGATTGATATTATATGAGACAATAGTTTTTGCTAACTATATATACATAACTCCCACACACTTAGTATCTACACTATGAGAATGGCTAAGTGAGCTAAGCATTATAATGGATTTGCTATAATAATGTGGTTCAACTTCGTATTTGGCGAGAATGGACCTAAGACCTCTCACTTACAAGTGAAGAGAAATATCACTAGACCTTAGTATTACGTGGCCTACAATTAACAACTTAACAAACTTCTAACAAAGCTAACAACTCAATACATCAAATGATATCATATGTTCATTGCATCCAACGTACAAGATAGTAAAACATGGCACTTAATAATAATGATCGGTTTGTAAAAATCAAATCCGGTTGCTAAAACAAATCTCAAAGTCGATTAATTCTTTCTCCACATGGTGGCCATCGAAGACATTGGCTGGAGTTCAATTTGAGGGAGGAGAGAAGGACGGCGTCTGTGTCACATCCCGGCCCGGGACGGATCATTTTTCGGGCCCGCTCCACCACCGTAGCACGATATTGTCCGCTTTGGGCTTACCATTCCCTCACGGTTTTGTTTTTGGGAACTCACGAGCAACTTCCCAGTGGGTCACCCATCATGGGATTGCTCAAGCCCCCTTCTCGCTTAACTTCGGAGTTCCTACAGAACCCGAAGCCAGTGAGCTCCCAAAAGGCTTCGCGCTCGGTAGGGATGGGAATATACATATAAGGATCACTCCCTTGGGCGATGTGGGATGTCACAATCCACCCCCCTTAGGGGCCCGACGTCCTCGTCGGCACACATGCGACCAAGGTTAGGCTCTGATACCAAATTGTCACATCCCGGCCCGAGGCGGATCACTTCCCAGACCCGCTCCACCACCGTAGCACAATATTGTCCGCTTTGGGCTTACCATTCCCTCACGGTTTTGTTTTTGGGAACTCACGAGCAACTTCCCAGTGGGTCACCCATCATGGAATTGCTCTAGCCCCCTTCTTGCTTAACTTCGGAGTTCCTACGGAACCTGAAGCCAGTGAGCTCCCAAAAGGCCTCGTGCTAGGTAGAGAAGAGAATATACATATAATGATTACTCCCCTGGATGATGTGGGATGTCACAGTCTACGTACACGTTTGCAGCTAATTCATTAATATGCCATAATTTGCATGTTTATTAACACGAGTTAAATATGCATGTTCGAAGTCACCGTAATTGACAATTTCGTGCTTCGTTTTTTGAAACGGCTGGTTATATTGAACTACTCTAGCTAGTATTATATACAGTAACAATATTTAGGTACCTAATTAAGATCAAGATGCATGTATTACGCATAGAATAATGGGGGAACAGAAACAAACAAACGCACGCGTCTGGAATTTGATCAAACACCTCATCGCATCACATGCAAACTGGACAAAACCATACCCCTCATATTTATTATCGCAGTACGTGACAAAAGTTTTCGATGCAATTTGTAATCAAATTTTCGATGTGACGTGCCAAATTTCTTAAAAATTCACTCATATTCTTTTTTTTTTTTTTAACAAGGTGAACTCCTATCAAATATGAAATAGTATAAAAGATATTCAAGTGTAGTTAAGTGTAGTAAAATAAGTTAAATATCAGAGTATGCAACGAATAAACGAACTAACTAAATATGAAATTTTATTAAACGAATTGTCAAGAATACTACATGAACGAAGATGCTACATCTTGATTAAGTTATTTTAAAACTTATAAATTACAAGCTATATATTTATAGCGATATAAACCTAAGAAGCCTTAATGCGTAAATACCAAAAAAATACTCTAATTCAAAAATCAAATCAAATCTCTATTTAATTTCTTAAATAAACCTAATAAATTCCAACACTATCTCATAATGGGAAATATACATTCTACTTTTTACAAATATCGTATTTTTATTATATAATATTTTTTATAATTGAATCGAATAAGAAAGAATATGTGCATTGTCCCGACGGAGAGATCCAATTATTCCCCTTACCCAAAAAGAGTGCATAGATCATTACTTCACCTTGACAAATTAGATTGCCAATTTAATAATCCATGCATTAGTGAATATTTTGGTTGGAGAAGGAATATTAAAATGGTTGAGTGGGAGCATGAGATCATTCCTCTATAGACGGCCCAAGCAGGCAGCAGGGGATTCGGTATGTGGCTGATTCTTGTCCTTATTCTGGCAGTATCATACCAACACCCGAATTGGGTATCAAACTCTAATCATTATCTTATTAGTGGATCTAATTAAACAATATTACTCCCGCCTGTCAAGCCCCCATCGATTTCTTTGTGATTCACCAAATTGCCATCTCGATCTCTTCTAAATACTATCTAACTTTGGTTAATAACTTAATATTAGATCAATTTGGTCTCGGATGGGGAACACTTAACCTAAAGAACAATCATTGGTCCTTAAATTGCGCCTTTTCTCATGATATGTCTTGATTGAAGGATTTCTTTTATATAAATATATATTTATGCTAAGGAGTGAAGAGAATAAATTGGTTTCGAGACATCTCACTTAAAATAATGAAAGCGTCAAATGCGAAGCCATGGCATCATCCTACCCCTCCATCTTTGATATGTTTAAATTTTTCAAAACTATGGACATGTAGAAGAGAAATGATATCCCCACTCAAACCAAGACATAATTTTTACTTGTTCAAATAACAATTTAGGTGAAGCAGGGTCAAGAAAACGAATTTGTTTATGATAAAGAGAAGGTGGACCGACTCATCAAGTTCCCACTGAAATAAGAACCACACAAGGAAAAACACTTGCCATTCGTTGGTTATTACAGGTATCTTGAACACGTCCAGGTCGAAATATGATTTTCAAATTAAGTTATGAAATAGTGAATGTTGCCAACGGTATTAGTGATGCCATTCGCAAAAAGGAAAAGGCTTAGGCAAATAGAGCTTTTGCACATTTTTGTTAATTCATGAACAAGATCTATATATGTGACATCCCACATCGCCCAGGGGAGTGATTCTTAAATGTATATTCCTATCCCTACCTAGCACGAGGCCTTTTGGGAGCTCACTGGCTTCGGGTTCCGTAGGAACTCTGAAGTTAAGCGAGAAGGGGCTTGAGCAATCCCATGATGGGTGGCCCACTGGGAAGTTGCTCGTGAGTTCCCAAAAACAAAACCGTGAGGGAATGGTAAGCCCAAAGCGGACAATATCGTGCTACGGTGGTGGAGCGGGTCCAGGAAGTGATCCGCTCCGAGCCGGGATGTGACAATATAGACACATACACCCGTGGATCCATTATACATCACGATCGGAAAAAATCAATAGAAAAGAAAGAATTATAATTTTTTTTAAATAAAGAATTATAATTTTTTTCTTGTCGAAAAAATAATCGAAATTGATAGATATATTTCTCGAAACAATAAAAAATGATTGAAGATGATTATCATTGAATCGTAGTTTTTAGTGGCTTAACCGAAGAATTTTAACCATTGATCCTTAATATCATATAAATAAATTAAACCAAGACAAATTAAAACATACATAATATAAATTAAAGAAATACCACTGGCTTAAATAAAAAATTGTTTGTATAAATTAAACCATGAAAACTAAAACAAACATAATATAAAATGGTAAATATCTCTTGAACGAAGGATTTTTTAATTGAAAATCACAACACTCTTCCCATAACACAAGATTAAAAAACAATAAAGAAGAGTAAACCAAGGCATTCTGTCTGCCATTTAATTTGCTTATTTCTAGCTTCATGTCCTCCATATCATATAAATAGGACCCACCATGCACTTTGAAAGGGCACAAAGAACAAATCCAAGCTACAGAGCCAGAAGGGATTGCAAATCTGTAATTAAACCAAAACTCAACGGTAAGTTCCATGTATACAAACATTCTATTAAAATAATATTCGGAATATCAAAATTTTAATCTAAATAAATAATATAGTTGTTGTTGATGATTAAATTATTACTTAAATATTGATTAATGTACTTATTTTATGTTGACAACACATCATTTGATTTGAAAATTGGTTTAAAAATTTAGTGTACCAAGCATTACCCATAGTTTTATGTTATATATAAGTATGATGCTAGCTACTATCATTTGCTTTCATTGCCACCTCCTAAAACTACCAAAAATGCAAGCCAACCCCTTCCAAGTTATTCCCAAACTAATATTCCCCTCACTGATAAAGCTGCCTCCGGTGCACCGATCTCTGTCACCACCACCCACCAAGCCACCGCGTGCGATATCCATCTCCACGCCCGGTGAAACCAATCATGATCCTATTATTTCATCAACCGTAGACGTTGTTGATGATTCAGTGGCTGCATTTTGGGACTACCAATTTCTCTTTGTGTCCCAACGCTCCGAACAAACTGAACCCATCACGCTCAGAGTCGTGGAGGGTTCGGTTCCACCTGACTTTCCCTCTGGCACGTACTACTTGACAGGGCCGGGGCTCTTCAGTGACGACCATGGCTCGACGGTGCACCCATTAGACGGTCACGGATACCTTAGGGCTTTTCAGTTTGATGGCTTTGGCGGAGAAGTCAAGTTCATGGCTAAGTACGTGAAAACTGAGGCTCAAGTTGAAGAGCACGACCCTACGACTGACAGGTGGCGATTCACACATAGGGGGCCGTTTTCGGTGTTGAAAGGTGGACAGAAAGTTGGGAATACAAAGGTTATGAAGAATGTGGCAAATACTAGTGTCTTGAGGTGGGGCCGGAAGCTGTTGTGCTTGTGGGAAGGTGGCAACCCATATGAGATTGAATCTGAGACGTTGGATACGGTAGGGAAGGTAAGTTTGATGGAAGACTGTGATTCGGGGACGGAGAGTGGAGACGGTGGTGGTGGTGGTGGTGGAATGTGGGATGTGGCTGCGAGGTTGCTCAAACCGATTTTGTACGGTACGTGTTCCATGAACTTTCAAAGTAAGTTGGAAAAAAGTGAGTATGATTCTAATATAGATTGACTCACGTATGAATCACACTTTTGCTGTAAACTGAAAATTGGAGTGTGATACCATGAGTTCAATATATTAAATTCGTAAACGTAATATCAATATATTTAACTCACATTAGTGTGTTGATATTGTTATAGATATCAAATTTAAATTGTATCATTTTTATATATATAGATATGACGCTCAAATTACTGTAAAAAGCCTAAGAGGTGAAATGGTAATTTTTTATGCTTTTTTTTTTTTTTTTTTTTTTTTTAAGATTAATGGTGAACATAACGAAGTAAATTGCTTTGTGTTATGGATTACATAATTGTGTGTGTGTGCGTAGATGGGGAACAAATCCCCTCCTGAGGTTAGGAGGTTGAGCCTCCTGAGCAAATTATACGGGCCGTTAGATTTTGATCTAACGACTACAATTATTATAACTTTTAAAGAGGCTCCCTGTTTGTAGTCGTTGGATCAAAATTCAATGGTTCGTGTGATTTGCGTGTGATTTGCTCAGGAGGGGATCTGTTCCCTATATATATAGTACTGATTTTTTTTTTTTATAAAAAAAAGAGAAAGCAAGCTTTCAATCAGTTTCAGATCGGCATCTGGCGAATAAACTAAAGCATGATATGTATTAAAAAAAAGAACTGACCTTGGATGCTACAAATTCAGCAGCAACTGCTGCTTACAAGTTACACCCAATCCCAACTGACACGTGTTCAAATTTTTATTTTTTTTAATCAAACTCGAACACGTGTCTAACCGGAATTGGGTGTAAGCAGCAGCTGCTGGTAAATTCTTCAGCAGCGAAGTTAAATCCTTAAAAAAAAATAAAAAAAATTAAATAGTAAGATTCCTGAGTCCTGTATAAATAAGTGGATTGCATAGTCTGAATTGTATACTGCTTATATCCTGAAGATGCAGTATAAGGAGGGTGCAACTTTGAACCAACTGCAGACTGCCTAATACAATAACTTTGGTTAATCAATAATAATAGGATATGACACTGCCCCCTTTTAACTAGAATAGTTAATGTATTGTGAAAACTACAAGAATAGATTAGAATTGGTAAAATGGAAATGGAAAGTCGTTTTCGAAAAGAACTTGCTACGTACCCAAGGAAACGAGGAAAGTTGTTTGGAGAATGTTGGCAACATTCTCATTTGAATTAGATGAAAACATGAATTCGAATCTAGTTAATTTTGTGGATAGATGATATCTAAAGGGTGGCTTAGAGAGTAAACGTTTCTGATTATCAAGCAGTACTATATTATGAGAAAAAAGTTAAAAAGGTAGAACGAAGAAGTCTAAATGAGAGAATTACTAGCATTACTTAGTCATAATATCATTATGGTGTCCCGTCGAAAGGAGAAGTGATTTTTGGGGGACTCCTTAGTTATTATATATTCCTTAGTTTTTAGTTATTACTTAATACTTATTCTGATTCTATATATTATGTTTACAGGAGTGTTTAAGATGCCTCCGAAGCGACTATTGTCTCATTATAAGCTCGATGCTCGCAACAACAGGCTTCTTATGGTGTCATGCAATGCAGAGGATATGCTATTACCTTGCAGTAATTTTACATTTTATGGTAATTAAAGGCATGCACGATTTGCAGAATTTTAATTAGAGATGGGGATTTTCAAAGAATTTATAGTTTTACTTTTCTTTTCTTTTTTATTTTATTTATTTTATTTTTTATTTTTTTGGGTTCTGCAGAATTTGATTCAGATTTCAAGGTGCTGGGAAAGCAAGAGTTCAACATCCCTGATCACTTGATGATCCACGATTGGGCTTTCACAGACACTCATTATATACTATTTGCTAATCGCATCAAGCTTGATGCTGTCGGTACGTTTTTTAAATAACTTACCGTGATTTGCTGATCAATATTTTTTTTTAATTTACTGATCATAAGATGTAGAGAACATTTTGATGAGGATCTCCGATCCTTACAAGGTAAGGTGTAGGTGAGTGCCATTTTTTTTTTACTCCATATGTTTAACATAAAAAATCAAAATTTTGTTGGAAAGTTACAAACAAAATGCATTATATTTTGCAAATCGTTACACTATTTCAATCCCTTTCCTTTTTCTTTTCCACTTAATGTTTCTCCACGTTAGAAACAATTATAAAACATTTGCCACTGGTAAAAGTTATAAGTTATAATGACAGACAAACATGTTTTGCATGATTTTATTTGGTCGAATATATTTTACATGATTATATCACTCCATTATCTACCCAATTATATGTTTCTAAAAATTTTCTTGTTGACAGAATATGTTGCTAAAATTGATCGTGTAACGAACCGTCAAAGATAAGTTTAGAAGCGTTTTTAATGGTAAAAAACGCTTTTGACTATGTTTTGCACAAACACTTAAAAGTATTTATGGTTTATAAAACTTTTTTTCGGAGAAAAACCTACCATGCAAAACCTTTGTTCATAAAACACTTTATAGTAATAAGTTAAACGTATTTATAATAAAACATTGTTGGTGTCAAAACTCGAGCAGAGACTGACTGGGTTCAACTTGTATTTCCTTGAGTGTTATTTTCGGTCTCAATGCCACGAGACAGCTTGAGTGAAAGAGAAAATAGTTGTGCTATTGTTGGAGGTTGCCAAGTGTGTGTAGAGTTGTATTGTGCTTGTACGTAAAAGTTGTATTGTGCTTGCGCGTACATCTAACTTCTTAGCCAAACGATTGTGCACCGAATGAGACATTGATTTGGTTAAGTTCCTTTTATGCGTTAAGGGAACGAGGACCTGAAATCTAGTGGGAAATTAGTGTATGCCTAAGTTGATTTTAGGCTAATGAGCAGTCTACATGACTTGACAAGTAAATAGACTTTAAAATATATATAAAGCAGCAATAAATTCTAGCAAGATTTAGGCATGTAGGATGGATCATTCTAGAGGAGTCCACCGAGGCCACCGGGATCTGACTGGACTAAGCATGAAATATTGCCTTGAAGAGGTGTTCAGGGTGGTTGCAATTGCACGTCAACCAAATCATACCACGGGGTGGCAAAGCTATAAAAGTTTAAGATCTTAGGGATCGTAAGCAGCGTTTGCTTTGAATGAAAGCTTTAGATTGTAGCTGAAGAGTAGAGATTGCTGAAGAGCAATTGGTTTGCACTGAAAAGTCGTTGGGTTGATTAAAGAACACTTGAGATTTGTATAATCTCAAGTGATTGAATTTGACGAAGGTCTCGAGCTTGAGGCTTCTGACTCTATTTATAGACAATTGGGAAAGAGCAACCTCGAACATATCGTAAGTTGGAGTAGTGATAGATCGTCCTTTTGATGCTGATAATGACTACAATTCGTAGTTGTTGGTCTTCTGTGAGATTTTATAGTGCTCGCATGATTGTCATGGTGACATCGGCGTCTCTAGGGACGCCTGCCATTTAAGGATGCAAGAGATTCTTAGGTCTTGTCTCCCATATGGCAAATAGGCTTCCAGGAGGGTCGCGTACGAGCCCTCGGTTGGCTATAGTTGCGAGAGGTAGTCATCTAAGCCCTAGGTGAGAATCTTGGATTGGGCTTTTGGATTCGATGGGCCGATATCGCACGACTGTTGAGTAAATAAAAATATATTTGACCCATAAGAGACTCTGTTTTTATTTATGATCCAAACAAGCATTTCTAACTCATACAGGTACTTCTTACCTACGTAAACAATCTCAAAAGAGTACTGTCAAGATATATAAAATTGCTATTTTTTTCTTTTCTTTTTCTGCTACACAAGGTAAATGGCTTCTTAAAGTACTAACTAAAACGTTTTTAACACTACTTTCTATACGATTGAAATTGCAGGTGCAATGACAGCAGTTTGCGGGGCTACTCCTATGATAACAGCATTGTCAGTGAACCCTAGCAAGTCCACATCTCCCATATATTTGCTTCCTCGGCCTAGTAATGAAAATGGCAGAGATTGGAGAGTGCCTATTGAAGCGTCTTCACAACTGTGGTTCCTACATGTATGCAATGCTTTTGAGAATTTGGATGAGAATGGGAATTTGCATATTCAAATCCATGCTTCTGCTTGCTCTTACGAGTGGTTCAATTTCCAGAAATTATTTGGTAATTTTTTAAATATTTAACTCTTATTCTTTTTCGTGTAAAGAAAATTGAGCTTCTACTATAAAAATAATAGGCAATATGGTGAGAGTAACCTAATTACTTATAAACACATGCAAGATTTATCATTTTTCCGATGTGAGATTGATACTCTCAACATTTTATTAAATCATATGTTTAGTAACATTTAATTAGTATATTTTGTTAAAGGTTATAAGTTCAAATCTCACAAGTGAAACCCTAAAATTAGTTAAGACCTTTTGTTTTGTCTGCAAACAATTGTTTAACATTTTATTTTATTTTATTTTTTATTTTTTTGTGTGGACAGGATATGATTGGCAAAGTGGTAAACTAGACCCTTCGGTTATGAACATAAATGGAAGCCAAAGCAATCACTTGCCTCATCTTATTCAGGTTTTTAATCTCAAGTCTGGATCCCTTGTCTGGTTTAATTTTTTTTTTAGTGAGCAATGTTATATAGCCACACAAACTAATAACTGCATCGCTGATACGTTCTCTAACACAGGCTGCACCTTTATTAGAAAGTATGTCAAAAAAAGATGTCAGTTTTTTATGTCTAAATAACATTATTGTTTTTAAATTGTAATACTAATCTAAGTAGTAACTGTGAATAACTTGGATTTGTAATACACGTTCAAATTGATAATCCAACAATGCCAAAACAAGTATAGAATCTATTCGCTTCAAACTAGCTAGAACGAAATAAGTTCGAAACTGCAAATAATTAAGAAAGAATGAATTGACTAATATTGCAGGTTTCCATCAACTTGGATAGCAACGGGAACTGTCAAAGATGTGATGTGGAGTCTTTAAACCAGTGGAACAAGTCATCAGATTTTCCAGTTATCAACCCAGCCTTTTCAGGTAGTAAGAACACATACTTATATGCAGCAGCAACTTCAGGTTCTCGCAGTTCGTTGCCACACTTTCCATTTGACATGGTGGTGAAGCTAAATGCTGCATCTAAATCTGTGCTCACATGGTCCGTTGGTAGTCGAAGATTCATCGGAGAGCCTATTTTTATCCCCAAAGGCTATGAAGAAGATGATGGCTACATTGTCGT
Source organism: Pyrus communis (assembly GCF_041283825.1). Lineage (NCBI taxonomy): Eukaryota > Viridiplantae > Streptophyta > Magnoliopsida > Rosales > Rosaceae > Pyrus > Pyrus communis. The sequence continues at coordinate 9,430,724 of NC_142571.1, forward strand.
AGTTGAGGTACACATACATTTGTATTCTGTGTACAAAATTTTCAAGTTGGCAAATTTAAATCTTAAAGTGAGACTTTTTCTATATATATATCTTGCTTGTATTGCAGTATGCAGTTTCAGTTCAAAGGTGCTATCTAGTTATCTTAGATTCCAAGAAGATTGGAGGAGCTGATGCACTAGTAGCAAGACTTGAAGTCCCCAAGCACCTGAATTTCCCTCTTGGTTTCCATGGTTTCTGGGCCACTGCAGCGTAGTTTCATTTTTTGGGTTACAAACACCATATTGTTAAAGTGAAAAATTTTTAAAGCAATGTACATTGGTGGTGGTGGTGGTGGAGAGTTCAATATAAATTAATTCACTGTCTTCCAAAAGAAGGGAGGAAAAGGAGGGTAACTTAAGTAGATGTGGTTTGTACAAAGAAAATTTTTAAGAAATTATTCTCTTTGTGTCCATCAAACTAATATTAACTAAACTGTCCATCTGCTATTGTCTATAATTTATTCACATGCAAATACTGGCAGATTTAAGCTTTTATGCAAAAATTCTAAAACCATATGATAATGAAAAAGTTTAGTACAAATTGTATTTATTCAGCAACGTTACTTAAGGGGGATTATTACTACTTTTTGCAACACGCCTCGTCCCCTCCTCACATGGGATCACACTTTATCGAGCCACATATGAGGTTAATTCTACATTGATAATTTTTTTTTTTTTACTGTGAATTTATACTATACCACCTCTGACACACCCCGACCGAGATCAGGGCGTGCTGGCCGTCACGCGAAGGTGACGTAACCATGTGCGCGTGCGGAAGCTAATGAGAAGGTAATATAAAAGTACGAATAATTAAAAACCTAATAACATACAAGGTACTAGTGTATGTGAGACACAATTCAGAGCAAGTCTACAACAGTCCAAAAGGAAAGATACGACATATATACACCCGAAGGTGACCCTACAATGGTGAATGTCTGTCAGAAATGCCAGGACGCCCTCTGGGATAAACCACCGAACTCGCTAGACCACTAGAACCTGGAGGGGCGCAAAAACAAAAGCGTGAGTGGGCAAAAACAAAGTTCTTTGAAAACTCTTTAGCAAAATACATTCTAACCCCTCGCCGTAAAACCTGTATACTTCCCAGAAAATGAACATATATACGTATGTATAGATATGTCAATCATGCTCCATGATATGCCATTCATGCTCGAGAATATGCCATTCATGCTTGAGAATATGCCACAACAAAATCTCATAATCAAATATAAATGCTCAAGCGTAATTCACATCAATAACATAATCTGGCAGCCGGGAGTCACCTAACGTGACATGTACCGCTGCATATAGAGCTCCAATCTCAACTCAATATCTGAATCTGCACACAAGTCGGAGCCACCTAACGTGGTCTGTACGACAAGACTGGGTGTAATATATATACGCTCTAGTGCTACGATCACGTGAAGACTATGCGAATAATCGCGGGTCACCTACGAGTCGGAACCACCTAATGTGGTCTGCACGACAAGGCTTGCACCTAACTTGGATCCAAGGCGAGCGTGTGGTGCTGGTGAACATACACGTGAAGGACTCTGCCCCTCTCTGGGCGGGAGCACTAACACCGGGGGTGCAGATTATGAGCTCTCTAAGCATTTCAAACTACTAGTGCATAATAAACAGGAATGCATAACCACATGAATACCGCTTACCTGGCACTTACCTGTGCGTCCACAGCACCAAATACACATTTATAAATGTATGTCAATTACCAATGCACGTGATAATGCGTAAACTTCAATCACATGATGCATGGCATAAAACAAATAACTTTTTCTATTCTATTTCTGGGAATTTAGAGGTATATAGGTATATACGGAAAACAAAAGCCCACTCACTGATAATTAGAAGGGTCGTAGCCCCCCTGCCTCGAGTGCGTACGCTCGTCCTCGGAATAGGAATCACCTATACGCGACAAAGTTACGAAAACATTAATTTAAAAGCACCTAAGCAACTTCTCGTAATAACTTCTCATACATTGCTCAAATTGGGCAAATGAATATACCAACGTGACCTACACAACCTCAGGATCACGCCCAAATTTTTAGAAAAATTTTTGGACCACGCACGCGCCCCCACGCGCCGGCCAAGGCACGGACCTACGCGCCCCCCACGCGCGGCCACGTGACCTGCACACTGACGGTGTCAACAGACGCCGTCAGGAATATTCCGTTAATTGACGGAATATTCCGTCAAATCTAACCGGATTCCGTCACTGCCGTTAGGAATATTCCGTTAGACTTAACGGAATATTCCCCTTTCTTCTCCGGCGAACCTCCGGCGCCGGCGACGGCGCCGGAAAACTGGAAAAATTTCTAACTTTGTTTTCTCCTTCGTTTTTCAACCAAATTTCACGTTCTTTATACCAAAATGAAGCTTAGGACTAGTAGAATCACGTTGGACTACTTTTAAGGCCTAAAAATTAAGGAATCTCACCTGCAACAACGATCCAAGTTCGGCCAACTTTGCACAGGACGATCCCGACGTCCAAACTCACCCAACGAACCACTCCGAGGCTCCTTGGAACCTCACAAACACAACTACAAGCTTAGAAATTCCAAAAACAAGCTAGATTAGGTTTGCATGAACAGTGTTTCAAATCGGCCATTGTTGAAACGACGTGAAAACGTTAGATTTCTTACCTGGAATTGGTATGGTTGTGCTCCTCACAACCTCACGAGTTCAATGGTATAATTGGTTTCTTGTTTGGTGAAGATTTGATTGGTTTTGTGTGTAGTCCGTGTGTTTGTATGAAGAAGAAGAGGAAATGGAGCTCGGGGAGAAAGAGAGAGAGACTGAGAGAGAGAAGAGACAGAGTGAGGGAATGAGGGAGGGAATCCCGGGAGAAAAGAAAGGGTATGAGTGTGGGTGGTCCTACACACCACACCATACAACACAAAACTACCCGTAAGTTTAACGAACTAAGGGGTAAAATCGTAAATTCACGCGTACGTTTTAAAAATCCCGGAACGGGATGTTACAACCTACCCACCTTAATAGAATTTCGTCCCGAAATTCAAAACAACCACATATAACCCCTAGTGATCGAAAAACAATCTAGGATACAAATCCCTCATCCTATTTTCTGTCTCCCATGTCGCTTCTTCAACCGAATGATTCCTCCACAAAACTTTCACCAAATTCACCGTTTTGTTCCTCAGAACCTTCTCTTTCCAATCTAAGATCGTTAACGGTTCCTCGTCGTACGTCAAATCTGGATTTATTTCTAACGGTTGAGGAGGTATCACATGCGACGAATCCGCAACATAGTGTCGGAGCATAGACACGTGAAAAACGTTATGCACTTTAGCCAACTCCGGAGGCAACTCCAACCTGTAAGCTACCTCACCAACTCTTTCTGTGACTACGTACGGTCCGATGTACCTGGGACTCAACTTCCCTTTCTTTCCAAACCGCACAACACCTCTCCACGGTGAAAGCTTCAGAAATACCCAATCTCCGACCTCATACGTTCTGTCCGTAGCATGTCGATCTGCTAAACTTTTCTGCCTGTCCTGAGCTGCTTTCAGGTTAGACCTAATTACCTGAACATTTTGAGTAGTCTCCTCGACAATCTCCGGACCTACTAAAACTCTTTCGCCAACCTCCGACCAACATAACGGAGTGCGACAAGATCTACCATACAAAGCTTCAAATGGCGCCATGCCAATGCTCGAATGGAAACTGTTGTTGTAAGCAAATTCCATCAAATCTAATCGCTGGTGCCAAGCATCACTGAACTGTAACACTGATGCTCGCAGCATATCTTCCAAGGTCTGAATAGTTCTCTCAGACTGTCCGTCCGTCTGTGGATGATATGCCGTACTGTAAAGTAGTCTCGTACCCAAAGCTTCTTGAAAAGCTACCCAAAACTTCGATGTGAATCGTGGATCACGATCTGAGACAATACTTACAGGGACACCATGGTATTTCACAACCTTTGAGATAAACAATTCTGCTAACCGGCTCAAAGAATACTTCTCTCTTACGGGAATGAAATGCGCCGATTTAGTGAGCCGATCAACGATCACCCAAATGCCATCAAAGCCATTATGTGTACGCGGCAACTTGTACACAAAATCCATAGTGATATTTTCCCATTTCCACTCTGGAACGGGAAGCGGTTGCAACAATCCAAACGGCTTCTTTCTTTCTGCTTTAACCTGTTGACAAACAGCGCAACTGCTCACATACTCAGCTATCTCCCTTTTTATACCCGGCCAATAGTAAAATGGTCGAATGGTATGATACATTTTAGTTGCCCCTGGGTGCATGGCATAAGCCGAGATATGTGCTTCATCAAGAATTTCCTTCTTCAAATCCGCATTACTAGGCACGAACATTCTACCCTCTAACATCAACATGCCATCAGAATCACGAACTCTGAGATCTCGCCTCCTTCCTTGATCTCGAGCTCGAATTAGTTCTTGAATCTGTTCATCAGCTACCTGAGCTTCAAGCACCCGATCAACCAAGACTGGCCTAACTTGAAAATTAGCAAGTAATGCCACTTCTCGATCTTCTGCTTCTAACCTTACTCCCGTAGCACGCAAGTCCACCAAAAGAGGAATACGACTAGCGTACAACGCATTGATACGGCCATGTGACTTCCTGCTAAGTGCATCGGCTACTACGTTCGCACGACCAGGGTGATAATCAATCGTGCAATCGTAATCGCTGAGCAACTCCAACCACCTCCGTTGACGAAGATTAAGTTCCTTCTGGGTGAAAAGATACTGAAGACTCTTGTGATCTGTGAAGATCCTACACTTCTCTCCGTAAAGATAATGTCTCCACAACTTCAACGCAAAGATGATAGCAGCCAACTCCAAATCATGTGTAGGGTAATTCATTTCATGGGTTTTCAACTGCCGCGAAGCATAAGCAATCACCCTACCATGCTGCATCAATACACATCCCAGACCATTCAAGGAAGCATCGCTATAAACCTCGAAATCACCACTATCGTCCGGGAGTGTCAAAACAGGTGCCTGAGTGAGACAATGCTTCAATTGCTGGAAACTCTGTTCACACTTATCATTCCACTCAAACTTAACATCTTTCCTTGTTAACCTCGTCAGTGGCAAGGCAATCACCGAAAAATCCTTAACGAATCTCCGATAATATCCCGCCAAACCAATGAAACTTCTCACCTCAGTGACGGTTCGTGGTTGCTCCCAACTCTCCACAGCTGCAACCTTTTGAGGATCAACAAGAATACCTTGAGCAGAAATGATGTGCCCCAAAAACGCAACTTGATCTAACCAGAACTGGCACTTGCTAAACTTAGCATACAATTGGTGTTCTCTCAACCTCTTCAACACCAAAGTAAGATGTCGAACATGCTCTGCTTTGGACTTAGAATACACTAGAATATCGTCAATGAAGACAATAACAAATCTATCCAGGTAAGGCTGGAATACCCGGTTCATTAAATCCATAAAAGCTGCTGGTGCATTCGTCAACCCAAACGGCATAACCAGAAACTCGTAATGACCGTAACGAGTCCTGAACGCCGTCTTAGGAACATCATCCTTACTAATCTTCAGCTGATAGTACCCAGACCTCAAGTCTATCTTAGAAAATACACAAGCACCTCTCAGCTGATCAAACAAATCGTCGATACGAGGCAATGGATAACGGTTTTTAATCGTCACCCGATTCAATTGTCTGTAATCGATACATAGCCTCAAAGTTCCATCTTTCTTTTTCACAAACAACACTGGAGCGCCCCAAGGTGAAATACTAGGCTGAATGAATCCCTTATCCACTAATTCCTGTAATTGCACTTTCAATTCCCTTAACTCAGCAGGAGCCATTCGATAAGGAGTTAATGAAATAGGATTAGTACCTGGAAGCAACTCAATAGTGAAATCCACATCTCGATCTGGGGGTAAACCAGGTAAATCCTCAGGAAAAACATCAGGGAAGTGTCTAACCACTCTCACATCCTCAATTCTGCTTGGAACGGCCTCCTCTAGTACCACATGAGCTAGATACCCCTGACAACCTTTAGTCAACAACTTCTTCGCTCGCAAAGCCGAAATAACACCATGTCTTACTCCACTCGGCTCACCCACAAAAGTAACCTCAGGTAATCCAGGACGGTGAAATGTAACTACTTTCCCGTAACAATCAATGTTGGCACGATAGAAGTGCAACCAATCATTGCCCAAAATCACATCAAAATCGACAATATCTAACGGAATAAGATCCGCGGGCATAACAACACCCTCTACTATCACTGGACATCCTGGGTACATACAATCTACAACACATCTCTCTCCTCTAGGCATAGCGAACTCTAAATCGTACCCTAGAGGTGTGGGGCGAGGTTGCGTTACTTGAGCAAATGTATGAGAAATAACGGAATGTGTAGCTCCACAATCAATTAAGACTCCAGCAAAATAACCAATAATGTTTAACGTACCCATTATCAAGTCCGGGTTGTTCTGAGCATCCTGCAGGGAAATATTGTGAATACGCCCCTGGCCCTGCTGTCGTCCGCCACGACCTCTGCTCGCTTGAACACCGCGACCTTGAGCTCCACGCCCCTGACTGGGCTGACCCATCTGTCTCGAAGACCCTGCGCTACTAGTGGCAATCTCCCCCTGCTGATACTGTCCTCCTTGGTACCACTGAGAACCACCCGTTGGAGCTGGAGGATACGGCATGTAGTTGCTGGGATACGGGGGATAACCACCTTGTGAATACGGGTCCTGGGGGTACTGATACGGTCCCGGGGCATAGGGAACAACATCACCCTGATAGTGGTAAGCACCACCTCTACCTGCTTGACCATAAATACTCGGACCCTGGATTTGCCGAATTGGTGCAGGTGGCGGCATAAAGGTCTGCTGCGGCTTCTGCTGCTGACCCTGGGGACAATTCACGGCTATATGTCCCATCTGTCCACAAGTGAAACAAACACCGCTGCCACGCCTGCATTCGCCGAAATGTCGGTTATTACATCTACGGCAAAATGGAACTCGGTTTCGACCACCATCACCTTGTCTCTGGCCTCGAGCACCTCCATAAAACCTACCTCCACGTCCCTGTCCAGAGGCACTGAAACCACCACTAGACGAACTCGAACTGGCACCACCTCTTTTGAAGTTCTGAGTCTGGCGAGGCCCAAGCGACACTTGACTTTTCCCTTTGTCATCTTTCTTTTCATCACTGTCACTCGACATATTCTCTGAGTCCTCTATTCTCAACAGTATCTCATAGAACTCCTGGTAGGACTCACAGTGAGTAGTAGTGGCCATAGAACGCCATCTCTTCTTAGTGCCCAAGCGAAAACGACGAAGCATCTCCGCCTGATTACCAGCGACATCGGGATAGTAACGAGACAAATTAGTGAACTTACGATAGTACTCGTTAGCCGTCATCTTTCGCTGTTTCAATTCAGTGAATTCCTGTTTCTTACGGTCGATATACTCAGGGGGTACAAATCTCCTTTGAAACACGTCCTTGAAAACATTCCAATCGGTCCTCTGAGCTGGAGTCAACCTACGAAGTTCTTGTTCCCACCAAGCTGCAGACTCCATCTCCAGAAACCAAGAGGTTGTCTCAACCCACCTTTCCATCGGAAGGTTCCCCTGGTTATGTAACACACGGAAAGTCTTCTCTATGTGTTCCAACCAACGCTCTGCGCCTTCGTGACCCTCATTACCTTTAAACTTATCCAACTTCAGGTTATACATAGTCTCCAGAGGAGTCCTCTGGGGAGGGCGCATCACTGTTTGAAGGGCTGTAGCAATCACTTCCCCCAACTGAGTAAGATCAGGGAAACTAGACTCATCTGAGCGACGTGGTTCCCGACGAGGCGGCATGATTCTGACAGAAGACACCAACTATTAGAATACTCACAAAGACACAGGACTGCCAAACCTAGGCTCTGATACCAAGCTGACACACCCCGACCGAGATCAGGGCGTGCTGGCCGTCACGCGAAGGTGACGTAACCATGTGCGCGTGCGGAAGCTAATGAGAAGGTAATATAAAAGTACGAATAATTAAAAACCTAATAACATACAAGGTACTAGTGTATGTGAGACACAATTCAGAGCAAGTCTACAACAGTCCAAAAGGAAAGATACGACATATATACACCCGAAGGTGACCCTACAATGGTGAATGTCTGTCAGAAATGCCGGGACGCCCTCTGGGATAAACCACCGAACTCGCTAGACCACTAGAACCTGGAGGGGCGCAAAAACAAAAGCGTGAGTGGGCAAAAACAAAGTTCTTTGAAAACTCTTTAGCAAAATACATTCTAACCCCTCGCCGTAAAACCTGTATACTTCCCAGAAAATGAACATATATACGTATGTATAGATATGTCAATCATGCTCCATGATATGCCATTCATGCTCGAGAATATGCCATTCATGCTTGAGAATATGCCACAACAAAATCTCATAATCAAATATAAATGCTCAAGCGTAATTCACATCAATAACATAATCTGGCAGCCGGGAGTCACCTAACGTGACATGTACCGCTGCATATAGAGCTCCAATCTCAACTCAATATCTGAATCTGCACACAAGTCGGAGCCACCTAACGTGGTCTGTACGACAAGACTGGGTGTAATATATATACGCTCTAGTGCTACGATCACGTGAAGACTATGCGAATAATCGCGGGTCACCTACGAGTCGGAACCACCTAATGTGGTCTGCACGACAAGGCTTGCACCTAACTTGGATCCAAGGCGAGCGTGTGGTGCTGGTGAACATACACGTGAAGGACTCTGCCCCTCTCTGGGCGGGAGCACTAACACCGGGGGTGCAGATTATGAGCTCTCTAAGCATTTCAAACTACTAGTGCATAATAAACAGGAATGCATAACCACATGAATACCGCTTACCTGGCACTTACCTGTGCGTCCACAGCACCAAATACACATTTATAAATGTATGTCAATTACCAATGCACGTGATAATGCGTAAACTTCAATCACATGATGCATGGCATAAAACAAATAACTTTTTCTATTCTATTTCTGGGAATTTAGAGGTATATAGGTATATACGGAAAACAAAAGCCCACTCACTGATAATTAGAAGGGTCGTAGCCCCCCTGCCTCGAGTGCGTACGCTCGTCCTCGGAATAGGAATCACCTATACGCGACAAAGTTACGAAAACATTAATTTAAAAGCACCTAAGCAACTTCTCGTAATAACTTCTCATACATTGCTCAAATTGGGCAAATGAATATACCAACGTGACCTACACAACCTCAGGATCACGCCCAAATTTTTAGAAAAATTTTTGGACCACGCACGCGCCCCCACGCGCCGGCCAAGGCACGGACCTACGCGCCCCCCACGCGCGGCCACGTGACCTGCACACTGACGGTGTCAACAGACGCCGTCAGGAATATTCCGTTAATTGACGGAATATTCCGTCAAATCTAACCGGATTCCGTCACTGCCGTTAGGAATATTCCGTTAGACTTAACGGAATATTCCCCTTTCTTCTCCGGCGAACCTCCGGCGCCGGCGACGGCGCCGGAAAACTGGAAAAATTTCTAACTTTGTTTTCTCCTTCGTTTTTCAACCAAATTTCACGTTCTTTATACCAAAATGAAGCTTAGGACTAGTAGAATCACGTTGGACTACTTTTAAGGCCTAAAAATTAAGGAATCTCACCTGCAACAACGATCCAAGTTCGGCCAACTTTGCACAGGACGATCCCGACGTCCAAACTCACCCAACGAACCACTCCGAGGCTCCTTGGAACCTCACAAACACAACTACAAGCTTAGAAATTCCAAAAACAAGCTAGATTAGGTTTGCATGAACAGTGTTTCAAATCGGCCATTGTTGAAACGACGTGAAAACGTTAGATTTCTTACCTGGAATTGGTATGGTTGTGCTCCTCACAACCTCACGAGTTCAATGGTATAATTGGTTTCTTGTTTGGTGAAGATTTGATTGGTTTTGTGTGTAGTCCGTGTGTTTGTATGAAGAAGAAGAGGAAATGGAGCTCGGGGAGAAAGAGAGAGAGACTGAGAGAGAGAAGAGACAGAGTGAGGGAATGAGGGAGGGAATCCCGGGAGAAAAGAAAGGGTATGAGTGTGGGTGGTCCTACACACCACACCATACAACACAAAACTACCCGTAAGTTTAACGAACTAAGGGGTAAAATCGTAAATTCACGCGTACGTTTTAAAAATCCCGGAACGGGATGTTACAACCTCAATTTTTGGTTCACTAACAAATTTATATATCATCTTTTGAAGATTGCAATGTTTGTACATCAACTTACAAATTCGTTACAATGTTAAACTTCTGTTAAATTCATTGTTAACTAATGATGTGACAAGCAAGGGACCCACTCCCACTCCCGACTGGAATGCTGATTGACTGACACGTGGATTGACAACCTAAATACAAAATAGGCACCTCAAATTAACTGACATGTGGACTGACAATTCAAATAAAAAATACACCTTTAATAATTACTAATTTAACAAGTTAATGTTATAATGAAAATTAAGTTAACATATTTTTCTCCTTTCTCCCTCCCATATTCCATCCCTTTCTCCCTTTCACGTTGCATCAACATCCAAGGCGCAGCCCTGCATCAACGACGGTGCCACTCTCATCCGACTACTAGCGACACCAAAACTGACATTCCTAGAATACTCTCGTGATACTTAGTCCGAATCTCTACTTTATTTCATCAAATTCGAAGTTGATAGGTTCAAATTTCAAATATAGATCACGAAAGTTCGTGGGTTTTCGATCGATTCACATTGGTTAAAGGTGGTGAATTTCTACGTGAAATTGGTACCACGTGGAATAACCTACAATTTAAAATTTATATACGTGCTTGTCTAACAAGTCAGCAACATTCATCAACTAAGATCAGATATGTTAGTTTACTCACAGTGGAAGTAGTCAAGTTTAAGCTTAGTTTGCTAAAATGTTCCAGGTTAACTAAGATCCATTTTGTGCACATGTCAATCTTAGTTGCATGGACTTATCTCTTTGCAAATAATAATAAGCATATAACACCAGCAAATGGTAAGATAAGTAAACTAGAAAAATGATAAATTGCACGGGATGTTTTTGGCCGGAAAAACCCACCTCTGGGTTAAAAAAACCGAGGAATCTCCATTGAGTCCAATCCACTAGTGAAATCAAGATTCTTATAAAGTAACCACACAAGCTCAATTCCTAGATCCTGATCTACGGAGCAGCTTGTACCTTTGTGCAATCTTGCCTTTCACGAGGTGAACTCCTTCGGTCTTCACAAAGTGGCACCGAGATCCAATCAACTTATGCAAATGATGTTATGATGAAGTTGATGCAAATCTGGATTCGATTGTTTAGTCAGTTTCGCTAGTCAAACACTTGAATGATGAAACTGACACAAATCCAAAAAGAGGTCAGCTCAAAGATTTGAAACTGAAGAAGCTTAACCTAAAGCAAAGATCAAAATCACAAAAAACAATGTTACCCTAGTATGCAATGATCTAGGTATTTAGTGCATGATTGTGATTTTGTGGCTAGGGTTTTCAAGTAAGAACATGATCCCAGAGAAGCAATTACACCCTAAATCTAACTGAAGCTTGTGTGGTATAATTTACAACATTTGACAAGAGAAGCCAAACAATAATAACTAGACTTCACACTATGTTTTACGGGATTTTGTGAGATTTGATGACTATCCAAAAGGGGAAATGGGTTGGTACCATAACCTAGTTGAAATTTTGTAGACATTAGAAGAAAATTCAGGTTCTTTAAAGGGATGGCTCAACAATGTGGACTAAATATGCGTTCAATCTTTAGGACAGTTTCTGGGTTAGGTCTGTGTTGGGTAGGATTGGGTCAGGTATGGGGTAGGATGGTGGGGTTAAGGTGGGGTAGCGACAAAGTGATACTTGGGAAGAGATGATGTGCTAAAGTTTTGAGGAAAAGTGAAGTATGCGGCACACATGAGGCCAAAGAAGATGGAGCAAAGGTTAGACTCGAAATCCTTGAGTTTCTGGGTAGCCGCCTTGGTGGCTAAAACTTGAACAAAAAACCATGGCCAAAGTTATAAACTCGACCTCGAGCTCGTCTTGTTTGGCTGGATGATTCCTGTGGACTTCGCAATGGTAGGGAAGTGGACTTGGAATAACAAGAACAAATCTCCCAATGTGGAGGATAAACGCATGGTGGAGAGGGATAGGGTTTGGTCGGGGAATATGTTTTTTTTTCTTTTTGTTTTGGGTTGATTGAAATTTCTAGGGAAGATAGGGTTTGGCCGAGGAAGATGGTGAAATTTTTTAAATAATTTACAATTTTTTATTTGCATTTTATTTATATAACAAATTTGATAGCCATGTCAGCAAATATATGCCACATACTTTTGCGCTATCATCATTTGTTCTCTCCCTTTCTCCCTTTCACGCTACAACAACATCTACGTCGCAACTTTGCATCAACGATGTGGGTTTTACATCTGTCGAACCTAGGTCTAAGTGTGACGCCGAGGAACTGAAATACTAGATTATGTCATGAAGCACTTGTAAAGTCTAGTCCTAAGTGGTTGGCTTTCCTTGTCAAATATTGTATTTGTGTACCACATGCTCAATTTAGTTCTAGACTACATTATCTGATTATGGGCTATTGCTAACGTTTAAGGATGTGGCTCACTTCATTTCAAAAGGTTTGACCATGCATGTGCATTTCACGTCTGTATTCTTGGTGCATTCTGTTTAGTGTTGTTGTCTAGTTAGAATTGCTCGTTGCTTTCTAGCTGGATGTGCATGTAAATTAAGATTCGCCCACATGGGCTTCCTGACAGCTTTCTGCTGATGGAGAATCTGACTAGTCGTTTGAATCCAGATTTTATATGCATATCATAACATCATATAATTTCGTGATTTGAGTTGATCTTGGTGCCACAAGGTGATTAGCTTAAAAAGAGCTGTCACTTCGTGAAAACCTAATAAGCCCATCTCATATAAGGCAATATTGCACAAAGGTAAAGTTGTTTCATAGATAAGGATCTAGGAATTGAGCTTATGTGAACTTTGTATGAACCTTTGTTTACACTAGTGGATTGGACTCAATGGAGAGTTCTCTATTTTTTAATCCAAAGGTGGCTTTTTCCGGCCAAAAGCATCCCATGCAATTTATCAATTTTCAAGTTTACTTATCTTACTCTTTGCTTGTGATATATGTTCATCATTATTAGCAAATAGATAAGTCTATGCAACTAAGATTGTCAGAGTTAAAATGTGCACAGAACTGGATCTTAGTTAACTAGGAACCCTTCAGTAAACTGAACCTTGAATTGACTACTTCGGTTGTGAGTAAACTAACATATCTGATCTTAGTTGATAAGTGTTGTTGACTAGTCAAACAAGCACGTATATAAATTTTAAATTGCAGGTTATTTCACCTGGTGCCAATTTCAATTGGTATAAGAGCTTTGCTCTAGATATACATAGAGTGATCTCTGTGAGCTACTGGTAGTGGGTGGAATCTCACCATGGATTATGATCGTGTTGTAGGATCTTGCAACTCTCATCCATTTTTTGATGGTATAATTTATGCTACTTAGAACGAGAAGTTTCAAATCTTTCTTTGGGGCTCAAGATCTTATTATTGTTGATTATCTCACCCTTGAGTGGAATGCTCCATTGAGGCTAGTCAATGGAAAGTTTGTGATTAAGCTAAAAGGTGAATGGACTCAAGGAGAAATTGCTTCGACCATGGCTAATAGGAAAGCAAAAAATGTTATTATTACTGCCATTTTGTCTAATCAGTTTGCTCATGTTCGATATTACACAACTGCCAAGCAAGCTTGGGACAAACTCCAAATTCTTCATGAGGGTGATAAACAAGTGAGAGAACTAAAGCTCCAGATGATTATTTCAAAATTTGAGGATTTGAAAATGCTAAAGTCTGAAACCTTCTCCGTCTTATATGAGAAAGTTGAAATGTTGACAAGTGAAGCCTTGGGGTTAGGGAAACCTATTGATGAAACAACCATTATTCAAAAGATTTTGAGATCTTTGCCCAAGAGATTTCAAGCAAAGAAAGCTATCATTCGAGAGTTTCAAGACCTAAATGAGATCAAGCTTGGAAAATTGGTTGGAAAACTCATCACTTATGAGATTGAGCTTGATATGGATGAAAATGACTCCAAGAATAGAAAAGAAGTGGCATTTCAAAGTGTTGTGAACAGTGAGAGTATAAGTGATTTATGTGGACAAACCTTAGAATATGATATTGCCATACTTGTCAAATAATTTAGAAGGATTCTCAACAACAAAGGAAGATAGTTCAAAAAGATTAGGGAGTCCTCTAGAAACTCAAATCACCAATCACATGGAAAGTTCACTTTTGGTAGAAAACAAGGAAAATTTACAAGTAGAAATGACAAATCTCCCTTAAGAGAATCTGGTCTCTGCTTTTCTTGTGGTGGTAGTGGACATCATGCTGCTGAGTATGCAAACAACAAGGATCAAGTTAGAAAATGGACAAAGCAATGATGGCTACTTGGAGTGAAAGTGAAGGCGAATGGTCTATGCATTCTAATTAGTTGTCAAATGATAAAGAAAAAATTGTTGCTTTTGTTGCTCCAATGGAGGAAATATCTCCAATTGATGACGGTCTTGTGTTGAATGACAATGAGGAGATGGCTTATGATGAGTTATGCATTAAGTATAATACTCTTTTTTATGATACTTGTGCTACAAAAGTGGAATAGATTGAGATGACCAAGAAAGTTGCTGAGTTGCAGAAAGAAAACAAGTCGTTTTGTCTATTCAAAATTAAACTAGATGAAAATATTGGTTATCTTGAGGCACATATCAAGAAGCTAAATGAAAATGATTTTCATTACAATGACAAAGAGGGAAAAGATGATATTATTGCTGCTTTTAAAGCTCAAGTTCAAAAATTGTTGGAATCTCAAAAAACCTTGATGAATCAAATTCATGTGTTGAAAGAAAATAATGTTTTGTATTACGAGGCTAATCGGAAACAATTACTTGAGCTAAATGAGGCAAATGACAAGGTTATTCGTCTTACCATCGGGGCTGAAAAAATTTGACAAAATGCTAAGTTTTGGGAAACTTCATGGTGACAAAAGTGGCCTTGACTACGTGGATAACGGCTCAAGCTCAATGGGTACCAAATCAAGATTTATGACAGAATCTTTTCCTATGGCACCTAAAGTCTATCCTAGCTCTAAGTCTAGATTTATTCCCACATGTCATCATTGTGGTGAATTGGGTCACATTCGTCCTAAGTGTAGGAAACTTCACTCTAGGAAGAATGATACTTTGAAGAATCAGGTAGATCGACTCGTTAATGAAGTCAACAGAATTGCTCAACTTGTGCAGTCATCTAGTATGGAAAGTGTGAAGCCTTGCTCTATATGGGTTCATAAGTCTTCAACAGATGCCTTGTTGTTCTCAATGCTCTATGTGCCACCAAACCAAATGTATGGTATCTTGACAGTAGGTGCTCTCATCACATGTTTGAGGACAAAAATGCCTTCCTATCTCTTTCACCTTTCAATGGCAGTGGTGTTGTTCTTAGTCTTCCTCAGCTCAAGAATGTTAGTTATGTAGAAGGGTTGAAGTCGAGTCTCATAAGCATTAGCTAATTATGTGATGAAGTGGTGAATGAAGTTTACTTCTCCAAGAAAGGTTGTCGAATTATGGACGAACATGGAAATAATATTATGGTTCTTCCTAGATCTGGAGACAATTGTTACATTCTTGATGATTCAAAGGTTGGTGATTCCCCAAAGTGCAACAATTAATGATGTTAATGTGTTGTGGCATAGAAGACTTGATCATGTTAACTTCAAAAATTATCTAATCATAAGACTGTTAGATGTTTACCTCATCTTTCAATTTTTGACTCCTATGTTTGTAGATCTTGTCAACTGGGAAAACAGACCAAAGTGGCTCACAAAAGACTAAATGATATTGTAACCACCAAGCCTCTACAATTAGTGCATATGGATCTTGTTGGTTTAATTCAAACATTGTCTATTGGATGGAAGAAATATATTCTGGTAATTGTAGATGACTATTCTAGATATACCTGGGTGTGTTTCTTGAGGGAAAAGTTATATACTTTTCAATAGTTCCTCAACATGTACAAAGTACTGCTAAATGAATCTCTGACTAGTCGGCTTTCTCTTGTCAAAATCAGAATTGATCATGGCACTGAATTTAAGAATGCTCTATTTGATAAATTCACCTCAACCAATGGCATCAAACATGAATTTTCAGCTCCTACAACTCCTTAACAAAATAGGGTTGTTGAAATGATATCCTGTTCTAATTGAGATGACTAGTGCTACATTTCAAATCGTGTGTTTCTCAAGCCAGGCACTAATATGACTCCTTATGAACTCTGGAGAGGTCAAAAGCCAATATTGAAGTATTTCAGAGTGTTTGAAAATGTTTGCTATATTCTGAGAGATTGAGAACACCTAGCTAAATTTGGTACTAACGGTGATGAAGGAATCTTTTTGGGGTACTCCAACAACAGCAGGGCATATATGGTCTACAACCTACGAATAAAAACCATCATAAAGTCCATAAATATTAAAGTTGATGAACTATGTTATTCCCCTTGCTCCTGATGCTGGAAATGTTGATTTCCTCTCTTTTCACACGAACGATAATGGTGGTACTTCTAGTCAATCAAGATAGCAGTCAGAAAGTGACACAGTAAGTCAATCTAGCTCAAATCAAGATTCATGTATCGTGTTTAAGGATAAGCCAAAGTGGGCCTAGGGCCATCAAGTTTAGGAAATTGTGGGTTCCGTTGACCAAGGTGTTAGAACTCAAAGACAACTAGCTGATGAAGTTGCAAATGTTTGCTTTGTCTCCCAAATTGTGCCCAAGAATATTGAAGATGCCAATTAGGCTATATGCATTGATTATTGAAATAATACTTCTGGATGAGCTTTCTTTGTTGGGAACAATTTGGTTGCTTGACACAACAAAAAGCAAAATTGTGTCTCATTGTCTACTGCCAAGGCAGAGTATGTGGCTACTGAGAGCTGTTGCACTCAATTAATGTGGATGATGCAAATGCTCAATGACTATGGTATCTCTCAATCCACCTTTCTTGTTTATTGTGACAATATGAATGCTATTGATATTTCCAAGAATCCTGTCCAACATTCAAGAACCAAACATATTGATATAAGGTATCATTTCATTAGAGATCTTGTGGAAGGTAAAATTCTTACCTTAACGTTTGTGCCAACTAAAAAACAACTAGCTAACATATTCACTAAAGCCCCAGATAATCAAAGGTACGAGGATCTTAGATGGTTTATTGGTCTTTGTGATATGATTTAAATAGGTTGTATAGCCTTGCTTCCAAGAGTTGAATATTTTGTCTAGTCTCTGTGTATGTTTTGTATAGACAGTTATCTTATCACATAACCTCTTTTTGTTCTCTGTATGCATCTTTTATATGTCATACATTGTTAGTAATATATGGATTAGCCTTGGATAATCTTTCATTGTGATGTCAAAGGTTCTCCCAATTCTCTCTTATAGTCTTTGAAAAATCATTTTTTCAATCATCCAAATCTAGTGGTGTTTTTGAATTTAATGTTGCTTTGGTCCTAATTGAGTGGTAGTGATTTTACTTACTCTATAATCTGGATCATGTGCCAATTCTCTTCTTTTTGTTCTTTTCCCAAATTAAAACAAAAATTCAAATGGGAGAGTGTCTTGTGAAAAGGGTGTCTTCAAAAGAAAATGTGTGTGTGTGTGTGTGTGTGTGTATTATCAAATGGGAAAATCCCTTCATTTTGGCCTTCCATGCAATGTCATGTGTAGCGCTTCAAGATCCCCCTCCATAGGTCATGTATCAAATTCTCTTAAAATATCAATGGTGATTCATCAAAATTTCACCTTCATTCAAATGACCTTGGTATTTCTCAAATTAGTGCCTCACTCAAAGTTTCACACCAATTTTGGCTTTTCCTTCAAGGCTTATGCCTTGCTTTTTGCAAGTCTTGTCCATTGTCCATATTATGTAGGAAGTGTTGTCTCTTAAAGTCAATGGATTATTAAAAGCTTGGTTAATCTTGAAAATGCTTTTGAGATTAAATGCTTGGTTTTATGATTTCAAGATGGCTGTCACCAATCATAACCTCTTACCTTGACACATCACAGTTGCATCATGAGCAAGTGTTCATCTCTATATTGTTGTCTTTGTATGCCCTTGAAGAGTTGTCTCTTGAGAATTGCATTGCATATTATTTTGTTGAACACTTGTCTTTTCAATATTTCTTAGAAGCATCGATATTCAAACTACTTTTTCTTATCCCTTTCCTGGCTTGTGCTTTAGTTATAGTTTATTGGTGCAAAGATTCAACTGTTATCTTTATCTCTATCATCTTAATGAGCTGCCTTCAGTTGTTTAGGTACATTTGTCTATGCTTATGCTCAAATTTATATGTCAATGGTCATCTTTTATTTATTTATTTATTTATTTTATTTTATTTTTTGAGTCAGTGTCCCTCATCAGATAAATGAAGTTATGATTTGGAATTATGGGGGAATGTGTTTTCATGAAATTCAACAATTTTGGGAGAGTTCAATTTCATTGCATGCATCCTTTCTTGGGGAGTCAGATCATTTTTTGTGCGTACTTGTTGCTAGTCTAATTGTTGCTACAATTTGCTTGGGCATATCCGTATGATCTAGTGAATATTCTTTATTCGTTGTGTTCTTCTTGTTGTTGTCATGTGTATTTGTAGCAAATTTGACTATTCTATGCGATTTTCCTTCTTGTCTTTGTCTTACCATGACAAAATGGGGGAGAAAAAATTTCAGTTATGTTTAATACCTTGCAAGCTGGTTACCCATGATAAATTTCACTTGCTCTTGTCAAGAGTTGTTCATATGCAGGTTCATATGCAAGATTCATTCCTTGGCTCTTCTCTTGAGTGTGGGTGAGTGAAATTAGTTTTAGGCTTGGGGTATTTTGTCAAGGAAAGCCAAATGGGGTGATTGTAAAGTCTAGTCTTAAGTTTTTGGCTTTCCTTGTCAAATATTGTATTTGTGTACCACATGCTCAATTTAGTTTTAGATTACATTCTTTTATTATGGGTTGCTGCTGGGATTAAACATTCAAGGATGTGGCTCACTTCACTTCAAAATGTTTGGTCATGCATGCGCATTGCACGTTTATATTCTTGGTGCATTCTGTTTAATGTTGTTGTCTAGTCAGAATTGCTCATTGCTTTCTGGTTGGCTGGGCACGCAAATTAAGAGCTGCCCATATGGGCTTCCTAACAGCTTTCTGATGATGGTCAGATCTCAGCCCTTAATATTTTTTGATCAGTTTGTAGTATGACAAGTGTCCTTGGTAAGTAAAAAACAAACTGATGCTTTGGGGTTAAGATCCCCTAGCTAAGGTTCTTAGTTTTTGGGTGTTTTAGAATTTATTTTAGAGAAAGTGTGCCTTTAAAGCTTTGAGCTTGCATATTCTTCATTAATGGAACCCTAGCTGCAGTACCAACTTCATGCATTAAACACCCAATCATTATATATTAAGGTTGCATTATTTTAAGGTTTTGCATTATGTTCTTGGTCTTGTTTTAAACTTTAAATCCATTTTTAGACCAAGCTTTTGGATTCAAGTTGGATTCTTTCTTCAACTGTTTGACTGAAGAATCTGACTAGTCGTTTGAATCCAGATTTTATATGCATATCATAACATCATATCATTTCATGATTTGGGTTGATCTTGGTGCAACAAGGTGCTTAGCTTAAGAGGAGCTGCTACTTTGTGAAAGCCGAATGAGTCCATCTTATGTAAGGCAATGTTGCACAATGGTAAAACTACTTCGTAGATAGTGATCTAGGAATTGAGCTTGTGTGATCTTTGTATGAACCTTTGTTTACACTAGTGGATTGAACTTAGTGGAGAGTCCCTGGTTTTTTAATCCAGATGTGAGTTTTTTTTCTGGCCCAAAACATCCCATGCAATTTATCGCTTGTCAAGTTTACTTATCTAACTCTTTTCTTGCGATGTATGTTCATCGTTATTAGCAAATAGATAAGTCCATGCAACTAAGATTGTCAGCGTTAAAATGTGCACTAAACTGAATCTTAGTTAACTAGGAACTCTTTAGTAAACTGAGCATTGAATTTACTACTTCCGCTGTGAGTAAACTAACATATTTGATATATATTTTAAATTGCAGGTTATTCTATTTGGTACCAATTTTCAGAACATGATTAACCTTTGGAGTCCACTTGTTTAGAATAGTTTAGTTGTTTATCCTTGCTGCTTGAGTTGGTATATTTTTTTATCCATAACCCCAGTTTTGACGAAATATTTCTTACATGCCCCTGCTATCTTAGTATCTTGAAATGTTTTAGTAAGTTGTAACTATGTAAATGTACTTTTGTAGGTTCAACATTTGTACCTAGAACAACGACAAACAGTTCTAGTAAAATTGCAACTCCGGCAACTTCAACACTTGTTGTAGCTACTAAAGGGTATGACATCTGAACTTTCTCGTAGTCTATTTTCCAATACAATATAGTCCAACTTCATAACAATGCATTGTTCCTTTTTTTTTTTTTTTTTTTCCTTTTATTATCACTTTGACATTAATTATTTTAGTCTTTTATGTGCTTTTCATATTATAAAGAATTTTTCATTGAGCTTTGAAGGCAAATACAACCTTAAAAGATTAGACATAATGATGTTGTGTAATTTGAATTGAAATTCATAAATTTGGAAACGGAAGAAAAAACATTAGTTGTAAAGGCTCTTTTATCTAACTTGTGCTCTTCTATTTTGCTCGTCTTCTAGGACAAATTTAAATGCCAACTCCATCATACCTATTATTGGATTACCATATGAGATCATAGGGAAAACTACTCAGGAGGTACTTCATGTGTTTTCCTTTTTCGTTATTTGTCCATTAAATGTAGCTTTATATATGAATTACAAAATGTATATTAATTTCACATATATGATATGGAAAATTTGGAAAGTTCAAATACCCAGCCTTGAATGTTTTGAAAGCAAGTATATCACATATAGATTTGCATATTTGATAACATAATGCAGTTTCTTACAACGTGAAGTAATTGACATGCTTTTATCGAAAGATAATCCATATATTGAAAATAAGAATGAGAATCCTTATTTATCTAAAAGTACATGAACTCCACAGTCATGCGATTGATTTTACATCGCATTGGAAAGCTCTGTGAAGTAATTACTTTTATCGTTGTGAGGCTCAGATTTAATACAATCATTATTGAAATCTACATAATATTTTGTCAACGAAGATAGGTTAGACTTTCCTAATCCCTTGATGATCAATGCATCTCCATATTATTACAAGGCTTAGATTCTTCTTGTGCTTTGAACTTTGCCACTAATGAAGCCACTTTTTCACGGCCTGCCAAGGTACTTCTCAAATTTTCAAATCTTTTATTCTCTCATTAGGCAATGCTTTGACCTGAAATATTCTTCTAATGTGTGATTTTATTTTATTTTTAGTAGAAACACTCGCCTACCTTGGAAGCTAACATTTTGGATCAATAAAAATTCTCTAGGATCTCGTGGCTACATCCACGGCTGCTACTGCATCTTTTAACAGTTCAACTTCAACCAAAATAGAAACCCTGACCAACAAGACCAAATCTATAATTCAGGGCTTCCTTGGGAAGGATTATGCCTGCTTAATAGATAAGGGTCAACGCATCAAGCTTTGCATAACCCTTCAAGACTAGATCAAAGACAACTTATTCCCTCCTTGTGTTGGGCCAATATTCCAAGGCATACTGAACCTATAATGCCCCATCCTTATTTTCGTAACGTCGAGGATATTTCGGTAGTTTCACGTTTCGTATTTTGTGAGCCACTAGGACCTACCTTGTCCCCTTGCTTTTTCCCCTTTGTCCCGTGCATCCCCCTTCTCCCATTTCTTCTCTATTCTCTGCCAACACACACGCACTCTCTCTTTCTCAAACTCTGTTCTCTCATTCTAACCTTCATTCTCCAGGAAGGCAACACATAAACAACAACGACAACACTCCCACCACCGCCCAAACCAAGAGAACCACGAGCTTCGTCTCGTCCTCAAGAGCCTAGAACACCCAAACTTACCTCGAACTTACTTTCGGATTGTCGTGATCGAAATCCAAGTCGGGCCGAGAACTTTCAGGATAGTTTCTGGCCAAACCACGACAAGTTAGCTGTCAAGAAAGTACCATTCTCTTCATCTTGTTGAGAAGTATGATTTTCATTTTTGAATCACTCGATTTCGTTGAGTATTGAAGAAGTTATGAACGTTTAAAGTTTACCCAGGAATCCAATGAAAAACCCAGTTTTCCCACGGACCAGTCACCTTTCAGGCCATTTTTCGACCATCTCTAGCAACCATTGGGCTTCCAAATAGATATTCTCTTGTTCTACACTTTCCTAGCTTCGTTTTGATATATTATGGGTTGAATTTGGTTATCAAACGAAGAAGTTGCGAAGCTTTGAAAATTGTCCAGATTTCTGGCCAAAAACCCAGTTTCCTGTGGGTATTCAAGTGACCTGGTTAAATCGACCCGTTGACCGTTGACCGTTGACTTCCATTGACCATTGACTGTCTACATTGAATTTTTTGGGTTTCAGCCAAGACCCCTCATAAACTAATTTCGACGTCCTGATTCCAAATCCACATTCTGTTTTCCCAAATTCAATCGTTTTAGTAAAGTTTCATTAATTGTTTTCTTTATGTGCTTAGGTGTGTTTGTTAGTGGAGACCCCGTCCTCTCTAGTTTAAGCAGATATTCGACGACGGAGTATCTGTGAGTGGACCCCTTCTAAAATGAATGATCTTTATTATTAGAAATGCATATATGAAAATCATGATTTTATGACTACGTTTTATGAAACGTTTATGAGTAAATTAGATTAATGCTTTATGAATTATCATGCTTTATAGAATTTATGTTTACTGAGATATTTATGAATATAATTTATGATATGATGTTTGAGCTATTGAGCTCTGATGAGATATATTTTGGAAAGATATTTATATATGGCTTCGGGCGAGTGATGTAGTCCCTTCGGACGGATGATATTTATACATGGCTTTGGTTTGGCAATGTAGTGCCTTCGGGCGAAATATATTTATATATGGTTTCAGCGGGGCGATGTAGTGCCTTTGAGTGGAAGATATTTATATGTGGCTTCGACCGAGCGATGTAGTGCCTTCGAGTGGAAGATATTCATATATGACCTTCGGGTCGGTGATGTAGTGCCTTCGGGTAATTGTGATACCACTACTAAGCACACTTTATATGATATACAGTTCGCAGAAGGATCTTTCTCAGGACTACTGTCCTGCCTCAGTCTCCTCTCATCTCATTTTTTTTCATTCAACGACTGGGTGTGCGTTTCGCCATGAAAGATCTTGGTGATCTTCATTTCGTCTTGGAGTTTTCGGAAAACCTATTACTTATTATGCTATATGAGTTTTCTAAACTGAGGGTTAGTACGTTGAAGAATAACTGTTTTAGTATTGCATATACATAAACTTGGTCTACTTATGTTTTATTTTGCACCCCTTCAGGACCTAGGTACGAGGTATACGACCCAAGCTACGAGGCATTCCCATATCAGTGAATTTGTGTCCTTTCTGTGTATGACATCTCTTGTAATCACACTTTCTAATATTTCTTCCGCTTGTATTTCGAATTAGTGTAATGCTTTGAACATATCATGCATTATCACTTTTACATTGTTGGTAGTTGAATATTATATTTTATTAAGGTTTGTACTTGATTACTATATTGCGTTCTTACGCGCGAAAATTACATGCATGTTTCATATGTTCTCGGCATATGCATTCATAAAATGGCTTGCGTCACCCTTGGATGTCGGCCAACATGTGGTCATCCTATTGTCCTTCGAACACTGGGATCGGGGTGTGTCAGGACTAATTGGGGAATGGAGTATCAGCCTTTTAGCAAGCTCAAACTATATTCAATGATGACAAAGTTTTAGTTGACAAAATCAAATCCTTCAGCAATGATCTGATATCAAAACTTTATTTATGCAACATGAAAAAGAAATATTTCAAGAGCGGGCGGTAAAGAAGTGGCGGATTGAGGTTAAGCAAGCTCGAGTTTTAGCTTGAATGATAATGGAAGGAGAGACAAAATGCCATATTGTCAGAGAAAAATGGAGACTACCACATCCTCATCGACAAGGGAGAGGAGTTGTGGGGCATCTTCAAGAACATGTTGGATAAATATTTCCATTTGTAAAACTGTTCAGTTGTATATGCTTTCAACCTTGTAGATACTTTCAGTTTGTGTAGCTATTTAATATTCTTGGGATTTTTAACTTAAAATTAAATAATGACAACATGAATCGAAGATCGATAAATCAATCAGACATCAACATGTTAAAAAATGATTATTTATTAACTAACTAAATCTTCTTTCTCCTCATATTTTAGATGAATTTAATGTAAATTATTTTATGTTTGTAAAAAAAGATATATATTATTTGATTTATTAAAAATTTATTTAGAACAAGAGCTTAATGAATACAATAAATGAATTTTATACTCTTTTTTCCTCCTCAATTTAAATACTACCTCCAAATAATACTCATAATCTGAATCCAATTCATTATTTAGTGAACGCAATAAAATTCATAATTAGAATCCAATTCATTATTTGAATTCTAATTATCTCTATTAATTAATAAAACACTCATAATTAACCAAAATCCTATGAAATTACTAGTTTAACCCTCTAATTAAAACAGAACATGAATAAGAAATATGGGGCAAAATGTAATTTCATACAACCAAATTTTGTTTTTTTTTCTTTCAAAGCCTCATCTACATGTAATCCTAACATATCTCTAATTAAAATTAAAAAAAAAAAAAAACTTCTCACTTTCACATTCTGTATCACTCTTTGCCTCTCTCCTTCTATTTCAAAAGTAAAAATAAAAAAATTTCTCACACTTTTTGTGTGTGCCCATATGCTAGTTATGTATTAACAAAAGAGTCATCAATTTTATGGCGTGCATACTCGTAACCAAAATGGAAATTGAAAGGTTGATCTCGATTATGAATCATTCTTGTATTTACTAATATATGCAGGAATAAACAGTGAGTCATTTAAATTCCGGAGAGTTGAGAGCAAATCAGAAATGTAGCTAATCTTGTATCTAATATAATAAAATCTTTCGTTTAATAAAAAAATATAAAAATAAAAAAGGAGGGAAAGAAATGCATGTTTTTTACCCATTATGGATGAAGGCCCGGCCCACTCCTATGGAAGCCATCGACACCCAAAAATCGAAAAGAGCAGTTCTGGAATGCCTTAACCAAAAACCCCAAAATTTGAAAAACCTCTCAATCACATAGTGCAGCAGCAGCACCAGAAGAGAGTGAAGAGAAGAAGAGGGAAAACAATGTCGGGCTTTTCATCCGGATCCTCCGCCTCCTCCGCCTCCTCCGCCTTTTCCTCTTCCGCCCAATCCACTTCCCCTTTCTCTTTCTCCAACCCTCCTTCCTCCTTCTCATTCGGCTCTTCTGCCTCCCTATTCGGATCGTCTGCACCTGCCACCACGTCCACCACCGGCTTCTCCATTGGATCCTCGGCCTTCGGCGCCTCCACTCCCTCTAACCCTTCCTCCTCCCCATCTCCATTCTCCTTCTCCCTCAACTCCACTTCCACTCCCTCCTCCTCCCCATTCGGATCCTCAAACCCTAGCTCCGCCTCTACCCCTTCCTTCGGTTTCGCACCCACCGCCACCACCACCACCACAATAACGTCTTCGGCTTCCGCCCCTTCTTTCGGATTCGTACCCTCCTCTACCAACACCACAACCTCATCTGCCTCCGCTTCCTTTGGATTCTCATCCGCCGCCGCCACCACCACAACCTCCTCTGCTTCCGCTCCTTCTTTTGGATTCTCATCAGCCGCATCCTCTGGCCTGTCCCTGTTTGGCTCCTCGGCCTCAACGGCTTCAACTCCTCTGTTTGGTTCAACTCCGTCCCAATCCCTGTTTGGCTCATCCTCATCGGCCCCCACCTCCACCGCCTCCGCCTCCCCTCTATTCGGAGCTCCTTCTTCCGCCACTTCATCCCCATTCGGAGCAACCTCATTTGCACCCAGCGCACCCACAACCCTGTTTGGAAGCTCGTCCACTTCCGCTTCGCAGCTGTTTGGCACAGCGTCCTCTGCACCCAGCGCACCCTCGCCACTGTTTGGCACAGCTTCCTCGTCCCAACCTTCATCCTCTGTAGCTCCAACCACCCAATCGTTCCAAAGCTTCTCCACTTCCACTTCAGCCTTCACATTACCAACATCCTCCCCTCTTTTGAAACCCACAACCTCCACTCCCACCACCGCTGCTCCTCCATCAACAACCGCTTCCAGCTTCTCCTCCTTCGGAACGCCGGCTTCCTCCGCTTCACAATCCTCTTTCGGTTTCTCCACCAGTTTCTCCAATGCCGCCTCAAAACCGACCTCACAATCCTTCCCAACTCCCTCCGCTCCGTTTCTTTCTACTCTCACGACCACAACCCCTTCTTCGACTCCGGCAACTAGCACTACAACCCAAGCCTCTTTCACTATGCCGTCTTTTGCTGTGATTCCTGCTACTTCTCCGGCTTCTAGCACCGCTGCAACAACGGCTCCAATGGCGGCCCCTGCGAGCTCAGCAGCTTCTTCCGGGGGCTCGCTTGTAAGCTCGTTCTCCTTCCAAACTACTTCAGGAGCTACTGCTTCTTCTGCTGGCTTTTTGTCTTTGACAAAAGGGTCTACACCTGCTCCATCGTCTCAAGCACAACCAAGCACTACCACGCCTGCATTGGGTGAGTTTTCTCAACCTTCTTTTGGCACTTTTCAATTAATGTTGTATCAGAGCTTCTATTGTGGTTATTTGTCTTTAAATTGGTTAAGCATTTCGAATCAATATTAGGAGTATGGGTAGAACTTAGAAGAACACTGAATTGCTTTGCGGGATTATGTTGCGAATGGCTTTGAACTTTTGAGTTCATTTGTTTTAGAGCATTTTGAGTTGTGATTGGTGCTTGAAATTGTAACTCCGTAGACAAGGCACGTGAAAAAGCGATTTTGAGAACCTCATTCTTGCTGAACCACAACTCATGTATGCTTATCTCAAAAGCGTTAGTTACTTAGAAGGGTCCCGATAAATTGTAACCGTGCAAAAGTGCTATTCTGTAGGTGTCGGTACTTCAGCCCCTGTAACTGCTACAACAACCACTACAAGTACTGCTGCAACTCAGACATCAACATCACTTGTTGCAGCTTCTACTAGTGGGTATGCGTACTTGGCCTTGTTTCTAACTTTCATTTATTGTTTTTTAATACATCTAAACTTTCTTGTACCGTATTTTCCCCGTACAACAAAGTTCAACTTCTTGGCGCATTATGCTTTACCTCCTTTGCTTTAACATTAATCTATTGTAATAGGTCATCTTATAAACAGTTTTTCTTTCTGCCCAACCACAAATTGGAAATAGAAAAAAGGTTTTGTGCAGTATGCTCGGATCTTTAGAAATTATGGAGTTCTATCTGACTTGTGCTTTTCTGCCCTGCTTGTTCTATAGGACAACTACAAATGTCAACACTACAGTATCTACTGCACCAAAATTACCGTCTGAAATCACAGGGAAGACTGTGGAGGAGGTACTTTAAATGTTTGCCTTTTGTTTATAAGTAGTGTTGTTTATAACATGGCTATATGACTGAGTTCCCACTTTAGTTATTTGCATATGTTTAGTTTATGACTGAAAAATCTGGACGATTCTACCAGTGCGGTGAAGGCAAATATTATGCCACACATGCATCATCTCACACTACAAACTCCTACTAGCTTAAACAAAGGGCAAACTTTTCCTTGAATGGCTAGTCCTGATATTGAAAAGATATTAAGGAAAATCCTTTGTTTATGCAGAAACAAATTTGAACCAACCCCGAACATATGCAACTGAATTTATCCTCCTCTGCATGTCGTGTTCATCATTATTATAATCATTCTTCAAATCCACTTAAAAAGTGAGACATCTCTTTAAGGAAATACTTTTTAGAAGACCAGTTTCTCTACCTTACTCTATTATCAGTGTAACTCTTTACTTATACAGGGATAAATTCTTTCTGTTCTCTGAGATAACTATTACATAAGAAGTAATTTTTTTTTTCTTTTGGTTGAAGATCATCAAGGAGTGGAATGCTGAGCTTCAAGAGCGTACTGGAAAATTCCGAAAGCAGGCTAATGCAATAGCAGATTGGGACAAAAGGATTTTGCACAACCGTGATGTTCTTCTTAGGCTTGAGGTGATCTGTTTCCCAATATATTAGAAAATTTTGGGTAGACTGGTTAACAGCTATATGATTTTCAGTTATGATACATTAGTAACTTCATTTAGTTGATATCCTTCAGTGAGCGGTATTTTTACTCAATGTGTTATTACTATTATCCTTATATGTAACATTGCACAATCAGTCTCAGTTCCTTCTTTTTTTGTTTGAAGATAAAAAGACTACTTAGTTGTGTATCCCTTGGTTGGTTTCCCCATTTCTTCTTGTTCTACTATGGAGCTGTTTGATAATCATTTCATTTTTAGTTTTTAGTTCACTTTTTTGAAAACTGAAAGTTGAAATCTTGTTTGGTAACTATTGAAAACTGAAAACCAAAAGATGAAAACTCAAGGCCAAATTTGAAAACTCAGGGAATTAATTTTCAGCTTTCATTTTTTTTGAAAGCTGAAAATTGAAAGTAGTTACCAAACAAGATTTCAGTTTTCAAAAAAGTGAAAAGTAAAAACTGAAAACAAAATGGTAATCAAACGGCCCCTATGCTTTTCTCTTTTGCTTTCTCTGCTGGTATTTTCATTGTTTATTAACACTGTTCACATGAACTAATATGAATTTGTTCAATAGTTGCAATGATTAATAATAATGTTTGATTTGCATGTTATAATTATTTAGATTGAAGTGGCGAAAGTGGTTGAAACCCAAGCTAACTTGGAGCGGCAACTAGAGTTAATTGAGACTCATCAGCAAGAGGTACTTTAGAGTAGTGCACTAATTAGAATAGTCTTCATTATGTCAATCTTTGTATATAGCACATACTGATGCATCATAATTAATGTTTCCTTGATATATGAAGCTGCTCTTTTATTCTTCTTCTAGGACCACTAGGCAATTGATCCCATAGATGTACACAACCAGGACTATATAAAACAATATTACACATTAACTAGATATCTTTGGGTTTGGGGTTGTCATTTTTTTAAATTAAATATTCTCTTTTTAGTGTTTCAAGCCCTAAAGCGGATACTTAGAAACTTATTAGTTCAAACTAGTAGCAATGTTTTAAAAGGTGAAGGCGAAATCAAGGCATCTCATGGATAGCCTCGCCTAGGTGATAGGCTCGAGGTGTGAGGCGATAGTCTCACGGTACCTAAATTTATTATAATACTTAATATATAAAATATAATACTTTGTAAAACAATCAAGCAAGCATGCCAAGCAATCAAATATTTAACTATTATCATTATTTCTCCAATTCACATCAAAAAGTCATAATAAACTAATAGAAACTAAGTTAGAAACATAAAATTAGCATGAATTTTATAAAAACCCTGCCCAAAACTGGCTTTTTTTTATTAAAGTAAAAAAATGAAACGCCCAGGTTGCCTTTGCTCCTGAGGTGATGGCCTAGGTGCCTGAGGTGATGGCCTAGGCATTTAGGCTAGTCTATAGCCATTCCCGCTGGGCAGAGGCATGTAGCCCCGCCCCAAAAAGGGCCTAGGCGAGTCTTAAAACTAGTTTTTTTAAACACTCTAGTAGTTTTAAAGAAATTTGTAGATGGACCTTGTGACCTTGTGACCTTGTGACCTAAAGGTATTATGTTCCCCCCTTTATCCCCAAGAATAAACCCAGCTGTCAATGGATTACAGCAAATGAAAACATATATGTATGGTAATATTCCTTCTTTATTTTGTCTTGTTAGGTTGATAAGGCTTTGCAAAGCATGGAAGAAGAAGCTGAGCGTATATACAAGGATGAACATGGATTGCTCCGTGATGATGAGGCTGCATCCACAAGAGATGCAATGTGAGTTTTTGTAATGTTGCTTTTGTTTTATTATATCTGATGGAAATTTTTTAGGCTGCTTTATGCTATCTGTATTGGACCAGTTGTATATGTGCTTCTCTGTTCCAGTACTACTTTTGTCTGTTGCATTAGGCAATCTGTACATTTTGCTGTTACCATTCTTGAAATCAAGTTGCAAAGTATGCTCCTGCTCAAGTAAGTTTAGCGGCCTGATATGGACATGGGGAATAGATTGTTTGGGTGTGAACTAGCCAATTATTGTTTCTTTACTGGGATTAATCCGTTTATTGACAATCCTGTAAGAGGTTTTGTCTAGTCCTATTGGAATTATGGTGAAAAGTTAGTAGGATAACCATTTTGGCATGTTGATTGCTCTGTTGCATAAGTGTATGCACATAGTACATACACGCGCAGACTACATTCTTTCTTCCTGTTTTCCTCCCTTTTGGGTCTTGCTTGCTTTTTGTAGTTTATAAGCATGCCACTGGTCCTGAATTTTTTTTTTTCTGTATTATTGTTATGGTTTCAATCGCAGGTATGAGCAAGCTGAGTTTGTAGAGAGGGAACTAGAGCAGGTGACAGAACAGATCAAATCAATTATTCAGACCTTAAATGCCAACCAGGTAACTATTTCAGTTTAGTGTTATACTTATTAAGAATCTTTGACCGCATACGTTGATGATTATAATAATGTTTTCGTTTTGTTTAGGGAGGGGAACTTGATGCAAATGATGGTATGGCTCCGTTAGATGTGGTTGTCCGAATCTTAAACAATCAGCTTAGCTCTTTAATGTGGATTGATGAAAAGGTTAGTATCTTTTTGCATGACTTTTTATAAGTTATCGTTGTTAGTATCTAAAGAGGGTGCACCGTGTCCTCATTTTTATTAGTAACTAGGAGTAAGATACACGGTATGAAGAGTTTAAGATTATCCGATTCCCCTTATTGTATGCATGGTCTTAATTTATGAGAATGCCCTTGGTACCACTAGTAGATTCAACGTTTTCATCAAAATGTTTTGTACTGTTTGCTTGAAAAAAAATCCCGTAATTTCTCTCATTAGTGATATTTCATCAGTATTTTGGTCCTATGGGAGAAAACAACGTAATGATTACAACAATTGAAGTGTGCAGAGAAATGTTTTTTTTTAAATGTGTACTGTTTCATCTACATGCTTGAGATCCGGTTTCATTTTTAATGGCAACACACTGACCTTCGTCCAATCCATCAGGCTGAAGAATTCTCCTCGCGAATTCAGAAGCTCGCCAATGAAGGTCCTGCTGCAGATCGCGAATTAGTGGCTCCAAAATACTGGATGTTGTGATCATCGGAATTGTAAACCACCTTCAATTCCCCCACACATCAGTTTCGAAGTTTAGTGTATGTTAAATACTCTTCGTAATAACCATTTGTGGTGCATAAATGTTCAGATATACAAATCTCTATCGACATTTTTGTGATGTCTACTTCTTCTGTGTAATTGACTGCTCTATGAATCCACCGTGGCGCCGAAAAATTGTACGTGGCAGAAGCAGCGCCCCTCGGTGTTACCGATCACAAACCTTAACACATGATGGCGATCGGTTTATTTTCTCCCTCAGTTATGGAGTGTTACATAATTGTCAAAAGATAGTTTGCGACTTTATTCTCACAAAACAGTGTTTGAAGTAATGCATGTGCACGAATGAGAGCGAGTTATGATCGATGTGATTTGTACAAACATGTTTCCGGAGCAGATCCGGCGATCAAGCTCCGCGGAACCGTGCGACGACCACAATCAAGAGGATAACAACGGTGAGAAGCAATGAGGATCTAACTTTTTCTTCAAACTGATCCTTGTCGTTGGCCGTCGGGTTCTTTTCCTGCAGGGTCTCCGGCGGCGGCAGAAATATATCAGTCACAAGTGACTGAAACTGCTCAATGAGCTCCATAACTTTTGCTCTTGTGATGTCCATAATCCACCTCATAACGCGTTTAGCGAATTCTGGCTCTTGGTTTGAACTCTGAGGCAGCAGCCCTTCATTCCCACACACAGATAAATCTGTAGAAATGTATATAAATTAGTAAAACTAAATTAGAAAGTTCAGCTAAATTTCAACTTAATTCTCCTAAAACATGATAAGATACAAAACGCCAGGTAAATTGAGTTTAAGGTTGCCGGAAATGCATACCGGAGGAGGGAGGCTCTCGGAGCTTCTTAACGAACTCATTGTTGGTAACCGCATCCCATAGGGCTCTATCAGACGACAGGGAAACCACCATCCTCTACACTCAAGTTCGATTTTTCAAGCCACGTTGAAGGAAGAAAAATAACCCAAAAGTTTAAAAATAAAAAAAAAAACGTTAAAAAGCAGAGTCGAAGCACTTTTGGGATAAGCATTTAGTGGCAAAAACAAGGCAGCACCTTAACAGAAGGATCAGTTTGCAACGATTGGAAAGCATCGTAAACTTTTCCGTGTCCATAAGATAGCAATTTTCTTGTAACACAAGAATCTAATATCGGCTGAAGCCACTGCAACTCTGACTGAGACGAACTAGTTATTCCCTGCAGAAAACTGCTAAACAAGAAAACATGATCAGAAATATTCAATCGCTTACGCCGCGGTTTTGACATCCATTTCTTCATTCAACATTCGTTGAATTTAGCGAGTTATTGGTTCCAACCCAAATCCTTAACACCAAACGAGACCATAGTATTAGTTCGTTTTGATATAATTAATAAGATAGTTCCTGAACCCAATTTTCTCTCCCTTCTTTTTCATTAACAAGAAATTTCCCTAAAAGCTTCATCGGTTTACCAAAACATAAAGTTAAAATATGGTTAGACAAATTATATCATTAGAAAACTACCTAAACCAATAAGTAAATCAAGCTAATTAGTCTTGTTATTTTCAAATTTAACATTTACGAAGCAAGTTGAAGTTCCAATTATTTATAAGCACATGCAAGGTACCTTGATTTCCCGACGTGGGATTCAAAGCCCATGAATTTAAAATTGTTTCATGAATACCACTTTCTTACTTAATATAGGTCTAGTAAAATCGTGTTTGACAGCCTAGAAAACATAGTATTTCTACAAAATTAATGGTACTCATCACCTGAGAAGAGCAAGGATGGCATTTTCGACTTCGAATCAGGACGGAACTGGACCAAAAACGGAGCTCAGCAACGACGTCCGACTTGCTCTCTTGTCTTGTTCTTGTTTTCTGCAGGTCTCACTCCCAGAGTCACAGAAGCAGTATGAACCAGTGCACGAGGGTGTGATGGGTCCCACTTGAACGCTGCTACTAGATGGAACTGGAAGATTGTTTGAGGAGGAGGAAGAAGAAGAAGAATGTCTGACGTGGATGATAGGCATGGTTCCTCCTCCCATGGCTAATTGGCTATGGCTTCCTTTTTCTTAATTTCTTCACTAATCTAGGTTCTTGTCAGTGTTGGTTTTCATATGTACACGTCAACGAATCACCAGCTTTCTCTTGTAATACGATATAACTCATCTACAAGCCCATGCTCATAGCTTTTGGGCCGGGGACAATAACATCTCTGATTTTGTTGTAAATGTGAAATGGCGGAATTCACCCCAGCGTATTATTTTTCACGAGTGCGCGGTTTAAGATTTTTTTTATAAAAAAGAAAAAAAAAGAGATTTGGTTAAATTTGAATGTTTGCTTTTTGTGTTTTGATGTGAGAGCATCACTTAGGGAATAGTTGCATCTTATTTGGAAGTGCTTCTGAAAAGGCTAAAAGTGTTCTAACGATCAAAACGTTTTTTAAGTACGTTTGATCAAAAAACTTATAAGCATTTATGGGTAGTAGACGCTCTTCCATAAAATATGCTTCATTAGGAAACACTTAGATAATTGATTCAATAAAAATTTCAGCATGTTTATATTAAAAATACATCTAGCAAAAATGCTTATGAGCACAAAAGCTTATGGAGAAGCAATTCCAAATGGGTTGGAAATAGTGTTGTGGTCGATGGATTTTGCTTCATGTACATAGGAAGATGATTTTCACACACCAGTTTTAACCTCTCAATTACTATACCTTTTTTTATGTGGCCGTTAAATTCAATAAATTTAATAGTAACAAGATATAATTAAATAAGAATATTTGAGAGGTTAAAACAGGTGTGTGCTTATCATTCCCCTCGCGTGATACATAGATGAATACTGAGTTGTAACAGTGTGTGCGGTGCAGGGTTAAAAGGGTGAAATAAAATTTTGGAGTAATTTCAGTTTCCCTTGGGGAACAAAGGACACGTGGAGTGTTACGAACATTCACAATGGGTGGTATCAGAATTTGGAGAACCCCATATGGCCCATGGCGTTCGAGAGTGAATGAAGAGCCGAAGACGACGCCTTGCGTTCAGAAACAGATTTGGACACAATTCCTCAAAAAAATCCTCCACGTTTTGGAGTAATTTTTCCGTTTCTTCAATCTCAAGGTACATTTTCCCTCTCTAATTTCCATCTTATTTGATCAAATAATGTGTGTGTGTGTGTGTGTGTATTTATATATATGTATGTATATGTATATTTGTATATCTGCGTGTGTTTATATAGATTGATATGAATGTAGAAGAAGGAGATGGCAGAAGGGAATCCGCAATCGAGGTACGTGAAGCTAACGAGGGAACAAGAAGCACCATCCGAGGATATCACCCCTGGAGAGCTCAACCAGCCCATTCAAATTCCTCAGGTCCTTATTCTGATTTTATTTTTTGGGTGCAGATTGGATGTTGGTTTTCGAATTCTTAGAGATTTCGTGAGCATGCGTTCTCATAGCTCATCGGTTTGGTTATAATCAACACTCATGCAGACGTTTCCTCTGTCTCCGGATTATAAGTTTTGCAGCTTGAATCACCCCTCTTTTCGTTGTTAGAGTAGTTTAAAATCGGTGCACGTTTTGTTAAATTCAGCAACCTCAATTAGCGGATGAACATTTTGTTCGGGGGTTAATTATAAATTGTACTCATACACACACACACACACACACACACACACACACACACACATATATATATATATATATATTCACTGTGAGACCTCAATCTAATGTTGGGATACTGTGTTTCTTGTTGTTCTTTTGACAGTTAGGTGTCGAGAAGTGCTTGGAATGTGGGCAACCCCTACCGGAAAGATACCAACCCCCAGCTGATGAAGATTGGACAACCGGGATATTTGGTTGTGCTCAAGATCCTGAGAGTTGTAAGAGTTCATTTGCTCTTATCACTTTTTCACTTTCAGTGATTACCTTAATCACACAAGATGAACAATGTTAAATGCGACCCGATGTTTTAGAAAGTAGAAGTTTGCATTGTCCATTATGCAAGATTGTTTTTGCTTGCAAGATGCAACCTTTTCTCACCTCATCAGGTCATAAGGCTTTGCATAGCAAACGAGGAGGAGTGTTTTGTTGTTCTTGCTGAGATGATAATTTGTTTAGATTTTGGATGAAAAAAGAAAAATTTCTTAGATTTCAGAATATATGGTCGAGTGGGACGAGATAGAAGTCACTACCTTCATGGATTATCTCCTATTACTCACACTTCCATGGTCATTAGTTAATAATTCGTTACTTTTTGTGTTTGTGCTGAAGGCTGGACTGGACTTTTCTGTCCATGCGTGTTGTTTGGGCGTAATGTTGAAACCATACGAGAAGAAATTCCTTGGAACAATGCTTGTGTTTGCCATGCCATGTGCGTTGAAGGAGGAATTGCAGTTGCAGCAGCAACAGCGTTTTTTCACGGTGTTGATCCTAAGACCTCAGTTCTCATCTGCGAGACATTGCTATTTGCCTGGTGGATGTGTGCAATCTACACAGGTCTGTTTAGGCAGTCGTTGCAAAAGAAATATCATCTCAAGGTGAATTTCAGTTCCTATATATTTTTTTTCTTCAAATTACATGCAAAATAAATCAGAAAACATGAACGAATAGGATGACAAATCAGATATATTTCCTTTATCTTCTACTTTTATTAGGCGAAATTTATGTTTTCTGACATTTAATGTACAGCTCATGATGGAGAATTGATGTCTTAGGATGAAATGTTGATTTGGGACTCTCCAAATGATAGCCGGAATTAATATGCAGACGTGCATTGGGCGGGCATGTGTGTGTGTGTTTGTGCCTCCGGTTCAAGCTGGACTTAAATTGCCTTTTCAATATTCTCAATCAATCATCTATATCGTCTGCCATGAATCTTGCTCGCTGATTTTACATCGTTTCTTAATCGGTGTTTACTTTGACATCATATACTTTCATATATTTGCTTGATGTTTCAGATAAAGCAAAACTTTCAATTATCGACGAGTTTCCCTACATACCATGAGAAAAAGAAGGATTTCGAGCCTTCAGAGCTTTTTCCTTAAGTAATTTTTTACCTATCTGCAGGATTCACCGTGTGATCCATGCATGGTGCACTGCTGCATGCACTGGTGTGCTCTATGTCAAGAGCACAGGGAGATGAGGAACCACTTATCTGATAACACAACCACAACAATGACCGTTGTTTCCCCTCCACCGGTTCAAGAGATGGACTCCGGCGAGAAGAAGGACGCTGAAGCTTCGTCTTCAGAGTCTCCTGGTCATCCAAACACCAATATGGAGCTGGCTCTGCAGCCTGTGTAGCATTCCCTTTCGTTATAAATCGAGTCCATAGAAGATTAACCGGTGCAGAAGTTTGATGACCCGGGTTGCGTTGTTAGGATGCGAAATCTGCAAGTTTTTGAGAAAAAAAAAAAAAAATCTTGCCAACGAGAATTGTTATTGGCGTCAATTTGAATATCAATTTCATTGCACCCATGATTTTGCCTTATATTTTATCACATCTTTGCAATATTATCAAATTTTAATTCAAAAAGTAAGCTAGAAAATTCAAGGATTTTTTCTTGTATTATCAACCTCTTGGCTAATTGGTGCAAGTTTGACTCGAGTTTTTACACTAGGAAAGATTTGTAAAACTCACCATGATTATCGTGAGATAAACTTTGCGGCTGATGGTCTTCTCAGTCTAGTTTATTTTGACCAAGCACCTCTTATTGTCATCTTCTTATAGCTATTGGTGTTGAAATTTCTAGGTCTCATTATATTTTATTGTAATTTCTCTTTGTTGGGAGTTCACCACAACTTTGCAGCTGATGATCCTTGTTTGAGTTTATCATGTTTTTTCAGTCTAGTTTATTTTTACCAAGCGCCTCTTGTTGGCATCTTCTGATGTCTGTTGGTGCTGAAATTTTTAGATATCGTTATGTTTTATTGTAGATCTCTTTGTTGGGAGTTCACCACAACTTTGCGACTGATGTCCTGTGTCTGAATTCATCGTGTTTTCTTAATCTAGTTTATTTTGACCAAGCGTCCCTTGTTGACATCTTCTGATGGCTGTTGATGCTGGAATCTCTAGGTCTCGTTATGTCTTATTGTAGTTTCTCTTTGTTGGAGTTCATCACTATTGTTTTTGTACACAAGTGATAAAGTGGAGGAAGGAAATCAAACCAAAGACTTTAAGTACGTGAGTAAAGACTTCAATCATTGTGCGTTTTTTATTCTTTTAAAAAAAAAGACCAGCTAGTGGCTTCGTCAAAGCAACCTACCTTTTTGGGGTTAGGCTGGAAAGACTCATAGAGATATTTCAGCCTCTACCTGATTACCACCGTATGAATCATCAGTGCCAAAATTCAAACTCAGAACTTGTCGGTGGAATACAGGCATAAAATTTGTTCCCAATCAATGCAACCACTGGATCCCAAGTCCGAATATTCCGACCCGACCCGACATAACTTTTCTACTTTTGCCACCTCCTTCCCCGAGCCCCTCTTAAGCATTTTCGCCCCAAAAACCCGGAGCAGCAACACGCGCAGTGACAGGGAGGACCGCTAAAGGGTTCAGGGTTTTACCTCAAACCCCCCATAAACCCTAAAACCAGAGACCCCCACAACCATGACGCGCTTCCCTCCACCCTCCACGCCACGCCTCCTTTACACCCTCTACAGATCTCGAACGGCGACGTCTCCTCCTTCCCCGTCCCCATCGGCAGCGTCTTCCCTCCTCATCGGCGCCTTCCACTTCCGCCAATTCTCCTCCGGCAACCTCGCGCGCGCCAAGGAGGACAAGGAGCCATGGTGGAAGGACTCCATGGACAAGCTTCGGAACATCGGAATCTCGGCCCACATCGACTCCGGCAAGACCACCCTCACCGAGAGAGTTCTGTTTTACACCGGGAAGATCCACGAGATTCACGAGGTTCGAGGCAGAGACGGCGTGGGTGCGAAAATGGATTCCATGGATTTGGAGAGGGAAAAGGGGATCACCATTCAGTCTGCTGCCACTTACTGTACTTGGAATGGCTATCAGGTGATTGCAATAGGGTTTTTCCTTTTCGTTGCCCTGAAAAGTAATGGAATTTGAATGAAATGGGACTTATTTTAATGATTGTCAATGGTTTTTAATAAGTTGGGTTGTTCAGTTTTTTGAATTTGTTGAAAATCGGGAGGTGATCTCTTTGATATGCTGCTTATTACTTGTATGCTGCCAGCATCAGGGTGGGTCGCAATTACCAAGTTCTTTTACCTGTTGATTTCATTTAATTAAGAAGTCCTAAAATTATGAGTCGAAAGAAAGATAAATATATGTTCTGAATCAGTGAAAATTTTACTATACAAGAAGATTGAATTGCAATTCTGTTTGTTGCTTCTGTCTACTATACTTTGAATGCGTAAGAGGCTTGAGTGAGTTTGATTTCATGGAAGACAGGCTGTGGAATTTGGACCTGGGTTTTAGATTTTGGTTAAGACCTGGGAATAACAAAAGGAGTAAAGAGAAAAATAAAATGTTACATTTGTTTGGCATTAGTTGGAACAACCGGTATTAAGTACTGTATGCTGCTAGAAAAGGAAATAAATTGTTGGAAATTATCAAGTAAGATTGAGATCATGATTTCGTTTCTTGCCTTCTCTTCAGTAAAACTATTTATTGTCCAAAAGTTAAGTGAGGTTAGGAGTCTTACTTTTCATTCCAGAATGAAATAATCTCTCTCTTTTTATTTTTTTTCATCATTTGCATGTTCTTATGTATCTTATAGAACCTGTATTTTGGTATTGCAGATTAACATAATTGACACCCCAGGTCACGTTGATTTCACCATCGAGGTTGAGAGAGCTCTGCGTGTCCTTGATGGTGCCATTCTTGTCCTTTGTAGTGTTGGTGGAGTGCAAAGTCAGTCAATTACTGTTGATCGGCAAATGAAAAGATATGAGGTTCCAAGAATTGCATTTATAAACAAACTTGACCGAATGGGAGCAGATCCCTGGAAAGTTCTGAACCAGGTACATTTTGAAATCAACTAATCATGGAAATATCACAAAATTTGGGGTTTATTAATCGTTTTTCAGCAAGCGAACATAGAGCATTCAGTACTGTTTCCTTTGTCATATTGAACATAAACCAGTAATTAATGTCTCAGGATACTGGCCATCGTATTATGCCCTGAGCTTTTCAGTTATGTTGTACACCCGGCAGAAGGAATTGATTTTGATGGTTACGTGTTTTGATATCTCTATTTCTAGGGATGTAAGTCTTCAGTTGATATAATTGTTGTTTGTAAGATTTAGGTGATTAAATTAAGTAGGAATTATGAATAGTAGTTGGATTGATTGGCATCAGCTTCATTTTCAGTAGGTTGCCGAATGCATGGTTGTAAATTTGTGCAACAACCTGATACAGAGGTGTGGGTTTTCTTTTTGTTTTAAACATTTCAAGTAGCAAGCTAAATGCCACAAGTTTCAGCTAAGAATCCGTAACAAGCTAGATTCCCTTGATGATTGAGTTATGAAATTTGATAGGATAGTTGTATATGATACATAAATTATTTTTATTTTTGGACCTTAAAACTGTTGTGGTAATGAAATTGATTCTCCTGCAGGCACGGGCTAAGCTCCGCCATCACAGTGCTGCCATGCAAGTTCCAATTGGGTTGGAAGAAGATTTTAAGGGTCTTATTGACCTTGTGCAGATGAAAGCTTACTATTTTCATGGTCCCAATGGGTCTGTTTTTAATGCTATTGTGTTTTCATTGTGCCTTTTGAATGTGTATTGCCGTTTCTAATTTTTTTTCCTATTGTCTTGTTGCATTTTTTAGTGAAAACATTATTACTGAAGAAGTTCCTGCTGATATGGAGGAGTTCGTCACAGAAAAGAGGCGCGAGCTAATTGAAGTTGTATCTGAAGTTGATGACAAACTAGCTGAAGCATTCCTTGATGATGAGCCCATATCACCTACTGATCTTGAGGTACTTTGGATAAAATTCAAAAGAAAAATTGTGAAAAATGAAATGTGTTATGGAGTATTTTGTCTCGATTAATGTTGGTTTCGGTGATTTTTTATTTTTTACTGTGGTGATGGTTTGGTATATTTTTCAATGAAATTCTAAGTGGTGATATTTCTACCGTTTGTTTTTGTTCAATGGAAATTCATTGTGCATCTATATCTTTCTGTGTATCTATTTGAAAACTTCTTTTTGTTCAATGGAAATTCCTTGTTTGATGGAAATTCGTGGTGCATCTATATCTTTTTGTTCAATGGAAATTCGTTGTGCATCTATTTGAAAACTTCTTTTCTCTTTTGAGTAGGAAGCTGTGCGGAGGGCTACTGTAGCAAGGAAGTTTATCCCTGTGTTCATGGGTAGTGCATTTAAAAACAAGGTACTGTCTTTTGATCTTTAATTTTTATTTTAAATATCTATTCCTTTTGATTGATATGTGCATAAGTGGTTACATTATCTTGCCATTCCCCATAACTCAACTTCAAACTGCCTTTGGGTTAACGTCTTCAAATAATTTTGATTGCTGAAGATTACACTGCATTATATTTTATACAGTAGTGGCTCCTAGATTAAATAATTTGTTGTTTCTGAACAGATAATTTGGTGATTGCCCAGTGGGTATAGATATCTAATCTGTCTGTATTTACTGTTTAGGGACTTTTTGCTCCTCTTATAAATAGTATTTATCCTTTTTCACCAGTTGCAAATGATTCTGTATATGCTACTTGCTTGTGCCTCTGAATAATTTCTTCATCTTCTGCCATTTATGAATTACAGGGTGTACAGCCACTTTTGAATGCTGTTCTTAATTATTTGCCTTGTCCGACTGAAGTCAGTAACTATGCTCTTGACCAGACTAATGATGAAGAGAAGGTATTAAGTTGATGGAAATTAATTCTGATATCTTTTTTCATTCTCCAAACCTGCCTGGGTAATAAAAGAACTTCCGCAATGATGTAGGTTACATTAGGTGGAACTCCGGATGGGCCTCTTGTAGCATTGGCTTTCAAATTGGAGGAAGGGCGTTTTGGTCAGTTAACATATCTAAGGTATCCCCCCAGATGTGCTGTAACGGTAGCATAGCTTTTCTTATTTTTGTATTTATGTATCTAACAATTATTTTGTTGATGTAGAATCTATGAAGGTGTCATTCGGAAGGGTGATTTTATTTTTAACATTAATACCGGTAAAAGGATTAAGGTGAGTTCAAGGAATATTCTGTTGCGTCCCCATAGTTCTCATTTCAAATTAAGCCTTTGTGCCTTTGTGGATCTTAATTTGCAATATTTGTATTGTGCTACCATTTTTTTTTCATCCATCTTCTGGAATTGATTTTTCATA
Source organism: Pyrus communis (assembly GCF_041283825.1). Lineage (NCBI taxonomy): Eukaryota > Viridiplantae > Streptophyta > Magnoliopsida > Rosales > Rosaceae > Pyrus > Pyrus communis. The sequence continues at coordinate 9,472,577 of NC_142571.1, forward strand.
TCAATTATGTCTTGCTGAGTTTGATTTTCGCGAAACAGGTTCCTCGCTTGGTTCGGATGCATTCCAATGAGATGGAGGTTAGTTTTATGTTTAAAGTTATTGCAATTTAGACTTTAAATGGCCATTTCACTGATGTCATCATTTTTTGTGGTGCATTTCATCTGCAGGATATTCAAGAGGCACATGCTGGGCAAATCGTTGCTGTTTTTGGAGTGGACTGTGCATCAGGTTTGACTTCTTTTCAAGGGCAGGAATCACAGTTTTTCTCTTTTAAAATAGATAAAGGAAAGATATACATTTACTCGATTTACACTAGCTGCGTTTTCCTTGTATGAGATTAAGAGCAAGGAGTACAGTCTCATTTAATTTAATCAAAATGGAAGTTAAATAGAGTCATAGAAAAACTAAATTTTCTGAGTCAAAGTTAAGTCATAACTCTCTAATTGTGTGCATGAGAACTAATTTGGGCGAAGCCTTATGACCTGGATATTAACATTCTATTTGTCTTTATTTATTTATTTTTAATTAACATTAATCTCTTCTGAGACATATTTTCTTGTATCTTCAGGAGATACCTTTACTGATGGGTCGGTTAAATATACAATGACTTCTATGAGTGTCCCCGAGCCAGTGATGTCATTAGCTGTTCAACCAGTTTCAAAAGATTCTGGAGGACAAGTGAGCAGATTTCTTTCGATATTGTGTGTTGATGAGTTGTTTTTTTGTATTATTATTCAGTGGTACTTACGTCAGTCTATTTCTTTCTTTTTTGCTAGTTCTCAAAGGCTTTGAATCGTTTTCAGAAAGAGGATCCAACATTTCGTGTTGGCTTGGATCCTGAGAGCGGACAGGTCTGATATTTGAATGTTAATATGATCCTATTATACAATCTGGTCTACAAAGTATATTTTCTCCACTTCAAGAAACAGTTGTTTTGCCTAACCATTACTGTTCCTCGAGTAGACAATCATCTCTGGGATGGGAGAGCTGCATTTGGACATTTACGTTGAACGCATTCGGAGAGAATATAAGGTGCCTGGCCTGTTCTCATTTTGCAATATGTATTGTCAGATATATTGATGTTAGGCAGCTTAAAAGTTTACTTTGTATTCTTATTCTCATACCTGTTAAACAGGTTGATGCCACTGTTGGAAAACCTCGTGTTAACTTCAGAGAGACTGTTACTCAGCGGGCTGAGTTTGATTATTTACATAAGAAGCAATCTGGAGGACAAGGTCAATATGGGCGGGTATGTGGGTAAGTCCAATGATGCCTTTATATGCACGATAATTGGATCTGATTGTAGTTATGCAACACTTACATGAATTTTTACTTGTACTCAGGTTTGTAAATTGTAAATCTGATTTGGTGTTTTCTCACCTGTTTGTAATTTTACTTCTTCTATTGGTATGTTGCAGGTATATTGAACCACTCCCTGCTGACTCACAGACCAAGTTTGAATTTGAAAACATTATTGTGGGACAAGCTATACCATCAAATTTTATTCCAGCTATTGAGAAGGGTTTCAAAGAAGCAGCCAATTCGTGAGTCCCCCCCGCCTGTTCTTAAGAGTTGATTATACAAAGAAAGATACTCTGATAGCTCTTCAGGAATGTTTACCCTGTAAAATTTACTAGATTGGTACAATGCCTTTGTCTAAATGTGTGTCCCTTGCTATTGGTTTGCTCATAATGCTATCCCTTGTGCAGGGGTTCATTAATTGGACATCCAGTTGAGCATGTTCGTATTGTATTAACTGATGGCGCTTCCCATGCCGTGGACTCCAGTGAACTTGCCTTTAAATTAGCTGCAATTTATGCATTTAGAAAGGTCCTTTCCATATCCTTTCATTGGAGTGATTCTTTAAATAATTGATTTAGCCCATACTCTCTTTGCCTTTATGATATTTTACTGGCAACAAAACTTTCTCCACTCCGGTTATTATTTATACTGAGATCTGAAATATTTAAACAGTGCTACACGGCAGCAAGACCAGTGATATTGGAGCCCGTTATGCTGGTGGAATTGAAAGTACCTATAGAGTTTCAGGGTACTGTTGCTGGTGATCTTAACAAGTGAGTGTTTTCAACTACTTTCATGAAATACGCTATTTTTTCTTGGATAATCAAAATATATGGGTTAATCACCAACTTATTAACATGTATGGGTTAATCACCAACTTATTAACTGAAGATATTGTCACTGTCGTTCGATAGGAGAAAAGGTATCATTATTGGAAATGACCAGGAAGGAGATGACTCTGTTATTACTGCCCAAGTAAGTATTGCTTTCGGTTGTGTAGTTTGCACAGCTTGATTTTAATGCCACTAAGAAAATTTGAGGAAAAGAAAACGTTGCGGTTGGAGTTAGTGTCCCCAAGCATCTTAACAATTTTATGGTCTGATTTTTGTCAAGACATTTGGCAGATGTGATATTTCTTGCTATTATCATTAGCATTTAAATTTTAATTTGGCATTCGTCTGTTTCGAAGAATTCCTTACGTAAATAAACATTATAAATGTTGTAAATTACCTCGTTAAATTTGATTCTAGCATTGTTTGCATTACCTTAAATTAATGGCTGTTTTTATGTGCGTGTCATTAAACAATATCGCGTAATTGGCTCTTTAGGTACCTCTGAACAACATGTTTGGGTATTCGACTTCTCTTCGGTCAATGACTCAGGTAATGAAGAACATTCTCTTTCTAGTCCAAAAGTTTTCATTTTCCCAAATTCCCACTCGAAAAAAATATCACGCAAGATTAAAAAATATTTGTGTGTGCAGGGAAAAGGCGAATTCACAATGGAGTACAAAGAGCACTCGCCGGTTTCTAATGATGTGCAGGCTCAACTAGTCAAGAACTACAAGGGCACCACTGCTGCTGAATAGCATACGACGTGCAGATGGAATTGATAAACAACTACATGAGCACCACTGCTGCTAAACAGCAAGTGTTTCGACCGATACGTTACTCCTGCCGGAGGCCGCTGTTTTTTATACAACACTGTTTTTCGACCTTCAATTTTGTTAAATTTTTTAGGAAGAAAGAGTCAGGTAATTTCCATGATCCATAATTTTGAAAGACCAGAACAACCCTAAATTGCTTATAGGCTGATATTCTGCATCAACTGTGTATCATATAGTTTACACCTTTTCATTATTTTTGGTTGAATAATTTTACTATTTACCATTAAATATTAAAAGTTTGCCCTTCATAGACGTATGGAATATCCATTTCCTTTCTTCTTTTTCTCCATTTTTAATAAATTTTGTAATATGCTTGGACTCTATTTATCCATTGAAACAAGGCAAATTTCCCTAAAATTTGTCTAGTTATTGGTAAAATAAAGGGCCAAGGTCAGGTGGTGGACGCTGAAATTTGGGGGCTATATTCTGGACTGAAATTTGCAGTTAGACAAGATTATTTCAAGATTATGTGTAGAGATGGATTCGGCTTTTAATTTAATCAATAAGTTGATTGATACTAGTTTTCATCTCTTACTATTGAGACAACTTATGGTACCATAGTTGATGCGAGTTAGTGCATGTTTATTTGAAGAATAGCATGATGGTAGTTGGCATTGTCAAAATTGGAGCTATAATATGAATATTAGGTAACATTATTTTGATAATCCTACTAAGACCAACTCCAATGGTGGGCTAAAAGCCAAATTATCTTCCAAAATTTCCCTCCAAACGTACTCCAACCCAAGGGGAAATTTTGAGCTAAATGCTAAATGCTAAACCAATGCCAAATTCCCCCCGACATTTAGCCCAGAAATCGGGGTGGACTCTACCCAATATTTATCGGAATTTAAATTTTTTTAGATTAAAATGTTCATAAAATTAATTTACGATAGTCTACATATTTATTTTGTTAAAAAAAATTAATTTAACAAAAAAAAAAAGCTTAAATTCATTCTTTAATAATCCCAGGCTAAAATTTTAAGGTAGAATGGTTGGAGTAGAAAAACTGTTTTCGGGCTAAAAGCTAAATTTTTCGGGCTAAAAATTTTGACTTTTAGCCCAACCATTGGAGATGGTCTAATTGGATTGGAACTCGATTATTTGATATGATGGGAGTCCGTAGGATTCGAATTATTTGTAATAACTATTTGAGCTAGTTTTTGGAGTGATCCACCTCCTTATTTTACCAGAAAAATAAATAAAAAAGAAATGGAAAATAAGTTCCACCCCATTTTTTTTTCATGCACACTTATGTTTATTTCTAGTCTTTTGATGGAATAATGTAAAGGAGAATTAAGTACGGAAGGAGAAAAGACGTGTGTAGAAATAATTCTCTTTGTAATTTCAAATTTCTAATAGAGCTCCTCCTGATATTAACCGCCAGCTTGCCCATTTTGAATTTAAGCAAAACGAAGAGTGTTTTAATATCTAAAGCGAAATTGATTGAGAGATAACTGCATTCTTTGTTTTGCGTTGATTCTTCTCTCCTTGATATCGCTCAAAAGACCAAAATCCAGCAAAATCCGAATGGGAATTCTGATAAACAATTTTAAACTTGCAACGGAATACTAATTTGGATTCCATATATTTGAACAAGAGTGATTGTGGTGGTTATAAAAAAGTAATCAACTTGGCAAAAGAAACCGCTGCTACGTCGTTTTGCAAGAAAAAGAGGGTGCCGAATGACCGCCGTTACGTCACGTTGTTAGACTGTATAAAAATACAATACCAACAAAATACAGGCCAAATCGAGGTCAATTTGGTAATTATGAAATTGCTACATATATATATATATATATATCACACCAGTATAACAAAGAGAAGAGAACCATAGAGAAAAATGAAGAGCTCAACAATTTTCTCAATCGGTTTCCTTTTAACAATTTGCCTGGCCACTGAAGCTCAGCAGTGTCGTCCGAGCGGCCGGATTCGAGGCAAGAAGGCCCCTTCTGGACAATGCAACACGGAAAACGACTCTGACTGCTGTGTCAAAGGAAAAATGTACACAACCTACACCTGTTCGCCGCCCTTGTCCGGACACACCAAGGCCTATCTCACTCTCAACAGCTTTGAGGCAGGCGGCGATGGAGGCGGTCCATCGGAATGCGACAACAAATACCACAACGACAACACGCACGTTGTGGCGCTGTCTACTGGTTGGTACAACGGCGGAGGAAGGTGCCATAACAACATCACGATTAGTGCGAATGGACGGAGTGTGGTGGCGATGGTGGTGGATGAGTGTGACTCTACTATGGGATGTGATGCAGTGCATGACTACCAACCTCCATGCCCTAACAACATTGTTGATGCCTCAAAGGCGGTCTGGGAAGCCTTGGGTGTGCGGAAGGAGGACTGGGGTGGCCTCGATATCACATGGTCTGACGCTTAGCTACATGTTCATATTCTTGCTCTCGCTTTTATTGCTTTTATGTGTGTATGTACGTGGATTGTGTTTTGTAATATGTTGCTTATATGATGTGAACATAGTTTTCTTATGTGATACATAAAACATCCCGTTTTGTTTTTCGATTTGGTTTTGATACAACGATATATTTACACTAAGAGGCGGGTAGATAGAATAAATTGATATTGAACTTGCTATTCACGATATTCTAATTTAAGATCTCTTACTTTCAAGTGAAAAGAAATATCATTGGATTGTAGTGCTAAGTGGGTCGTTTAGTTTTAATTAGGAAAATGGGTGACAAGTTTTCAATTGAAATACATTAAGAAATGATGACAGGGTATATTCAATTAAGAAATTTAAAAATTTTAATGGATTTATAAATCCATTGAGTTTAAGAGAGTTTAATTAATTTGTAGAGATTCCATGAAAATTTTTAAGAGAGTTTAATTAAGAAATGATGACGGGGTGTATTCGAATATAATACCTCTTACAAGTGAAGAGAAATATCATTGGACTGTAATATTAAGTGGGTCGTTTAGTTTTAATTAGGAGAATGGGTGACAAGTCTTCGATTGAAATACAGTAAGAAATGATGACTGGGTGTATTTTTCAATTAAGAATTTAAGAGATTTTAATGGATTTATAAATTCATTGAGTTCAAGGGAGTTTAATTGATTTGTATAGATTCCCTGAAATTTTTTAATTCAATTCTCTCGAAATCTCAGGAGGAGAGGTGAGATTTGTGAATGGTTAAATTCCACTACGAAATCTCTCAAATTTTCTTAAATTCCTCAATTGTTTAAGATTCTTTAAAATAAATTCCTAATTAAATACACTTGAAATGTTATAAACTTCTTTGAAATCATAATATTAAAATCCTTATTGAATACACGTTGAATTTTAAAAAATCACTTAAAATTCTAATTGAATACCCTAAATTCTTTACAAGAATTAAAAACCCTCAAATTCTCAATTAAATACATCCACAAGTTTCACATGTTAACTTTTAACTGTAAGATTTTATCACTGAGTATTGTCACGTAGGTCAACTGAACCATTCTCTCTTGAATAAGAAGAAACAAAGGGAAGCATATTCTCAAATCACTCTTACAAAACGAAGTAGCTGACTCTAACAATCAGTAATCACCTCAACATTCTTGTCCTAAAATTTCCGAAGTACAGATTCTACAACCAAATTGTTCGGGTAAGTCAATTCATAGGGGGCGGTGGCAGAGGGTTATTGAGAGGCGGAGGTGGGGGCATTGACCCGTGTTGCATGTTGGGTGGCCTCATTTGAGGGGGAGGGGGCGGTCGCCACATAGGTTGTTGGTTTCCCATAGCCATAGGTGGCGGAAGTGACCTTGGAGGAGCTGGAGCGGACTGTGGAGGAGGTGGCGGCATGTTTGGCGGTGGTCTGAATTGCTGCATTTGAGGTGGAGGCATTTGACCTGGTTGCTGTGGCTGACCTTGCCAGGTTGGTTGTACAGCCATCTGCATGGGTGGGAAAGCCATGCCTTGCGGGGGTGGTGGGCGAAGAGGAGGAATACCGAGACCACCATTTGCGAAAGGTCGTGGAGGCACAGGAGCACCCATGGTACCATTGGACTGAGGACCATTGGCAAGTGTTGGAGGACCACTAGCAAACAGCGTATGAGGCCGGCTTTTTGAAGTAGGATTGCTTGCAGCCAAAACTCTCTCTGCAAAGTAATAGCGGTAATTTAGTACTGTCCAGCAACAATGAAGTTTACCTATTAAAATCTATAATTTTTGTCTTCCCTAAAGGCTAACCCAACTACAAACAGTTTTCGTTTCATTGTTCTTCCCTTCGTTTGATTTTAAATTAAGTGAACCCTGAGTAAAAACTTAACGCATTGCATTTTTCACATCATGGTAAAAACAAGTTGTACGCGTCTCACTATTATTCATTTAACTACCATGGTCTAACACCTCGTGTTATTAAAGTAGAAGCTTTCATGTAACCGAGACAAATTACAAACACTAAAGCAGCGGCTAAGTAAACAAGAGGCCTCACCTGCTGGAGTACCATGACGCTCTCCTCTAGTATCCTTCTTATAGGCATATGACACTGTTATTTGACGATTGCACAGATACTGGCCATTCATTGCCTACAAAAAAAAGAACAAAAAAGAATTAAGAAACCAAATTCAACACATGACAAAGACCATTTCAACAAAGCATTGCCACAACAAAGAAAGACCATTAGATACATGTACAATGCAACCAAAATAACATCCTTCAGACTTTAGGCTACAAAACCAAAGAAAACATTTCCACAAGCCTTTATATTTCCGTAAAGATAACAGCACAGAACCCTGAACAGTCCTCAGCAGATATTAAGCTATTACTTACAAGTAGAGCCCAACCTTAGATGCTTCAAATATTATCAAATTTTATGAGGAGTTGATAACAAGAGACAAGCACTTGCTTATCCAAATATTATTGGTTTCCAGCTTGCTTACAAAACATAAACAAAATAGAGAACAGTAAAAGAAACATACCTCAATAGCTGCATCAGATGCCTCAAAAGAATCATAACTAATGAAGCCAAATCCACGGGAATTTCCAGTATCAGGGTCTCTCATTATCTAGAAAAGAAAATTACCAACATTACAGTCCACATAAGAATCACAGTTAACACAGAAAATGAATACCTGATAATGACTATTATTGCATGAATACACCCTCCAAATATTGCATGACTATACCCTCCAAATACAGTCACAAACATAATACTATATAACTTCACAATAACAGCCAAGGATTTCATAAAACCAAAAATTGTGTTTATGCAAAGCATTTTCTTTAATATAAAAGGAACAATGGAACAAGAAAAACTTAAAAACATGATAAAAATACTTTCCAAGAAGTTATTTTATGAAATTTTTTTGAACATAAAATGTTAGCCAATGAAAGGACATGCTGATACAGTACCTTTGGATTTGTAACTATGACTCCAAATGCACTGAATGTATCATAGAGAAGCTTCTCATCCACATCCTACAAGAAATATTGGGTAAGAATGCAAAACATTAGAATAGATGTCATAGAGTATCTATTCACAATACGGATTTGAGAATGACTAAACAACTTACAGGATCGAGATTTCCAACGAAAAGGTTTGCCCCTACATCCAAGCTCTTTTTGTCTTGGGATGCCTGAAACCAAGAAAACACAATCCATCAAAATTCCAATACATACATGATCAGCGGCATACAGTGACTGAACGGTCAACAGAATGATTTTTCCCCTGTTAAATGAGATCTCGTAATACTAGCTTCTGTAGGGCACAAAACACACCAAATGCAGAAATGTGATAACTAGAAAAAAGATAGTTCAATACCTTATTTACACGTATTGGTTTGCCGTAAAGTTTGATCATATTAAGCACCTTGATTGCCTGCATAGCAATAAAATTTCATCAAATCAATAACCAGAATTAGAGAAGTTCAACACAAAAAGAGGAGCTAAAGAGTAACTTAAGAACCGGAGCACATCGTGGCTCATTGCCAACACTTACGTAATCAGCGTCCTCTTCACTACGGAATTCAACAAATCCATATCCTTGATGAAGGTTTGTCACTCTATCCTTGGGAACATACACGTTCACTGAAAGATGAAGAAGCACAAACATTAACACAATATCAATCGGATCGAGTTCATATTTTTCTTTTCATTAGCAAGTTTCAACACACATACAAGCCTACAAATACCACAAAAGGAAATTTGATTTAAGTCAATATATAATTTCATGTTTCAGCATAGGTCAATAGTCATTTTATTTTCTAACATAGGTCAATTGAAACAATTATCTTCTTCAATTAAGGTCAATAACAACAACTTTCCACTCACTAAGGTAAATATCGATTGCTAAACTTCCTTACGTCTACTTAAAAGCGCAAATTGTTGTTGGACTCAATCCTAATATCGAATATATTTTGTGAACTTAAACGAATTACCCCATAATAACCATCTAAATCTACAAAAGCAGGATTTGATAGATGCATACCAACAGGACCAGCTTGAACAAACAACTCCCACAGCAATTCTTCGGAAACCTGAATCAATCAAAAGAAATTAGAAGAAATCAAACAAAAGTAAAACCCTAGCTGCTCAAATTCCTCAATTTTGCCACGAAAACTAGGAAAATGGAAAAGCCCAAGTCAGAAAAATGCAAGTAGAAGGAAAGGGAAGGAGAACCTGAGGGTCCAGATTGCCGACGTAGGCAGTGGCGTCTTGGTTTCTCTCGGCAGAATGTTGGCCCAGCAAGTTGGCTCCTACTCCCGGAGCTATTCGAGTCGTCATTCTCTGCAGAGTAGAATTAGAATACTGCCCCGAATGTTTGGGAAGGCGAAAGAGGAATTGGGGGGCCTGATGTGTGGAAGCGCTGCCGGAGAGTGGATATGGCGGAGTTGCAGCTGCCGGAGGGAGGAGGAAGACGATGAGAATTGGTTTAGGGTTTTGGGGTTTATTTCTCGTACCCTCTAATATTGGTCTTGCACCCAAAGACAAACCTTTCTCGTAAGTTATACGCCTTACATTACAACAACGAAGAAGAAAAATTAAAAAATCTATAAATAAAAATAAGGACTTTTAACAAAAACCCGTACTGTTTTAACGAAAAGTCATATTTTTACATTAAAAAGTCAATTATGGACCTTTTATTTTATCCTTATCATTAAAACTCAAAGTTTTCAAGCTCTTTTCATTAGTTTCCTATAAAAATATTCATTTAGTTTTTTTTTTCTTCTTCAAACTATAGAAATTTCAATTAAATTCGAATTGAAACGTTTACATCAGATGCCAAAGTGTTGAACAACCACTTCGGTTCAAATCATTCCAACTATGAAGGCCACCTTCCTTAAACACAAAAGATGTCACTAGATGCGCTACCATATTACAAACACGGGGAGCAAAACAAAATTGTACTCACGACTTCATATTTGAATTTTAAAATTTATTCATACAACGACATATTTATATTAATATAAATTTAATTTGAATAAATACCAAGTTAGATTGAGTTTTCAAGTATAAATACCTAGTTTACGAGAAACTTATAATTGAACGATTTACAGCCTTTTATTTAAAGTTTGGTTGATTAGAGCTTGTTTTTGGTGGGAAAAAGTGGAAAGCATTTGAGAACACCCAAAAGAACTAAGAAGAAAAATCCCAATGTCATAATCTCAATACAAATTTATTATTTATTAACAAGGGGCTGGTACAATTTCAAGAAGTAGCTAACATGAAAGAATACTAATTCACCCAAATGCTTTGAATCCACCCAGCTTCAATAACATAAAACTAGAGACTTGGGAGGAGGATCTAGGACTGGGTGAACGCTTCTCGCAACTCCGTCGGCAGCTCTAGGTCGGGCTCGAACTCGCTAAGAGGGGAGAAATATTGATCCACCATGTCTTTGGATACATTTTCAACACTTGGAGGATCCCACTGCATATTTCAGAAACATGATCCTGTTACGATTCATATGAATCGACAATATGATATAAAGATAAAAGAGTTGGGGTTACAGTATGGCCACTCAATATCTTGGTTATCAAAAAGCTGCATATATTGTTTACCCCACTTTCGTTAGATGGTATAAGAATACATATACCTTTGGTGCAAAGTCCTTTTCCACTACTCGTGCCCGAACCCCCTAATGACCACAACAACTCAGATATAGTTACCAATCATTACTGTATATTATATCAGAAAAAACGGAAGGAATTTATACCTCGCAAAAGTCATTGGAAATCTGCTTAGTGATACCCTGTAGGGACATTCTGTACTCACGAACCAAGCACTGATCGAGGGTCTGAAATCTACCTTCTCTTATCTGCGCCAATTAATAACGAAGCGATAGGTCTCATATATGTATACATAATGCAACAGGTTTAAACAAACGTCAACTCAAACATGTTTCCAAGGAGAGAGGGAGAGACTCACAGATCTCAAGGAAACCTTTAAGCTCAATGGTGAGACTTCTTTAAGTCTCTTTAGAGTAGAAATGCACCATGCATCCTTTGTTCTACCTGCCTCACATTCCTGCGTATTAGTTTTTTAATCCACACAATCAGATGCCGTCCAAGAACGTATTCACTGATAGTGATTATTAAAAGCACCCGTCAGTGTTGGAACTTACAATCTTCCAAATGAACTTGAGCCAACCATAATATGGAACGCGAAAGAAAACCTAAAGAATCTACAGACACGGTCCTACAAATGAATCCCTTAACTCTTTTAAGTAGTGTTCAATTCTAGCAGAACCATATCAGCAATTTGGTTTTCGCAGACATTGGAAATGCTTTAATGTAAACAAAACAAAAAGAAATTTTAAAACGAGAGCACCATCTCAAGGCAATGCAGTAACCATTTTTTAAGGTGGAAACAAAACATTTTGAACGACAATAAACCTAAATATTTTAATTGATCAGAGCGCTGAAAACTCATTTATCATTAAAATATTATATTGGTTTAACAGTTCTGAACTAAAGAGAAGTTAATAAAATCGATACGTGCTTACCACAGCATCGATAATTTCTTCAACTGTGTCATGGCTGAAACATTTATCGAGTAACTCAATCCTAAAAACAAGACAATGAAGAATTAAAGCCATTATATAGATTAAAGGAGTACATAATGACAGTTCGAAATGCTTTTAACCTAAACTTTAAAGTTTATGCATTTAAATTTGTTTGAAATGAGATTCCAGGGACGAGTTTACACATTCTAGAATTTCCTTAGAACTTAACTTTCTATCTGAGTCCTTTCATACAATTATAACAAACCTTTGAAGCACACTTGTCTCATCGGGATAAACAACTTCACCATACTTGTCTAAAGAAGCTTCAACGACAGAGGGATCATCAGTGACAATTTTCCCAAGTTCTTCTTCAATTAATGGAAGCCTCTAGGATAAAAGGCAACAAAACACAAAGGTTATATAACGAAGCTAGACCAATCTAAAACTTCAAAAAATGTGGAAAAGGTTCCTGGAATTAACTGAACTATGCAAATAATGTGTTGCAAGTCCAGAAGCCATCATCTCCGACCCATTGAGCCTGTCTCCAGTAAGAGCCAAGAACTCCCCTACAAACAGCAAACGACATAAGCATGTTAAATTTGGAAAAGTAATGAGGGAACACAATCTCCTGCGTACAAATTTATAACTTACACAATTTGTCAAAAATGACCTAAATAGCGACATTTAGAACCTTGAAGTACATTACAAATGCAGAAGCAAATGATATCAATTTTAACAGCTGCTCGACATCATTCTTTGCCTAAATAACTCAGATGCTTCCTCAACCTCATACGAAGAAAGAAGACAATTGAGTCATTTTTTTCTTCTGAGGATGATATCAAATCCTTTTGGGAATCTCTCAAGAACTTGTCTGTATGTAACATAATTATTTTTGGACTCGCACATAATAAACTCGCGAATTCCCATGAATTATTTTTATTAAAATATGTATTCTCTGTCAGTCAGAAAGAAATCTGCAGACTTATCTTGACTGTTTCCCCCCTTTTACTACGAATTGAATAATCTATGAACAAGTTAAACATGCATGAATAACCACAAAAGCATACCTAAGTGACCTGGTAGATGTGAGAGGTAAAAAGATGCCCCCGCATCTGTATGGAAACCAATTAGAGTTTCAGGAGTAGCAAAAACCTGCAAATCGCAAGTGTACAATAGTAAAGCTTCTACCAGCAGACAAATGTAAAGAAAACTCAATTTTTTTTTTTCTTTTGATAAAAGACACAGAAGTAATATCAAATGCTTATCTGACTCATCACTTTACGGTGAATGTAAAATGAAGATCCTACTGCTTCAGTTTAAAAATTGTTATATTGAGCAAGGAAAAACCTTCTGAATCATGCAAATAAAAGAAGCAACGTACAAAATTGCTGTATCATTCATCACGTGTCTGCAGCATGAATTGCAAGCAAATATGAGCAGTACAGTGACTGGTGAGGGTTCCTTGTTTCCCAAATGGATTTCAAATAAGCATAGCAATAAGGTTTGAATTGACTCCACCTAACTTATTCGCAGAAATATGGACATATATGAGATTTTTTTTTTTTTTTTTTTTGTTTTTTTTTGGATTCCACATGCCTTGTACTGATTCTACTGAACATAATATTTCCACAGGTTGAGTTAGTTTCATCTCACAGATAGGGAGGGGAGAGGAGATGAGTTACAGAGTTAGGAACACAAGTCACTTGTTGTTTGGTACATGATTTTACTTTTATACTAATAAAGGTGAACTCGTTTCATGCGGCCAAACAAGTTTCACACATAAATTTGACATATACGCAGATTATAGAGAAAGGGTAGCTTTATATATTAAATCAGGTGCTAAAAAAACCCTTATAGCATAAGCCCTGACCGGGCTGTTTTTCACAGTTATCTATTTGGTAAAGACAATAATCAATACTGCACTGAAAGACCTATTCATAGCTTGTAAGGAGTATTCTTAAAAAGGGCAAGGGATGACACAAGACATATACACTGGGTTGCATACACCTTTTTGAGGCTAAGCTAAGAATGATATATGCTCATAATCATCTTCGATTCCCTTGTTATTGATGTATATTCAGATTAGATTCAACATATCAATTTTATTTAAGACTTCCTAGAGGGACTTGAAGTTTTTGACGTGTTACATTATCCCCAAAACACCTCAACCAAGTTTCAGTTCTTAAGAAGCTTCAGCAAAGTAATTGATGGTTTCCTCATTCAAAAAGAACAACGGGATATGAACCAATTGTCAAGCCAGCAAATTTGTGAAAAAGAAACAAAGAATAATGTCTACAAGTATCCCTGTCCGTACAGTTTTGTCAGTTGCAATGCGGAATGTCCCAGGGATTGAGACTCCAGCACCACCACCCATGGTAATGCCATTGAAGATAGCCACCTGCATGGACATCAATCATGAACTAATAAATAAACAGAAATTAACCTCAAGTTGCTATTGACCGTAAAGAGCATTCAATATTACCTGAGTATCACAAATTGATAACATTCAAAATTCCATATCTCGAGGAATAATTACTGAGGCAAGATGAATCTCACAAGATTTTCTTATTAAGAAGGATACACGATGAAGAACCTAAAATGCACGTTCACCCAATAGAAATTCAAGTATGATGAGCACTCACATGTGGTTTCAAACATGTACCAAGCAGGTATATAAAAGTATAGCACGCCCTAAAAAATTCTTTACAATCGTCTATTTTCCCTGCACAATCAGGACCGTTATAAATACAATTGTCTGACATTAAGCAGAAAAAGAAGAACTAAAACCGGGTACAAAAAGCTGAAGTCATCGAATTTGACATAAAATATAGACATGTAAGCTATACAAGTTTGTTCACAAACTTATCGATGGGGCGAATTTAGTTATCTGGGTCTTGATGGCAAAATCAGATTGGAGGCGCTAACCTTTGTTTATCATATGATAAAGAGAAACTATATCTCCACCGGCACAAAATGCCTTGCCACTGCCCTTCAAAAATTCAAAACAATTTGTAAGCTGCCACTTGAGTAATCACGAGTTCACAACTAAGCAAATATCCTTTGAGAAAAATTAGTAACTTATGTTTCATTTTATTCGAGCGCCATTCTAATCTAATCTAATCTAAACGATGGAGAGCGACATTCGAGAACCCAAATGAGTGGCTACATAATAAAAAAATATATAAAGCAATCACCTTCATAACAATAAAGCCAACATCAGGATCATCTTCCCAGCTTTTGTACAATTTCTGCAATCTCGCTCCCTGTACCATTCAATCACCCATTTCTCAGCAATGGTTCCCATCCAAAACCCCAAACAAAATCAAGGGTCTCCAAAAACCCAACAAAAAGGATCAAATTTACGAAACAAAACCCCACCATTGCAGTCGTGAAAGCATTGAGCACCGCCGGTCTGTTGAGAACTGCCGTTCGGGACCACGCTTTTCCTTCTACCAACACCTGAGAGACGCTCACAGAGACACCGGTTTCACATCTCCGAGCTTGAATTTGAAGGAGTGGAGAAATGGGTAAGGGAGGAGAAGAAGAAAGAGACTCACTTGGTGATCGAGATTATCAGCTGGGGTGAGAGCGGCATCCGGGAGAGAGCATACGCCTCTGCAATGGCGGACGAAACGACGGAGGTGGACGCCGTTTCCGGCCGATAAAGCTGCCTTAAACCTCTGCATCGTTTTTTTTCCCAAATCCTACTCCTCCAACGCACCGCCGAGTAAAGCCCGTGTATAGGATACTGCCAACGTTTGACAGGGGAAACGGATGGGGGTGGGTATTTCGGGTAAATTACCGAAATTACCCTTGTGAATATTTGCAATTTCCATCGCGTATCCTCAATTACAAATGAATCGCATCGTTTTCCAATTTTATGTTGTTCTTCCCTTTTTAACTTCTAGGGTTTAACACCGCTTCTCATCGTCCGATAGTCTCCATTCTTTGATCAGGTATTTCTCTGATTTGTTTTTTTTTTTTTTTTTTTTTTTTTGTGCTTTTTTGGGTATTCAATACATTTGCTAATTTTGCTTCTGATTTTTGGATTTACATTATTATTTGTGCATTATTAATTCGGATTTTTGAGATTAAGAGTGTGGATGGTTGATTATTTTGTGTTATTTGTATGATTATTTTTGTTGAATTCAAGTGTATTAGAAAGGGCTAGATATTTTGTTTTTGAATATCATATGGCCAGTTTTCAGTCAGATAGTAATGTTTTTCTGTCTAAGCAAGAAAATTTTGATGGGAGATGTCTAAATTGCATGGGAAGTTGATGAGATTCTTATGTTTCTTTCTCCTTCACTCGTTTTTAGATTTTCTTGGTAAATTATCACATTTGCTCGTCTTTGTGTTTGTTCTTGGGATGACCGGGTTTTAAAGCGGAGGGCATGTTTCTGTTTAGACTACTCTTCTGGTTTCTATTCCGTGACAAAGTTTTCATTTCGAGACTACGAATAGTATATAATGGCTTATGTTTCAGAATACAATCAGGTGGATACTTGTTGAGGAGAAAAGAATGGATGAGACCATGAAGCAGTTCCAGAAAAGCTTAATTGAGGTCGAGACTGAAGCTGAGCATCTCCTTCTAGCTCGAAACCAGGTAAGTTTATACCTCTACCTCCTTCTTTGCAGACTTGTATGTTTTACCGTTAACGAAGATAATTTTTTGAGATGTAGCTGTGAAGTTGGAAAGTTTGAACTCAAGCATGACAGTATATTTCTTAAGTTTCAATAACTAATGATTTGATTAAAGGATTGGAAAGTTTCGATAACAAATGATTTGATTAAATGATTGGAACCATAAGGTTATTATTTTAGATATTGAAGGCTGTATGAAACTGTTAACACAAAATTTATCTATTAAATTTAGCTACTTGTTGACATTAAAAAGAAATATCTAGTTGCCTGGCTTAATTTTTTGAAATTCCCTTGGTTCCTTGGTCTCTTTCTTACTGATATATTGTATTGGGTTTTGTTAAACCATCATTCCCTGTAGTGTATTTTGTTTTTGGTCAACAATCCCAGTGCAGTTGAGTTGCTTTATTATGTGAAATAATTCAGTTTTATTAAAGTTAATGTATTCTATTGTGTCTTGTTAGTAACACAGTGGAGGATTGTGTTTGTTATATGAAAACGCAGATGGTTGAAAATGACAGGGTGAGGAATGGGAACAGAGAAGCACTTACATCTCTGAGGAAGATAGCTCGGACAACCAAAACTAGCGTTCCATCTCCTTTCGAGTCAATAATGAAGGAGATTGGGGGGCCTCAATCAAAACCTCTGGTGAAGGAGGTATGCCCTACCTGTGGCAACCATGACTCAAATGACCATACTTGGATGATGTTCCCGGGAACTGATGTCTTTGCAAGGATTCCATTTCATGCTGCCCATACCATCTTGGAGACAGGTTTTCTCTCAAGCCGCTTTTTATTTTTCTTTTTATGCAACTATTTGGGACATATACCAACTCCATCAGTAAGAAGTACAACTCTTTCACATATCAATATGTTCATGTGACCATATCCTGATGGATTAATGAATAATCTTGAATGTCCACTGTAGTAGCCCTTGTGAGCAAAAAGGGTTACATAAACTATTTAGGATCTTTTAACAAATTGGTTGAGCTATTTATGAATTCTTTAACTCTTGAAGCTCTAGTGTTTTGTTTAAAAGGCCTATAGATGTTCACGAAGGTGCCATCTTCTGAATGCAACTTCCATTAAGCTTACAAAAGGAAGCTATGCTTCAGATTACATTGGCAAATTTGAAATAAGATAAGAGGGATTTGCCCAGCAAACTTTTAATTTGTCAGACTTCATAGTGTTCTTGCTTGTCAATCATAATTTCTCAAACTTAACCATTGACGCTTCTTAGAGGAATTCGTTAAGTTTTTTAGATATTTATTGCTGTGTTGCTGTCCAGTCTCTTATTACCGCCAAAGTTGGGAGTATGGCTCATGAACTCTCAGAATTCATGAGTTTTCATCTGTGCTTTCTTTTTCTATGTTTTATAGATATATTATTTTATAAGTTGAATGCTTTGTAGCTTCATTATGTATTTTTCAGAAAGAAGATTCTGAACTTTTTGCTGTTGCCTTTGGGATGCAGAACAAGAACAACTTGATTTAGACTCTAGAAGATTGCAAGGCATTGTGAAGGAGAAATCCCTTGTGATTTCGGGCAAAGGTGCCCTTGCTGATAAGATCTGTCCGGGTGTGCTGAAGTCCTTGGTAACGCTGACAGACAAACCAAAGTGAATTGTGCTTGATGCGTTTATATTCAATTCTGTTATAACCCCGCATCCACGCCCAACTAAGGAGAAAAGGAATGAATGTTAATCACTCTAGCTACCATCACAGACGGAGCTCCGTGTAGACTAGTGTTCATAATTTTTCCTTTGTAGCTCTGGTGCTGTTAACATCAGAATTTTCGCCAAAACGGGGATTGATTGGAATCAAAAAGCTAGCAATTGTCACATACTTGCAGGATAGGAAAAGTGTGATGTATCATATTGAAGGGATTCGGAATTGTTGTTAAACGCTATATTTTTGTGCGCTATTCCATGAGTCCCCAGAATTTATGTTGTTATTTCTTTCGAAGTGCTCATTTTCCTACTTGAATTCATATGCATGTTCGTCAGGATGCCCCCACATCGGTGCTTCGTGCTGTATTTTTCGTGCTATATCTTTGTTCTTGGGGGACCATTTTGTTTTAGGTGCGTGGAAGTTTCGTGTGCCCAGCTAGTAGAATTGAACACAAATGAGCTTGTCTTGTATATTATTGGCTGTCACGGCCAAGCTTTCACATTGCCACCGGCGTCCCCGTGTTGAAGGTTTCACATTGTATGGATTGTTTTTATAAGAAATTTCCTTATTTAGGTTTCACCTTCCTCTTGTGTTAATTATGAATCGACGTCCGTCGGAAGTCCAAATTTAGTTGACGTAGGATACCGTAGCAGTGCCATTTTATTCCATGAAAGTCGTCGTTGACAGATATTTAGTCCGTCTATTTGAGAGTTTGTCAAGTATGGAATGGCCCATAGCATGAGCGGGATGATTGTTGGAGTTTTTATTGGATTTTTTGCATATTAGTCATTGAATTCTTAGCTAAGGATCAATAATTATGAATCTTAGTCATAGTTTGGCCCTTAGATCCATGATCGTTGAAGTCGTCATTGAATTTTTTTCTAAGAATCCAATGACCACGATCAATTATAAAATTTTAGCTAACAAAGGGGTTTTTTTTTTTTTTTTTTTTTTTTAGGAAACTAGCTAACAAGGTATTTAGTTTGCAATAAGAGAGAGGCTAGAGGGATATGGGCTATTTGCGAAATTTAACCCCTTCAATTGACATACTAGTCCCAAATTTTTTGTTAATTAGGATTTTTGTGACATCAGCACTAATCAACCAACCGTGATCAATTATTCATGCTATATGGGTGGATAATGCTAACCTTATTCATAATCATATATAACACACATAATCAACTATATTTTATTTCGCCACTTAGTACTATGGTCTAGTTGTATTATTCTTCACTTGTAAGTGAGAGATTTTTGGTTCGGTTCTCGCCAAAGATGAATTTGAACCATATTATTGCTAGCTCACTCCATTCTTTTAGTGTAATTAATATCGTTTGTTTAAAAAAAAAAAAAAAAAAAAAAAAAAAAAAAGGAGTAGGTGGCTAGTTTTTAGTCTACTAGTTTTGCTCTAAACTGACCCCTTGAGGAGTCTTGGGCAAGTGCTAGGGCTAAAGGTGAGCCTTGGGATATTTGTGTCAAAGTAAGATATGTCTCATTAGAATTTAATTTTCGGGAAAACTAATGAAAAATTTTGAAAATTTTGAGTTTTAACAATAAATATAAAATAAAAGATAAAAAGAATAGTACTAGAATCAACTTTTTAATGTAAAAAATGTGATTTTTTGTTAAAGTGAATAGTACCAGAAACTTTTCATTAAAGTTCCTTTAATTTTATGAATATCATTAATAATTAGTAGGTTGTAGATGCCGATTATATAAACTCCATTTCGCTTTCTTTCAAGTTCAAATTATTGTACTATTAAAATAAGATAGCAACTTACAAGATGGGCATTGACTGTTTGTTTGTACAGTAGTGAAGAGGAAGGAGTGTAAATTTTAAATAATTCACCATCACCAACCCCCTCCTTAATTTGGCAGCCAATGCAGTGCAGTGTGTAAGTTTAAGACAGAGTTACATTATTTCTATAGCACTCGTAGCATCATAGTATTTGTGCCGTTGTACTCATGTTATATATGTTGGTATCGTTAAAAAAGTAGTAATAATAAAAGAGTAACATTATTTATGCATTCATTTTTATTTTTTTACATATTTTTCTTAATTTTCAATCATAAAATCAAATAAATTACAAAAACCAATAGCAACAAAGTAACAAAAATTTATAAAAGTAAAAAAATATACGCGTGAATATCACTATCGCAACAAAATATGAAATGACTAATAAGTTCAAGTTCCTTGTAAAGTAGACAAACCGTACACAAGAGTCAACTTCGGTGTCAGCCTTTTTCACAAAGTGCCACCAGTCTCTGTACTATTCTGCACTCTCTCTCTCTTCCCCCTCCTTTTTTCTCTCTTTCTCCCTCCTCTTGCTCTTCCTCCTTGGGCTATAAGTTTGATAAGGTATTATTTACGTATATCAATATGCTACTTGGTAAAAAAATGTTACGGTAAATCCGGTTCAGGTAAGTACCACTTCCTGATCTGGTCATCTGCTAATCTCACCCTCCAGCTCTGCACCGGACCCACTTAACTTGTTTGGTTGTCCAACTGAAAACCATTTCTGTAATTTTCAGCTACTTCAAGGGCAATCGTTTTAGAGTTATTTGAACAAGTGTCGCGATGAGGGAGCGAGTATACCGTAGATTGAATCGTCGTGCGAGTGAGCTGATGCAGTGGAGAGATGTGGACAAACTAGTTCCAGCACCGAATAATACATCGTACGATTGAAAGATACGATAATCTGTCGTTTGGTTCTTTTACCCTTATGACCTCCTCTCTCACTTTACATTACACATGAAAAGTCCATAACTTTTCTTTGTATTGGTCTGGTCGAACCGTAATTTCAAAAGTGTACATGGGACCTCAAAAACATGGAACACTCTATGACCCAATTGTGACTATCATGAACAAACATTGCGCCTTAAAGAAGAACAAGCTTTCGACAAAAAAAAGAACAAGTTATCTGAAAAATTCAACGCACGACAAAATAAAATAAAATAAAGATTAATTTCAATTTATTATTACGATGTTTTTCTGTTTTTCAACATTTTATATGTCAAGATTTTTTTATTCTAATTTGATACCTAAAATCATAATTCTAAAATAATTTGATATATTTATTATATTTTTCGTTAAAATTTCTACTAAATGATAACGTGACATCTATTTAAACAATGACTTAGGAACCCATGCTAATATGGGTTATTGGATATTAAAAAAAATTTAAAAATTAAAAAATAAAATAAAATAAAAATTATTTTGGCCTCCCCCTCCCGCTTCCCTGCACCGTCATCCTCCTCCCTCTTCAATATCCTCCACTTTCCCCCTCCTTCCCCAGAGGATCAAGCTTCAAATCCAATGCATTTGTACTGAAATTCAACCAGTTTTTGACCGAACTAGGATAACCAGAACTCGAATTCGACACACTTGTATTCGAATTCGAACCCACACCATCAAATTTCAAATCAAAACCATTCGAACCCAATTTCAAACCACAAAATCTCCCATTTGCTTCCTGAACCAGAGCGTCAAATTTCAAATCCATCCCATTTGCAATGAAATTCAACCCGTTTTTGGTCGAATTAGGACCGCCGGAACCCAAATTCAATTCTGACCCATTCCGATTGGAGAGCATGACCCGGGCATTGATCTGGCTCGATCTGTCGGAGTCTCGTCTGTTGATCTTAGGATTGGGATCAACGGCGATGACGAACATGAAGTCTCCAAAGCCCTCGGCGTCGTTGCCCTCCACCACCGCTGTAGGGCTTTGAAGCTCTGTGTGTGGCCTTCTCTCTCTCTATCTCTCTCTCTCTCTCTGTCTTTCTATTTCTGTATGTCTAGGAGGGATGTTGTTTCTGTTTCAGTTAAGGTGCTGTTCCGACGGCTCACGGGGCTGGGTCTGTGGGAAAGTTTGATGGCTGCTGGGTTTTCTCTTAGAAGAGGGAGGAAGAGAGAGAGATAGAGACAGAGGAAGAAAGGAAGTGGAAGGGAAACAAACTTTAATTTTTTATTTTTTTAATATTCACATGGGTCCCGTATTGATACGCGGTCCCGTATTGATACGCGGCATTCAATCATTGTCTACGTAGTCGTCATTTCATCAGTTAACGGAAATTTTGACAGAAAACTTAACGGATAAATGAAAGTGTCTAGAATTATAAGTTTAGGTACCATACTGAAACAAAAAAAACTTAATACATAAAATATTAAAAATTAAAAAAAGGTAGTAAACTGAGATTTTAACTCAACAAAAAATACAACAAACATCATCAACCTATATGTAAAATAAAATGTCATCCAAACAAACATCCTCAATTATATGACATGAATTAGTTAAATGTAAATTAGACACATGCAGACTCTACTGATTATGTGATTTTTTAAGTATTTTAACACTTTAGTTAATTGGAGCAATGATTCTAAAATTTTAGTCTAATTGGAGCTTTGGTCCATGACCTAAAAGTTGTGTATTAGTCCTTGAAGTTATTACAATGTGTATAAATGGTCCTTTTGGGCCACTCAGTTAGAATTTCTATTCATTTGTTTCCCTCTAAACTTTTTACTTTGGATGAAATTTCTACTATGTTACTTAAAATGATCATTACTCTACATTGTGACAGTTCAAGGACTAATACTCATGAACTTTAGCTCAGAAACCAAAGTTTCAACTAAGCCAAAGTTCAACAACCAATACTCCATACATGAATTAAGTCGTCTAAATTTAACTTATTTCCATTCACCTTATATTACCAATCCACCCGTGTTTACATTTTCAAATTGCTCATGTTTTTCATCCTCCTTCAAGAAAAATATGACCCTTAACACGAGTTCGAACTCCCTTAGATGCATTGGCACTAGCTTTGATTTTACGTACCATTTGACTAAAATACGCTATTACCTCATGCGTTACTGGGATTAAATGAGAAAGAAGATTAGTTTGTCACCAATGTATTATGGGATACCTCCTATATTAAAAAAAAAAATGTGATATCTATGTTTTTTTTTTTTTTTTTTTTTCAAATAGATGTGATATCTATGTAACATCACACATCATTCAGGGGTGAGGATCATGTAAGCCTTATATGTATATTCTCATCTCTACCTAGCATGAGGCTTTTTGGGAGCTTACTGGCTTCGGGTTCCGTAGAAACTCCGAAGTTAAGTGAGTTCACATGAGAGAAATCCCAGGATGGGTGACCCACTGGAAAATTCTCGTGTGAGTTCCTAGAAACAAAACCGTGAGGGCATGTTCGGGGCCCAAAGCGGACAATATTGTGCTACGGTGGAGTCGAACCAGTTCTGACAGAGTATCACTAATATAGGACCACCTATTAGTATTCGTCCTATTGGACTGCACTTAGGCTACTTATGCTCTGGTTGTGTATTTCAACTTAATCTCACACTAGCACCTTATTTTAGCTAGTACTTTTAGTAGTTTGGTTTTTATTCACTCGTATTTCTCTATATCATTATTGCTTCTGCACTGTGCACATTGTTACGTCACTCTCACGTGACGCCCAGCATGCCTCGATTTAGGTCGGGGTGTATTAGTTTGGTCGGGATGTGACAATTTGGTATTAGAGCCAATCCCTGGTCGGAAGTGTGCCGACGAGAACGTCGGGCCCCTAAGGGGGGTGGATTGTGACATCCCACCTCGCCCAGGGATGATGATCATGTAAGCCTTAGATGTATATTTCCATTTCTACCTAGCATGAGGCTTCTTGGGAGCTCACTGGCTTCGGGCTCTATAGGAACTTCGAAGTTAAGCGAGTTTGCACAAGAGCAATCCCAGGATGGGTGACTCATTGGGAAGTTCTCATGTGAGTTCTCAGAAACAAAACTGTGAGGACGTGGTCGGAGCCCAAAACAGACAATATCGAGTCCTGGATGTGGTGGGAACTCGGGTCGAAATGTGACATCTATGTTGGGGCATATGTCAAAAACTCAATTACATTTAAATCTTAAAAATGTATGAT
Source organism: Pyrus communis (assembly GCF_041283825.1). NCBI lineage: Eukaryota > Viridiplantae > Streptophyta > Magnoliopsida > Rosales > Rosaceae > Pyrus > Pyrus communis. Next base: position 9,496,740 of record NC_142571.1, read on the forward strand.
ACTTGTGTATGGAACATGGAATATTTTACTTCATTTTTTGGGAGAAGAATTAGTTAGTTTTCAATGATGGAAAAAAGGACAATCTCGAATTTGACCCCTCCGAATGCAGACAAAATTTTATGGTAAACGTCACACATATAACTACTAAATTATAATATGGATTAGATAAGTTTCGGTGTCTTCATTTAAAGTTCTTTAAAAGTATTGTCGCTATCACTATAGTTTAGTAATATTTTATTTATTTGTAAGTGAAATTTTTTAAGTTCAACTATCAATGATGGTAAATTCGATACCAAATTATTATGATAGCCCAATATGTAGTTTAACCTCAACCCCTAACCCCTTAATGTAAATATATATAATTGAATTAACAGTCTGTTTGGACAAGAAAATTTAAGATTATTAAGAAATTTTAAATTGAGGAAAATTAAAATTACGTAATTTTAATTTCTAAAATTTGTGAATTTTCTTGTTTGGTTAATCTAACATAACAATGAAATTTGAATATGAAATCTGTTATTTTTAAACTCTCACTCAAAGAAATTTAGAAATGATACATATGGAATTTAAACTTGGGGATTGGAGTCCCAAATTCTAAGTTTTTTTTCCACGTGGAATTTTATGAATCCAAACAAGGGTATTGATGCATGTCAATTTATAAACTCTGACTTTTGTCAAATCCCATGTCTATTTCCCTCATCCAAACGTAATGTAAATTTTTTTCAAATGACTAATACAATTTAAAAATTGAAAATCTTATGTCTAACTTGACTAAAAGAACAGCAAGTGATGGTTTGCCTAGTGGATAGAGTTTTTCTCTTCATGCATCATACATCGCATCGCAAATTTGATAAAAATAAATAAATAAATAAAACTTCATTTAGTGTATAGTTTAAAGTAAAAGTATCGTTTCTAAGCAAAAGACATTAATCAGATGACAAATGAAAAATCTGATTTTTATTACAAAGTTTAAACATAGGTTTGGATGCCTAAATAGCTTCGGATGGCCAAAATTCATCATGAATCACAGTATCGTAGTGAGTTTAAACCGCGGCACCATTCTCTTTCCGAAAAGGTATGATAGGCCCAAACCTGAGCTCGGACACCAAATTTACAAATTCCTTCTACGTCCCCTTGTCTTTCGTCGGTCCGTTTCCTTTTCAATCCATAAGATAAATTGTTCTAAAGCATCGATTTGATTTATTTCGGCCTACCAGCCAATTTATCCTTTCGCTTCGTTTTAAATAAGCTATTTTTCAACCAAGTTTCAGTTTCTTTTTATTTAAATTTTTAGCTCACATTTTGTATTCGAGTTAGGAATTTTGTTACCGACTTCGAATTTGGGGCGTGACAGATAACTGCCTCTTGCAATCAAGTCAACATTGTTGTTTGATGAAAGTTGGTTCTCTGCTGCAAGCTTATCGTTTGATTTTTGTTTCTTTTGTAGCCGTACATTGATGGTACGTACCATTATATATGTAAAATTATGAAAATGAATGATGAGTATTTTTCTTCTTTTTGTTTGCATTTAGACATTATGGACTTCGCCATCATTTCATCGTTCCAACAAAAAATTCATACATTATATATGGAACTCCTCCTCTATATAAAAATCTAAAATGATTAAAACTTTATATGAGTGTGTTCGATTCCTTCCTTCTCAAGTATCGTCTGTATCAAAAAAGAATATATTCATATATAATTTCAACAATAATTCAATGACTATTTGCCTAATTAATCTAATCCTCATTTTATTGTAGGAGCAGGAATGAGTGTTTGCAGTCTTGTTAAAAAAATAGAGTAAACAGTTGATTTTTCTCGTGAATTTTTACTTAACTTTTTATTTATCATCTAAATTTTTAAATTAGAAAATCAAGGACTTAATCTAATATTTTTTAACGTTAGTTTTCCATAGATTTTATCCAAATTAACATTAACTCTTATTACGTGCACACCACGTGACTCTACTTTAGAAACAAAAACATCACTTTGCTAGATCGTCAGACACAAAATCTATAAAACCATATAGATTTGCACAGGTCAACATTTTAGAAATGCAGGGCTTTTAATTATTTTAAAGAACGAAGCGACCGAATTACCTTCACATGTTGTGCATATGTTTTCATTTAACAAAAATTTAGATGGAATGAATGAAAAACTAATAGTAGGGGGAAATCGGCAAAAAAAAAAAAAAAAAAAGGGTTTAAGTCCTTGATTTTCCAATTTAAAAATTTAGGGAGTAAATCAAAAGTTAGGTGAAAGTTCAAAGAAAAAAAATCAGCCGTTTACTTTTTAAAAAATCATATGGCGGATGATATATGGACCTATGGTTGTGGGATTTTCATGCAATATACAATTAACTACAAAGATAATTGTTTTCTTTGGTACAAAAATCCGTTGTTCCTATCGTTTTTTGTCACATCTTGGTCCGGGTCTCTATCATATTTTCGATTCGACTCCACCGTAATATGATATTGTCCGCTTTAGGTCCTGACCACGCTCTAACGGTTTTGTTTCTGGAAATTCACACAAGAACTTCCCAGTGGGTCACCCATCTTGGGATTGCTCTCGCGCGAACTCGCTTAACTTCGGAGTTTCAATGGAACTCGAAACCAGAGAGCTCTCAAAAAGCCTCATACTAGATAGAGATGAGAATATATATAAAGATTACAGGATCCTACACCAGCAAACCTTGATTTAGATTAGAGTGTGTCAGTTTTGTTGTAAACATTGCCGTTGCAACAAAATATCGAGTTGTACACGTCGCTTTCTCTCCTTCTGAAGTGATGAAACATTTATAGGTGGATGGGGATAAACCGAAATAAAGATACATATGTGTAGCTAGATAGCTAGTTCGGAGAAGGGACTTTTCAACTTGGTGAACCATTCTTTCTTGTCCCTTGATTTTCAATTCGATATATTTACCGACATATTTTAGGTAACTTTTAACTCATTCGAGGTTCTAGGGCTGATTGCAAACTACTGCACAATCTTTGGTTAGTGGTATTTTTCTTTACATGTAAGTATGATGTTTTAAATTCGATTTTCGTCAAAAATGAATTTGAACCACATTATTGCTAGTCTATTGTGAGACTAAGCCCATTCCACTTCTCCTTACCGTAGATAATATCGTTTGTTCAAAAATATAAAAATAAAAATACCTCACATGAGAAGCAAATGTAAAAGGATCAAAACGGTTCATTTTCGAGGTCACTTTATACATCATTCTGTAATTTGTTTACTGTTTAGTCAAACAATTTTGGTTTTAGTTGTTCTTTTGCTTAGTTTTTTTAGAGGCTAGAAGGTAAATGGTTCTCATCATTACAGGTAGAAACTAAAATATTAGCAAACTATGTGGAAATATTTATGTATTTTTATCTATCATTTTCACTAGAACTCCTGAAAGCTAAAGGACCGTTCAATAACCAGTATGTTTCCAAGCATTTGTCTTTTCTTGAAAATTGAAAACTGTAAATTTTTTGTTTTTAGTATTTTAAAATCTGAAAACCAAAAATTGAAAACTATTTTTTTGAGTTTTCAAATTCTAAGTTGATTTTGGTTAAAAACTGAAAGCTACATATACCAAAAAGGTCATGAAATCTAAAAGAGTAAATACCAGGGAGACTAAATTTGCAAACTAAATAATGTGTCACCAATAGGAATAAACATGTTTATTAACGTTTAAGTAATAAACTAATCAACTTCCATATTCTTTAGTTTCCAAAACTTTGTTTACAAATTTAATCTCCCTAACATTAGACCATCTCCAATCGATGGGTTTTAGCCCTCTGGCCCTCTAAGATTCTCAAAGATATTAATATTTTAATGAACAGTACATGACCATATTTGCTTTCGTCTCCAACTGAGGGCCAAAGGGCCAGAGGGCTCGTTTTAGCCCTATCACAAAAAACTGTCTCCAACCGAGAGTCATAGGGCCAAACATAATTTATTATTTAAAAACTACAACTTAAATGTTGTTTAAGTTTTATGTTGTTAAATGTTTTTTTTAACAAATATGAAAAACTAGAAATGTTTTTAATAATTTGTTAAATGTTGTTAAAAACTACAAATTTTGTAAAATAAAAATTATAGGAAAAAAAATAGAATTTAAAAAAAAATGAAAAATATAAGTTATAGGAAAATTTTCATAAATAAAAAATAATAATAAAACTGTAAAAAAAAAAAATTCAAATCAATCATGTCGGTTTTAACTGACAGGATTGATTTGAATTCTGGCCAACCCTTTTCGATTCCGTGGGGCCCTCTCAGATTCTACAGCCAAACTAAAATGATATTGAACGGGCCTGAGGAAAATGTTATGACTGCCTTATAATGAACAATTTATAAATTATGCTATAACAGTAAGGGACCGTTTGGTAGGATAATACTTGATAATCATTTAGTTTTAATTTTTAATTTTTTAATTTTATTGAAAACCTTTTTTATTTTTTTTTTTGAACAATATATATTATCTACCTTAAGAGGAAGAGGATGGGCTTAGCCTCACAATATGTTAACAATAATGTGGTTCAAATTCGCTTTTGGCGAGAATCGAACTTAAAACCTTTTACTTACAAATGAAGAATACCACTAGACCATAAAAAAAAAATTAAAAAAAAAAAAAAAAATAACTTAAAGGTTCAAACACGAAGGTAAGTGAAGGAAATTATTAATGATAGATGAGAGAGAAAGAAAGCCATAATTGTATAGTTTACTTTGAATATGTATTTTATAAAAATAAAAGTTAAATTAATTATCATGCCAGATTACGGGCTGGTTTGGTATTGCTGTGCTTTGAAAAAAAGTTGATTCTGCTGTGCTGTGAGAATAAGCGGCTGTGAAATAAAGCAGCAGAGTGTTTGGTAAACTTATTTGTAAAAGTGCTTTTGAAAAAAAAAAACAGTATTATAGTGTTTGGTAAACTTTTATGTAAAACAAATGTGAAAAAAAGCCAATTTTTCAAAGCTGGGTTTTGCAGCTTCTTGTTTTTGGCTTTTTTTTTTTCACCCAAAACTGTGATAAAAAGCTGAAGCTGAATGTTTACCAAACACAAAAACTGCTCCCAACTTTTTTTTATACCAGCTTTTTTCAGAATCACCTAAGTACCAAACCAGGTCTACGCCTCAACCATTAAAAAGGGACTAATCTAAAAGCCCAAAGTTGTGTAAAAAATATGGTACTACATATCCGCTCCCATATTATAGCACGCTTTAAACCTCTCTCTCGTCCTCTGACAGTTCATGAATAGTGTGCTATAATGCATGCAGCGTGCATTTGATGCTATAGCTTTCTCTCAAAAGACAGCCACCCTAGCTGTGTGACCTTGATCAGCAATTCAATACCTACAGATCCTTGACTCAAATTGTAAATAAGCTTTTACTGCAACCGTGGGTAAAACAAAATTAGAAAAAAAGTAGTCTCTTTTGTGTGTGTTTGGCTGCAAGATCATACATTTACTTTTGTTCAGTCTGCACGTCAATTATAAAGATTATCAAAAACCGGTACTTACAGTAATCGATCTTGTATGTTGTACGATCAAATGGCCATTTTAATTAGTAGAATCGCCTTTAGGGCTTAGAAATATTTCCTCTTTGTGCGCTACAACTAATAAGCTCTTTAGCAAGGAATCGTTCCCTTACTATACCGCTTATTCGTTGTCGGGGGCGGCAAGATGAAGAAGCTCTCAAGTGTACGTTTAACTTCAAAGAAGCTTAATTTCAATTAGTGATTAAGAATACTTCATTAAGGGATATGGTTTTAATTTTAATCCTTACATATGTATCTGCCACTAAGGTTGGACTGAATCAACAATTAAGATTGACAACAAATATGATGCTTTTTTTACAACATGGATAATAATTTAGTGTATTTTAGGAGAGAATATTTCTGTAACAGCCCGTCCCGAATTATTTGTAACGCTAGTGGGAAAAGACGATTTTGTCCCTGGACGTTAATTAGCATTGTAGGGTGTTTGATTTGTTTTGGTTGGTGGGCTGCCATTTGGACCACACACACACTCACACACACCCATTCCTTTTTCCTCGTGACTCCCTCTTTTTTCTCTCGATTTTCTTCCATTTCCCTTGCAAGTGTACGGTCGAACTTCAAAACCAACCTTTCACGCACGGATTGACGTCTAGAAGGTAAGATTCGAACTCCTTGCAAGCTCCTAAGTTCATCCATACCATTTTTAGAACTTGAAACCCTCCAAAACCCGAGAACCCGAGAACCCAGTTTTCATGCACTGTTCATGCACTCGTGATCGCGGAGGTTTCATCGAGTTTTGAGGTTAGAGGGAGCTTTAGAATTTTCTCACGAAGCTCGAGGAACAAGTTTGAAGGATTTTGGACGTCGGGATAGCAAGTTCTAAGGTTGGCCGGATTTTGCGAGATTTCTCCAGCAAGATTCTGACATTTTTGGGGCTTCAAAGTGGTAAGGTTTTGTTCTACTCATTGTAAGCTTCATTTTGGTATAAATTTCATGGAATTTGATTGAGAAATGAAGAAGATATGAAGATTTGAAAAATTTCCCAGTTTCTGGCGAAGCAGACGGTGGCCTGCGACGGCTCCGGCGAGGATCACCGGAAAAGAAGACGAATATTCCTAACGGCAGTTAACGGGGTTAGGTTAGTTTTAACGGAATATGCTTGCTTTTGGATGGAATATTCCCTAATGTCGTTAGGGATTTTGTCCATATGCCAGGCACATGCCTGCGCGTGGCTGGCGCGTTTGGCCATGCCTTGGCCGGCGCGTGGGGCGCGTGACACCTCAGAAAATTATTTTAAAAATATGAGGATGTTCGTGAGGTTGAGTAGATCACGTTGGTATATTCAAACACCCCATTTGAGCATTGTATGAGAAGTTATTACCTAGTTTTGGTTATGTGCATTAAATTGACATTTATATAGTTGTCTCGCATATAGGTGAGACCTATCCTGAGGACGAGCGCAGTCATTCGAGGCTCGGGGGTTACGACCCTTCCACATACCAGTGAGTGGGCTTTTGGTTTTCCGTATATACCTATATACTTGAGAGTTTTCCCAGAAAATGAAATTGAATGTTTATATGTTTTAAAATGCCATGCAAAGTGCCTGCCTATTTAATTATGCGTTAGTAGTTGCAAATATTTATGATTGGTGCTGCGGACGCATAGGTAAGTGCCAGGTAAGTTTATAGATTATGATTGTGAATTAATGGTTATGTGAGATGCATTGATAGCTCATAAACCTGCACCTTGGTGTTAGTGCTCCCGCCCAGAGTTAGGGCACAACCTTCACGTGATCATTCACCTCCCGTACCACATGCTCACCTTGAATCCAAGGTAGGTGCCAGCTTGACGTACAGACCACATTAGATGGTTCCGACTCGTAGGTGACTTGCGATACTTTGCACAGCCTTCACGTGATCGTAGCACTTGAGCGTATTTATTTACACCCAGCCTGTCGTACAGACCACTTTAAGTGGTTCCGACTCGTGTGCAGGTATAGTTGTTGAGATGTGGATTTGAGCTCTAGATTCAGCCGTACAAGTCACGTTAGGTGACTCCGGCTGATATATCATTTGTATTGATTGACATTACCTTGGTTACTTACATCTTATGTTGAGATATTCGATATGGCATATTTGCGAATGTTGTTATTCTGAGCATGATTTCGATATATATATATATATATATATTTTTTTTTTCTGGGAAATTATACAGGTTTTACGGAGAGGGGTTAGAACTTTTGAGAATGAAATGATTTTGAAAATCTTTGTTTTTGCCCACTCACACTTTCTATTTTGCGCCCCTCCAGGTTCTAGTTAGAAGCGCTTTGGTGGCTCACGAGGATTTGACGGTGGTTCTGACAGAACAACACAAATGTAGGATCACCTTTGAGTGTTGTGTAATTAGTATTCATTCTTCTAGACTGCACTTAGGCTTTCTGTGCTCTGAATTTTGTCTATCACTTTTAGTCTCACACTAGTGTGTTACTTTAACTAGCTTTTGGTAGTTTGGTTTTTATTTATTCATACTTTTATTATTATTTTTGCTTTCGCACTGTGCACATGGCTACGTCACCCTCACGTGACGGCCAGCACGCCTTGATTTCGGTTGGGATGTGTCAATTTCCGTTTGTACATAATAAAAAGAAAGTTAGTAAAATAATTTGGTATTAGTTTTGTGAATGTGTTATGATTTAGAGGCACATATTAGGTTTGTTTAAGTGATGCACAAGCCATGCTAATTAACATCACTAATGTTTAATCAATACGCAAAGAAAAAGAATGAAAAGAAAAGACTTGATCCAACATCTATCTAAATACATGAAGAAGATATTTAGTCTTTATCAACGCAAATTCATCCATATCAGTTTCAGCATACATGCATGCATATCCAGAAACGGATGAGGTTCCTCTCCGGATCTTCTTTGTGAGAGGATTTTAGAGACCTCTTTGTGAGGATTTTAGAATATTCACGTTCTATCCGTTTGTTGTACATCGTGATATCATAAATCGTTAAGTACTGTTTGTATTTAATTTTAAATAAAATAATTCAAAATGATTTCTGATCGCAAAATGTATGATGATGAACGAATGAAATATTAAGATCCTTAAAATCCTCACAAAGAGGATTGAGATAGAATCTAAATCCTCACTAGAAACACAATTTTCTTTTTTAGATAGTTAAATTAATGTATGTGTACAATTTTAAGATTCGATTTTTTTTCCCCCAAGAATTAAGAAACAAAAATCAAAGCCTCATCAAAACGAAACAAGAAAACAAAACAAATAAAAAATAAAAAATAAAAAAGAAAGTAAAAAAAAGATAAAGGGGTAGAGAGGAAATCCCGCAGATAAAAGGCGATGATGATCCTCTGCGCCAAACTGATGAAAACTCGACAAGGCAAAACAGATAGTGGGTCCCCGCACTGACTTTATTACCACAACCGCGTTCCAGAGAGAGAGAGAGAGAGAGAGAGAGAGACTGACTTATTGCCCACGAGTCCACACAAGTACTCACTCACTTACACGCCCTGTTTGAGGCAAGGGTTCAAACCAAAGTCCAAACAAGTCGTCTCGTCCGCCTATCTAACTAACTCGTAACTGGTTGGGACTCGGACACAGAATTCCATTGCATTTTGCAATAATATTTGCCAAAAAATTTGCAGGCGTTTCAGAGCATAAAATATTTCGAGCTGTATTCCGTATTTTGGCGCACCGTAAAAAAATTCAACATTTTCAGTGGGTTTCAGATAAATTACAGTTAAAATTTCAAAAACAATTTAGCAGCTTACGTTCTCAATCATCCGAGCATCAAAAAAATCCTGATGCAATTAGTGAGTGAAACGAATCAATATAAGAGGAATTTAACTTGACAAGATTTTGGACGTGGGACATACTTGAGAAAAAAAGAAGGGGACAAAATGGTAATTTAGGGGAGGAGAGCTGTGTGCAAGTGTAATATATTAATCTCACACTGTTGACTTACCCACCAATCAAAGTGCCTCTGCAGCAGGCCGCCTCATAACTCTCCTTCATCACTCCCCCTTTCCTCCACTCCCCTCCCTTCAATTCAATTCCCCTTCCTTTGTTTATTTTTACCTTTTAGGTACCCTAGCTAGCCTTTAACCAAACCGGGAATTCAACTCAAATCCCACCCATGAATCCATGATTCCCATTCCCCACCCCCATCAGTAATGTCAAGATTCCAGACCAAAGAGTAAGAGGAGGCGGAGGATATCGACAGCCACCGGAGATATCGACAGCCCCCGGAGAATAGTAAGGTAGCTACTGGTACGTACTACCATTCTCTCTCACTTTCATTCATTCGTATGCTCAAAATTCAAGAGAGAGTGTGGGTGTGGGTGTTTATGTTTGATCAGCTGACGCGTCGTCTACCTTTTCGTTGCTGCAGGTTTGTATTTTTCGAAACCACGTCGGAGAACCAACAACAGGATCATCAGCAACCCTTACGAAATGCTGGACTACGAATGGGGAAACCCCAACAACGTCGTCATGCTCTCGCCCGACACCGACTCCGATTCCATCCACGGATCCGACCCTACCAGACACCACCACCAGCACAATCACGCCAGCACTTTTCTCGACCACTATGCGTCCTCGCAAGCCTCCGCCTTCAACAACCTCGTCCCAGCTCCTCCTCCTCCCCCGCCGCAGCCTCACCACCAAGCCTCCACCTTCGCCGACCATTTTAACCCTACCCACCATCAGGCCCAACAGCTCCACTCCATCTACGACCCCCACGCCTACGCCAGCGCGTCCACCTACGCGCCTCCCCACCACCACCTCCACCACCACCACCACCACCACTCCATGCTCGGGCTCGACCCAGTCCACGGCGGCGCAGCCAACGGGCTTATGCTGATCCCCAAGACAGAGGACATGTGCCCGCCCGTGGACTTCGCCTCCAGGATCGGCCTCAACCTTGGCGGCCGGACCTACTTTGCGTCCGAGGACGACTTCATGAACCGGCTTTACCGCCGGTCCAGGCCAGGCTCCGAGATCACCTCTACCCACTCGCCCCGCTGCCAGGCCGAGGGCTGCGCCGCCGACCTCTCCCACTCCAAGCACTACCACCGGCGCCACAAGGTCTGCGAGTTCCACTCCAAGGCCTCCACCGTCATCGCCAACGGGTTGACTCAGCGATTCTGCCAGCAGTGCAGCAGGTCCAACAATTACCCCTCCCTCCAATCGCAACGGCTATATTTGAAATGACGAAAGTGCTCCTTGGGTTTGTGCTATTCGTTCTCCCCCATCCCCGCCAATTATTGGCGGTTCGTACCCCGTACACGGGGTCGATCCCGAGGGCATTTGCGTCCTACACTATTCCGTTTCCGTTTAAATTTTGCTCGTGACTGGCGAGCGGGGTTTTCTGTGGTCCGAAAGGACAAGAATGCCCCGGTTCTTCTGTAGTTTGACGATAATGGCCATGGGGGCGAATCATGTTGGGTGCATGACCAATGATTGGGGCGGCCGTACGTGTGGAAATCCCGAGGGCATTTGTGTCCGTGCGAAAATATTTGACTCTTCTTGATAATGGCACTTTCCATTTATGGACTCTGTGGTTTACTAATTACGTACAAAGCTATTATTTAATTAGACAGTTAACTAACAACTAATTAAACAATTATTATAATTAGATGCTGTATTTTGATTATGTTATGTGATAAATGTTGTTGTTCTTGCAGATTCCATCTTCTCTCCGAGTTTGACAACGGCAAGCGCAGCTGCCGGAAGAGGTTGGCCGATCACAATCGCCGACGGCGAAAAACTCAGCAAACGATTCAAGAACATCACAACTCACAGCATCAACAACAACCACCGCTGGAAAGGGCCCGGAATTCATCCTCAGATAATGTTGCAAGTAATGTACCGTACAATCTGAATTATTCACTAGTTAATCCGTGCATGCATTCTTTGATTTGGTTTTTTGGGATCTGATTTTGTAGGTTCTCCACCGGAGTCGGCTGCTCTTTCTGTATCCTCGGTGACCGTGGCAGTGTCGCCGCCGCGAATGACGTTGGATTGTTTTAGGCAAAGAGCACCGTACCAAAATGCTGCTGCTACAACATCTTCAGGCTCTTCAGCTCACTTTTTTTCTCAAGTTGGTTAAATTTGAATAGTATGAGCTAGCTAGCCAGGAAGGAATAATCAAGATTTAATTTTCAGTTAATTAACTAGTTACATACGGAATTAATTAGTTAATCTCGACGTTGTCTATTTTAAATCTTTCCCTATAATTTCATTCTTAGTCTGGATGAGTTTTAGTCACATTATATTATTATTACATGCACTGTTGTAGCATGAATTGGCCTATATCTATACATATGTTATTTGGCAAATGATAATTATACACATCTTTTTTAGCATCTTATCCACCTCTGTTTATGCATATATGTTGTTTCCGTTTAATTTATTTAATTCGATCTCTATAAATAAAGAGAAATGTGTAAGATGCTAAAAATGATGTTTGTTAGGATAACGTTCCTTTTAATTTCTATGCCATATAGAGGTTTTAATTATGTTTTTTAATACAAGCGATATTGTATGCTAAATTCTTCAAAAGGAGATTCGTAATTGAGTGCATAAGACGAAGCACACTGCTCTAGTATCCTTAGTTACAGAGGTTTGTGTAGGACTTTTTACTTTTTATTATTATTTTAATGGAAAATGTCAATAAACGAATGCTTACCATACGCCTAATTATTTGCCATGTGTCACACATTAAATGTCGTACTTTTTCAATTTTGAAAAAAATTAACCAAAGTTAATTGAAAGGATACGTGCCAAATGATTAGATGCATGGTAAGCATACACCAAAGTTTAGGGTGGTGAACAAAAATGTTCTCCGTAAATTTAGGGAAAGCAAGGTTGGTGGAAATGAAAATGGAAAATTCCAATACATGGGTGGTTCTGTTTGGCTACAGAGAAAGCTGTGGAATTTGCACAAGGGTACTAGTAGGTTTTGAGTGTGGGATTTTGTCACGGTGCTGGAATTTTCCGGGAAAATGCGGGAAAGGTAGAAAGGAAAATGACTGGTAGATCAGTTGTACTAAGATTTATAAGGTTCAAACTGGGGAATATGATGAAGGGATCGGAAGGGAACGTGAAGGCGTTAAGCTGTCTCCCAAATGGAAGCTGCAAAAGCCAACTTAATTATTTGTGACCTAGCGTTTCCAAAAAAAAAAAAAAATTGTGACCTAGCAACTTAAATTGATCAAAATCAATCCAATCAAATGGTCCCAATTACAATTTAATCTCTCTCTCTCTCTCTCGGATTTGGATCCTATTCGGATCCTTTTGTGAGGATCGTAACATCCTATCTATTTATCGTACATTGTGTTGTCATAAATTATTTTAATTTTTTTTTAAATTAAACACAATCATTACTTAATAATTTTTTACTGCACGATGTATTATGAACAAATAGGATATGAGGATTTGAAAAGAATCGTCTTCCCTCTCTATAGGGCTTGGGACCTACTTAAGCGAGGATTACGTTGCAAATTTTGAATGATGTCGGGCAATTATTTACCATAATATGATATATCTCCTCCGACATAAGGACATTGGTGAAAGAGGTTAAGACAGTTTTTACCGCATTAAAAGCTGTTCTTTTCAAGTAAGTTTTCTAGAACCCTCTGCTCCAATATAGAAATATATTGAAACGAACATGCCATGGAGCACATTTAAAATGGGTCCTCTTCGATTTAGGTTAAACGTGACAAACCCTACATGACTAGTTAACATACACGTGAAAAATTAAAATTTGCTAGTTTCAGAGTTCAATAGGTTGACACGACGATATCTTGAAGGTTCATGTTAAAGGTCTGTGACTTACGTTTTGCATTTGCACCGTCTTGAATTGTTTATTTGAATAGAGTAGTGTCAGCTATTGATGCAAATGACTTTTAGATCACATCAACGGTCCATAATCGCATACACATGCTTAAGTGATTGATGCTAGCATTTGAAGATAGTTGACGCTCTATAATGAAACCAATTAATAATATGGAGAGTAACACAATTATTTTAAGCACATGCAAGACCCCTCTCGTCAAAGTAAAATTTGACACATTCAGATCCGGATATCTAGGTGGATGCCAAAATCCAAGCATGCTGGTCGACATCTGGAAGCTGACGAAGCCATGATATGCACAACAAAACTAAGAAGAAGTAGAGGCATTAGTTTTGCATCTATTAGATGATATTAGGGGCAAAAAATGAAAAAACTCTGCATCTAATAGTAAAGAGGAGTGGATTATTTAATTGCACTTAAAACTAGCGTTCCTAATAATAAATAGGGGCAAAAAGGTATGTATATCAACCCCTAATACTCTCGTTACCACGTCCGCCCCAAACATGTTTTCTACATTTAATACTATTTATTTATTTTTTATTTTTAAAAAAGGGAATAACTGGTGGCAAACCGCGGCTATCCACCATTTCCAAAGCCTAATTATGAGGGAAGATTATGCCACAATGCATTGGCGTCAAAAGTTCCAAAGCCTACTAAATCCTGAAGAGGTGCAAAACAAAAGGTGAGAGTGGACAAAAATAAAGATTTCCAAAAATCATTTATCTTTTTTAACATACTTGCTGAAAAAATTTGTATAATAAACAAATTCGTAATACACTATAAGTATGAAAACCAAGGCAATAGTGCAAAATTATTTAATCGAAGTAGACGGGTAAATCATGTAAATTCTCAATATAAATTCATTCGGAAGAAACCTACAGTTGTAAATCACGAATTTTAAAAACTTGTCTAAACCGTAATAAATATGAAATACTATGGCATCAGTGAAAAATTAATATTCTAAGTAAGCAGGTAATCACAAATCATCAATAAAACTGATATGGTTTGGTCATCAGATAATGCAAACACATGAGCTTATGCAGAGATATTTTGACATGAACATATTGAGTGTATGATTTACATTCTAGAACTATATACACGTGCAATTGGCGCTTAGTGCTTCAAATATGAGTCCTAGTTGCCTAATACAGACTAGTACAGGTTACCACCTACAATGGATTCAATGTGAACATAACAATGCATGTGAATATACAAGTGAAGTTGATCCTTGCCCAAATATTATTATAAACAGCTTATACATGATGGGGATAAATCATATGAAAACATGTCATGTATAATCTCTCAAATCAATAGTCACAAATCATAACATCGCATAAAGAATTGCAAGTCCCAAAAGTAATGCACAGTAGTAAAACGTTTCCCAAGAAAGGTTCTCAAGCTCATAAGTCACATCGTCGTCATCGGATTTTAACACTTGCATATTCTAAGTAAATGCAAAGCATGATATAAAAGCATCACATAAAACTAGTTTCGTTCACACACACACACACACACACACACATATTATACGGTTTAAAGCAAAAGTTCACTCACAGATGCTTTGTATGGTCGTAACTGCCTTACCTTGCATGCTCTTTGTAAGCTACGAGATATTTTTTCTAAAGTAAAACAATATTTACTTAGTAAACTCATTGGATACTATGAAGATTATTTAAAAATGATGATCGAACTTCCATTTTCGGTGTCCAAAACCCATAGACATTGTAGTACACCTCCATGCGCCGGCACATGACTTCACACACAGGCAGGAGGTCGGCACGCGTCTCTACGCGTCGATACACGTCCAAAAGAAGAGGGTAGGCCTCAAATTTAATTACAAGTCCGTCTCAAGGAGTCCTCATATGTCTCTACATCCATGGCATATTAATGGTGTATCCTAAGTAAGCACATGATCGCTCAATTTGAGGGTAACTTCAAATCACAAGTCCATGAATTATGTTTCAAGGTTCACAATTCTGTTCTTCATCAAGCTCGTTGAGGATCAACAAGCACAACAATTACATATGCCGGTTCATCCACATTAACGCCAAATGTCAGTCACCACATGAAACTCCTCGTGGTCCCATTTCATTCAAGATCAAGCATCGATGACCCTTGAAGAAATCACAAGTCGGATTCAAGATCAAGTGTCCACCACCCTTGGATCAAATTTGACTCTAGAGAAATGAAGCAAGGCCAAACCTTTGGAGGAAAACAAAAAGCTCTTTGGCCAAAGCAAACACTCGTGTTCTTCATCAAGCTCGTGGAGAGTCAACAAA
Source organism: Pyrus communis (assembly GCF_041283825.1). Lineage (NCBI taxonomy): Eukaryota > Viridiplantae > Streptophyta > Magnoliopsida > Rosales > Rosaceae > Pyrus > Pyrus communis. The sequence goes on from NC_142571.1 coordinate 9,512,381, forward strand.
CACAACAAACGCATGCCAATTCATCCACTACCAAAGTTGAAGCTCACCAACCATAACTACGTGAAACTCCTCATGGTCCCATTTTGTTCAAGACTAAGCTTCGACGACCCTTGAAGAAACTTCCAACCCAATTCAAGATCAAGTCTCGATGACCTTGAATAAACATCTATGTTGAGGGACTTCAAAACATAGTGGTCAAAGTACATTCCCTATGTGAAGGGACTTCAAAACACACCTTCTACACATGACAAGCACATGTATATGCCACGCCTTGAAATGGGGGCATTTGTAGACATTGAAATTTCAATGAAAAAAATGTTTACCAACACATTAAATTTTGACATGCCAGGCTTATGTAGCATGGGCCGTGTGTCTCACAAATTGTACACATAGCATGTGACTCATCAAAACCGAACAAGTCTAAGGGGGTCACTCGACAACATTTGGTGGAAAATAATTAAAGAATTATCTTTACTAATTCTTTAATTAATTTTAATTTAAATAAAACAAATTAATTGATTTAAATTAATTAATGGAGTCAAATCACGAACCAAGCCTCAAATTAAGTCTTGGTTCTTTTGTCAATTAATCAAGGCCAAACCATCCGTAGGCAAAGCTTAGAGAGTTTATAAATACAAGGCTCCAAGACAAACAAAAGGGTCCATAAAATCATTCTCACACCTCAACACTGAAGCTCTGAAGCTGCCAAACCCCTAAATCCCCAAACACTCAAAAGACTCAGAAAACTCTCTGCGTTCTTTGTTAAACCCGTGAAGAATTATCAAGCACCACTACACGCGCCGATTCTTCCATCGCCACAAGTCAAACCCTTGAGGCATCCATTCATCCAAGATCCAGTCATTGTGTTCCTTGGAACAACAACACACACACTTTACATCTTTGGAGATCGAATCAGAGGATTCAAGTTTTGTTAACCCTTAAACCCACAAATTCATTAATACAAATATTATTTTGTACACATGTTCTTACCTCATTTATCACAAGAATTTCGTGTTTATACAAGTACTACAAAAGTATGCTAAATTAATAAGTTATACGTGTCACGAGCCTAAAGAGTCAATCGAGATCAACACTTTTTCCCTAAAAGCATGTTGATCATTTCACACTCTTAAAAAATAAAATAAATAAAATAAGAAACGGGCGTAACAAAATTCATTCTCAACCGCACTTACGTGGAAGAGTTTCGACAACTTTATATAAGCATGCAAGTCATGCAACGATCGACATCCTCGTTGTCCTTTTCCAGAATATGCATGCAATTGTGTGGGGGATGATGATATTGATTTGAGAGTTGCGAATTAGTCACATGACATTCTAAGATAATAATGCAATACTCCTCCTTGTCCCAATTGATGAAAACAAAGCTGCTTGATGTTGAAATTTAATATTAATTATTAGCTAGGTTTCTTCCATCCTTGTTTCTTTTAGGAAAATGCGATGGAGTGAGTGATGATGGGTAATGGAGTTTCCTTTTTATTATTTGATGTGGAAGTGGAAGCCTCCTTGCACTTTCCTGGAAATCTATTGTAGGGTTTTCCTTATGTGTCTTTATTAAGACAAGCAATTGATCTCACTCCATTATTTAAAGATTTTTTGTCTTCATATTCTCTTTTATTTCTGACTTTTGAATTGAGTAAATCAAAAGAAAATTAAGTGGCAAAAATAACAACAAAATATGTAGAAAAAAAAAAATGATGTACGAAAATGATTTCCTTTATTTATGTGCAAAATTACAATTTATTTGGTCGGGACCTGATGGTGAACGATCACCTAAATAAGCATACAAATAGGACTGTAAATGAGTCAAGCTGAATATGTTCAAGTTTGGCTTGTGTAATTTCTTCCGAGCTCAAGCTAAGGTTTGCTTGCTTCTTACACAAGCTGAGCTCAAGCGAGCTTAAAAAGTTTGAGCTCGATACCAAGCTCGAGTTGTTTTGAGCTAACACTAGTAGGAAAAACAGCTTGCGTGACGAAATAATTTTCATCGCATAAGAGGTACTTGCATGACCAAAAAACATTATCGTCGCGCAAAAAAGACATGAAATATTATTATTATTTTTTTTGAATTAGTCACGCATGAATACTTCACGCGACGAACACTTATTGTTGTCGCGCAAAGTCAGTAAGAAAAACGCAGGATAATTTTTTTGGCGCAAAAAACATAAGTGACGAAGTAGGGGACCTTTTCATGACAAAGGATTTGTTGCGCTAGTTATTGTCAGTTTTCAGTCAAACCATTCAGTGCATGTCAATTTGAGGAATCAATACTGTATTTATTGCAAAAGTTTGCACGACAAAGACCTTCGTCACGCAAGGTTTACGTGACAAAGCCTTCGTCGCGGAAAGGCCCTAACTTTCCTATAAATATGTGCTTCTGCTCTCCTTATTCTTCACAATTCTTCTATTTGTACTGGGATGGATGATAAAAATAGGGATCAAAGCATGCTCGCCAACCCGTATGATCTGAGGCAACATATGAAGTTCACATAGCCATGCGGAATAATTGTCCTACTGCGGAGTGGCGTTCTTGGAAATATGTGCCCAAGAATGTGAAGAAGGCGATGATGGATCAATTATTAGTAAGTACAATGTTGATGGATAAATAATTAATTTTGTGACATTTTTTTGTTATATGTTGGAATTAATTATTTGCATATATGTGTAACAGTGTAAGTATACTCTTGATGATGATACGAACGAAGAGTTGATGAAGTTGATGGAGTCGGCGTTGAAGGGAGGTTACAAGCAATATCGTGAAGACGTGGGGCAGAATGGAGGACCATCGAAACAATATTTTTAAATTTATGTTTTTGAGGACAATCTTTAAATTTAAGGTTTTGTATAAGTTATGTATTTGGAATTAGTTAGGCTTTAATTCTTATTTGGTTTTTTAAATAATTGAATGGATTAATTTAATTTATTTAAGGTATTAATTATTTTTAGAATAAATATTTAACTGAATATTTGTTTGTAATTATAAAGTTTACGTAAACATAGATATCTATGTTTATGTAAACTTCATAATCACAACCATTCACGTTCTTCACTAAAGTGATTGCATGACGACAATATTCGTCGTGTAAGAGTGCTTCACGCAATGCAACGCTAGTGTCGTTGCGCAAGAGTGCTTCGCGCGATGAAAAACTAGTGTCATCATGCAAAGTTTCACTGAAACGGTCAAATTGCGTTCAACACTCCCATTATTGTGCAGTCATGACGCATTTTGAGCGACGAAATGTCCAGTTTGCGCGACGAATGGGTTCGTCGCGCAAAGTGTTCCTAGTTTTATATAAACACAGTTTAAGAACCCTAATTTTCAAAAAAAATTTGTTCAAAAGCAATGGCCGATTCTAGAGACGGCTTTCGTGATAGGAAGGTTGTACTGCGTGTAGAGAGGTATCGACGTAAGCAAGTGCCTTACTTTGAAGACAGAAGTATGGCTAATGCGTACGCCGAACTTAGGTGTGATATTGGGGGTTTGGTGTGGGGGGAATGTTTTGCCGAGTTTGAGTCTTGGAAAAAGGTCCGTGAGGAGTTTAAGAAGTCCATGCTGGGGGAGTTATCGATAAGTTTGTATTAAATAATGTATAATTTTTTTTGTTAAAAAGTAGTATTTTTTAGATTACTAATTTATTGTTATTGGCATTAATGTTGGTTCATTGGGATGTTGATGAAACCGATGAGAAGCAGCGGATGTATATAGATGAGCTTTTCAAGAAGCATTTCCGGCAGTGGAAGTTTGATGTGCTGCAGGATGCAGAGTGAGGTGCTACTGCCTCGGCGGAGGAGGATTAAAGAATTGTAATAGGGAATTTTTAGTAGCACTCCAAAAATCTCATTTGGCACTCCAAACTTTCTATAATTAGAAAGAAAAATACATTTGTGAGGAGTGTAGAATGAGATTTTTGGAGTGCTAATAACAATTCCCTTGTAATATATATATATATATATATATATATATATATATATTATTTTTTTGAAATAATATTTTGTGGACTTTATATTTATTTTAATTAATAAATTTATGTTATGTGGATGAGTATTAATATTTACATTAATTATAATATGCATTTGGGATAATAAATTAGTTTTGTTAATCAATTTAATGTTTAATTAGGTTTGAGTTTTTTATTTAGATTAAAATAAAAATTTACATTACATAAAAAGAAAACGGAAAAAAAAAATTGTAAACTTGCGTGACGAATGCATTGTTTGTCACTCAAAGGGTATTTGCACGACGAATATTTTGTTAGTTGCGCAAAGGGTACTTGTGCGACGAAGATGGTGTTCGTGGCGCAAAATCATTCGTCCAAAAGTTAACTTTATAATCTGGATTCAGCCATGCAGAGGCAATACTGCAGTAAAACCGCATATTTAGCCTTTACCCCTCCCCTTCGTTTTTCTTCAATCTGGCATCCATCATTTCTATTTTCTCTCAATTTCATCATCTAATACTCCCTCCATCTTCTTCTCTAGGTTGATCGAGCTATCTCGGTGTGTCTGGTAAGCCTTTTTTTTGTTAGGGTAAAAGTATTAAGGTAAATTCATACTAATGCCATGAATTTCGTTGTCTATAGGGATATTATGTGTGAATAGCGATTGGTGGAGAATGATTGAGAAGGTATTTTCTTCATTTTATTTTTTAAAAATATAAAATTAATAAAATTATGTTGAACTTATGTTGTTATATTTATATTGTGTTGTGAAATTATATTTATATTATATTGTTAAATTTGTACGTGATGTACAAATATGGGTTGTGATGTATGGAGTTAATTGTAATTAACTTCGTACTTGTTTTTTTTAGTAAAACTTAGTTTTCCGTTTGAGGATTAGTTGGATTTCGTGCATGGATGTGAAAGCATGACTGCGGTCCAATTGATTCTTCAATTGTCCCATCATTTGGACAGTTTGGGAATGCACAGTTATGGCGTGTAGTTTGTGGTTGAAGCTTTAGGTTTCAGTTGTGGAGATTCGGTGTCATCTCTGTACGTTCTTCGGGTGGCACATAGGTATTTCATATCTACGTCTTCCATCTGAAGAACTGTACCGAGATGCTGCCAAAATTTATCCACGTCGAAATCTAATCTGATATAACCGTAAATTACATGACATAATTATGCATTCCCGAATGGGATAAGGCCCTTACCAGAGGCATAAGGTGACACTATCATTTGTATAAAGTTGTTGTGATTGTTGTACTATTATTGTGGTTGTAGGAATTATGGACAGAACTTGGATACAGAACTCGATTAGATGCACGGACGAATACTTGGATGAAATCGAGGATTTTATTGACTTTGCATGTGCACACAACCAGGGTGCAACTAGAATTCGTGGACCTTGTAGGAGTTGTAACAACACTTTAAGGGAAACAATTGAAAATGTTTGATTTCATTTAGTAAGGAATGGAATGGTTGAGACCTATAATACTTGGAATCGTCATGGGGAGCAATTAGACAATGCTTCGTCTTCAAATGCCATAAGAGTGGACAATGTTGAACCTATTGTGGATCCTAATGAACAAGTCATGGATATTATAAATGATGCTTTTCCATTTGCTTTGACAAACACCAATTAGGAAGGGGAAGACGACATGCATACACCAATGGATAGTGCAGAGTTCGAACAATATTAAAAACTATTAAAAAATGCCAACCAAGAGTTATACCCTGGGTGTGAGAGCTTTTCAGTTCTCACGGTCATTGTGAAACTAACGCATGGAAAAATACAGTATCGTATGTCAAACCAGTGTTTCGATTGCTTTTTGGGGGTTTTCAAGAGAATGCTTCCAAATGACAATTGTTTGCCGAAAGACCATAGACATGTGCAAAAGGTGTTGAATGGTCTTGGATTTGGTTATGAAAAAATTTACGCTTGCAAAAACAATTGTATTTTATTCTACAAAGAGAATAAAGCATTGGATAAATGCCCTACATGCAATGAGTCGAGGTTCAAAATGACATCTCAGAATAGAACGACTAAGATCCCACAAAAAGTCATGCGTTATCTGCCTTTGAAACCTAGGTTGCAGCAATTGTATATGTCGATACATACTGCCACTGACATGAGATGGCATAAGGAAAAACGGGTAGATGATGATGTGATGAGGTATCCTGCAGATGGGGAGGCATGGAAAGAGTTTGATCAAACGTTCCCCGAGTTTGCTTTTGATCCCCGGAATGTTAGATTGGGACTTGCCACTAATGGATTTAATCTGTTTAGGGATCTAAACCAACATCACAATACTTGGCCGATTTTCGTATTCCCATATAATTTTTCCCCTTGGAAATGCATGAAAAAAAAATACATGATGATGACTTTTTTGATAATTGAGGATCCTGGTAGGTCAATCGATGTTCACTTAAGGCCGTTGTTTGATAAGCTAAAGGATTTATGGACAAAGGATTTGTGCATGTACTATAAGTGCACTGTGAAGATGTTCACTTTTGCAGGCAACAATTATATGGACTGTGAACGATTTTCCCACATATGCAATGGTTGCTGGGTGGAGCACTAAGTGTTATGTGGCATGCCTTGGTTAGCACGCCTGAAAAGTTTGTTACCTTGGTCATCAGAGATGGTTGCCATGGGAACACGAGTGGCGGGAAAAGGATAAAGAAATCGATGGTAAAACAGGGCATCGCCTCAAACTTAGAGAATGGTTTGGTGATCAAATTTTGGAACAGCTTAACCGTTTGGATTTTGCTCCATTTAGGAAAACAATGAGTAGGACCAGACCTTCTACACACATGAATTAGACGCATAAGCCTATATTTTTTGACCTCCCGTATTGGTCGAAACTAAAATTGAGACACAACCTCGACGTTATGCATGTTGAGAAAAATGTATTTGACACATTGGTGGGCACCATTCTAAATATCGAGGGCAAGATAAAGAAAGTTCGTCTTGATTTGGAAGGAATGGGCATACAGAGGGGTTTATGGATGAATAAGGATAGTGATAAAGCCATAAGGGATCTTGCATTTTTTTTCCATGAAACCGAACGACAAAAAAAAAGTTTTTAAAATTTGTATCGTCTGTAAAGTTTCCCGATGAGTATGCTTCTAATATTGCGTGTTGCGTGAATGATGACAGGGGTAAATTTGCTGGACTAAAGAGCCATGACTGCCATGTGGTTATGCAATGCCTACTTCCTGTGGGCATTTGATACCTATTGCCGAAAGATGTTGTGAAGCCAATCATGTTGTTGTCCAAATTTTTTTCCCAACTGACGGCAAGAACGTTGCGAAAGACGGACATTAATCAGTTGCACCATGACATTGTCCAAGTCCTATGCAAGTTTGAGATGATATTCCCTCCAACTTTTTTCATAAGTATGATCCACGTGATGGTTCACTTGCTTGAAAAGGCATTGCATGCTGGTCCTGTCAACTATCGCTGGATGTATCCAATAGAAAGTTATATAATCCTCATCATTTGTTCATTCATCATTAACCCACGCTTACTAATTTGTATCGTATCGTTTTATTTTTGTAGGCTTCTCGAGGAGATGAAAAAAAGTGTAGGCAATAAGTCAAAGCCCGAAAGATCAATTATAGAGGCTTAGGTTCAATACGAGTCGCTTACATTTAGTAGAATGTATTTAAAAGATGTGGAGATGACTTTCAATCGTCCTCAGTGCAATAATGACTGGGGTGTCAGAAAGGATAACCTTTCTGTTTTTGCCTAATGCGCACAACCCTTTGGAGATCCTGTATGAGGCGGGTCATTTTCCAAAAATGACATGGAGGTAGCGCATTGGTTCGTACTGAACAATTGTGATGAGATAATGTAATACCTAGATGAGTATGAAGAGATGATGATTTGAGAACATCCATCACATTTGTATGCCAAGAAACACCGAGAATTGTTTCAACAGTGGTTTCTCGAATATGTAAGTTATAAGTGTTTTGTATTTGACATATATATTGTATTATTTAATTTTCTCAAACTAATAGATGTATGTTTTTTTTTTTTTTTTTATATAATGTTAGGTGAATAAATTGAAAGCATCGAATTTCCCCACTTACAGTGAAGAGTTATATAACTTGGCGTTTGACCTGATTTGCATTGAATTTTTCTTGGGTTGCCATGTTAACGGCGTCAAGTTTTTGGGGGCTACACAAGATGACAAGTTGTGCATGTAAAACAACGGTGTCCATGTCCCAGGTGGAGGCGAAAGTACGGACATTGATTTCTGTGGCAAACTAACAACTGTTGTGCAATTGTTTTACAAAGACCGATGCCAGGTGATCATGTTTAAGATTCGATGGTTTGATACAAACCCAAATAAGCAGGGAAGTGTTAAAATTGACCATGGCTTACTATTTGTGAACACTAACAGAACTTGGTACTATGACGACCCTTACATTTTGGCAAACATGGCAAAACATATTGTGTATCTAGATGACCCTAAATTCGGGAGAGGTTGGAAAATTGTTCAGAAGATGGATCAGAGGAATTTGTATGCTATACCAAAACAAAACCCTACTGACGATGAAGTCAACAACGTCGCTGACCAATGTTTAGAATCTTCAATGGAAAATGATGCGGAAAAACTTTGAGATACAAATCTTATCCAAGAACCATTTTAGATACAAGGAGTGGCTTCAATTGAAAATGGATTCAATCAATTACATTTGACCTCAGTAATCTTTCGCGATATGATGGTGCAGTGGGCTTGAACGACGACGGTGACGTACCGATTGAGGATGATGATTGGGATACTGAAAGTTATGACAGTGATGATAGCGAAAGTTATTATAGTTTGAATGATGGATAATGCAATTTATTTATGACTTGCCATGTAAAACATATTAAAAGAATTTTTGTGTAATTATTTATCTTATGTTATAAATAAATTGTTTTTATTTGAATAAATATAAATTTAAAAAAACTTGACTTGGGTAAATTAAAATTTCAGCTCATTGCGTAATGAAAATGATATTATTCGTCCCGCGAATGCTATTTGCGTGACGATTAATTACTCTTCATCGCGCAATGAGTTGAAAATTTGACTTTCTGGGTAGGCACAAAAATAATTTCGTGAAAATTTGAATTTTTGCCATGCCGAATATCTTCTATTCGTCGCACATGAACCTCGGGATTAAACTGAAATCACAAACACTTTCCCCTCATCTCTTCCTCTCTGTAAGCTCTCTCCCTCCGACAACCCTCTCTCACTAAATCTCTGTCACCCTCCTTCTCGGCCTCTCACTCTATCGCCCCCTCAGACTCTTTCTTCCTCTTCCGATAGCCTTATATCTTCCTCCTCCGACAGCCTTCTCTGAGGTAATTTTAGGATTATTTGCAAATTCTTTATAATTAGGGTTCTATTCTGTCGACTGCAAATTCTGAATTAAGGTAGTAATGCAAATTCATTGCTTGTTAGTTATTTGCAAATTCTTAGATATGTTTGTTTTTGGGTCTGAGTTGTGGTTTCCGAACTTTTTTCATAAATATTCTTGTTATTTTATTGATTTCGGTAATTGGGTATTTGCGGATGTGGTGAGTTTAGTTTAATTCTGGTGAACAAATGGTGGTTGCACACCAGTTAGTGAATCTCTTAGTTTGTACTCTATGTCCTCTAGTTGATCGTTTGAAATTTGAATGTTTGACACTTTTTGACTTCGAATTTGTTTAATTGGTGTTTATGGAAGTCTTAGTTTGGTTTTGTATTGGCGTTGCTCACTAGGATTAATCTGCATTTTAAGTTTATTTAGGATTGGAAGGCTGGTACTTTGTGTGCACAGGCTTATGATATTCTTCTATACGTGTGCATAATGCTTGTTGGATCTCTTAACATGTGGTACAATGTAGCTATATGATATTAGTTCTATTGATTAGCCTTAAGGTTATTGTTTTTGCGCAATGGTTATTTTCCCCCTCGTATGAACACACATATGGGCAATGAATTGTTTACACTATGTTATACTTATTTTCTCTTTTTACTTGATGGGAGAAAGAATGGCAAGCAAATGTGTCTAATTGTCTATGTTGGCATTTGTTTCTTTTATTGATAGCATAAAAGGGGTTGTAAAATGTTATTCCACATATCTCAGCTATTAGTTGAGCTCTTTCATATGCATCTGTTTATATAAAAAAATTCTCAAGGTGCAGAGAGGAGAGAGAGAGAGAGAGAGAAAGGTACATATATATACATATATATATATATATATGTATATATATATTACATCAGAGATGAGATTGAGTAATAACAGGAACAAGTTATAGCAGAGCTCCTCCGTTTCCTTTTTTTGTTGTTAATCTCCCTCTATGCCTTTGAGTAATAGAGGTTGTTTTTAGGTTTAGTTTTCATCTTAGTAGGAAAAATAGGAAATCTGCTTCAAATTCGATTTAATATTCCTAGTAACTTGATTTCTCTCAAGTGGTGTTTTAATTAGGAATTGTGTTGTCATTTAGTAATAGTCGCTTACTGTGCTACATTGGGCTAGCAACTTGTGTTTGTAATTCTTATGGTTGCTGGCTAGGCTCTCTAAATACTCGAACTATCTAGTCCGAAAGATTGTTTCTTTTGTGAATGTTTCACTAGTTTCCTTGCCATTTCGATTGCAGCTGGATGATGCCGCTGTTGAGAGTGTAGCGGCTGCTGAAAATGTGGCGACCGAGTAGTTATGGGATGTCCAAGCTGCTGAAGAGTAGTCTTCTAGGTAGCCTTTAGGATTTTCTTTGGTTTCCTTGTTACTTTTTGCTTTGATTGAACTCCATCAGCCTTTATTATTTGTTTATCAATTTTGCTAGAAAATTTAATAAACTTGTTTCTTTCGTTTTTCTTCATCTTCACTTCTTTTATTTACGCCCAACCTTTGACCTTTAGACCAGCGGCAGTCGTGCTGTTTTTTTATTAAGCAGACATTCCCACATAGCCTATGTAGCCCTAGATTTTGGTGTAGAACCTTTGCAAAGTTGTTAGCGATAAGGTTAGGCACCAAATGCCTTACTTATAGAAACATGCGAGTTCGTGTGACTACTTGGCTGTTAACTTTGACTTTCTTCAATCCTTTGAGCTGTGTGGCCTACATCACAACATACTAAAGATTTATGGTGCATAAGATTCGCTAACCTTTCGTACAAAAAGTATGTGGTTAGATGGAATTTGGTGGGCAAAAGTCTGAAAAGAGCACTTTGTACTTTATGTAACCAATTCCATGGGTTGCGTAGCAAGTATCACAACACTTTAGGTATTTTATGTAGATAGTCTTCTCAAAACTGTAGGCTACCGTAGTGTACTCAGTAGCAGCTTTAGGGTTTTAGGGCAGCTGTCCATAGGGCGTACTGCGTAATGTGCCTCATCCGTCTCTGAGGCCTGGTTCCCCATGGATTAGGCCAAAGACCAAAAATCCTTCAGTTAGCTAAGGCTTGAAAAAGATCATTGTGGCTAATTCTAAAAATCCCAGTGCAGGTTATCATGCACCTAGTTACACTAGAGCAGTCCGACCCATCTGGATATTCGGAGCGTATAGTTTACCCTTTCACATCGAAGAGCATGGTTGGTCCCCAGAGGGTGTAATTCCCACGATAAAAGACCGCAATCTTCATTGAAGTGCTAAAGTGATCAGTTGTTGTAAACATCCAGCTGAGCTAAGTTGTAAATAACTTCTGAATTTCTCATAGAAAAACAAGTGAAATGAATGGAAACTTAGCTATAAGATAGGAGCTGCATAACAACTGGATAGTCATCGGATTGCGAGGTGGTGCCCATCAAGCTGCTTCGAGTCTTCGAGCTTTAATGTAGCGGGATGTCACGCATGGTACTTCATTAGATTGTAGGTGTTCCATTGATTTTCGATCTCTTTGTTGTTCATGGTGGCAAGAGTGGATCCGTCTTTTTAGAGCCTTTTTCTACAGGCAGTGGTAAAGGCTTTTTTTAGGACTAGATCTTCGGGCTAGAACTGCCAGATTTTCGTCCTTTTGTTGTAACTGGAGATGAGCTGATGTTGGTAGGTTGTGATGTAGGTAATGACCTTCTCGCGTTCCTCCTCTATCAGATCTAAATTTGTGGCTATCTCATTTATGTTTTATTTGATGTTTGGTAGTAGAGTGCTGATACTTGGCACGATGACATTGAGATGAATGATTACTTTTCAACCAAATGCCAAGGAGAAAGGAGTTTCACCGATTGCTCGTCGTTTGGTTGTGCAATACACCTATAAACAACCGGGAAGTTCGTCTGGCTGTTTTCCATTCTTGTCTAAAAAGGATTTCTTTAGGCAGTCGAGAATTGTCTTGTTGGATGCTTTGGCTTGCCCATTGCCTTAGAGATACCTTGGTGTTGACACGTGCTGCTTGATGTCATATTTCTAGGTGAACTTTGCCAAATATTTACCTTCGAATTGCAGGCCATTGTCTGTGACAATGGATTGAGGGATGCCAAATCGGCATATGATGTTCCTCCATATGAAGCGCTCTATGTCCATCTGAGTTGTGGTTGTCATGAGCTCTGTTTCCACCCACTTGGTGAAGTAGTCAATTGCCATGATCATCATGCCTCTACCTCCAGTAGTAAGTGACATTGGCTCTACCAGGTTGATTGTTCACTGCATAAACAGCCAAAGACTCGTCTGCGAGTGTAATTCGTTAGCAGGCAGTACTGGTACCGGCTTGTAGCGTAGGCAGCTATAGTACTTTTGTACTAACTCCTTAGCATCTTGATGCATATTAGGCTATTAGTAGTCTGCGTTACGAGCCTTTTGTGCTAAGGATCGACCTCCAAGGTGATTTCCACAGACGCCTTCGTGGATTAAATTTAGAATCTTCAGGTCATTGGGAGGCACTAGGTAGCAGAGATGTAGTCCGGGGTAAAATCTTCGAACAAGAATTTCATTCCACATGTAGGAGCGTGCTGCCATTGTTTGGAGTTTTCTAGACTCCAATCTTTCTGTGGGGAGTTCGCAATTGACCAGGCAGTCTATAATGGAATTTTGCCAGTTTGGAGTTGTACTAACTTGTGACACCTCGACTGCCGGCTTCGTCTCTATGCTTAGTTTTTCCAGATACTCCACCGGAATAGAGTGCTTGAGTTGATGGTCGAGGGCGGAGCTTAGGGCGGCTAAGCACTTCTGCATGGGCGTTGTCTACCCATGAAACTTGAGTGAGGGTGTAAGTCTGAAACACTTTAAGCTACTTTTGTACCTTCTCTAGGTATTGCACCATTCTTGGATGATTTGCTATGTACTCATCTATTGTCTAGTTGGTAATTAGCTCAAAATCAAAATGAATTGCAAGCTTTTTCACCGCCAAATCTTTTACCATCCGAAGGCCTGCTAGTAGGGCTTTGTACTTTTCTTCGTTATTGGATGCCTTGAAGCCTAGAATGATCTCATGCTCGAGCATTGAACTGTCTGGGGTGATGAGGACCACACTTGCTTGTGAACCCTTGTAGTTGGATACGCCATCAAAGTGCAAATGCCAGAAGTCTCCGTTGGGCAGGCAAGCTGTTGCATCGCCTAGGCTCAACGTGAATTCTGATATGACATGTGCTTAGGCTTGGGCGTTTATCGATGTGCGGGGTCGGTAAACTAAACTGTATTAACCAAGTTCCAACGCCCATTTCATTACTTTTTTAGAAGCGTCTGGACCATGTAGGATTTATCGTAGATGATATTGAGTTATGACGATGGTTGTATGAGCTTGAAAATATGGTTTGAGCTTCTGAGCTGTAACAACTAGCGCCAAAATCAATTTTTTGATCTTCGGATATCTAGTTTTCGCATCGAGAAGAGCTCTAGAAATGTAGAATACGGGCATTTTAGCCCCCAGCTTTTCTCATATGAAGGCATATCTCACTGCTACTTTTGAAACTGCCAAGTAGATGTATAAGTTCTCCGCTGCTTTCGGCTTGGATAGTAAGGGAGGTGATGTGAGATACTTTTTCAGTTCTTGGAAAGCTTTTTTTGCACTCATCATCCCATTTGTTTCGCTGTACCCTTTGATTGCTTTAAAAAAAGGTACATTGAATGGTGAGCCACGAGAGAAAGCAGTTGAGCATGGCTGCTCATCCAGTCAAGGTTTTGATCTTCTTTAAGGTCGTTGGAGACTTCATCTCTTAGGTTGCTTATATCTGCTTAGGATATGCTTCGATTCCTCGTTAGGTTACAATGTACCCTACGAATCTGCCTAAAGATACTCCAAAAGTGTATTTGGCAGGATTGAGCTTCATCTTGTACTTTCTAAGAATGTTGAAAGTTTTCGATATGGTTTGATTACTGTTTTATTTTCACCATGATTTCGTTGATGTAGACTTCCATGGTTACTCCAAACTGCTTCTAGAACGTCATGTTTACTAGTCGTTGGTAAGTAACTCCAGCATTTTTGAGGCTAAAAGGCATGACTTTGTAGGAGCAGGTGCCTTGTATGCGGTTTTCTCCTTGTCAGGCTCACGCATGGCTATTTAGTTGTAGCCGGAATACACGTCCAAGAAACTAAGCAGTTGGTTTCTCGAGGCTGAATTTACTAGCAAATCGATTCAAAGAACTGGATAAAGATCATTCGGGCATGCTTTGTTGAGGTCGGTGTAGTTCAGCAAGCTCTCCACTTGCCATTCTCTTTCTTCATTACTAGCACTACATTGGTAAGCCATGCTAAGTGTGCTATCTCTTCTATGAACCTGGCCACCAGTAGCTTACCGATTTTCACTTCAATAATCGCTACTTATTTGAGTACGAAATGTCTACTATTTTGGATCACCGGTTTGAAAACATGGTTGACGTGAAGCTTGTGACACACTACCAACTGGGCATGTCGGAAGGTGACTATGTGAAGATGTCTTGATTTCCCCCAAGGAAAGCCGTGAATTCCTCATTTTTCTTCGGGCTCAGACATGAACCGATTCTAGCCATCTTCTCCGGCTGCTTGGGATCAAGAATGTTCGACGTCCTCTTTGGGTTTCCATCTCGTCTCATTTGCTTGTGTGTTGATTTGGGCACCAACTTCTTGATCCGTTTACTATATTTGGTATTTAGTAGCTTCGCCATCCCTTTAAACTTCAGTTGCCTTTACAGGGGTAAAAGACTAATTCTTTGACTCCTTCAGTACTTGCATAGTGTATCGTCGAGATATGGCATAGTCAGACTTGATTTCTCCGACTCTTCCTCCCAGGATTCAAAATCAGATCTTTTGATACTTGACAAAGATTACGACATCCATTTTTATTAGCCAATGTCACCCAAGAATCCCATTGTAAGGAGACGAGTCGCTTACTATTGTGAATGTCTGCTTTGAGACAACTGGCAGTGTTTTCACGCCAAGTGTAATATTGATGATAACAATTGAGGTGTGTCCATTGAATCTGGTGAGTACCTTCACTTGGCGTATGATTATGCTTTCGAGGCCCATCTTTTGAATTACTGAGAGCTGAAGTAAGTTGACCGCATTTTCGTTTTCAACCATCATTCTGTCGACTATAGCATAAGCTAGTTCGACAGATATCACTAGCGGGTTATCGTGTGGAAAGTTGACACCTTCGGCATCCTGCTCGGTGAAGCATAGGTCAGGATTTGACTGCCTGGATTTGAGAGATCAATAGAGCCTGTTGGATCTTTCTCTTCTTGGAGTTGTTGGTGGGCCTCAAGTGCTCGGATTTGGCGAATATGTCATTGATCCGAATTGTCTTGGTTGGTGGCTATTTATCGGCGTCTGTGTTTTTTCTAGGTTACGTAACTAGCTTGTCCAAGTATCTGCCGACCTTGCATTCTTTCACTAGCTTCTCTAGGTAATACCTCTAAGTGTAGCAGTCGTCGATTATGTGACCAGGACCTCAACGGAATGGCCAGTACTTGGCGTGATCCAACTTGGAGGTGTTTCCATTCGATTGTTTCGGCAGCTTGAACCATGGCTCACTCTTGATGTCGCGAAGGATTTGGTGGATTGAGATCGAGAACTTAGTGTAGTTTTTAGGCGTCGGGCCTCCTTTAGTCGGGGATCAGTCCCTGCACTTGGCCTTCTGCCTGATTTTGTTGTTCTACTGCTTTATATCCTTCTTCTTTTAAGCTACTGTCGATTATTTTCGAGGCTACTCGAGTGCCTTGTTTACTCACCGTGCCTCATCCTAATGTGCATACTTTTCTGCTAGAACAAATGAGTTTGCCAGAGTTAGATCTTCTCCCATGATCAATTCTCCGAATATGGGGTGGTCTACTAAGAGTCTTTTTTGGAAGGCTGCACTAGTTATCGAGTCGTTATGTCCGACTATTTGCGCCTTTTCTGCTTTGAACCTCTTCACATAGTCGAAGAGTGACTCTTTTGGGTTTTCCTTGATGTTGAACAAATGATCAGACTTCTTCTTAATCGAGTGATAAGATGAATATTCTTTGGTGAAAGCCAAAGAAAGCTCATTGAAACTTCGGATGGATTATGGTGGCAAGGTGTGGAACCAATCTTGCACCTCGCATTGAGAAGTTGTTGCAAATATCTTACACATGATGGCGTTGTTGTTTCGATAAAGGATCATTGCACTGCAGTAGTGCTTTAGGCGTCTCTCCGGGTCTTCATCTCCCTTAAAAGATATGAAATATGACATGTTAAACTTGCGTAGAGGCTCTGCCTGCTCGATCTCGTCTGTTAAAGATAACCCATTTATGTATGTCATGTCTCATCGGAGCACCTCGTCAGTGACTTCATTACACTGGAAGTCGCGTCATGGTTCAATCAGAAACCTCTATACTTCTTCCTGAATTTTCCTTTGCTAAAGTAGCGAAGCTTTCGGCTGCCCTTATCGTGACCTGCTGGTCTAGGCTGCCCTTCCCTATGCTAGGCTCGTCTATGTCGTGGCTACGATGCATGTGGTATGTTCCTAGTAGGCGAGTGGGTTACTCCGAGGCTGCTGGTTGAACTTAAGCCAAATTGAGTGACTATTTCTCTCCATTCGTAGTGTTGCCTACTCTGATGTGAAGTGGATGATGCTCCTTGTGGGCCTAACTGCTAATGAACACTTTGCTTGGAAGATTGTCCATGTTGATTATCAAAGTGTGGCCCCAACCATGAATGTATGCTCGTCTATGGGCCTAATCGAGAGTGCACGCTCATACGCGCACTAAAACAAGAGTATACGCTATCTCGGGGGCCCAGACGAGAGTGTACACTGCCAGAACACTTGATTCATGGCTGGTTGAGGGCTGTTGCCGAGACGCTGCTAGAGAGGTTCATTGCTGCCCTTTTCTTATTTCGGGACACCTCGTCTAGGGCACGCTGCATCCCAGTACAATGCAGAAGTTGATTCACCAAGGTTGTCTATTGTGCGAAGGCACTCGTCAATTCTACAACTTGTTGAGACAAGTGTTGTTCACCTTGTGGGATAAAAGAACTTGGATGGTAGGTTTCTCCATATGTGGTAGAAGTGTAGTTGACCCAAACTTTAAGGCTGGGTTTGGTTTTTTGCCAAAACTGAAACCGAATCGAAATTTAGGTTTGGTTCGGTTCGCTTCAAATTTTTTTTGGTTTTTTTCGGTTCAGTTTCGGCTTGGTTCGGTTTTTACCATGATATTTTTTTTTTTTTGTAAATCTGGTTATTGGTACTGGTCAAACCACTATCTTCATTTACAAATCACAACAACAATTATATTCATTTAGGGTTTGCAAGATTTGTGGGCTGCTATTGATGCAGCAAAATATGAAGGGGGAAAAGCTAATTTTTTTTGTCAGAACATGAATCTTTTATCCAACACAATAAAAATAAAATAAAAAAAGACTTGGATTGAATCAGATGGAAAGAAACAAACACAGATATTGAATCTCATACACTACAAAATCTGATTCACACAAAATCTGCATCACACAAAATCTACATAAATGGAGAAATGGACATGGAGGAAGTTTAGAGGCAGGGAACGAGAGAAAGAGAAGAGGGGAATGAAAAATAGAAAAAGTGTGGTTGCGCTAGGGTTCTGTTGATTTGGTCATAAAAATTAAAAAAAAAATCTCCAAAATCCAGGAGGCATAAGGAGGGTTCGAACCCATGCGCTCTACCAACTTGGAAAGTTTCACTGAAACCAACTTCACAACAGGTTTTATTTTGTTATAATTGTATGACTAAACTATTTATAAACATTGAAAAAAATAATCAAATATATATATATATATATATATATATATATATCAGTTCGGTTCAGTTCGGTTCGGTTCGGTTTGAGAGTTTTGGTTCGGTATTTTTCGGTTTTCGGTGTTTTGAACCCACCCCTACCAGACGTGAGATTTGAGCCAAGATGGATCAAATTTGTGAAAAGAGGGTGAAAATACCCCTGGTTCAATCATTGGTCCATAAATCCAAAGCCAGGACAGTTGAACTGGTCTTGGATCGGTTTGGGCTGCTAGGTGGACAACGTGCGTGCGCTGCCCTGCGTGCGGTGAACATGGGTGATGGGCCTGGGCTCGGCTTTGGAGCGTGCTGGCCTTAGGCCTGCGAGTGCTAAGCTGCTCCATCTGCCACATTTGCTTAGGCTTTGACAGCTTGGGCCTGCACTGTTGAGGCAATGGCTTGGGCTGCTTTTGGGGCCTGGGCTTGATGTTGTTAAGTGGCATGGGCCTGGGCTTGTGGCTGCCTCGCTTCTCCTTGCTCATTGTGGCCTCGCTGCCATGGAGCTATCCCACTCCTCACTACCATGACAGTTGCCGTGACTGCCATGGTGGTGGTGCTCCGTCGTGGAAAGGTTACTCATTTTGCCATTGCGTTAAGCTTCGTGGATCGTTATGCTAGGGTTACGTCTCGATCTCCATCACTTGGTCCAAATACTTGAACGTAGGAAGTTCCATTCCTTGTGGTTTTCGAATTTCACGCCATTGTATTTTTCTCCTACATCTATTTAAAGAATTAAAAAATTCTAGGAATAAGAACATACGAAAAAGTTTACGAACGAACGAGAAATAAGAAACTTTGAATGCGAGAGTCTTCTTTAAGCGTGTGAATCAAACTCTCAATGAAAGCACCAACGTGTGGATGCAAATTTCCGCCGTCTCTTCCTTTGATGAAAATGCACCTGCAAAATAATAACACCTAAGATTAAGGCCAAAAGCCTCACGCGCCCACGATGAATTGGGGGGCTTTGGCCGAAGAATCTCCGATGCCAAAATTAGAATTTTGAAAAGAATGTTTTTAGGAGTTTGTGGGTAGCAAATGGCTTAGCCTTTTAATTGGATGATTAGGGTATTTATAGGAGGGTGGCCGGCCTTTTGGGCGGAGAGTGACCGGCCATATATAGTGACAATTGGAGAATAATTGCAAGATATTATGTAAAATAATTTTTTGCAATTAACATGGCAATTATTCCTAATTTAAATAGGAAGTTTTGGGATGTACTCTTTGAATAAAATCAATAAGGGATTACGATAAGTGATGAAAGGGATTTGAATAAATACCATATTGATCACTTTTGACTCTTCCTTGATTGAACCGTTATTGTCCGTTGCATGCGCGTGGAAATTCCGATGTGTCTCGAGGGTAATCTTGTATTTTTAACCCAAAAGTCCACATGTCACTTCCATAATTTTTTGGATTATTTTTTACTCCATACAAAATGTCAATGGTTTAAAAAAAAAATGAAATAATCCAAACATAGATATAGTTATAAACCTCAAAAGTACTGGTAATTAACCTAGAAATTAATCCAGACACTACACTAATGAACCTCAAAACTATTCAAGCATAGGTAATTAATTAACCTCTAAGTTAATGTCTAATAATTAAAAGGTTTGTATAAAAAGTGGGGTGGTCCAACTCCAAACTTTGGTTAGTTGATATTTTCTGATTAGCTTTCAAGTCGGAACATAGAGGATGGAGGAGTAGTAGTCGTCACCAGTCAGTATTCAGTGGTCCAAACGGGCGCGCAAACAATCAAAATATTGCAACCTCTTTGTTAAAAGAGAAGTCAGAGAGAATAAATGGGGTACACATCTTGTTTCATTGTATAAGTGCAACCTCACCCTCAGCTCCCCAATCTCCAACGCTTCCAACTTTGTGGGTCGCAAAGTCTACATCTTTACTTTTGTCGTGTCACGAACAACTTACATAACATGAGTATAGTATTGATGTATCTTATATTAATAATATCAAGATATGTGTAAGTGTTTGTCTACATTAGATTGAATTATTGGCAAGGGGACGCTAAAATAGTGTTGCACCTGTGATTTGTAGTTACTTGCTCCCCTTGGAGTGACCCTTATATTATTGAAGAAATTTGACTTTTTTGTTTTAAAAATTAATACGCAACAAGAAAAGTGGCTCAACTTTTTTAAGCATATGTAAGATTCATTAATATTTTTTTTTATGTGAGACAACAATCAACAATTTTATCAAATGGATAATCTCATAAAAATAGATAATGTTTGTGTTCCCTTAGGAACTTATTTGTCCCCCAACTAATGATTAATGCATTTTTTTTATACATAAATCATAATTTTCACTATACATTCTCTTTATCATCACCTAAAAATTATATTTATTAAAAATCATTCAATTTGAAAATCATTTACTCGTTGATATGCTTCTAACAAACTGACTGTCACATCCCGACTCGGGCGGGACCACTTTCCGGGCCCGACTCCACCGTAGCACGATATTGTCCGCTTTGGGCCCCGACCACGCCCTAACGGTTTTGTTTCTGGGAACTCACACGAGAACGTCCCAATGGGTCACCCATCCTGGGAGTGTTCTCGCGCGCTACTCACTTAACTTCGAAGTTCCCATGGAACCCGAAGCCAGTGAGCTCCCAAAAAGCCTCGTGCTAGGCAGGGATGGGAATATGCATATAAAGATCACTCCCCTGGGCGATGTGGGATGTCACAATCCACCCCCCTTAGGGGCCCAATGTCCTCGTCGGCACACCACGGCCAGGGTTAGGCTCTGATACCAAATTGTCACATCCTGACTCGGGCGAGACCATTTCCCGGGCCGACTCCATCGTAGCATGATATTGTCCGCTTTGGGCCCCGACCACGTCCTCACAGCCTCGTGCTAGGTAGGGATGGGAATATGCATATAAGGATCACTCCTCTGGGCGATGTGGGATGTCACACTGACGGTTCATCATAAGGATGCTATTTGTTTCCAAAACCGTTTATTGGTTTGGCACGTATGGATAACTAAACAATCTCCAAATCGAATGATTTTTTTATTTATTTTTAGATATGATCTTTAGATAATAATAAAAAAATAAATAGTTTCAATTATAATGTTCGTACAGTAAAAATACGTTAATTATAAGTGAGAGATAAGTAAATTCTCATATAAGAGAACACAAGCATGATCTTTAAAAAATAGAGAACAGAAGGCTCAGGTAAATAAATAAAAAAACATAGCAAATGACTCGAAAAATTTTCAGAGCGAAAACTGGAGCATCAATTCCTAAAATTAAGCTCACTTAGTGTTTTTGTTCTTATAAATTTGTAAGGGTTGGTCTTAAAACTTGTCACAATGTGAAAGTTAAGTTTAAGGCTAAATTAACTAATTAGTTACCATCTTAACTAATCCACGTCTAGGCCTAACTAACTCTATGTCTTTTAATTTCTTGAACATGTAATTTATAGACCGATCTTACGTTCACAATGAATACTAAAAACAAAAATCTAACGACTAAAAAACTCGTGCTATTTCATATTGAAAAATATCATAAAAATCTGCAATTAATTAACAATCATAACAAGTAAATGAATCATTGAAATTGAAATTGAAAAGAAAAAGGAAACATGTGATGGAGGGGATTTGAGGGACCCCCACAATTTCACTGATCTTAATGCCACTGCCTTTGTGGCACAGAGCGAGCAAGAGCAAGCATACTTTTCAAACCCTGCACGTGGATACTTCTTTAGGCTTTAGTGGTTCTGCCACGTGGTGGGGTATGGTGGCAGGTTCATTCACGTGCCATGCACGTGATAGGAGGAAAATGGCATATCCTGATCCTGGTCCTGGTGGATAGTAATTGGCAGATGTTGTCTTTTCCACCTGTCTTGCCCATTTGAAACAACAGCTGGAGAGAAGAGAAAAGTATCTGCAGATAATGGTGAATGTGTTGTTACTTGTTGTGAAAGGCAAAATGGTTTTCTTTTCTTTCTTTAATTGTTTTTACTCATCCTCTTCAACTCCTTGCCGCTTAGAGAATTTCTAATGAGGAACTTTATACAGAGCTAAAAAAAAATGATGAATATAACCAATTTTAGAGTTCAGAGGAATCTCTAGGATTTTATAAAAAAATCTCTCCTAATAAGAGGTTATTCTTTCGGACTCTATACGAGAATATATATATATGTAGTAATTTGGTTATGCGATAATTTTTTTTTGTGTTAACTTTTCTTAAATTGATTTTTGACAACCTACTTCCTTCACATATGTAGATTGGAGTCAATCCATAACACTTGACATATGTATAAGGTGATGATATAGTTGGAAATCCCGTTTTGACAAAATAATATACCAATTATGATTACAAGGTTTTCTTGGTAATTACATTGAGGTCTTTTAGAATAAAATCTCACTTTTTAATATTAAAGTTTATTATAAAACTACTCAATAAACTTATTAGTATTAAAGTTTACTGAGTTTCTCTATCTGTGTGAGAGCTATTATTACCAATGTATGAGTGACTTCCTTCGCTTTTCGCGGTTCTTTCAGATGTTGTGTGGAGTTCTGACTCGGGTGTTTACACTACCTCCTTTCCTCAGGGTGCCTTTGATAGCACTGCTGCTCGTGGGCTTCTTCCCACTGGTTTCTTTCGTTGAGTGGTGGTGAACGATGCTATGCTCTTTGGAGGAATTTGGAGTCTTCTTCTCTTCCATTTTTTGGGACTTTGTATGGTTTGATTTCAAATGTTAGCAGGGGATGTTGGTTTCAGATGGGTGGAAAGAGGCGTCCAACATCGGCGTCGGTTGGTTTCAGGGGATGTTGATTTTTATTTTTAATTTATTTTTCTGCGTTGGCTCAAAAGTACGTTTTTGGGCTTCTTTTTGGTTTCTATTGGTGGTCTATATTTTGAATTTGTGCATATTGGGCCTCCTTCATTATAATTATTACTTTTTTCTCAAAAAATAAAAAACTAATAAAAATAAATAAAAATCCTTGTGGAATTCATCAATAGCCTGCCAAGAGAGAACTCAAGCTAGGCAAAATTTCAGTTTTGGTCAATTTCGCATGGTACGTCAGTCTTTTTACTTTACTATTGTTTAATTTTTGTTGGTAACATACAATTTTTTTTATTGGAAGTATGCTTTTCTATCAGAAATTTTAGCCTAATAAGACCGTGAAATCCCCTATGTCGCCGACTCCTGCCTGTGGCCTTAGGTCGGCAACAACCCTTCTTAACAATCATTTTTGGTCATTTTTCTCTATTCCCTTGCTCTTAGTTTAGTTTTTGGTACCGAATTGTTGTTGTGAAATGTTGGGATAGTGTTCGTCTTTTGACCCACGCACACAACCAACACAAGATTTTGGCTCCATCACTTTAATTGGCGAATTGTGTCAAGTTAGGGTTTAGCTAGTATGGCACTATAGGTTTAGTTGGTAAGGCGCTACTCACTTTTGAATGTCCGGAGGATGTGGAGTGGTGCTATTTTCTACTTTTAGTTTTGATTATGTTTAATAATTTCTAGAAACTCGCTAGGAGTTTGATGGTTTTGATTTCTCTCGTTATGAGAGTTTTTTTTTTTTTTTTTTTTTTTTTCATGTTACTGGATCTCTTTCAAATTTATTTGCGAAGGGGTGGAGTTGTTTGATTTGTTAGATATGCTTCACCTAGTGTTACGAAGTCATTACAGTGATTAGGTGATGTGGTTAGATCCATGGACATTGTTTTCTTTGTCCCAATACAATTTAAGAGTTCTTATAATCTTGTGGTTCCTAGTGAGCTCAGCTTTCAACAAAATGCTTGACATATACTTATTGCTTTGCAATAGGTCTACATTGTTATAATTTTTGGAGATCTAATTTGCAAAGACCCTTTTAGAGTTGAAATCTTCTTGAAAATGTCTCTATAATTGTCCTTATACAAATTGAAGAAAGTTGGGTTTTCACTATAGACAATATGGGGAGTAACTCAATTACTTATAAGCACATGCAAGGTCCCTACTTTCATCATTGTGGGATTCATTCTCAATACGCCTTCTCATGTTTGACGAATTTTTAAGCCTAATACGTGGAGCAAGTGTGGCCGTAGGGCTTCACATATGGAACCTACTCTAATACCAAGAGGAAAGTTGGGGTTCCACCATAAAACCAATTGGCAATATGGGAAGTAGCCCAACTACTTATAATCGCATGCAAGGTCTTTCCTCTCATCAATGTGGGATTCATTCTCAACATAAACCTTATAGGCAAAATTTTAACTTTGTGTTTCCTTGTTTAATTATGGTTGGGTAATCATTTTAAAATCTTTTAGGATTTGTTTTTAACAAGCTTTTGATCTTCTTGTTATAGAGTTTCGGTTGCATGCTAATGTGGGGGAAAAAGTTGGTGATTATACTACCCTTGCTAAGGAAAGTAGTTGGCTACGGATGCTATGTTGAAGCACTGGCTACACTATTTAGACAGCATGCTTGCATGTACAAAGCAATTATTTCTCCATGCACTTTTTCCACTAGTAAATTTCAAACATCTGGTCAGGCTAGTCATGTATGCCAGTATTAGTAAGTATAGGACGACACATGTCAACTTCGGAGTTGCTGGTCTTGGACTTTGATGAGAAGGAAGGGTTTCTGAAGATAATTAACGATTAAAAGCTTTACTCATCTTTGCCAAATGTGTGTAATCTTGATGTCGTGCAGACGTGGTGTGCATGCTGACTCCAATTTCAACCTTATACAATCTAGATGATCATACCATATGTCGACGGGGATAAAAATAAGATTTACTTTAAGGTCCATTTGGATGCATAACGTGATTTGTCGACGATGAGTTGGCTTGTCCTTGCATGTATGGTGGTTGGTTTGTTTGTTTACAGCGAATCAAGTCATGCAAATATGACCCCCACCTTAATTATATAATTACGTACGAAGTTCTGAGGTGTAGAATTGACATTGGGCAATGTTGGTGTGGGACTTGAATGGATGGATTTCTTGATGAGATTTTTGTTAAGGAATTTACGTACAAGATTAGGACTGTTACATTAGACACTCATAAATTGAGGGTGTGTCAACAATACACTGCAACGAGATATAAATGGAGTAGATGAAGGTGATGAAAATATAAAATATGTGTTCTGTTCTAGGCCTATTTTATCGAGGGAAAAAGAGAGGGAGAGAATCGGGAGCAAGGAGAAGAGAGAGAAGTGCTCGAGGAATTCGTGAGTGATATTTCTCATGCCTTGTGCCTTTATTTAGACTAATAAGAAAATGAGAAACTTGCTCTCCAAGTAATACGAATTGTGCAAGGAAATCTTCTAGATCTCATAGGGATATAGGATTCCTATAAATAATCTACTAAGATTTACACAATCACACTCCAAACGAAATTAAGATTGTAATACTCCTTCTTGTGTCCACAACTGTTCCCTTGAATCCATTGTGAAAAGAGGGTCATTTAGTATCTTTACCATGGATGATATAGAAATTCAATTCCCCAATGAGCAGGCTTGGAAAAATGTACTTGTAAGCATAAAATCCTTACGACAAGTAAGGTGATGCATTGTATAGTACAAGACATCATATCTCAACCTAAGTGCCATAAACGATCATGCCAAAGCAAGTAAATAGCTTGAATCACACGTCTTTTGGTGGGCTACATAGTATGCCCAATACAGGGTATATTGGCTCTTAAATACGCTACTTTTGGTTAATTTTTTATTTCAATTTTAACTATATTTAATAGATTCAAAACCCCAATTGTCTGTTTACTTATTTGTTTAGTTTTATTGATTAGCAGCCCTTTTAACCCCAAAATAGAACGATCCTTACTTAATCGTACCATGATTACTTTTTCTGCAAGGTTTAGTTTGATTGTTAATATTTAGCGTATCAAAAACTGAGTAAAATGTATCAATCTCCATCAACAAATGAAGGAAATATACAACTCTATAATGAATCAGCATTGTCACTATGTCATACAATATGATAGAAATTCATTCAAATTACTACACATGCTAAGTTTATAATTTAGAATTTAAACTGTTTGCCAAAACGCCATGTCGTTATTCCACGAGATACTACCAGCCGTCGCACTGAAAAAAATCTGCCCTAATTTGTCCAGTTGGCTAATTGCCATCACACTAAACAAAGCAACCAAAGAATCACCTAACTTCTAAAAATTTCAAATTTAGACCACACTAGTTCCCTGGAAGGAGTTCCACAAGTCACACTCTTGATCTTCTTCAGCCTTTGTTTTGGCCCTTTCAGACATAAATCCGTATGCTTGACTCGGAGGCCGCCTGAGATCGAGCGTTAAATGCGCCCCACTACTTTCATGGAACCTGTCCCAACCGTGTTGATTTTCAGGAAACATCTGGTGCTGGTGGGGTTCAACTGAGTTAGACCATGATTGTCCATGATCACAAAACAAGTCTTCCGTTACATTGTTGTTATGGGACGATGAGTCCCAGTTTCTGTCCGATGACACGAGCTGGCGAGCTAAGTTGGCGGCACGGTTTTCTGCAATGAGCTCCCGAAGTGCAGTGCTGGACCTTGAGGAGAGATCAGATGGAGATACCCAAGAGTCAAGCGTAGTCTTGGATGACAGAAGAGAGAGAGCACGTCCTGTCGTAGAAGATAGGTACTGAAACCTCCCAGTCATCAACTTATTGTCTGTTAACAAATTAAGAAATCTCCATTGTTATCAATATGCAGGTAAATACACAAAGCTAAATGTTGCGGCTCGAGATGCAACATGTGATTAGCAACAGGATTTCAATCGACAGATAAATTAATCTCAAAACTTCAGTGAACTGGAATTTCTGCTGTAAATATTGGACTGAAATACTCTACAATTAGAGCTATATCCCTACCATGTCCAACTCTTTGGAAACCTACTTATAACTATAGTCTTCTTTTCTTTTGGCGAAAAACTAGACCCTTAATGACAAATGACAACGTTAAATACTATATAGTGTGTTAGAAACATTCAATGAGCCTAAACAAAACAAAACAACTACCGTTTCTTTCAAGATAATACTTCTCTCATTCCCAGTAAAGAGGAAAGTCCTCATTAATTTCCCTCTAACGTGGCATCATTTCACTGTATCAACGTCATAATTAAAACTGTATATTCTCTTTATCATCATCTCTAGAAATTCATTCCAGTTGGAGGTTGTTTAACCATTCATATGTGTCGAACAAATCTACTGTCATAATAACAGTTTCCAAACGAAATGAACTTTTCTAATGATAACCTTTAGTTGATGATAAAAAGAATGAACAATTCAAACTATGAGGATACAACACTAGTGGAGAATGAGGACTTTCCCGCTTACTGAGCATGAGAGAAATATTATCCTGAAAGGTAAAATTAAAAATAAAAAAACTACCATTTGAGCTGTACGCATCTATACTCTCCTACTTTTACTTACCAAAATGAAAAATTAACCCCAAAAGTAACAAGAAAAGAACGTAATAAGGATGAATATACACACCTTGAGAAGAGCTTCTGGCAAGAGGATCATGCGAGCTCTTTCTCCTTCGCTCATTGTGCCCTGCTAACCTCCTCCTGCAACTCCTTTTCGACTCGTCAAACTCTGACACTACATGGAACCTATAAGAAGCAATTTAACCACCATTAGAGTTTAATTAAGTAAAATATGATTCATCATATTTCTTTTTAATATAGTTGTTTTAGACTTTTAAGTGAAATTGTTGAAGATCAGAATATTTTTGGACACCAACTTTAAAAGTTGTGTATAGAGTTGGCTTAAGCCCAAGGCGAGTTAGTCACTCCAGACGATGGTCTTCGAACCAATGTTAAAATTTTCATTATAGTATCTCTTTTTTATTATAGGGAATTTTAACGAAAAGTTTCTGGTACTGTTTACTTTAATGAAAAACCATATTTTTATAATAAAATGTCAATGATGACTTTATCCTTTATTTTGTCTTTATCGTTAAAACTCAAACTCTTAAAATCATTTTTATTAGTTTTCCTTTTATTATATTGGAAGGATAAGAACCACAAACGTGGATCCAATCAAGTTAGTTAAAGTAGTACGCTCTGCCTTTACATCTTGAATCCCCGTAGTTTTATGAATGGTATATTTGGTTACTTCTCTTAAATAATACAGTAACAAAAGAAAAGCAACAATGCAATTCTTCTTTAGGCCCAAAAGTACTTTTGGTTACCTTTAGTCACCCATTGAGTCTTTCTCGTTCCTACAAAAGTTTATTTATTTTTATGGAAAACTTATGAAAATAATTTGAAAATTTTGAATTTTAATAGAAAAAAAAAACAAAAAGGTGTTGTAAGTGAATAGTAACAGAAGTGACTTTTTAAAGTACAAATGTCATCTTTCGTTAAAGTGAACAGTACTAAAAATGTTTCGTTAAAACTTTTTTTTTTTTTTATCTAATTTTTGTGTTACAAATCAACCCTTGCAGGTTTTTAGTTTTATCTCTAAACTCCAACCATATGAGAACTCTTAAGAATTGTATTACACGACAGTTGGAACTTTCTAATGTTATCTAAATCCCTAGATTTGGAATGCCTCCATTCAAACGCCACTTAGTTATGAATTTTTTTATACAAAATATCATTTACGATAACCCATAAGAATCACTTGAACAGAAAGAATCACTTATAAAAGTTAATAGAACTAAAGAGCAATTTATAACACTAGTTATATTTTTGCTAATTGAATTAGTTTGACTAAAAAACTATTTTTAGTATTCAGTTTAACTTCGCATTTTCAATATTACTAGCTATTTTTCACAAACTCTGAGTGTCTTTTTATTTTTCTAAACATTGGATGATGGAGGGTGGGCCAAAAAGAGACAGAGGGCAAAGAGTGAGTTTTAATATTATTTAATATTTTAAATTTAATTAAAGTCTCTGTCATCCGGACTAAATTTAATGTAGCAACCGACACAAAACTAGTTTTAACTTGAAGCGTTGGCAGTCTCTTAAAAGTTAACAATAATATTATTCTTACCACAAATTTATACTATATTTTTTTACCATCTTAAATGTCAGATGATTTGGACAGCCACATCATCTAAATTAATTAGCATTTAATCAAAATGTTAATCAATAATTAATAAAAAAATTGTTGATTAAATGATAATTATGGTATACGAGGAGTCTCTATCTTCCAGATAAGATTATTTAAGTGTTTTAACTAATAAAAAAATTGAAATTAAATGATGTAGTTTGTCTAACTTATCTGGTAGCTAAAATGGTAAAGAAATATGATATAAAATTATGGTAAGAATAATATTACTCAAAAGTTAAAACGTCCATGAAAATTGGAGTACGTCAAAAAGGGATTGGTTCAAAGTTTTCGATTAGGAGTCACAAATTTGAAGGAGTATTATTAAAATTTAAAAGGATCACATTATGGAAACATATGTAAATCCTTCTACTTAATTTTTTTTTTTATATTTTATTTTTTTAATACACAGTAGTAGTTGAGTAATTTTAATATATCAAAGTGTGCTTCTAATAATATAATGTATAACTTTATCTAAAAATTTAATTAATGATATGTAATTGAACTGTTTAAAAGACAATTCTTCTTCTCAGTTTTCCATGCATAAAATGGATAGGAATGAAACTGAGTAGACAGTGGTGATGAGTAGTTACTACTGACCTGCTGCACTGCTGACAGAAACGCTGGTCTTGGCCCAAGACGGTAACCCTGGAAGCCTTGGAGTGCATCGCACACACCTTGTGCCTCCGGTGGTACTCCTTCGCGTTCAACAGCGCCACGTGGCACCCCTCCACCTGACACCGTGGCACCACCTTCAACGCCAACGGCTGCCCAGCACCATACAACTGCGCTGCTGCTGCCGCTGCTTTGCCTTTCTTGCTCATCATTCCCACTGGGAATCCCGCTACGTGCCGCTCATCCAGAGGCAGAGCATGATTTCCATGATCCTCAAAGTAGTGCCTCTTCCCCAGCTTCAAGCACATCAGGTGTGGATCCTGGTGGAAGTGGGGCCCGCCGCCATGATCTGCCCAACAACTGTACATGTTAGAGAACTGATGATGCAAGGGATGACCCGTGAAGAGAGCGTGACCACCAGTGGTAGTAGAGCTAGAAGCCTCCTCCCCGATGGCGGCAACAGTGACGGCTGTAGCCGCCGTGGAGTACAATACGTGGTTGTTATTGTTAGTGGGAGCAGCAGTAGTATGACTAGTAGTTGTAGTATCCCATATAACCCAACTATTAGGAAGTTGTGAGTTGTTACTACCATCTTGCTCTCTACTGCTAAAGTTGTTAACATCATGGCTTAACATGTCCATGTTCCCACCTATTTCCATCTCTCTCTTCCACTCTCTCTCTCTCTCTCTCTCTCTCTCTCTGCGTGTGAGTGAGTGTGTTAGTTCTGATTGGAGTAATGGGGGTTGTATTTTTTTGGGTGGAACTAATGGGTACAAAGAGTTGAGCTCAGAGAAAATTGTCACAGAAATGGGGGGAGGAGCAGGATGCAGCTCTGCCTGCTGGGTATCACGTATAAAAGAGGATAAGGGTGGGGGGGGAGAGAGAGAGAGAGAGAGAGAGAGAGAGAGAGAGAGAGAGGTGAAGGGTTGTTTTCCTATTGGCTCCTTTGTTCTCCACCAATGGGGTTAAGTGCCAATACAAAAAAGCCTGCAAATTTAAGTTGGTGCAGTGCAGACATAGATAGATAGAGGGAAAGCCAATTGAGTGACACGTGAGAGGGAGTGGGAGCGCACGTGGGAATAGTGGTAAAGGTGGAGCCAGCTGCTATGCTCTGGAAATTGATTTGATTGAAGAGTCCTGCTATGATCAGTATATGAATGAGGGAGAGGGAGTGAGGGGAGACAGAGAGAGAGAGAGTTAAAATTGTGATTGGACTAGAGAGAGCGAGAGTGGGAGCCAACATCTTTTGATATTTTTTAAATTTGTAAATAAATTTTTAAAAAGTAAATAATATAAAGGTTGACGATTGAATTATTAATTAAACATTGGTAGGCGTATTTTTTATATTAATAACATGTTATTTAATTTATAAATTTTATTTATAAATTTAATCTCACTGAGATTATCTTTTTCATATATTATTGGGCATTACCCGAAAGCATTTGGTTTGTTATTTTGTTGGTGCCAGTGCCAACAACCAAACAAATTAGAATGATAATTAGAAATGAAAGTAGCACTTTTTTTTATTTTTTATTTTTTATTTTTTTACTCTGATTGCATAGACATCCTTACTTTTTATTTAATTTTATTATTTATTTATGCTTGATTTGTTTACTCAGATGATAAAAAATAAAGTCTAGGAAAAAAGTTAGTTATTATTAATTCCGAGTCTCTTTGTGTGAGAGGAAAAAAAAGAGCTAGGGTTATGTGCGAAAGTACGATGGTGGCGACTTGGTCATCACTGTCATGGAGAGTTTTCTTCGGCTGTTTTGCTCCAAGTTTCAACTGAATGATCAAGAGGGGTTGGAGGTGGAGATTAGTGATATGGCTACAGAATGATTGCGCTGTTCCAAGTTCTTCTTGGTTGGCAAAGTGTTGTCGCGCAAGGCACCACGAGCCAACATAGTGACGGGTGCGAAGGCTATGGCGATCAGGGACAATTGTATTTTGTTCTATTTTAATACAGAGGTTGAAGTGCAGTGTGTGCTGCGTGGTAATCCTTGGTACTTTAGTAAAACCCTACTGATTTTGGCAGAGGTTAAGGGTTTAGATGTGCCTGTGGACTTCCCATTACAGGAACAAGTGTTCTGGGTGCGTGTACATGGGCTGCCTTCAGCCCTTATGCCAAAGCGAATGAGGGAGGAACTGGGGGGTGGCCATGGGGAGGTTAGTGGCGGTAGATTGTGATAGGGATGGTAGGTACGTGGGTGAATTTATGCATATCAAGGTGGGCATTAATGTATTCTAACCGTTGCGTAGGGGTATAAAATTTTGCCTACTAACTTTAGAAGGGGGTGGCTAGATTAGGGTTCTTTTCTAATACGAACGACTGCCAGCGTATTATTATTTGTGTGGTAGGTTGGACCACAAAGAGCTATATTGTATGCTCTATTACGGGTGCTATATTGATGAGCCCTATAGGGTATGGTTGAAGGCAGGACAAAAGTTACTGGGGTTATATAGCTGTGTAAGACTGGCGCAAGGGAGGAAGCAGGCTATGAATGGAAGGTTTGGGCGCCAAAGTTTGCTTTGGTAGAGGGGGATGAACAGTTGGTAAGGACTGAATCAACTGGAGGTGGGGCGGAATGAGGGCAGGAGACATGCGTTGACTTACCAGAACCAAACTTGGTAATTGAGGGAATAACAGAGGATTCTTTAGAGCCTTGCTTGATTAATGGGAGTCTGGATTTTGTGACTCGATTGCCTTTAGATTTTTCTAATTTCGCTGTCAATCTTGACATGGGTAGTCAGAACGTGGAGATAGGTGAACGTTCGCTAGTAGATAGTGTGAGTTTGAGTAAGGCTGGGGGTGTGAGCTTGGGTTGTGGCCCACTATTATTGTTGGGTAGACATTTCCCTCTTCTAGGTGGGTCATCTACTATGGATATTAGGCCCACATCTCCATTGGGGTCTGGCCCATTTAGTGTGAGCAGCGGCCCGTTTTCTGGGCTGATGTAATGGAGTTATGAGGTCATCATCAATGAATCATATAGATTCGATGTGTAGCGAAGTAGGAACATCGTAATGGTGACGATTAATCGGGTTTTATAGACATCCAGCGACAGCAGATATACATTTATCATAGTCGTTGTCTGGGGTAGCAGGGGTCGTTACCTTAGTTATGCATCGGTGACTTCAATAAAATTCTTAGCATACATGAACAACTTGGGGGGTACGCTTAATAGGAAGGTCAGATGGATAGTTTTCGTGATGCTAGCTAGAATTACCAGTTGGTAGTTATGGGGTATGTTGGGTTCGACTTTATCCAGAATTACCCTTTGGATCGTGCGTTGTTTACTAATTCTTGGTTGCAGTTGTTCCCGTTATCTAAAATGTGTCATTTGAATCCTTGCAAGTCTAATCACTTACCACTGTTAGTGGAAATACGAAGCTTTCATTCAGTGCGTCCTGATTCGAGGAAATGTGGTTACAAGGAGAGGGGTGTGAGAATGTAATCTAGCGTGCTTGGGTCTCTTCAAGCTCAGGTGTTTCATTATTTAAGAGACCTTTTAGAGGCAATGATTACAGACACAATGGTTGAAAGAAGGGGGTCGTCATACGAATTTCTTTCACCAACGGGTTTTTAATAGAAGACGGAAAATACCATAAAGGGTCTGGGGGATAAGAATGGGATTTGGCAGGAGACGCCAACTGGTATTGAGTAAATGGTGGTTGGGTATTTCATGAAGATTTTTCGATCTCAAGGTACGTTGCAAAATGCCTTGCATGAGGTGACTGATACAGTGGTTTTGAAGGTTACTCTAGAGATGAATGTTGATCTTTTGAAACCATACACGGATGATGAGATTAAGGTGGTGTTAATTCAAATGCATCCATCCAAGGCTCTGGGTTCAGACGGCATGTCTCCACTTTTCTATCAGCAATTTTGGCATATTGTGGAATCAGATGTGGTTGTGGCTGTTTGGTCATTTCTGAGTTCGAGTTGTTTATTACATGAAACTTGCTTTACGCATGTAGTGTTAGCAATGCATTAAAAGGTGAAGGCGTAGGCGAGGCATCCCATGGATATCCCAATATATATATATTTATTTATTTATTTATTTATAAAATAGTATACTTTTTAAAACAAATATAATTATAACTAAATCAAAGATAATAACATCTTCTTCATTACCAAGTCTAGTTGTACCTATAAACTATGTCATATAATTAAAATTTTTAATTATTTATTTTATTGTAAGCATTATCGAGAACTTCAAGAGAAATAAGGTTGAGTGACCATGGGAATTTAAAGGAAAATAAAGGCTAAATGTCGCAATTATAGGGAATTTAAGATGAAATAAAGGCTGAGTGGAGCCATTATAGGGAATTTAAAATGAAAAAAAAGGCTAATTGGAGCAATTATTATAGGAAATTTAAAGGAATAGAAAGGTTGAGTAAAGCAGTTATAGGGAATTTGAAGAGAAATAAAAAAGAAATAGGATAATATGATGTTTATCTTTTTTTTTTTTTTTGGAATATTATGAGAATATCCATAAAAATATGCTTATCTATAAATAATTAAAACAAAAAGAAACAAAAAGATGCTTATCTATCTATCAAAAAAATAATATAAAAAATAAAAGTGAATAATAAAAGATAATGGGGGTAATAAATGTCAGGAAACTAGGGACTATTTAAATTTTAAAGAGAAAAAAATGATTAAAAAAACAAAAAGTCAGGAGAAAAGAAAAATCTCGTCGTCTGTCTTTTTCAACTTTTCCCTAGGCATGGTTCTACAACTCAACTTCTTTGCTGGGCACGCCTTTGGTTTAGGTATTTTTACAAAAAAAAAAAAAAGCAAAAAAGAAAAAAAAAACTTGGACACCCTAGGGTGCGCCTTACGCCGACTCTTAGAAAATAGAGGTGGCAAGCCACCCGCCTAGGTGCGGCCTGAGGCTAGTCTTTTAAAACATTGAGTGTTAGTCTTGAAAATTAATGAGCCTGAGGACATGACTCAATTACGCCCCCAATAGCTTATGTAGGGCTAAGGTATCAGCTAATTGCCTCAAAGAGATATTGTCTTTCATTATTTCGCTACACCAGAGTCCTTTTGTCTCAAGTAGATTGATTTTTGATAACTCGTTGGTGGTAATTGATATTTGGCATTGAAACTGGATCTTAGTAAAGCATATCATCGAGTCAAATGGAAATTTATGGAATCTATGATGGTTAAATTGGGATATGCCAGGGATTGGAAGTGGCAATGGCGTGTGTAACCTCGGTTTCTTATTTGTTCTTAATAAGTGGCGAGCCTAAGGGGTATGTTATTCTGACAAGAAGACTACTACAAGGGGGCCTAATTTTCCATATCTTTTCTTCTTTGTGTTGAAGGGCTTTTGGCTTTTATTGCCAAAAAGGAATAGAGTGGGGTGCTAAGTGGTATTCGAATTTGTAAGGGAGCTTCGAGTATTAACCATTTAGTCTTCGCAGATGATAGTTTACTATTCAGGAAAGCTAGTATTGACGAGTGTGTTGTGATACAATGAATATTGGATGTTTACTCTTAAGCTTCGGGCCAAGCAGTTAACTTTTCCAAAAGCAATGTCGCATTTAGTGCAAATGTTGGATCACAAGAGCATCTTTCTTTGGCCGATTTTCTGGAGGTCCAGGCGGTGGAGTGCCATAAGAGGTATTTGGGACTCCCTACCTTTATGGGGAAAAATAAGAAACAAATGTTTTCATTTATCAAGGAACAAGTACTGAAACGACTTTGTGGGTGGAAGAGGATGTGTCTGAGTAGTACGGGAGAGAGCTCCTTATTAAAGTGGTCGCACAGGCCTTACCGGCGTATGCTATAAATTGCTTCTTGCTCCCTACGACTTTAGGTGATGATCTTCACCAATTGATGGCTCGTTTCTGGTGAGGGAGTGATCCAAATACACATAAAATACATTGGTGGTCTTGGGAGAAACTTTGTAAACCGAAAGAGGAAGGTGGTATAAGGTTTCATGATTTGTTTTCTTTTAACTTGGCTTCTAGCAAAGTAAGGGTGGAGATTCTTTCATCAACTTGACTCTCTTGTAGCACAGCTTTTTAAAGCACGTTACTTTCCCAACTTGTCTTTTTGGCAGGCGACCACCCCAAAGAGTTGTTCGTATTGCTAGAGTAACATTTTAAAAGCACATGAAGTTTGGTAAGAAGGGCCAGATAGGTTGTCGAAGATGGAGTGACAATGCAGGTATGGAGGGATAATGGCTTATGAGACCACATTCTTTCAAGATTTTGTTAGTTGCTTATATTGATTAGGAGCATATGAAAGTACATGAGTTAATTGATAAAGAGACTTTCTCGTGGAAACATGAAATGTTGACCGCATTATTTTCAGATGAGGAGGTGGGCCCTATTTGTACTAGGTCGATTAGTTTGCATTCACCGGTGGACCAATTATTTTGGCATTTTAGTAACCGGGGGAGATTATATAGTTAAAAGTGGGAATCAGGTGGCTAGAAGTTTGGTGAAATACCCATCGATTGGTGCTTCTTTGTCCTCTGTGACTAATCATTATTTATACCTCTTAAAATCAATTTGGAAGGCTAAAATTCCTTCAAGGTGAAAGTATTTACTTGGAAAGTTAGTCAGGGCACTCTTCTGACTAAAAGTAATCTCGCGAAGAAAGAGGTGAGGTTAGAGCTGGAGTGTGCAGCGTGCAATGAAGCTATGGAAATTGAAGAGCATGTGTTCAGAGAGTGTAGTTTCGTGAGGGCAATGTGGGTTGCTTCCTCATTGGGTTTACGTTCATTGTCATTGTCTGGAATCTCGATATGCAAATGGCTTCAATCAATGGTGGAGCACCAAGGTAATGATTTTTGAGTTATTATGTATGGTTCTTTGGGCTTTGTGGCAGGTGCGAAATTCCTTGGTTTGGGAGGGGAAACGTGGGATGCCAATGAAGGTGGTTTAGAGAGTGGTCATTTGGTATTATGGTTTTAAATTGGCTAGTGGTGAACAGAGAGCCGCAAAGTAATTACCTTAAGTCAAATGGAGAACTCTTACTAATGGATGGGTCAAGATTAATGCGGATGGAGCTACATGTCTTGAGTATAATGTGGGTGGCGTAGAGGTGGTAATTAAAGATTGGACTGGGATGATCATTGCGACTAGAGTGTGGAAGAAGGAGAGAATCGAGATTGCACTCCACATTGAGCTGTTAGCAATGCTAGAAGGACTCTGTTTGGCGAGTAGTTTAGGTGTTCGATATGTTATGGTGGAGATCGATTCCACACATGATATCTCTGCAATCACTCTCGGGATTTGTCGACGTTTAGCTTGCTGGCGGAGGACGTTGTGCAAGTGGCGGCCTCTCTCACCCCAACACAGTTTGTGTACGTCCCAAGGTCATACATTGGGGTAGCCCATAGATTAGCTAAGTTTGCTATTTCCATTGGCAACAAATTAGTTTGGTTCGAGGACCTTCCTGATCTCATTCAGGACCTCTTCTTCTAAGATATGATGTAATCTTGTATGGAGTTCAATAATATATCAATGTTTCGTAAAAGAAAAGGTCTAGGAAAAAAAAGGAAATTATGCATGAGTATCATTTTAAATAGGGAATTGTTATTGGCACTCCAAAACTCTTATTTTGCACTCTAAACTTTCTATAAATATGAAAAAATGCAGTTGTAAAGAGGGCAGAATGAGAATTTTGAAGTACTAATAATAGTTTCCTTAAAATATTGTGAGATATTTTTCTTCAAAATCAATCAAATGAGCGTATAGATGGGTGGCAAGGACCTTAGCAAGATCTTTCATAAAAAAGTATGGGCCTAGGAAAGTTTCATGTGGCTCTAGTTTACTGTCAGAGGTTGATACGGTCCCGGTCGCAATTGTTTGGTGTGTGGAGACTGATTTCGCAAAGGTTAACATTGGCATGATCAATGATGGAATTCAAGTGAATGCCACTTTGGAGGGTCTATTTGACATACAAATGCTACAACAACAATTGAGGTTAGTAGGTTTTCATTTTGCTTCCCATGATAGTATTTTGGCATGCATGTCTTATGTTAGTTCTTAATTGTGTCACATGTCAAAATATTAACTCATGATTAGTCTATGCATTTAATGATTTCGTACAAAAGAGTTTTAAATTAATAAATTAAATTGGGTAAATTACAAAAAATTATCTCAACTATTAGTCTCACAACACTATCATACCTCATCTTTTAAAATTGACAATGTCATACCTCATCTTTAGAATTTGGACCGTGAATTTTTCAGTTAAATGCTGACGTGGCTTGATTTGAGGGCCATTTTCTATTAAAAAATTAATAAAAAAAATTAAAAACTAAAAAAAAAAATATTTAATATTTTTTAAATATTAAAATAATAAAGAAAAGTAAAAAAAAAAAAAAAAAACAACCCTCAGTTCGTCCTTCCCCCTCCCCACCCCATCCCCCATCCCCCATCCCCCATCCCCTATCATCATCTTCTTCCCCCCACCTGCAACACAGAAAAAAGAAAAAAAAAAAAAAAACCCATCTGACCCCCCTTTCCTGCAACCCACCCCCTTATTCCCCCATCCCGCCTTCCCTAAACCATTCACACCCACCCTCGCACCCACTACCTGCAACACAGAAAAAAGAAAAAAAAAAAACAAAACAAAAAAACAAAAAACCCAGATCCCGTCTACGCCGCCATCGTCAGGTTCGTGATGGGAAGATGGGTGTGCGGAGAAGGTAGAGGATAGGTGCGGAAGAGGATGTGGAGAATGGATGGGAGTGGTGGATTTGGGGTTGGCAGGGGGTTGATTTTGGGGGGAGGGGGGACAAACTGGGTTTGGTTTGGGTTTTTTTTTTCCTCTTCTTCTTTCTAGGTTGTAGGGGGTTGGGTTTTTTTTTTTTGGGGGGCGGGGGCGGGTGGGGTGGGGGAAGAACTGGGTTGGGTTGGGGTTTTTTTTTTTTTTCTTTTTCTTCTTCTTCTTTCTGGGTTGCAGGGAGTTAGGTTTTTTTTTTTTTTTTGGGGGGGGGGGGGAACTGGGTTGGATTGGGTTTTTTTTTTTTTTTTTTTTTTTTTGCTTTTTGGTTCTTCTTCTTCCTCTTCCTTCTTTATGGGAGTTGGGTTGGGGGTTGATGGGTTTTCAAATTTTTTTTTTTAAATATTAAATGTTTTTTTATAATATTTTTATTAATTTTTTAATAAAAAGTGGGCATCGAATCAAGTCACGTGAGTATTTAACTAAAAAATTCACGGAAGGTATAACATTGGACCAAATTCTAAAGATGAGGTATGAAATTGTCAATTTTAAAAGATGAGGTATGATAGTGTCGTGAGACCAATAGTTGAGGTAGTTTTTTGTCATTTACCCAATTAAATTTTATTGTACTACTTTTCTCTAATATTCGGGGTCAAGAGGGATAATGCTACACCAAATGTAATGAGCGAGCAAAAACAAACTCATAATAGTACATGTGACATCCCACATCGCCCAGGGGAGTGATCCTTAAATGTATATTCCCATCCCTACTTAGCACGAGGCCTTTTGGGAGCTCACTGGCTTCGGGTTCCGTAGGAACTCCGAAGTTAAGCAAGAAGGGGGCTAGAGCAATCCCATGATGGGTGACCCACTGGGAAGTTGCTCGTGAGTTCCCAAAAACAAAACCGTGAGGGAATGGTAAGCCCAAAGCGGACAATATTGTGCTACGGTGGTGGAGCGGGCCCGGGAAGTGGTCCGCCCCGGGCCGGGATGTGACAATTTGGTATCAGAGCCTAACCCTGGCCGCGTGTGTGCCGATGAGGACGTCGGGCCCCCAAGGGGGGTGGATTGTGACATCCCACATCGCCCAGGGGAGTGATCCTTAAATGTATATTCCCATCCCTACTTAGCACGAGGCCTTTTGGGAGCTCACTGGCTTCGGGTTCCGTAGGAACTCCGAAGTTAAGCGAGAAGGGGGCTAGAGCAATCCCATGATGGGTGACCCACTGGGAAGTTGCTCGTGAGTTCCCAAAAACAAAACCGTGAGGGAATGGTAAGCCCAAAGCGGACAATATCGTGCTACGGTGGTGGAGCGGGCCCGGGAAGTGGTCCGCCCCGGGCCGGGATGTGACAGTACATATGTTCCAAATTTTTAAATAATTAACGTTAATTTTTCAGACAACTCAATGACACATCCTATAAAATAAAATATACTGACCATAAAATGCAGAAAATGATCCTCGTCGGATTTTTTTCCTAGGGATCCTAGGAATTCCGTGATCTCATCGTTTATTGTACATCGTACGGTCAGTAATCATTTCAAAATTTAAAATTTAAAATTAAATATAAATAGTATATGACGAAAACACGATATACGATGAACTGGGAAGATCATGGGATCGGTAGGATTCTTAAGAAAAGAATCCATAAAATGCAAAGAACAAAAAGTAAGAATGCGAATTTGCACCCTCCCACTTTCCAATTAACCGAACCCGTACCATAGGAGGTAGTAGGTACACAAAGACAAGAAATAAATAATAAAAAACACGGGTGCCATTATAATCTTGGAGGTGCCGATCATTCCTTGGTCATTTCATCTACTATTTGAACCAACAAAGCAAAACATAGCCCCTGCTAATTTGTACCATATTTTTACCATGAAATGCATGCACCACGTGTCAGACCAAAATTAAAAAAATAAAACAAATACCCAACACATTTTGATGGAGAAAAATGATAAACACGGACCTCCGCTCGTTAAACACGACACTAGAAATTAGGTAAACTCTTCATATACTCAGCTAATGATCAAGGTTTATACTTTCAATTTTGCTGGCCCTGTTAGCTTGGGATATTACAATATCTTCCTAATTAAACAAATAATCTATAATTGAGACATGCTAAAATAACGCCGTTAATCGTAGCAATAATTCTATAGTTACCTCACACACATTTAAGTTGTTTAATAATTTTTGAGAGTGTGTTTGAGGTAAAATGAAGTGTAAAAATCGAATTTGGATAAAAACACTTACATGTATTTAATATAATCATCATCTCGACGATTATATAATGATTGATTACGTACATGTGTTCATATGAATTATATCGGACCGTTAAATGAAGATTGATTACATATATCTCATAAAAATCACCACCTTAATTATATAAAATTACATTAGAAAAAATTATTAAATAACTGAAATGGTATGTGTGAGGTAAAATGGAGTATGTGAAAATCACCAACTTATATATAATTATATGTGACTGAATGTTAGCTAGATGGTTAATGTGAAAGTCATATTAAGGAGATATTCTCTTATGCTACTAACTTACCATCACCTGTCAATTATTTTTTGAGTAGTGCTGCACTTATCATTTTTTATACCATCATTCGTAACGTCTCTATATTAGAGGTAGAGTCTATTAAAACATGTGAGTTCCATTTTTATTAAAGAAATGATACATATAAATGGTAAGAATAATATTTTTGTTGTTTTTTGGACGGATATTTTACCTTTTGAACACTAGATAAGTATCTTACACAATTACATCATTAAAACTAAATCTTAGTTGTATAAAAAAATCTCTCCGCATTAACGGTCTAAGAAATGATGATATCACATGCAATAAAATAGAATTCATGTGTATATCCCCAATCAAACATTCTCTCACTCTCTCTCTCTCTCTCTCTCTCTCTCTCTCTCTCTCTCTCTCTCTCTTCTGTTCAATACATTCTCTCCATCCTTAAACCTTTGCACATTGATCAATTAGTTTATGATTTAGTGATATTGCTCTTCTTAAATTAAGTATCACCACCTGTCATCATTATGTTAGGAATTTGGAGATGAAAGCTTGAGGAAGAGGGTTTATATAGAACAGGTTCACCACTATGTAATGTTATAGTTCAACGTGTCATATGTAATTTTCTCTTCACATCATAACAGTGCATTAATTATTAAATGGTGACGCTATAGTGGCGGTAAAAGTTGCCCTCAAAGATGAGGAGCTAGCTGGGTTATTATTATGCAATTAATATCATGGACACTTTTTTATACATATAAACCACAATCGTATTTTTATCTTTAAGAAAATATTTACACCCAACTTGATTAGGAATGACAATTCTAACCGTTAAACCCGATAATCGTGGATAATAGCCTGAATGAAACGGATTTGGATACGGAAGTTTGGGTATATTCTGGATATGGCAAAAAACCGTTTATTATTCAGTTATGGTTTTGGATATGGTTATAGAGGTCCCCAAACCGTATCCATAACCGAATCCGACCCGATCAGTAAATCTATATATATATATATATATATATATTTATGGAATTGTTATTGGCACTCCAAATTTCTCATTCTACACTCCAAACTTTCTATATTTAGAAAGAAAAATACATTTGTGAGGAGTGTAGAATGAGATTTTTGAAGTAAACACTTGCCTACACACACACACACATGTATGTATTTGTATATCCATTATTCACCGAACCATTACCTTGAGAATAAAAAAGTTTCATTTTGTAAGAAAGTAAAGTTTTGAATCAAAATCAATGTGAACTCAATGGTGCTTATGAGAGATATCAAACACAAGCCAATAACATCAGTCCGGGAGACCTAATGCAGTCCGGGAGAAACAACACTACATAAACACACTCAAAGGTGGTCCTACACTGGTGATAATCTGTCAGATATGCCGGGAAAATCCTCTGGGGAGCCACCACAAGTGCTAGCCAACTAGAACCTGGAGGGGCGCGAAACAGAAAGCGTGAGTGGGCAAAAAATACAAAGCTTTTCAAAAACCATTTCATAAACAAAGTTCTAACCCCTCGCCGTAAAACATGTATACTTCCCAGAAAAATAGAATATATACATATATAAGTCATGCTCAGAAATATGCCATGCCAAATGTCTCGAAATAAAATGCCAGTACTCAGGTAATGCCAAACAATGTCATGTAATCTGTCAGCCGGAGTCACCTAACGTGACCTGTACAGCTGAATATAAAGCTCAAATTTCCATCTCACTAACTATACCTGCACACGAGTCGGAACTACCTAAAGTGGTCTATACGACATGACTGGGTGTATAATAAGTACGCTCAAGTGCTACGATCACGTGAAGGCTGGGCGAATAATCACGGGTCACCTACGAGTCGGAACCACCTAAAGTGGTCTGTACGACAGGACTGTGCACCTAACTTGGATCCAAGATGAGCGTGTGGTGCGAGAGGTGAACATCACTTGAAGGACTGTGCCCAACTCTGGGCGGGAGCACTAACACCGGGGGTGCATGTTATGAGCTCTCTATGCATCTCAAATCACTACTGAACATAAACATAATTCATAACTCACCTGGCACTTACCTGTGCGTCCGCAGCACCAAACATAAATACATATGTGACTAATAATGCATAATTAAATGGGCAAACATAATGCATGGCATATAAACGTATAAACGTTTCATTTCACTTTCTGGGAAAAACATAAGTATATAGGTATATACGGAAAACCAAAAGCCCACTTACTGGTATGTAGAAGGGTCGTAACCCCCTTGCCTCGAGTGACCGCGCTCGTCCTCGGGATAGGTCTCACCTATATGCGAAACAACTATAAAAACGTTAATTTTAAAGCACATAACCAACCTTACGAAATAACTTCTCATACAATGCTCAAATGGGGTGTATTAATACACCAACGTGATCTACTCAACCTCAGGAACATCCCCATATTTTTAAAATAATTTTTCGACGCCGCACGCGCCCCCACGCGCAGGCACGTGCCTGGCACACTGACGGCGTCAGTTAACGCCGTCAGGAATATTCCGTTAAATCAAACTGACGCCGTTAACGCCGTTAGGAATATTCTGTCCAAACTGACGAAATATTCCGTCATCTTCTCCGGCCAAACTCCGGCGTCGTCGCCGGCACCGAAAAACCGGGAAATTTTCAAAACCTTGTATCTTCTTCGTTTTTCAACCAAATTTCACAAAATTGGTACCAAAATGAAGCTTACAACAAGAGGAACAAATCCATACCACTTTCAAGCACTAAAACCCCTCGGAATCTCGCCGAGAAAACACCACCAACTCCGGCCAAACTTGTAACTCACGATCTCGACGTCCAAAACCTTCAAACGAACCACCCCGAGCCTCCTAAGGACCTCACCAAGCTTCCTACAAGCTTGAAATTCCCAAAAACACAAGAATTAACATGTGCATGAACAATGACCAAATCGGGGATCCCGAGTTCGACGTGAAAACGAAGGTATCCTTACCTGAAATGGGTATGGATGAACTCCTAAGGACCTCACGAGCACGAATATGTAATTTGTTTCCTCGATCTGTGAAGGTTTCAATGGTTTTGGGTGTTGTCCGTTCAAAAAGAATAGGAAAGGGAGAGAGAGACAGCTCGAGACAGGGCAGAGAGAATAGGGGAAAGGGTGATGATGATGATGGATGTGTGGCTGGGATGCAACCAACCAAAAACCCAAAACAACCACACAAACAACAATTATCCATTAGGGGCAAAACTATCACATAAAGGCTGAGTGGAGCTATTATAGGGAATTTAAAATTAAAAAAAGGCTAATTGGAGCAATTATTATAGGAAATTTAAAGGAATAGAAAGGTTGAGTAAAGCAATTATAGGGAATTTGAAGAGCATTAAAAAAGAAATAAGATAATATGATGTTTATCTTTTTTTTTTTTTTTTTTTGGAATATTATGAGAATATGCATAAAAAATGTAAATAAATAAAACAAAAAGAAACAAAAAGATGCTTATCTATT
Source organism: Pyrus communis (assembly GCF_041283825.1). Classification (NCBI taxonomy): domain Eukaryota; kingdom Viridiplantae; phylum Streptophyta; class Magnoliopsida; order Rosales; family Rosaceae; genus Pyrus; species Pyrus communis. Next base: position 9,556,840 of record NC_142571.1, read on the forward strand.
TATCAAAACAATGATATAAAAAATAAAAGTGAATAATAAAAGATAATGGGGGTAACAAATGTCAGGAAAGTATGGACTATTTAAATTTTAAAGAGAAAATATTATTAAAAAAAACAAAAAGTCAGGAGAAAAGAAAACTCTTGTCGTCTGCCTTTTTCAACTTTTTCCCTAGGCACGGTTCTGCAACTTAGCTTCTTTGCTGGGCACGACTTTGGTTTAGGTATTTTTACAAAAAAAAAAAAAAAAAAAAAAAGAAGCAAAAAAGAAAAAAAAAGCTTGGACACCCTAAGGTGCACCTTACGCCGACTCTTAGAAAATAGAGGTGGCAAGCCACCCGCTTAGGCGCGGCCTGAGGCTAGTCTTTTAAAACATTGAGTGTTAGTCCTGAAAATTAATGAGCCTCAGGACATGACTCAATTACGCCCCCAATAAATTATGTAGGGCTAAGGTATCAGCTAATTGCCTCAAAGAGATATTGTCTTCCATTATTTCATTACACCAGAGTGCTTTTGTCTCAAGTAGATTGATTTCTAATAACTCGTTGGTGGTAATGGATATTTGGCATTGAAATTGGATCTTAGTAAAGCATATCATCGAGTCGAATGGAAATTTATGGAATCTATGATGGTTAAATTGGGATATGCCAGGGATTGGAAGTGGCAATGGCGTGTGTAACCTCGGTTTCTTATTTGTTCTTAATAAGTGGCGAGCCTAAGGGGTATGTTATTCTGACAAGAAGACTACTACAAGGGGGCCTAATTTTCCATATCCTTTCTTCTTTGTGTTGAAGGACTTTTGGCTTTTATTGCCAAAAAGGAACAGAGTGGGGTGCTAAGTGGTATTTGAATTTGTAAGGGAGCTTCGAGTATTAACCATTTAGTCTCCGCAGATGATAGTTTACTATTCAGGAAAGCTAGTATTGATTAGTGTGCTGTGATACAATGAATATTGGATGTTTACTCTTAAGCTTCGGGCTAAGCAGTTAACTTTTCCAAAAGCAATGTCGCATTTAGTGCAAATGTTGGATCACAAGAGCATCTTTCTTTGGCCGATTTTCTTGAGGTCCAGGTGGTGGAGTGCCATAAGAGGTATTTGGGACTCCCTACCTTTATGGGGAAAAATAAGAAACAAATGTTCTTCTTCTTCTTCTTTCTAGGTTGTAGGGGGTTGGGTTTTTTATTTTTTTTTGGGGGGAGGGGGGGTGTTGGGGGACGAATTGGGTTGGGTTGGGGTTTTTTTTTTTCTTTTTCTTCTTCTTCTTTCTGGGTTGCAGGGGGTTGGGTTTGTTTTTTTTTTTTTTTCTGGGAGGGGGGTGGGGGTGGGGGACGAATTGGGTTGGGTTGGGTTTTTTTTTTTTTTTTTTTCTTTTTCTTCTTCTTCTTTCTAGGTTGCAGGGGGTTAGGTTTTTTTTTTTTTTTTGGGGGGGGGGGAGGTTGGATTGGGGTTTTTTTTTTTTTTGTTGGTTTTTTGTTCTTCTTCTTCTTCCTCCTCATTCTTTATGGGAGTAGGGTTTGTGTTTGGGGGGGGGGGTTTGATGTGTTTTCAAATAATTTTTTTTTAATATTAAATATTTTTTTTTAAATATTAAATGTTTTTTTAATAATATTTTTATTAATTGTTTTTAATAAAAAGTGGGTCTCGAATCAAGTCACGTCAATATTTAACTGAAAAATTCACGGTCAATTAACGGAAGGTATAACATTAGACCAAATTCTAAAGATGAGGTATGACATTGTCAATTTTAAAAGATGAGGTATGATAGTGTCGTGAGACCAATAGTTGAGGTAGTTTTTTATCATTTACCCAATTAAATTTTATCGTACTACTTTTCTCTAATATTCGGGGTCAAGAGGGATAATGCTACACCAAATGTAATGAGCGAGCAAAAACAAACTCATAATAGTACATATGTTCCAAATTTTTAAATAATTAACGTTAATTTTTTAGACAACTCAATGACACATCCTATAAAATAAAATATAGTGACCATAAAATGCAGAAAATGATCCTCGCCGGATTTTTTCCTAGGGATCCTAGGAATTTTGTGATCTCATCCGTTCATTGTACATCGTGCGGTCAGTAATCATTTCAAAATTTAAAATTTAAAATTAAACATAAATAGTATATGACGAAAACACGATATACGATGAACTGGGAAGATCATGGGATCGGTAGGATTCTTAAGAAAAGAGTCCATAAAATGCAAAAAACAAAAAGTAAGAATGAGAATTTGCACCCTCCCACTTTCCCATTAACCGAACCCGTACCATAGGAGGTAGTAGGTACACAAAGACAAGAAATAAATAATAAAAAACACGGGTGCCATTATAATCTTGGAGGTGCCGATCATTCCTTGGTCATTTCATCTACTATTTGAACCAACAAAGCAAAACATAGCCCCTGCTAATTTGTACCATATTTTTACCATGAAATGCATGCACCACGTGTCAGACTAAAATTAAAAAAATAAAACAAATACCCAATACATTTTGATGGAGAAAAATGATAAACACGGACCTCCGCTCGTTAAACACGACACTAGAAATTAGGTAAACTCTTCATATACTCAGCTAATGATCAAGGTTTATACTTTCAATTTTGCTGGCCCTGTTAGCTTGGGATATTACAATATCTTCCTAATTAAACAAATAATCTATAATTGAGACATGCTAAAATAACGCCGTTAATCGTAGAAATAATTCTATAGTTACCTCACACACATTTAAATTGTTTAATAATTTTTGAAAGTGTGTTTGAGGTAAAATGAAGTGTAAAAATCGAATTTGGATAAAAACACTTACATGTATTTAATATAATCACCATCTCGACGATTATATAATGATTGATTACGTACATGTGTTCATATGAATTATATCGGACCGTTAAATGAAGATTGATTACATATATCTCATAAAAATCACCACCTTAATTATATAAAATTACATTAGAAAAAATTATTAAATAACTGAAATGGTACGTGTGAGGTAAAATGGAGTATGTGAAAATCACCAACTTATACATAATTATATGTGACTGAATGTTAGCTAGATGGTTAATGTGAAAGTCATATTAAGGAGATATTCTCTTATGCTACTAACTTACCATCACCTGTCAATTATTTTTTTAGTAGTGCTGCACTTATCATTTTTTATACCATCATTCGTAACATCTCTATATTAGAGGTAGAGTCTACTAAAACATGTAAGTTCCATTTTTATTAAAGAAATGATACATATAGATGGTAAGAATAATATTTTTGTTGTTTTTTGGACGGATATTTTACCTTTTGAACACTAGATAAGTATCTTACACAGTTACCTCATTAAAACTAAATCTTAGTTATATATAAAAATCTCTCCGCATTAACGGTCTAAGAAATGATGATATCACATGCAATAAAATAGAATTCATGTGTATATCCCCAATCAAACATTCTCTCTCTCTCTCTCTCTCTCTCTCTCTCTCTCTCTCTCTCTCTCTCTCTCTCTCTCTCTCTCTTCTGTTCAATACATTCCATCCTTAAACCTTTGCACATTGATCAATTAATTTATGATTTAGTGATATTGCTCTTCTTAAATTAAGTATCACCACCTGTCATCATTATGTTAGGAATTTGGAGACGAAAGCTTGAGGAGGGTTTATATAGAACAGGTTCACCACTATGTAATGTTATAGTTCAATCTGTCATATGTAATTTTCTCTTCACATCATAACAGTGCATTAATTATTAAATGGTGACGCTACAGTGGCGGTAAAAGTTGCCCTCAAAGATGAGGAGCTGGCTGGGTTATTATTATGCAATTAATATCATGGATACTTTTTTATACGTATAAACCAGAATCGTATTTTTATCTTTAAGAAAATATTTACATCCAACTTGATTAGGAATGACAATTTTAACCGTTAAACCCGATAATCGTGGATAATAGCCTGAATGAAACAGATTTGGATACGGAAGTTTGGGTATATTCTGGATATGGGAAAAAACCGTTTATTATTCAGTTATAGTTTTGGATATGGTTATAGAGGTCCCCAAACCGTATCCATAACCGAATCCGACCCGATCAGTAAATCTATATATATATATATATGTGGGATTGTTATTGGCACTCCAAATTTCTCATTCTACACACCAAACTTTCTATATTTAGAAAGAAAAATACATTTGTGAGGAGTGCAGAATGAGATTTTTGAAGTGGCAATAACACTTGCATACACACACACACACATGTATGTATTTGTATATCCATTATTCACCGAACCATTGCCTTGAGAATAAAAAAGTTTCATTTTGTAAGAAAGTAAAGTTTTGAATCAAAATCAATGTGAACTCAATGGTGCTTATGAGAGATATCAAACACAAGCCAACACATCAGTGTTTTAATTTTAATACTCAAATCAACAAGATCCATTCATTGGATCATTTTATACATCAAATGTTTAATGATGAAATTAATATCTACTAACTTATAATGTCTCAACTGAACGAATATATTTTTTGTATTGACGAAGATAGATATATCCGTTACCCGGTAGGTATGATCATGGATAATATCCGATGGTTAATTTACGGTTATGAATATGATTAATTTTTGTGGTTATGAAAATGGATATAATATTTGCGTCTCCAAACTGGGTTGTCATCCCTAAACATGATAAACTTCTGACACACATTATAATATTGCGAAGGAAAATGATATATGATGCGAGACTCAATAATAGAAGCTTAGGATTCAATGTCTCACTGAAATACATTATTTTGGATTGAAAAGAAACACACCTTATCTAATCTATCCAGTAGGCCCGAGTGTGATATGAATTCAGCAACTAAATATGCAAGTTTTTCAACTTTGCAACAGCTGTAACGTGAACTTCAAAATTAAATTTGGGTAGGCCAATGCCATTACGTTGGTTGTCGTCGATAATAGTGGGAACTGGGATTCATGATCTAATCCCAAAATTCCAAGATCTATCCAAGTGCTCCGCCAAATTGGTTGATTGTGACCACTCCTCGGTATTTTTTTGAATGGTCAGAAAGATATTTTCAACTTGGAAGACTGTGTTCTGCTGAAAAAATGGTGGTTTCGAAACAAAGTTTAGTCCAGCAAATCTTTGTTTTTTCTTTTTCTTTTTCATTTAGCAGAAGTTATTTTATTTTTTGTTGTGTCTTTAAAAATATCACTTTATTTTTAAAATTTAAAATGCATCACTTTATCTCTTAAAACTTAATTTTCATCTTACTTTGTCCTTTATGTTAAAAATTTGGCTTCTTTTTAGCTACGCTCTCTAAAATTCTATTTTAATTTCACTTTGCTATAACTCAAAAGTCACTACTTTACTCTTTAAAACTCAAAATTCATTCCACTTTGAATTGTGTAATCTCTTTGCTCCCTGAAACTTATGGGTCACCTCATAAAACATATATATATATATATATATATATGAGAGACCCAACACCTCGGCTATGCCACATGTGTAATAAATTTGATTATAAATCCTCATTCTGCCTCAACATTCAACGATCGTAGAATATTAAGTTTAAAAGAAATTGAATAGATGAAAAAAAATAAAAAAGAAATTGATTAGTCTGGCTCATCTCATCTAAATCAAACCCACATAAGAAACTAACAGATCTCATTACGGTCATTGGGGGCAAATTTTGACTTTTATAGAGATGATTTTCAAGTTTCAGGGGACAAACTGGGATCAAAATCGAGTTTTAGGGGTAAAGTGAAACAAATTTTGAGTTTTAGAAAGTAAAGTGGCGACTTTTGAGTTACAAGGAGCAAACTGCGATAAAAATTGAAATCAAGAAGGCCTACCTAAAAAAAAGCCTAAAGTTTATGTTAATATTACGTTCATATGGATCTATATTAACAAGGTCAGTTATGCTACGCAGTATGCACCCTTCTAGTTTTCAGTTTAATCCTTCCAAAACTGAGCTTGCATCCAACAACGTTTTCATTCGTTTAAACCTACGTACTCTCGTCCGAACAAAAAAAAAAAAACCTACGTATTCTTGGGTACACGCAAATAAATAGAGAATAGAGACTCGATAAAGATAAATATTTAGTTCCACTAGTACTTTTATCCCTCCCCACCCTAGGTTTTGGCCACTATGGGTTCTCAGGCATGGAGATGAATCATGGAGGTAAAGGTTTTGAACTTATTGCGCTAAATACAGACTATTTATACATATTGTGCAATTAATTATGTGAATTTCCGATGTGGTTTCTCTTCTCAACGTAACAACACAATTGATCAGTTACCAAATTTCGGACATCGATCGTCACAAATATTCAAGGAAAACGTAGTAGCAGATATGGAACTTGTAGTTGAAGAGAAAATAAAAAAGATATGGAACTTGTCGACTCTTTATCTTATTTCTTTCTTATTTTGATTCCTTGTCAATTTTTTAACAATTTAGTTATGTGTTTGAAATTTTCACAATATGCAATTTTCGTTTTGAGGGACGTACGATATGCAATACGGAATATTAAAATCGTGTTTTCAATGATCTTATTGAAGAGAGATAATGCGGAAATTACTATTTGGCCAAATGGGTGCTTTACACGTATCCAAAGAAAACCAGGGTTCAAAAGGAATGTACTCTAGATGGGCATGCAATGCAGCGGTGTGTACGAGGCAAGGGAAGCATGAGACTACATTGTTTCTTTTAATGAAACACCAAGAAAGATCACAAAAGAGATGAAGAAGACTAGCAAGTAGTAGTGCGGGACCATACCCTTGTTCATCTTTAAGGGTGATATTATAGGTATAAGAGGGGACCATCAAACCATGTTTTTCAAGTTCACTAGGAGAATTTTGCCCTAATTATTGTACGAGAATTCAGAATAATATTTTAGGTCTAAGGGAAGAGAATTTAATTTGAGATCAACAGATAGATATATTGTACAACTATATGCATCTCTTTCCTCTATTTTTGTTTCTAATTCTTTTTGTAGTAATTCTAATAATTCTTCCATGTGTATCAATTATCTAGTTCTGATGATTTATCTCATCATTTATCAAGTTATTACATAATCACCATATATGACGAGAGCGATAAAAACAAAAACAAAATGTATGTACATCCGTGACATAAAAAAATTTCTTCTCAACTAAACACTCAGCCACGACCCAAATAACTTTAGACCCTAAATAGCATTATTGTATATATTTAGTTTGTCCAATAACTTAAGTGGTAAATTTGCAAAGTCCTCATTTGTAGAGTAGTTTGAGCTGATTACTTTAATCTTTATCAAAGTTAACAATAATGCATAAGCACCTCATATCATGTGATTGTATCTTATCGTAAAGAAAAAATATTCATCCTCTTTTCTGAAAATACAAAATTTGGGGTGGTAAATGTAAGTTAAAAGAGAAGGTAGACTTGAGACCTTTCACTGCGAAAAGACAAATAATAAAACAAAAAGGCTTAGCTCCCGTAGAAGGTTATACAAAACATATGAAATATATAAAAGGGCAGAGAGAGAGAGAGAGAGAGAGAGAGAGAGAGAGAGAGAGAGAGAGAGAGAGAGAGAGAGAGAGAGAGAGAGAGAGAGAGAGAAGAATACAATATAAGGGAAGAAATCAATTAAAACCAAAGTTGTTCAATTAATAATTGTATCAAATAGATAGACGGTTCATAATACTTTAGTTGACATACTTGCTACAATTGATTGATTAAACGACCTTGGTTTTATTGACTTTTTGCATGGATGATATTCTTTTGTTGAGTAAGCTTCTTTGCACAAATTTATAACTACCTCATGGTAATTGTAAATTTGTAATTCCAAAAGCAACCTATAATTTTTTTAGCGTGGTGCTATTCATACACCTTTTTTTTTTAATCTTTCACACACCTCTCAATGTTTGGCTATTTGATCAAATGAATCGAAGAGAATCAAATAATTGAAATCAACATGATGTGTGTGTGGGAAGTAAAAAGAAGTGTGCAGATATCACAATTTTTTTTTTTTTTTTTTGGGGACCTCAAAACAGGTTCATTTGGTAATTGAAGGGTATAGCAAGAGGGTTGCAAGAAAATTCATTTGATGCAAATTACTAGCTCCCATATCATTAATCAAACCGTGCAAACCAACGGGTGTTTGAAGGCAGGACCGAGACTGAAACAGAAGTTATTCTATCAATCTGATACTGATGAGTCAATATGGGGCCATGCTTGTAGTAAGTGCTTAGTGCTTGCACAGCCCTCAACCCTCATCTTTCTGAATTGATAAAACAAAGTGGGTGCAGAATGCAGATTGCGGATATATAAAGTGTACCACAGCATTATATTGTATAGGCCCCTACCAGCTAAAAGCTGATTATTATCTCCCATCGTTGTCAACCCCATGAAATATTGACATCTCCGAAGTTTTTACACTTTGAATCTCTTTTTTTTTTTTGTTTTTTTACTCAAGTTTTGAATGATTGATTGTTACAAACAAAATTCAATATCGTTGGGGTTTTGTTGTGTACCTTGAGAGACGTCACATGCTGCTGCTTCCAGAGAGTACTCCAGAATTATTGAATTGATGAAACGCGTCAAATGTGTGTCAGCTGGGTAGCTACTGGCTAGGATTTGGTGTCAAGACTATATACTTACATATTGGGGTGGACATAAAAAGGTCAATACTACTATTTACTTGCATGTTTGAGTGGACATAAAAACTGAGAAACTGTGAAACTAAACCGAATGGGTTGACAAAAGAAATCGTAAAAAACCTGTTTAACCAAAACCGTTCAAATTTAGATCAGAATCGAACTGAACTAGTTTAAAATGGTTCTATTTTCTAATTCTCAAGAACCATAATAACCACACTTGACTGTCTATATATACACACACACACACACACATACATATATATCTATTTTTATTTTATTATTTTTTTAAGATCTAATTCTTTAGTCCTTGTTTTATTTATACTAAACCCTAACTAAAAATCTATATAAAAAATTCTCAAGCCCAAAAGTCAAACCCTTGATAATTACCTCACATCGTCCAGTCAACTATAGCTGTCATTTCACATTCTAGTTTCCATCCCTCTTTCTCTCATCTTTTCTTTTCCTCATTCATCTTTATGCATTATGTACACTTTAATTTCATTTTAGGATGTACAATTTGGCCTTGATTTGAGGTTTTCTATCTTTTTATTTATATTTATATGTAAACTTTTAATCTTTCGTTCACAAATCTTGTAGAACTAGTAGTGGGAACTCAAATTTACTTGAATTTGTGGTTGATATATGTCTTTGGCATTGGAAGTAGAAGATTAAAAACATATATATAATTTTGGTTCGAATTGCAAACTGGCATAAACCGAACCAGAACTAGTGTAAAACAAGTGGTACAGTTTTAGTAATATATTTAAGCGGAACCGTACTGAATCGTTGATATTTTTCAGTTTCGGTTCTGATTCGAGGGTGGAAATGGGCCGAACCAAACCGTGCCCATCCCTACTTGCATGGTAAATATTGTTAGAAAAGTTAATTAGTTAGTTATTTGAGGAATTAATTAAGGGTATATTTGGTATTTTATATCTTAGGGTTAAGCATTGGGTTCGATTAATCACAATTTTCTTGCACCTCACTAGGAATAAATAATTTACGGGTGTTGCAGTCCTATTTATTATAAGAATGTGATTGTGTAAATCCTATCATATCTAGGATATCCTTAGTAGATTGTATCATATTTCTTAGACCAGATATTATCCTATTAGAGTTGTAATTCTATTGGGGTGAGGAATTTACCTTCCTTACTACTATAAGTAAAGGCACAATGGGTTGGAATACCACACACCTCACAATTATACATTTCTTTCTTCTATCTCTCTGCCGTCGGCCAACCCCTCTCTCTGTCCTTTATAATTGTTCAGTAAATTAAGCCTACAACATGGTATCAGCACGCTCTTGCCAGAAGTTAAGGAATTGAAGGTTCGTGGATGAGGCTCTTCTACAAATTAGAGGCTTTTATTGTTTTCTGCCAATCAGGTATGCTTAAAATAAAAGAACGACCAAAATGCATGAAAACATTCCGCATGATGCATGAAACCCCCTACATTTACATTACCTTCCGATATATATACGTATATGTCAATATATTTATCAATATATATATATATGTATGTATACATCTATGCATTACGTAATTTTTGCTATATAGAATTTATGAGTCAAAGAATCAAAAGAAATTAGAAGCCATTAGGGTTTTTCAAACCTTAAAAATTATGGGATTTTTGTGGCATGAGCTGCGGCTCTAGGCCGCGTAGTCACCACTGCGCTGGTTGGCCTACAACCTAACCATGTTAAGCAGCTGTGCTTGGACCACGTCGTCTCGTCATCTGGATCGATAGCAGCGGCCCTCTGGCTTGCAGCGCATGCATCAACAACCAGGCTTTGACCTAGTAAGGTTTGCATGGGCCTGAAGCCCTAGCCCATTCCAGCAGGCATGCAGCCTTTGCTGGGCTTGTCCTATGCACGTTGGCCCACTTTCAACAAGCCTGATGCTTGGTGGACTCTGTCCTCATGCCCCAAGCCCAAACCAGTAAGCCTGCTGCTTGTTGGGCTTGTCACTGCATCTCGGCCCTTTACAATCATACCGTGGCCCAAAACATGAATCCAACGCATGCTAGGCTTCGTAGCGTACTAACCCAAGCCAGTGCAAGCTAGGTTTGCTGCAACGCTCCTTTTGGCATACCTTCCAACAACTTTACGCTACTGGGCTTGTCTCTAACCCATGGTCCAAAGACATGTAGTCTTCCCGTGGCCCTAAAAAGCCTGTAGCCGTGTTGCAGAGCCTGCCCTGTGCACTGCAACCAGCCCAATCAAGCTGGGCTGTGTTATTTTTTCAACTCGATGCCATATTTTTGCATCCCTACTTCATAACCATACCTATATAATTTTTAGAACGTTTTTGGTTGACGCTAATTAAGCTATAATTTACTTGTCGCTTGGCCCGTAGCCAATTGAAGCTAATATAACCCTAAATGTCATTATTTTGCTTCCACAATCAACCCTGTATGGTCCTAATTTATTGAATTAATTAAAAGTAACCAACAATCCATTAATCTGACAAGAAATCCAAAATTGTTGGTCTGAAGCTCACTTTTGGCCATTAACAATTTAATAATTTATTTTTCTTCTTTGAACCGTTGATTCTTTTTCAGAGTCTCGAAGAGCTCACACTTGAGTTCCTGAATCAACACAAATCCACTGCACTTAAGATTGTACTTTGTATTCTGTGTTCTTGCAGGTACCTTATTTCTATGAACTAGATGTTCATAACTAAATCAAATTTGTAGTTTCGAATTTAGTGTTTTTGAAACCCGAAGTTTTCATTCAAAACCTACACCATGAAACTTGAAGCTTTCACGTTTAAAATAAACCTATACGTGTCTATAGAACATGAATGTTCAAAACTGTATGTCTACGGTTTCCCATATGACTAACCACCTTTTTTTGTACCCTCTGTTTTAGGGATGTGTCGAACTGAAACAAGCTCAATTTCATTGCTTTAGAAGTATTTGGAAGAAAGTACCTAAAGTGGGTGTAAGACGTGAAACTTCATCTCATCGTTAAGGGTTTATGAGCAACTATCAAAGAGGCTACGAACGTCCTGGTTGACGATGCTAACAAACCTACTGTCATGATCTTCATCTGAAGAAACATTCATGATGCACTGCATACCGAGTACCTAACTGAAGAGGACCCACGTGCCTTTTGGCTCACCTTGGCCGATCACTTTGATTACTAGAAAGGCATTTACTTGCCTGAAGCAAGACACGACTGGTAGCATCTACACTTCCAACTGTGAATGAATACAACTTTGAAATTTGTAGAAACTGATCACTGCTCAAGTTATGTAATGAGGACTTGTCTGAACAAGATCTCTTGAAGAAAACCTATTTGGCCTTCAATGCCACAAATATTGTTCTGCAACAACAATATAAGGGCACAGAAGTTCACTAAATTTTTGGATATGATCTCTGTTTTACTTCTCGCTGAAAAGCACAACCACCTTTTGATGAAGAATTATCAAGCTCGACCCACTGGCTCGAACGCTACGCCTGAAACACATAGGACCAATTTTAGTAGCCACAAACAACGGCTGAACTGTCGTGGCTATGGAAATGGGAAGAAACCCCAGCCACGGGTCCAAGGTCAACAGAGCCAAGATCCTACCTAGGGAGGAAATTTGACCCAGAAGTGCAATTTCCTTGCCTTTAAGGCCACCAACTTCAAGAACAGGAAAACCTACCGTTTAATCAGATTCCACTGCATTTGACATGTGCTACTATTGTGGATCAATGGACCATTGATCACACATATGCCGAGCGACCCCTGAGGCTATAACCAATTATCATTCTCAGCGTGAGTCTAACTTTGCACATGTGGAACATCCCCACGATACTACCACAACTATAAAGGTTTCAGATTTTAAGGAGGCATCCGCTCCTATGGAAGAATAAAGTTTATTATTTTAGACATGTTTGGGTGGTTTTTACCCCTAGTGGCTGAACATACTAAGAGTGGCCGAACCCTTCCTTTAATTTTTTAGGCTTATGGTTTAATTTTTCAGAATTTTTTAGAGTTGTTGGAATAATTTGTTTGGTTTGGTTTGTTTTGAATTATGGATAATTATTTCATGGATATTATTCTAGATTGATTAATTGAATGAATGCAATTATATTTATGCATGTGACCTATTCAATTAATTTATTTGTAGGTATGACTAATGAGGAAGTTAGTTGTCTGGCTGATAGTGCTACCACGCACATCATCTTGTGTGAGCAACACTATTTTACTAACTTCGTACTTAAAAATGCACATCTAACAGCCCTTTTAGGATCATCCAACCTGATTGAAGGATATGGAAACGCCCGTATAATGTTGTTCAATGGTACCAAATTAACCATTAAATAGGCCCTCTATTCTCCTCGTTCCGGGAAAATGTTACTGAGCTTTAGAGATATTCGAGATAATAAATATCACATTGAAACCACTGAAGAGAATGGTTTTGAATTTCTATCACTTCTTACGAATATGGCCAGAAGCATATTCACGTGAAGCTAGAAGGTTTCCTGAGTGGGTTGTACATGACAACCATTCGAGACATAGAAACTTACTATGTGGCCGACCCTAAGCTTAGGTTCCAGACCATTTTGCTATTTTGGCATGACTATATGGGGCATCTTGGAAGAGATATGATGCGCTGTATCCTTAAATCTTCACATGGGGATCATATAACCTTTTATACTGGATGCCCAACTTGCAAAACATGCCACTTGGGGAAGTTAAACACTTAACCTTCATCTACAAAGATTAATCATAACCCTCCCAAGTTTCTTTAGAGGATTCAAAGGGATATTTGTGGACTTAACCAACCAACATGCGGACCATTTAGATACTTCATGGTGTTGGTTGATGCATTGGCATGTTGATCACATGTATGCTTACTGTCTATACGCAATGCTGCTTTTACGAAAATCCTAGCTCAAATAATTAAGCTTAGGGCTCACCACCCTGATTATCTGATTAAGTTAATTCGACTTGATAATGCTGAAGAGTTTACCTCTCAGTCTTTTGATGATTATTGCATGTCAATTGGGATTGAAGTTGAATGTCATGTACCCCATGTTTATTCCCCAATGGCTTGACAGAAACTTTCATAAAGCGCATTCAATTGATAGCTGGTATCTGCCTGGGGCTATGCAATATTGCATTCAGCTATGTTGGTCCACTTAAGGCCTACCGCTACTCAATCTCTTTAATTGTTATAGTTGGTTACTAGATATGAACCTGATGTCTTGCATTTACGTGTGTTTAGGTGTGTAGTCTATAGGCCAATAACGCCACTACTACATACCAAAATGGGTCATCAGAGAAGAATGAGAATCTATGTCGGTTATGATTTTCCATCAATTATTCGCTACTTAAAGCCCTTCTTTACCTCATGTTTTACATATTGTCACTTTCATAAGACATTTTTCCTGTCGTTAGGGGGAGATAAGAATGCTAACGTTCCTGTAAAACGCCATGAATTGTCATGGTTTGCTTCTATTATGTTTCATTTAGATCATCGCACTGCCCAGTCTGAAATTGGAGTGCATCGTATTCTAGATCTTTAGAGCATTGCTCAAACCATGCTGGATGCTTTTACTGATCTAGCTATGGTGACAAGATCACATATACTAGCTGTAAACGCACCTGCAAGGATTGACATACCTAAAGTACACTGTAACATCGCCCGATGAGCCATCCCCAAATAAAGGCTTGCTGCACCTCACACGCAACCCAGAACACTAGCGGCTAGCCAATCATTTGCTATTACCCTGAAGCGTGGTAGACTTCTTGGTTTAAAGGATTTATAACCCTGGAAGAGGAAAACGACACAAACTAGTGATCCTAGTATAAAATCGACCATCGCTTACTTATCCATTCGAATGCATGAGGTTATTCTAGATTACGTTGATACCTTAGACGAGATAAATTGGCCTCCCAAGAATTGCGAGATTTTAGTCCATTAGGCAGTATTAGATTTGGTTTACAATTAGAATGAGATGATCATCGACAATGCCTTTGCATACACAGTAGCTACTGACATCATCCTTAACGATGTCATTGAATCACAAATCGATGTACTTAAAGTACACCGTAACATCACCCTAGAAGAACGAGCCATCCCCGAAGGAGGGCCGGCCACACCTTCCACGCGGCTCGGTATATTGACGGCTAGCCAATTATTTGCTTCTACCCTAAAGCGTGGCAGACTTCCTGGTTCAAAGGATTCACAACCTTGGAATAGGAAAACAACACAAACTTGTGATCCTAGTATGAATCTGACCATCACTTACTCATCTATTTTAATGCATGAGGTTATTCTAGATTACGCTGATGTCTTAGACGAGACAAACCGACATCCTAAGAATTGCACACTTTGGTCCATTACGCAATATTGGATGAGGTTTAGAACCAGAATAAGATGATCGTTGATGATGCATTTGCATACATAGTAGCTACTGACATCATGCTTAGTGATGACATTGAACCAGGTTCTGTTGATGAATGTTAATGTAAACTGACTGGTCAAATTGGAAATAAGCAATCCAGGTTGAACTTGATTCATTTGTGAAACATAAGGTGTTTGAGCTCATAACTTTTACTACACCATATGTTAAGACTGTGGGCTACAAGTGGATTTTTGTGAGAAAACATAATGAGAATAATGAAATAGTTTGATACAAAGCATGCCTTGTAGCGTAAGGCTTCTCTCAATGCCCTGGGATTGATTATGAGGAGAAGTATTCTCCTATAATGGATGTCATAATGTTTCCCTACTTTATAAGTTTGGTAGTTTATGAAAAAATGAATATGCAACTTATCGATGTGGTAATCGCGTATCTCTATGGGGATTAGATACGGAAATACATATGAAAGTTCTTGAAAGGCATACATTAATTGGATCAAATAGTTCTAAACCACGGAACATCTTCTTGATTTGATTAAGGATATCACTCTATAGATTGAAACAATCTGGACAGATGTGGTATAACCGTCTGAGTGAATATATGACAAGTCAGGGTTATATGAACAACAAACTATGCCCACATGTGTTTATTAAGAAGTCACATTTTGGGTTTGTAATCATTGCAATTTATGTTAATGATATGAATCTTATTAGGAATCCTTAAGAGCTTAAGGAAATTGCCACTCTCTTGAAATCAGAATTTGAGATGAAAGATCTTGGGAAAACTCGACATTGCCTTGGCTTGGAGGTCGAGCACTATTCAGATGGAATCCTAGTACATCAATCAAATTACACTAGAAGGTGCTGCAAAGTTTTAATGAGGATAAAGCGAAGCCTTCAAGTACTCATTTGGTCGTTCCGACTCTAGATGCTAAATGAGATCTCTTCCATCCTCAAGAGGTGAAGAAGAGATTTTGGTGCTTGAAGTTCCATACCTAAGTGCAATTTGGCGCTTTATTGTACTTGGCTCAATGCACTAGACCCCACATCTCATTCGCTGTGAATCTTTAGGCAAGATGTAGCAATGTGCCTATAAGCATACACTGGAATGGTGTTAAAGACATTTTGCTACCTTAACGGTACGACAAATTTAAGCTATAACCATGAATCCTCGAGATGAGCCGCCACCCCCTTCAGTCTTCGAGTTGATTCTCGCCTTGTTGATTATGCTGATGCAGATTATTTGTTTGACCCACATTGGGCACGTTCTCAAATGGGTTATGTCTTTACTACTGGAGACATCGCAATTTCTTGGAGGTCTACTAAGTAATCATTAGTTGCGACTTCTTCAAACTATGCTGAGATTCTCGCCTTGCATGAAGCCTTGCATGAATGCTTTTGGTTGAGAGCAGTCATGGAACATATTTGAAGCACGAGCGGTCTTTCTACTGTTATTGATGTTCCTATGATGATCTTTGAAGACAATGCTGCATATATTGATCAACTGAAGAAATGATACATCAAGGGAGACAAAACCAATATCATTGCGCCAAAATTCTTTTATTCTCACCAGCAATAACATTATCACAACATTGAAGTCAATCACATTCGTTTCTAGAACAACTTGGCCAATCTCTTCACGAAGTCATTGTCAAGGTCTACTTTTTAGATGCTCGCCTAAGGAATCAGTATGCGTAAACTTTCTGAGTTGAATAACTTGTAGTTCTCTTATTTGGAAGTTATGTCAAACTTAGGTGGAGTATCCAAAAACATACTTACTTGATCTTAATGTACTCTTTTTCCCTATGGTTAGTAGCATTTTTCTCACTGAGTTTTTGCTACCTAACGAGGTTTTGATGAGGCACCCATCCTGGGCTAAGCATACTTCTTTAAGGTTTACTACTTTCATCTCGTATGACGTTTGTTTTTGACATATGCATACTTCTCACTTTTCTCCTTAGTCTATGGGTTGTGCACCTGCTTTAAGTTTTACCTTAGCGAGGTTTTATGAGTTTTACTACCAATACATACTTTCTTTAATTTGAGATTCTCGTTCACCTGTTGTGCCTATGACTTCATCAACTGATCTACTTCATTCGATATAGACCTGATGTGATGTTTTGTTTGAGTATTTACACACTTAAGGGGGGGTGTTGCATTCCTATTTGATATAGGAATTAGATTGTGTAAACCCTATCACATCTAAGATATCCTTAGTAGATTTTATTATATCTCTTAGACTATATATTATCATATTAGAGTTGTAATCCTATTGGGGTAAGGAGTTTACCTTTCCTAATACTATAAATAAATGCACAATGAGGTGGAATACCACACACCTCACAATTACTCATCTCTTTCTTCTCTCTCTGTGCTACCGGCCATCCGCTCTCTTTGTCCCGTATAATTGTTTAGTAAATTAGCTTACAACAATGGGTTGTTTTATTAGCACTCCACATATTGTTGACACACCTCATATACTTAATAAACTCCACATCTACTTTTTAAAATACAATTTATTTAAATACACCCCCACATATTTTTCAATACTATTCTCACACCCCACACACCATCTTTCATCAGATTTGACTATGGTTGTCAGTGGTACAGTGGTTCTCTGCTCAAGAAATAGGCTAAGTGCAATTTGCACAACACTAATCTTTGAATTTTGAAGTTCAACAACTCCGTCAGGAAATGAAAAGATTGGAGAGGAGGTGTGACAGCCCGTCCCGAATTAATTGTACCGTAGGTGTGAAATGACGATAATGCCCTTGGTGGGTATTTGCCATTTTGGTGTGTTGTTTTGTTGTTTTTGGTGGTTGACTCTACAGAACACCTACATACACCCATACCATACACTCCCGTGACTCTCTCTCTCTCTCTCTTCTTTCTCTTGGATTTTCTTCCATTTCCTTTAGAAGTGTACGGACGAACTTCAAAACCAACCTTTCATGCACAAATCGACGTCTAGAAGGTAAGATTTGAACTCCTTGCAAACTCCGGAGTTCATCCATACCACTTTCATGCACTGTTCATGCACTAATCATTGCGAAGGTTTCAATGGATTTTAAGGTCTTAGGGAGCTTTAGAATACTCTCACGAAGCTCGGGGAACAAGTTTGAAGGATTTTGGACATTGAGATAACAAGTTCTAAGGTTGGTCGGATTTTGCGAAGTTTCTCCGGCGAGATTCCGTGAATTTCAGGGCTTGAAAGTGGTAAGGTTTTGTTCTACTTGTTGTAAACTTCATTATGGTACCAATTTTATGGAATTTTGGTTGAGAAATGAAGAAGATATGAAGTTTTGAAAATTTTCCAGTTTCCAGCGAGAATTCGAGTTACAGACGGCGGCAGTCGGTGAGACTCACCGGAGAAGACAAGGAATATTTCGTCAATTTTGACGGAATATACTAACGGCGTCAGGTATATGTAACGGTATATTCCATTTTTAGACGAAATATTCCCTAACGCCATTAGGTACCACACGTGTGCAAGGCACATGCTCGCGCATGGCCGGCGCGTGGGAGGTCATAAAATTATTTTAAAAATATGGGGATGTTCGTGAGGTTGAGTAGATCACGTTGGTGTATCCAAACACCCCATTTGAGCATTGTATGAGAAGTTATTACCTAGTTTTGGTTATGTGCTTTAAATTGACATTTTTATAGTTGTTTCGCATATAGGTGAGACCTATCCTAAGGATGAGCGCAGTCACTCGAGGCAAGGGGGTTACGACCCTTCCACATATCAGTGAGTGGGCTTTTGGTTTTCCATATATACCTATATACTTGTGGTTTTTCCCAAAAAATGAAATGGAATGTTTATATGTTTTAAATGCCATGCATAGTCTTTGCCTACTTTAATTATGCATTAATAGTTGCATATATTTATGATTGGTGCTACGGACGCAAAAGTAAGTGCCAGGTAAGTTTATAGATTATGATTGTGAATTAGTGGTTATGTAAGATGCATAGAGAGCTCATAACTTGCACCCTCGGTGTTAGTGCTCCCGCCCAGAGTAAGGCACAGTCCTTCATGTGATGTTCACCTCCTGCACCACACGTTCATCTTGGATCTAAGTTAGGTGCATAGTCCTATCGTACAGACCACTATAGGTGGTTCTGACTAGTAGGTGACTTGCGATTATTCGCCCAATCTTCACGTGATCGTAGCACTTGAGCGTATTTATTTACACCCAGTCCTGTCGTACAAACCACTTTAGGTGGTTCCGACTCGTGTGTAGGTATAGTTAGTGAGTTGGGGATTTGAGCTCTAGATTCAGCCGCACATGTCACGTTAGGTGACTCCGGCTGACATGTTACTTGCATTAATTGACAATACCTGGGTTACTTACATTTTATGTGGAGGCATTCGACATGGCATATTTCTGAACATGTTCTCTATATATGTGTATATTCTATTTTCTGGGAAACTATATAGGTTTTACGGCAAGGGGTTAGAACTTTTAATAATGAAATGATTTTGAAAAGCTTTGTTTTTGCCCACTCACACTTTCTGTTTTGCGCCCCTTTAGGTTCTAGTTAGAAGCAGCTTTGGTGGTTCACGAGGACTTGATGCTGGTTTTGACAGAACATCACAAATACCTTTGGGTGTTGTGTTTTTAGTATTCATTCTTATGGACTGCACTTAGGTTTTATGTGCTCTGATTATGTTTATCCCACTTAGTCTCACACTAGTGTGTTACTTTAACTAGTTTATTTAGTAGTTTGGTTTTTATTTATTCGTACTTTTACTATTATCTTTTGCTTCCACACTGTGCACATGGTTACGTCACCCTCACGTGACGGCTAGAACGCCTTGATTTTGGTCGGGGTGTGTCACGAGGCAAACATCACAAACTAATATTAATCACATCACACAAATGAATGAATCAAAGGAAAAACTTATTTAGATTTTCAAGTCTATATATTATTTTACTTTAATAAAAATCGAAGTTGCTACATATGGAGATGCAAAAAACAATGTAAAACCCTGGTTGCAGTTTAGAGGACTCATCTTCACTAGATTTCAATAACACCCTCCACGCTACCAAAATAGTTTTGACAAGCATTACGACATCGTTGGATCGCTTGAAGAATGAAAAAAAAAAATATAAAATCACCCAAAACGTTGATTTCATGTTTTATTCAATGAACTTTTTCATCAATGTATTTGTGCTTTTAGTGGTTAGGATTTTGTTTTGCAATGGAATATGGGAGCTTAAAGAAAAATAATCTTAGAATATATGGTGAAATACCTTATGGGGTAATAATCATTTCATATTAGGGTATATAAGTTATTTTCTAATAAATCTTTACGTAAGGTGTATTCAACAATATGTGGGGTGCTAATAAAACAATCCATAATTTATAAATGTTGAGTTTTGATTATAATTAGTATTTAACTGTTGGGTCTTGAATAATTTTGCAGACAAGGCAAAGATTCGTAGCTCCAAGGCTTGCGCGCTCGTCGGGATAAAGAAGAATTTGTAGATTGTCGAAGAAAACCTGATCCCGATTGCGTTGCAAATGGAGCTCGGCGGCCTGGATGTGGGTGGAGATTTCGCAAAAGAAGGAAAGAGGCACAAATGGAAGAAAGAGCTCCATGTGGCACAAATATTTTAACCACGTGCATAAATTCAATTCCAAACATGCAAAATGTGGGCTCCGTCCTTGCCACATCCTTATTTAATGGCTAATTTAACAGATTGACTTACGGTTGCATTAAATTGAAATGGAGAGACCCAACGGCTATCGGAGATAGGGTAGATCACTCCGCAATCCAAAAGCTTGATTATTTCCTTCTTCACCACTTCCATCATCGGAGGGTTGAGACGGCGTTGAGCCTCTCGGGATGGCTTAGTCCCCTCCTCAAGAAGTATACGGTGCATGCATGTGGTAGGGCTTATTCCTTTAATGTCGGCCAAAGTCCACCCTATGGCCGTTTTGTGTTCTTGCAGCACCCTCACAAGCTTCTCCTCCTCCATTGCCGTGAGACTTGATGAAATGATGATGGGCAATGTTTCGCCTTCTCCCAAAAACACATACTTCAAATGGCCCGGCAACGGCTTAAGTTCAAGCGATGGTGCCTGAACAACAGAAGGTAGCATCTTAGTGGAAACTGAATTTGAAAGTGAGAGTGGAACCTTACCATATTGTTGTGGCAATGACTCAAGGGCTGCCACAACCTCAATTATTTCTTCACTAGAACCCATGGCAAAGAATTCCTCCTCCTTGCCGTGGCCTTGCATTGGCCCAAATCCTTCATTTTTGCACTCTATGGCCTTAGTGATGGTTGTTTCCAGGGCGTCCTCGTTCAATTCTTCAAGGTATACCTGCGCCAAAGAATCGATAACATCAATGGAAAAACAAGAATGGTCATCAACGGGATATCTCATAGTTTCAGAAATATTAAAATCAATCACTTCCCCATCGAATTCCATTGTCAAGGTGCCTTTGTATACATCAATCTTCGTTCGGGCCGTCTTCATGAATGGCCTACCAAGGAGAATCGGCAAAGATGTAGAATGGGCTGAATCCTCCATGTCTAGGACGTAGAAATCAGCCGGAAAAATTAAATGGTTCACCTGCACAAGCACATCTTCCAAAACTCCTTTTGGATACGCGTTAGAACAATCGGCCAATTGTATAATTACACCATCTTGTTTTAATTCACCCAAATTCATAGATGCATAAATAGAATAAGGCATGACATTTATGGATGCACCTAAATCAAGCATGGCATGTTCAAAACGATTATGTCCAATCACACAAGGAATCGTGAAACTACCGGGATCTTTGCACTTGGTAGGCAGTTTACGTTGCAAAACAGCGGACACATTCTCGCTTACCTTCACTACTTCTTTGTTTGCCCTTCTTCTCTTTGTATTGCATAGGTCCTTGAGGAATTTAGCATACTTTGGAACCTGTTTGATTGCATCGAGAAGCGGTATGTTCACTTGCACCTTCCGGAACGTTTCAAGAATGTCCTTCTCGCTTTCTTCCTTTTTTTCTTGCATGAACCTGCGAGGAAAAGGTACATTGGGCAGATTAGGACGTGAAGTACATGAATTTGAACTTAAATTACCTGATTTGGCCGAGTTAGGGTGATCTGCCTCAGGTTGTGTCGTCTCTTCATCTACTTTCTGGGCAGATTTGGGATTGTTTGGCTCGGTCCCAACTTCTTTTCCACCCCTTAGGGTGATGGCCTTGGCGGATTCGAATCCTCCCTTTGGATTGACTGTGGTTGAGCTAGGAAGCTTTCCTTGCTCTCTAATCTGTCCAAGGAACTCAGAAATCTGCCCTATTTGTTTCTTCATATCCATCATCTCCTTCTCGTTATTTGATATCCGGTTGTTTTGATTTTGCAATCCCTGCGAAATAGAGGTTAGTAATTGCATAGCTTGATCACTTTCCAAGGACGTACCTGAATGAGATGATGCCGAAGGTTGTTGGGGTTGTTGGGGTGCATACGGCTTGGAATAAAAACCAGGGGGGTTTGGCCTAAATCCTCCTTGTTGGGCAGCTTGTTGTGGCTCCCTCCATTTGAAGTTTGGATGGTCCCTCCATCCGACATTGTAAGTGTTCGAGTATGGGTTGTTTTGATTTCGTCCTTGGAAACCAATTGCATTGGCAGATTCCCACCCACCATTCTCGATTAGTTGAGGGCACTTGTCGGATGGATGCCCTTGAATTGAGCACACGCCACAAACTTGGTGTTCTTGTGCTTTTAGACCAATCACAACCTGAGAAACAAGAGAGTTAAGATTAGCAAGTTGTGATTGAATTTCAGAAATAGCACTCACCTCATTTACACTTTGTTGCCGTGGGGCTTCCCTTTGGCCCACTCCTTCATATTGTTGAGCGTTGAGCGCTCGGTTGGCTATGAGAATCTTGGCATCCCTTGGTGTTTTGTCCACCAATGCTCCTCCCGCTGATGCATCAAGCATTTGACGTTCGATAGGAAGGAGGCCCTCATAGAAATATTGAAGGAGAAGTTCCTCCTTCATTTGATGTTGAGGACATGAAGCTACAAGGCCCTTGAAGCGCTCATAATAAGCCGGGAATGTCTCACCATGATTCTGTTGAATACCACCAATTTTCTTCCGTAGGAGAATCACTCTCGAAGTAGGGAAGAATTTCTCCAAGAAAGCACGCTTCATACTCTCCCACGAAGTCACAGTTCCCGGGGCTAGTTCGTAGAGCCAATCTTTGGCCTTGTCCATAAGTGAAAATGGAAAGGCCTTCATCTTCAATATACTCCCATCCACATTGACGGGGGTCATGCTCGAACAAACCACCTCGAACTCCTTCAAGTGTTTGTTGGGGTCTTCCATAGACAAGCCATGGAACTTCGGAATATGGTGTAACAAACTGGATTTGAGTTCAAATTCCTCAGTCTTCCCCTCTGCAGCCGTGGGGTATTGGATACAAAGAGGCAATGCATTATCCAAACCCGAGGCCGAAAGCTCCTTGATGGTTCTATTATCTGCTGCCATGGCTTGTTCTTCTTCAAAAATCTGATCCGTGGGCTTTTCTTCTACACCTACTTCGTCTTCTTCAAGCCCAGGTTGTGGTGGCTCTTGTTGACTCCTCGTTCTCCTCAAAGTGCGTTCAAAATCACCGTCAAAGTCGGAGATGTTCTCTATAATAGGCCGAGAGCTACGAGTCATACACAGTACCTAAAAAACAAGGAAACAAACAAACTAAGAATCTGAAATAAGAATGCACGAAAAACAAAAAAAATATAAAAATAAAGACAAAGGATTAGCAAAGTTGCTAATCCCCGGCAACGGCGCCAAAATTTGGTGCGATGTTTACTTGACACTCAAATTAAACCCTCGTTTGACAATTGTAGTAGAATGGATAAGTGAGGGATCGTTCTAGACCGGGGATTAGGAGGGCTTGCTAAAACCTTCTAAATTGACTTAAAAACATAAAAACTAAATTAAAAAACTCTTAACAAGACTACTATGACTTAGAATGGCTTTGAAAAACTCAAATTGTCTAAAACAATCAAATAGACTCAAATAGAAGCTAGAACTTGATTTAGACGAATTTGCAAGTGTTTATGACTCCAAAAGCTTAAAGATACAAAAATAAAACAAATACGAATGATTAAGACTCAACGAAATATGGGGGAAATGTGTTTGGACGATATTAAATTAAAAAGACAGAATATAATTAAAGGCAAAATGTAAATATGAATGTGATGAAAATATGGATGATGGAATAGCCAAGGGGTTCTTCTCCACACATGTTACACTTGCATACAATATTGATTCTCAGTTGGTCTTTCGATAAGTTGTGAAACTCAATGCTCCAAGTTAATTAGGTCCGCTTAAATTAACTTTCAGATTTCCCTAGATTCGTTGGATTGAATGGAATACGCATTACAACCAAATTATTCTTAATCAAAGTCCCTAACTATGGAATACGCATGATAGAGACATTCAACAAAGATCATTAAGTTCAACGGAAATCATAAACATCGACGAGGCATTCGTTACTATGGAATACGCATGAAACTTATGCCAAGAATTCATTTAACGCGATTGTTTATAAGCAACCTCCACTACTTGTGAATATAAGTTCATAACGATTAGGTGAAATTCACTTATATTCTAGCATCATATTTATGCATGAAAATTAAGCGCGCATTCTTAATAAACATTCATAAATAAGTTATCAATCAAACGGTTAAACAAATTGAATCCACAACTTATGAAATTCCAACGAAAGTTAATCAATTCATATTGCAAATATAAACATAGTTTCGAATCACCCCCTAGCTAAAGGGGGGTTTAGTTCCTCATAACTTTGAAATCAAAGAAACACCTAAACATTCCAACAACTCAAACTTGAATTGTATGAACGTTTAGGCACTCTTCTCTTCCATTACAAAACAAAGAAAATTGAATTTAAACATTGAAATCAAAGAAATACCTAAAGATTCCAACAACTCAAACTTGAATTGTATGAACGTTTAGGCACTCTTCTCTTCTTCGTTATTATGGCACAAGGTCTAAGGGATGTTGTTGGTGTGTTGAATGGATTGGGGAATTATGGAAATGGATGAGGAAAGATAGAAAATGGAAAGAAACCCACGGCAAGGCTTAGAATTTCAGGATGTGAAGATGGTGTGTGTTTGTGTTGTGGTGTGAGAAATGGAGAGATTTGAATGGGGAATGAATGAATGAATGCAAGGGTATTTATAGGAGGAGTGAAGATGTATATGGTTGTTTGTTTAAGGTGTTTGTGTGGAGGAATGATGGAAAAACAGCTAGGACAACATGTGAAAGCTGGAAAATAAAAGGGAAAGCTGGAATGTGGAATGGTGCCCACGGCAAAGTGTTGTTTGTTTGATGATGATGCATGTGATGGGTGGGAACAAAGGGGGAAACATGGCACAAGGGTGCTTGAGTGAATGATTGAATGTGCATGTGGATTAAAGAATGAGTGGTGGTGTAATGATGAAGTGAATGCATGTGGAATTGCAAGGAGGAAAGCTGAAATTGTGAAGGGAAGGCACGGCACAAGGTGTTTTGTAAAAGGGAAGATGGTGTGTGAATGCATGTGAAGATGCTAATAAATAATGCATGTAGGGTTAGGAAATAAAATCATAATTTAAAGGGGAATGATTAAAGGGTGTTGAAAGGTTTTGCATGGCTTTGAATTGATTGTGGATTGGGCTAGAGTTTAAGTACATGAAATGGACCCAAATTGCTCCCCCTTGCATGGCAAGGAATGGTGTTTGTGTTAAGCCCAAGGCAAGGTGAATGTGATTGGGTTAGGGCCATTGTTTTGTGTCTTCAAGTGCATACAAGGCCTTCAAATTCGTCCATCCTCTTGGCTCCATGGATAAGCTATCCAATCCATGCCCAAAAATGCTCCAAATGGCCTCAAAATGCACTTTCTTGCTCCCTAGGCCCTTAGAACCTGAAAACACACAAAAGAAGCATAAAGGACTAAAATAACGAGAGAAACATAACGTAAATGCACGAGAACAAGCCATTTAAGTCGCATGAATATGCTCCTATCACTACCTTAACGGTACGACAAATTTAAGCTATAACCATGAATCCTCGAGATGAGCCGCCACCCCCTTCAGTCTTCGAGTTGATTCTCGCCTTGTTGATTATGCTGATGCAGATTATTTGTTTGACCCACATTGGGCACGTTCTCAAATGGGTTATGTCTTTACTACTGGAGACATCGCAATTTCTTGGAGGTCTACTAAGTAATCATTAGTTGCGACTTCTTCAAACTATGCTGAGATTCTCGCCTTGCATGAAGCCTTGCATGAATGCTTTTGGTTGAGAGCAGTCATGGAACATATTTGAAGCACGAGCGGTCTTTCTACTGTTATTGATGTTCCTATGATGATCTTTGAAGACAATGCTGCATATATTGATCAACTGAAGAAATGATACATCAAGGGAGACAAAACCAATATCATTGCGCCAAAATTCTTTTATTCTCACCAGCAATAACATTATCACAACATTGAAGTCAATCACATTCGTTTCTAGAACAACTTGGCCAATCTCTTCACGAAGTCATTGTCAAGGTCTACTTTTTAGATGCTCGCCTAAGGAATCAGTATGCGTAAACTTTCTGAGTTGAATAACTTGTAGTTCTCTTATTTGGAAGTTATGTCAAACTTAGGTGGAGTATCCAAAAACATACTTACTTGATCTTAATGTACTCTTTTTCCCTATGGTTAGTAGCATTTTTCTCACTGAGTTTTTGCTACCTAACGAGGTTTTGATGAGGCACCCATCCTGGGCTAAGCATACTTCTTTAAGGTTTACTACTTTCATCTCGTATGACGTTTGTTTTTGACATATGCATACTTCTCACTTTTCTCCTTAGTCTATGGGTTGTGCACCTGCTTTAAGTTTTACCTTAGCGAGGTTTTATGAGTTTTACTACCAATACATACTTTCTTTAATTTGAGATTCTCGTTCACCTGTTGTGCCTATGACTTCATCAACTGATCTACTTTATTCGATATAGACCTGATGTGATGTTTTGTTTGAGTATTTACACACTTAAGGGGGGGTGTTGCATTCCTATTTGATATAGGAATTAGATTGTGTAAACCCTATCACATCTAAGATATCCTTAGTAGATTTTATTATATCTCTTAGACTATATATTATCATATTAGAGTTGTAATCCTATTGGGGTAAGGAGTTTACCTTTCCTAATACTATAAATAAATGCACAATGAGGTGGAATACCACACACCTCACAATTACTCATCTCTTTCTTCTCTCTCTGTGCTACCGGCCATCCGCTCTCTTTGTCCCGTATAATTGTTTAGTAAATTAGCTTACAACAATGGGTTGTTTTATTAGCACTCCACATATTGTTGACACACCTCATATACTTAATAAACTCCACATCTACTTTTTAAAATACAATTTATTTAAATACACCCCCACATATTTTTCAATACTATTCTCACACCCCACACACCATCTTTCATCAGATTTGACTATGGTTGTCAGTGGTACAGTGGTTCTCTGCTCAAGAAATAGGCTAAGTGCAATTTGCACAACACTAATCTTTGAATTTTGAAGTTCAACAACTCCGTCAGGAAATGAAAAGATTGGAGAGGAGGTGTGACAGCCCGTCCCGAATTAATTGTACCGTAGGTGTGAAATGACGATAATGCCCTTGGTGGGTATTTGCCATTTTGGTGTGTTGTTTTGTTGTTTTTGGTGGTTGACTCTACAGAACACCTACATACACCCATACCATACACTCCCGTGACTCTCTCTCTCTCTCTTCTTTCTCTTGGATTTTCTTCCATTTCCTTTAGAAGTGTACGGACGAACTTCAAAACCAACCTTTCATGCACAAATCGACGTCTAGAAGGTAAGATTTGAACTCCTTGCAAGCTCCGGAGTTCATCCATACCACTTTCATGCACTGTTCATGCACTAATCATTGCGAAGGTTTCAATGGATTTTAAGGTCTTAGGGAGCTTTAGAATACTCTCACGAAGCTCGGGGAACAAGTTTGAAGGATTTTGGACATTGAGATAACAAGTTCTAAGGTTGGTCGGATTTTGCGAAGTTTCTCCGGCGAGATTCCGTGAATTTCAGGGCTTGAAAGTGGTAAGGTTTTGTTCTACTTGTTGTAAACTTCATTATGGTACCAATTTTATGGAATTTTGGTTGAGAAATGAAGAAGATATGAAGTTTTGAAAATTTTCCAGTTTCCAGCGAGAATTCGAGTTACAGACGGCGGCAGTCGGTGAGACTCACCGGAGAAGACAAGGAATATTTCGTCAATTTTGACGGAATATACTAACGGCGTCAGGTATATGTAACGGTATATTCCATTTTTAGACGAAATATTCCCTAACGCCATTAGGTACCACACGTGTGCAAGGCACATGCTCGCGCATGGCCGGCGCGTGGGAGGTCAGAAAATTATTTTAAAAATATGGGGATGTTCGTGAGGTTGAGTAGATCACGTTGGTGTATCCAAACACCCCATTTGAGCATTGTATGAGAAGTTATTACCTAGTTTTGGTTATGTGCTTTAAATTGACATTTTTATAGTTGTTTCGCATATAGGTGAGACCTATCCCGAGGATGAGCGCAGTCACTCGAGGCAAGGGGGTTACGACCCTTCCACATATCAGTGAGTGGGCTTTTGGTTTTCCATATATACCTATATA
This sequence comes from Pyrus communis, assembly GCF_041283825.1. Taxonomy (NCBI): domain Eukaryota; kingdom Viridiplantae; phylum Streptophyta; class Magnoliopsida; order Rosales; family Rosaceae; genus Pyrus; species Pyrus communis. The sequence goes on from NC_142571.1 coordinate 9,585,504, forward strand.
CTTGTGGTTTTTCCCAAAAAATGAAATGGAATGTTTATATGTTTTAAATGCCATGCATAGTCTTTGCCTACTTTAATTATGCATTAATAGTTGCATATATTTATGATTGGTGCTACGGACGCAAAAGTAAGTGCCAGGTAAGTTTATAGATTATGATTGTGAATTAGTGGTTATGTAAGATGCATAGAGAGCTCATAACTTGCACCCCCGGTGTTAGTGCTCCCGCCCAGAGTAGGGCACAGTCCTTTACGTGATGTTCACCTCCTGCACCACACGTTCATCTTGGATCTAAGTTAGGTGCATAGTCCTATCGTACAGACCACTATAGGTGGTTCTGACTAGTAGGTGACCTGCGATTATTCGCCCAGTCTTCACGTGATCGTAGCACTTGAGCGTATTTATTTACACCTAGTCCTGTCGTACAGACCACTTTAGGTGGTTCCGACTCGTGTGTAGGTATAGTTAGTGAGTTTGGGATTTGAGCTCTAGATTCAGCCGCATAGGTCACGTTAGGTGACTCCGGCTGACATGTTACTTGCATTAATTGACAATACCTGGGTTACTTACATTTTATGTGGAGGCATTCGACATGGCATATTTCTGAACATGTTCTCTATATATGTGTATATTCTATTTTCTGGGAAACTATATAGGTTTTACGGCGAGGGGTTAGAACTTTTAATAATGAAATGATTTTGAAAAGCTTTGTTTTTGCCCACTCACACTTTCTGTTTTGCGCCCCTTTAGGTTCTAGTTAGAAGCAGCTTTGGTGGTTCACGAGGACTTGATGCTGGTTTTGACAGAACATCACAAATACCTTTGGGTGTTGTGTTTTTAGTATTCATTCTTATGGACTGCACTTAGGTTTTATGTGCTCTGATTATGTTTATCCCACTTAGTCTCACACTAGTGTGTTACTTTAACTAGTTTATTTAGTAGTTTGGTTTTTATTTATTCGTACTTTTACTATTATCTTTTGCTTCCACACTGTGCACATAGCTACGTCACCCTCACGTGACGGCTAGAACGCCTTGATTTCGGTCGGGGTGTGTCAGGAGGCAAACATCACAAACTAATATTAATTACATCACACAAATGAATGAATCAAAGGAAAAACTTATTTAGATTTTCAAGTCTATATATTATTTTACTTTAATAAAAATCGAAGTTGCTACATATGGAGATGCAAAAAACAATGTAAAACCCTGGTTGCAGTTTAGAGGACTCATCTTCACTAGATTTCAATAACACCCTCCACGCTACCAAAATAGTTTTGACAAGCATTACGACATCGTTGGATCGCTTGAAGAATGAAAAAAAAAAATATAAAATCACCCAAAATGTTGATTTCATGTTTTATTCAATGAACTTTTTCATCAATGTATTTGTGCTTTTAGTGGTTAGGATTTTGTTTTGCAATGGAATATGGGAGCTTAAAGAAAAATAATCTTAGAATATATGGTGAAATACCTTATGGGGTAATAATCATTTCATATTAGGGTATATAAGTTATTTTCTAATAAATCTTTACGTAAGGTATATTCAACAATATGTGGGGTGCTAATAAAACAATCCATAATTTATAAATGTTGAGTTTTGATTATAATTAGTATTTAACTGTTGGGTCTTGAATAATTTTGCAGACAAGGCAAAGATTCGTAGCTCCAAGGCTTGCGCGCTCGTTGGGATAAAGAAGAATTTGTAGATTGTCGAAGAAAACCTGATCCCGATTGCGTTGCAAATGGAGCTCGGCGGCCTGGATGTGGGTGGAGATTTCGCAAAAGAAGGAAAGAGGCACAAATGGAAGAAAGAGCTCCATGTGGCACAAATATTTTAACCACGTGAATAAATTCAATTCCAAACATGCAAAATGTGGGCTCCGTCCTTGCCACATCCTTATTTAATGGCTAATTTAACAGATTGACTTACGGTTGCATTAAATTGAAATAAAACAAAAGTAAGTGTATCAGATTGAAATATTTTAAAAGTTTTGTATGAGGTTGCAATTAAACACAAATATAAGGGGACAAAATATAATTTACCCTAAAGGAAATATACTTTTACTTTTGGTCAGTGGTGATGCCATTTGGGCAGTGGCTTTATATTAATTTTTTTTTTTAATATCGTTTCCTATGCAAAATGGAGTTGGTAGGCAGTGGAATTTGTCTTGACAAATGAAGACCTTAGCAAATGCTTTTGTTCCCCATATAAAGTAGCCAATGCAGAGAGGTGAAGGACACTCAAACAATCAAACAACTCAATCTCCCAAAACCAACAGATGCACCCTTACATTTATCCTTTCATCCCAAAGGTTTGTTTAACTTAGCAAGCTTTATAGAAAGAAAGTAAAGAAAGAAAACTCATCACACTTTCATTGATGCAAAATTGCATTGTTTGAACTGTACATATCATGGCACTACTGCATTAAATAGTTCTCACAACGAACCAAACTTTGTCACGCAAAGAAAAATTCCGTCTATTAAATATTAACACGATGAATCCTTCATCGCAAAGACGTTGTAGCACAAAGATCACGAAAAAAATGTTTGCGCGACGAATGAAAATTGTTTCATCGTGCAAGAGTTCTTGTGTGACGAAGCTATACTTCGTCAGGCAAAATAAAGGGGATCAAAGCCTATTGGTGCAGAGACCTCAAGGGTATGATGCCATGTCATCGCGTTGGGTTTATAGCAACGACAAACCATCATTAGGTAAGACTATGCGCGACAAACGTTTTCGTCGAGTAAATGTTTATGCAACAAATTTGTCGCATAGTGTTTGGTTTTCAAGTAATTTTAATATTATTTAATTATAAAATTTTCGTCGTTTGGTATTCTGCTCAACGAACTTCTTTCTTGCATTTAATCATGTGACGAAGGCTTTCGTTGGGCAAAGGAATTTATTTATTTATTTACTTTTACTTTATTTATTTATTTATACTAAATTACAAATTTTAATTATTTTTTTTGTAATTATTTTAATTAAATTATAAACAACAATTAATAAACAAGAAAATCATTTATCAATATATATATATGAAAATGTACGTATAAGCCGATTTTTTTATTTTTTATTTATTTTATATCTTCTGAATATAATTAAACAAAACTACATAAAAAGGTCGGCAAGGTCTTTTGCGTCGGCATCAGCATGTTGCGTGTTTTCTGGGTTGAGGGGCTAGGAGCTCGAAGGTGGATAAGGAGAAGTATGTGGGAAATGGGTGTCGAACAATTGAAGGGCCTATAAGATCTGGGTCATCTTACCCTATTGGGCAGTAATCTGGACATCATAGGTTGCAAGATTTTGCTTTAGGTCCACAACTTTTTGTGTCAAAGTGGTGACCTGTCATGTGCAATGTCTGGAGGAGGATGCCGCAATGTCTTGAGTTTACGCATTCCCAATCGCCTGTACGACCTTACCAGGCTTGTGACTAAGGGTTTGATCCAGGGTCTCAGTCAAAATTTGAAGCCTGCATTTTTGATCGAAGCTATATCCTTGATTGGGGTCTCTGGGAAGCTGCGATGCCACTTCCTTGAGAACAACCTTGCTTCTCTCCACCATAATAGCCTATAATAATAAGAAAAACATATTAATATTTAATTAATTTTGGGTAAAGTACAAAAAACTACCTCAATTATTGGAGTCACGACAGTTTTATACCTCATCTTTTAAAATTGACAATGTCATACCGCATCTTACGAATTTGTGACAATGTCATATCTCCGTCAATTTTTCTGTTAGTTTTTCTGTTAAATGCTGACGTGGCAAGAGACGGGGACCACTTTCTATTAAAAAATTATTAAAATATTATTAAAAACTAAAAAAATATTTAATATTCTTTAAATATTAAAATAATAATAAAAGTAAAATTAAAAAAAAAAAGGTAAAGTACAAAAAACTACATCAACTATTGGGGTCACGACAGTTTCATACCTCATCTTTTGAAATTGACAATGTCATACCGCATCTTACGAATTTGTGACAATGTCATACCTCCGTCAATTTTTCTGTTAAGTATTGACGTGGCTTGATTCGGGACATACTTTTTATTAAAAAATTATTAAAAACTAAAAAATAATTTTTTACTTTTTTTTTAATATTAAAATAATAATAAAAAGCAGAGAACAAAAAAAAACCATCGTTTCGTCCCTCCCCTCCCCCTCCCCCTCCTCTCTCTTCTCCCCATCTTCATTTTCTTCCCCCCATCTGCAAACCCAAAAAAATAAAAAAAATAAAAAAATTTTGAAAACCCAACAACCCCTTGCGGAAGAACAAGAAGGAGAAGGAGGAGGAGGAGGAGGAGGAAGAAGAAGAAGAAGAGGAAAAAAAGAAGGGAGAAGGAGAAGGAGGAAGAAGAAGAAGAAGAGGAAGAAAAGGAGGAGAGGAAGAAAAAATAAAAAAAAATTTGAAAACCCATCAACACCCCCTGCGGAAGAAGAAGAAGGAGAAGGAGAAGGAGGAAGAAGAAGAAGAAGAAGAGGAAAAAAAGGAGGAAGGAAGTTTTTTTTTTTTTATTTTTTTTTTTAACCATCAACTCCCCTGCGGAAGAAAAAGAAGAAGAAGAAGAAGAGGAAAAAAAAGAAGGAAAAAAACAAAAAAAATTTTTGAAAACCCATCAAACCCCAAATCCACCACTTTCATCCATTCTCCACATCCTCTTCCGCACCCATCCTCCACCTTCTCTGCTCACCCATCTTCCTGCCGACGGGATCTGGGGTTTTTTTTTTTTTTTTTTTTTTTTTTTTTTCTTTTTCTAGGTTGCAAGAGGGAGAAGAGTGTGGGTGGGTGTGGGGAAATTAAGTGTGGGTGTGGGGGGAAGACAAATTGGATTTTTTTTTCTTTTTGTTGGGATTTGCAAGTGGGGGAAGAAGATGAAGATGGGGAGAGGAGAGAGGAGGGAGGAAGGGGAAGGGGAGGGACGAAATGAGGGGGTTTTTTTTTTTTTTTTCTTCTGTTTTTTATTATTATTTTAATATTTAAAAAAAATTAAATAATTGTTTTTTAGTTTTTAATAATTTTTTAATAGAAAGTAGGTTCCGAATCAAGCCACGTCAGCACTTAACAGAAAAACTAACAGAAAATTGATGGAGGTATGACATTGTCACAAATTCGTAAGATGCGGTACGACATTGTCAATTTTAAAAGATGAGGTATGAAACTGTCATGACCTCAATAGTTGAGGTAGTTTTTTGTACTTTACCCATTTTTTTTTAATTTTACTTTTATTTATTATTTTAATATTTAAAAAATATTAAATATTTTTTTAGTTTTTAATAATATTTTATTAATATTTTAATAGAAAGTGGTCCCCATCTCTTGCCACGTCAGCATTTAACAGAAAAACTAACAGAAAAATTGACGGAGGTATGACATTGTCACAAATTCGTAAGATGCGGTATGACATTGTCAATTTTAAAAGATGAGGTATGAAACTGTCATAACCCCAATAGTTAAGGTAGTTTTTTGCACTTTATCCATTAATTTTATACTACTTACAAGTGTAAGAATGCTAAGAATTAAATATCTTACATGGAGCTGCTTAATGGTCATATCCTCGGATCGAACATATACGTCCTTGAACATGTCGATCTCTGGAAACTTAGAGCCCGCCTGAAACAAATAGCTAAGAAAAATGTTAGTAATCCAAATAGAAATTAATGTCTATTATAATTTAAAACTAATATTATACGCTTAATTACCTTTTGTCGCTCTTCCAGCCTATAAGAGAAGGGCACTGAACCTGACCAGTGGAGAAGTTTCTTCTTTAACTGGTTGATTTTGTTGGCCTTGGTTCTTTTCTGTTAAATAGAAAATTAACGTATTAGTTTGTCCATTTCAAGAAAAATATTTAAAAAACTACTAAAAATATGAAATTAATATTAAATTCTTATTAATATATGTATCAAATAGATCTCATCCTGAAAATGCTTATAGAGCCACTCTTCATCCTCCACCGACTCCTTGGGGCACCTCTCTAGGAAAACAACCTCCAAATCATCATATAACTCATAAAACTTGTAGTCTTCCATTGTTTGTACCGGGCTGCAATGTCAGTCACTTTCTTGTGAGTTACCTTGGTCTGTTTTCCCAATCGACAAGTCCATTAACATACGAGTTAGAGACTGAAAGATGAGGTAGACCCCTTACAACCTCTAGTTTGGACAATTTCTAGAGGTCTTTGAAGTTTACATTGTCAAGTGTTCTATGCCTCAACACACTTGCATCATTAATTGCTTTGTTGCACATTGAGGAATCACCAACTTTTGAAGCATCAAGAATGTAATACTTGTCTCCAGATCTTGGAAGAACCATCATATTCTTTCCATTTTTGTCCATAATTTGACAGCCTTTCTTGGAGAATCAAACTTCATTAGCCACTTCATCACACAACTAGCTAATGCTAATGAGGCCTGACTTTAACTCTTCCACATAACTAACATCCTTGAGTTGAGGAATACGAGGGATATTGATAACACCATTTCCAGTGGTTTGGGACTTGTCTCCACTACCAGAAATAACACCACCCACATTAACAGGTGAAAGAGATAGGAAGACATCTTTATCCCTAGACATATAACGAGAACACCCACTGTCAAGATACCATACATTTGGTTTGGTGGCAGGTTGTGCATTGAAAACAACTAAACATCTGTTGGAGACTTTCTGAACCCATTTGGAGTGAGGCTTTACACTTTCCAAAATGGATGACTGCATAAGTTGAACGATTATGTTGACTTCATTAACCAGTCGATCCACTTGATTTTTCAAAGTATTATTCTTCCCAGAGTGGAGTTTCCTACACTTAGGACGAATATGGCCCAATTCACCATAGTAATGACATGTGAGAATAAACCTAGTCTTTAAACTTGGATTGACTTTAGGTGCCACAGGAATAGATTCTCTCACAAATTTTGACTTAGGAGCCGTTGAGCTTGAGCCATTTTCCTCATAGCCAATACCACTTTTATCACCATGTGGTTTCCCAAAACTCAGTATCTTGTCAATTTTTTTAGCCCTAATGGTAAGAAAAATAACTTCATTTGCCTCATTCAGCTTAAATAGCTGTTTTCGGTTAGCCCCACAATACAAAACATTATTTACCTTCAACACATGAATTTGATTCATCAAGTTTTCTTGAGATTCTAGCAAGTTTTGAACCTGAGCTTCAAGAGCAGTAACATATTTTTCATCTTTGTCATTGTAAGTGGAATCATTCTCATTCAGCTCCTCAACATGGGCCTTAAGATAATTAACCTTTTCATCCAGTTTAGTTCGGGCTAGATGAAAAGACTTGTTTTCTTTTTGTAACTCAGCAACCTTCTTAGTTAGCTCAATCTTCTCCACTTTTGCAGTACATGTCTCAATGAAGAGAGTATCATACTTAATGCATAATTCATCATAAGTCATCTCCTCATTGTCACTCAGCACTAGATCGTCATTACTTGGATACACTTCCTTCATTGGAGCAACAAAAAGGCAACAATTTTTTCTTCATCATCTGACGATTAGAATGCACAGATCCTTCACCTTCACTTTCACTCAAAGTAGCTATCATTGCTTTGTCCCTTTTCTGACTTGACTCTCTGTTGTTTGTATAACTGGAAGCACGATGTCCACTACCACCACAAGGAAAGCAAAGATTAGATTCTTCTGAGGAAGGTTTGTCCTTTGTACTTGTAAATATTCCTTGTTTTCTACTAAAAGAGAAATTTCTATGTGATTGGTAATTTGAATTTCTAGAGGACTCCCCAACATTTTTTTATCTCCCTTCTTTTATAGTAAGGCAAAATCATCTTGTTGAGCTTGCTCACAAGGCATATTGACAGTCTTAGCATTTTCAACACTATGAAGAACAACATCTCTCCCTTTCTTAGCATCATCCTTTTTCATGTCTAGCTCTATTTCATAAGTGATATGTTTGCCCACCAATTTGCCAAGTTTGACCTCATTCAAATCTTAAAGCTCTTGAATGGCAGCCTTCTTAGCCATGAATCTTTTAGGCAAGGATTTCAAGATCTTCTGAACAATGGTAGTTTCATCAATAGACTTGCCCAACCCTAAAGCTTCATTGGTTAACATTCCAAGTCTTTCATAGAAAGCTAAGAAGGTTTATGATTTTTTCATCCTCAAGTCCTCAAACTTTGAGAAAGTTATTTGAAGGTTGAGATCCCTCACTTGTTTATCACCTTCATGAACTATTCTAAGATTGTCTCAAGCTTGCTTGGCTGTTGTATAATAACGAATGTGTGCAAATTGAGTTGGAGAAATGGCAGAGGTAACTTCACAAGGAGTTCATTCTACTTTAGGTTTAACCATGGATTCACCATTAACAATTCTTGACAGTGCCTTCCATTACAGGTAAGGTAGTCAACTGCAATTAAGTCTTGACCCTTGAGAAAGACTTGAAACTTTTCACTCCATGCAACATAATTAGTTCTATCAAAGAATGAAGGTGAATTGCAAGAGGTATCAACCTGTTCACAATTGTAACTCTCAGATATCACTTTATGTATATCTAGAGTGCTTTGATACCAATTGAAATTGGTACCAGGTGGAATATCCTGTAATTTAAAATTCAATATATGCTTGACTGAGTAGTCAACATCTTCAGTCAACTAAGTTCAGATTTGTTAGTTTACCAAAAGTAAGAATAAACAATTATACTTGGTTTACTAACGTATTCCTAGTTAACTAAGGTCCAGTTTAGTACACATTTATACTCTGAAAAACTTAGATGAAAGCACATATCTATTTGCAAACCCTAGAGACCATATATCACAAGGAAGTGAACACGATATGTGAACTAAAGAAGCAATAAACAACACAAGAAGTTTTTGGTCGGAAAAAATCCACATTTGAGTTAAAAAACCGAGGATTTTCCTCTAAGTCTAATCCACTAGTACAAATAAGGTTTTTACAAAGTACCACGCAAATCTCAATTCCTACACCTAGTTTACGAATCAGCTTTACCTTTGTGCAACCTTACTTTGCACAAGATGAGGATTTATTCGGTCTTCATAAGGTGGCATTTTCTCCTGAACTCTTCACATTGTGGCACCGAAACAAACACAACCAATGCATATGATGATATGCAAATCTGGATTCAATGTTCAGTTAGTTTCTTCAGTCAAGGAAGAAACTAACGAGAATCCAACAAATGGATCAATAATTAAATTTCAAACTCGAATAACTTGACCACAAATTTAATGCAAAAACCATGAATACAATGCAACCTTATTCTACAATGATTGAGTGCTTAATGCATGAAAATGGTTTTGCAACGAAGGATTCATAAATGAAGAAGGTGAAGTCTTAATACTTTTTTCTCTCTTTAGAAAAATATATCTCGAAACCCCCCACAAAAAACAAAACATGACTGGAGATATATGCAAAATAGATGTTTCTTTTCAGCTAGCAACGAAAAGGAACACATGTCAAGCTACAAAACGATCTGGGCATATCAACAGCTAAAAGCTGGCAACCAGCAAAAATGTGTTAGTCAACCCATGTGTGCATGTCTTAAATTTTGTGCCTAGCTTGCTAGAAATTTGCGAGCAAAACTAACGGAACAACTAAGCTAGCAAGAATGTAACAAGAATGTAGATGTGAAATGCACATTCATGAACAAACCTTTTAAAGTTGCCACACCTTTGAACATTTATTCCAGCAGCAACCCATAACCAGAGTATAGCCTAAAACTAATTTGAGTATGTGTGGTATCATTACAATATTGACAAGAAAAGCCAACACACAAAAGACTAGCCTTCATCAAATTAAATTGGTTACCTTTTGGATGGTGATGAAGGTGGTGTACAGCGGAGATTGAGGTGGTGTTGTGACGAAGATGGTGGTGCTGTTGTGGTGGAGAGAGAGGGTGATAGTGAGTCCGATAGGTGATAGAGAGTGAGAGAGCGGAGGATATGGGTCTCTGTAAACTGGAAGATGACTAGGTTTGAGTAAGAAGAGGACGAGTTCGAGAGGAAGAAGAACAAATGAGAAAAAAAAGGTTCTCTGTAAGATTTAATACGATAACCTTTGCATGATGAAGATTCGTCCCGCAAACAAAACCTTAGTTGCGCAATTTTTAATGAAAAATTAAAAAATCCCACCCTAATTTTTCGTGCATTGCCAAATATTTCATATCATTACGGGACGAAATCACATGAGTTCGTCGCGCTAATACTCCTTACATGATAACTTTCTTGCATTTTGTCAATAATAAATATTAAAAAACTTGCTCAAAATTGGCAAAAAGAATTAAATCCTCATGCGACAAGGCCTACGTCGCTTAAAGTAGCTTTGCACGATGAGTGCGATTGTTTTGTCGCGCAAAAGGTGTTTATTCGACTATTAGAACCCTTTCGTCGCAATGTGATAATTTAATTTTAGACCGTCCCTCTTTTGGCTTCCATAAATTGACTTGTTTTTTTTTTCTTCTAATTAATGTTATTCTTTTCAAGAATATCATGAATATTAGATCTAAGTATTCAACGGTTTAGATTTTAAAAACGATAAATTTGTGTAATGAAGCCTTTGTCATGCAAAACATATACCGTCCATAAACCCTAATGAACTTTATGCGATGAAGAATTTGTCCCACGAAGAACCTTTGCACGACCAAGGTCCAATTTTTCCCGCTAAGACCCTTTGCACAACGAAGATGGGATTTCGTCACGCTAGTTATTTATTTATTTTTTAAATTTAATTAATATGGAATAAAATTTTTAAACTAAATTAAAGAAAATAAAATATTTAACTAAGCTATTTAAATTGTCTACATGAGATAAATCAAATTAAGCAAATAAATACTTAAAGTAAATATTTAATCCAAATACAAATGAACAAAAAAAATTTAAAGCTACCGTACACAAATAATAATATAATCCGATTAAATACTTTATTTTTCCATATATAATAGCTAATTAAAACATCTACTGCACTGGTAGTGCTTGTGCATTTTGATCGACGTCATGCTTCCACGCCCAGTACGGCTCTTGAATATGTCATCAGGTTAGCGTCTGTTTCATCAAATAATATAATTAACCTGTTATGCACAAAATCTTTAAATATTAAACATTATAATATGTTATAGAGCAAAAATGTTATTTAAATTAACCTGTTATGCACAAAATATTTATATATTATAATATATTATAGAGCAAAAATGATTTTTAAATCACTATTTGGCAGTTTTTTCCAAGACGCCTACTCCTAGGACATTTGTTTTGCAATAACAACCCAATCGTGCACAAGCATGACGCTCGACTCCCGCTCAAATCCCGTCAACTACATGTCATAGTTGATTTGCTTTGGCCCGTCATTATTACCCCTTCTGACCCGCCTAGACATTCTCTTGTTTTTTTATCAACGGAAAAAAAAAAATCATAATAAACTAAGTAATTCATCCATTTTTATGATAATAATCCAATAAATTTATATGACACAAATCAAAGCCAAATCCTCCCAAAGGCAAGCCTTGAGAAACGTATAAATACAAGGTCCTTCCACAAGCATTGGGGTCGGAAAAAATCTCTACACAGAAGAACCTCTGCCAAACCTTTGCAGACTAATACACTACGAAAACCCTTTTCAAAGAACATTCAACCAAAGCCGAAGCACTTCCTTGAAGAATCAACAAGCGCTCGAGCCGATTCCTTCAAGAATTTGTTGCAAGCTTATAAACTTGTAGCAACGTTCGTTTCAAGATCAAGTTGCCAAGACCCTTGAAGCAACGAAATCCTGCATCAAACACTACCCTTGCCGCACCCTAGAGGTGAAGACCATCCATGCGTTGTTTTCAAGCTCAAAACTTGAAGCAATCATTCAACCGTTCGTCCGAGATCAAGTCATTGAGACCCTTGGATCAACAATCAACCATTTACGTCAAATTTGAAGACTGAATCAGAGGAAAATTGTAAATAGAGATTGTAACCTACAAATTCAAATCAATACAAATCTACTTTGTACACATGTTCTCGTTTCACTTGATACAGCATTTTCGTGTTTACAAGTTTGGCATGCCCAAGTGGGACCTCTCTGCCTCTCATCTTTGTCTTAAAAAACCGCATAAATGGCATCAAGAAATGATTAAGCTGTTCCCGCTACCAACGCGAAGAACAAGGGCATCCTTGCAACAAGTGGTGGCTTTTTGGGCGTCATAACCCGAAGCAAGGTAAGAACTCTCTCTGTAGTGCCTTCCACCCCTCTATTAACTTTGTTGAAGGAGCAAGAACACCCAAAGCATTAACTTGTGATCACCCTGACCTTGCTAAGGGCGCCAAAGGAAGGAAGCTCGATGAGGTACTCTAAGTCTTCGACTTCTGACGCTGACTCAAGCAGCTCATGTCCTTTAGCTATGTAAGTCATGACTACTGGCACAACTTCCATCGAGGAATAGCTGGCTCAAATGAGTAAAGCAATTGCAAGGTTGACAAGGACCATGGAGGAGAAGGACTTGCAAATTGCTATGCTCGTCAACCGTCTGGAGGCGCAGCATGACTATAATGTTGACCTGAAGGTTGACCCACCAAATGAGGAAACCAACGAAAAGGAATAGCCTCTAGTGGAGAAAGCCGAAGAGAAGCTGGATCAAGCAACAACGCTCATGAGATCTCTCTCTATCTAGCAGCTGTAAGAAATGATCACTAGCACCATCAAGGCGTAGTACCAAGAAAGCTCGCATGACTCTGTGCTGTACTCAAAGCCCTACTCCAAGAAGATTGATGCCTTAAGGATGCCAAGGGGTTATCAGCCGCCAAAGTTCATGCAGTTCGATGGAAAGAGCAATCCTAAACAACATATTGTTCATTTCATCGAAACTTGCAACAACGCTGGGACAGAGGAAGACTACCTTGTCAAGTAGTCATGCGCTCGCTGAAAGGTAATGCCTTTGACTGGTACACCGACCTCGAGACCAAATTCATGAACAGCTGGGACCAGCTTGAAAAGAAATTCCTCAATCGCTTCTACATCACATACCGCACCGTAAACATGTTGGAGTTAACAAGTACAAAGCAATGGAATGATGAATCGGTCGTCGACTACATTAATAGATGGTGCTCATTAAGTCTAGATTACAAGGATAGCCTTTCTGAAGCCTCCTCCAATAAGATGTATATTCAAGGCATGCACTGGGGCTTACACTACATTCTCCAAGGCATAAAGTCGAGGACATTTGAGGAACTGGCAACTCATTCCCATAACATGAAGCTAAGTATCGCCAACTATGGAAAATAGGAGCCAATCACCGATTTCAAGAAGGACAAGGTGTTCACTCTTAATGTAAACAAGACTGGGAAGAAGCCCACTAATGAAGCTTTTACTGTTAACACTACTCCCTTCAAGACCTCCCCTACGCCTGTTAAGATTTCTTCTAAGAACAAAGTGAAGGAGATAAAAAGAGGTCAACCTTTTCGCACCCAAGATAGGTACAAAAACACCTTGAAGAAGATGGAGTAAAAGACGTACCCTTTTCCGGACTCTGACGTGGCCACAATACTAGACGACTTACTAGAGAAGAAAGTGATCGATTTGCCTGAATGCAAGCGTCCCGAAGAGATAAATCGTGTAAACGATCCTAAGTACTACGAATACCATGGTATCGTGAGCCATCATGTTGACAAGTGCTTCGTCTTTAAGGAGTTCATCATGAAGCTAGCACAACAAGGGTAAATTAAACTTGATCTTGAAGACATGGTTGCAATACACACTACAACGATTGTGTTTGGATCATTCGATCACGTGCCTCTCCAAGTGACGTATGCTCATTCCCGTCCATGCTCAAGCCACACATCGCCTTTTACACAATCATCCATAGAGGCAAGTGACCAAAATGCACTTACCGACGATGAAGAAGGGTGGACATTGGTGACCTACAATAAGACAAGGAAGCCAAGACCACAAGCTATCAATCCAAAAGTTGAACAAGCGAGAAAGCACCGCCCCCGCAACAATAGGAAGCCCAAGATAAACGTAAGAGCTGCTAAGCTGATGTACGTTGGGGAACCTATGAAGCGAGAGCCAGACATGCCCGTCTCCTTGCACAAGTACTTCTTGAATGATTTCTTCCAACAGTGCACTACCGCTGCTTGTCACATGGTTGAAGTAGAGATAGAAAACCCCTCAAAGGGCAAAGCTATAGCCGTCGAGGAAGAGAAAACTCCCACGCCTGAAGAAAGCCTGGTGGCATACTTTAGCTTCAAGGAGGCACTACGATTGCCCAAGAAGATGAGAAGAGCACTAATAGCGATTTTGGCGAGTCTCGATGACAAAGTGCAAGAAAGCAAAGACAAAGGCTTAGAGCTTTGTCCATATAAATACGCCACATGTTGTTCCGCCCATGACGCAATCACCATCACTGACGAAAACTTGCTGCTAGGGTCAAAGCCTCACAACCCTCCTCACTTCATCTCTGGGTACGTGAAGGAGCACAAAGTCAACTGCATGCTTGTGGATGGTGGTTCAGCCATAAGCATCATGCCAAAGTCAACAATGACTACAATCAACATAAAGGTGGGCGAAATGTCTCGAAGTCGTACGCTAATCCAAGGTTTCAACCAAGGAAGACAAAATAATATGGGCATGGTCCGCGTCAAGATGACCATTGGCGAACTCAAGTTGAGCACGATATTCTATGTGATTGATGCGAGAACTTCCTACAGTTTGCTATTGGGAAGGCCTTAGATCCATAAGAATGGAGTGGTGCCATCCACCCTCCACCAATGCTTAAAATATTATCGAGAATGAGTAAATGTGATACAATGCGACACCAAGCCATTCACCGAAGTTGAACCACACTTTGCAGAAGCCAAGTTCTAAATGGATGAAGATACAGTGCCTGAAGCTCTTCCAAAAGAGATCAAGTCAACAGGCAAAGCTGCACCCAAAAAGAAGAAATGGCAAGCCGTGCCCAAAGAGCAAGAAGGGGAAGTCGTGGCATCTTCAAGCAAAAACAATGATGAGCCCGCTAAGCCTGTAACAACCAAAGGGAATGTAATGCCCTTAAAAGGATCAAACACACCCATTTTTCGATACATCCTGATGTCGAGAAGAAAGAGAGGGCAATCCCTGTTTGAAACAAGCAAAGCCGATATACAACTACAAAAGGACAACATAAAGTTGCTCAAGGAAAATGTAATTTTACCTTTGACACAGCTAGGTGATGCTAAAATATCAAAGCCACCGCAAGGCTTCATACAACCCCTACCAAAAGGGACGAAACCAAGCACTCTTCCAACCAAGAGGATCGAAGAATGCTTTAACCCAAACGCCTACAAACTTGGAAAGAAGAATGCAAACATTGTTAATGACAAAGAACGTGACCTTACTGAGACTCAAAAGAGGTTGAAGGAGCATGGTTACATAGTTGACAACAACAAAGCTGGACTTAGCTTCACACCAAATACACCCATGAAGATTTCAAGAAAAGTCAAAAATGCTAGCGCTCAACACATCAGTGTAAACTTGCCCCTCGAACATCAGTCTT
Source organism: Pyrus communis (assembly GCF_041283825.1). Taxonomy (NCBI): domain Eukaryota; kingdom Viridiplantae; phylum Streptophyta; class Magnoliopsida; order Rosales; family Rosaceae; genus Pyrus; species Pyrus communis. The sequence goes on from NC_142571.1 coordinate 9,600,988, forward strand.
TGATAGGTTAAATTGTTCAAAACCTAGAATTTCAGCACTTGATCGCATTAGAGGTCAAGAACGAACTTCTATCTTCAAACGGCTTAACACGTCAACACCCCAAAGCTTTGTCTTCGAAAGGTTGTCAAAACTTAGGAAACAAAGCAACACGACTAGCTCTGCTCCACGACAATTTGCCTTGGAAATACTTATAAAGACTAAGAAGACTTCTAGGAAAAGAATGACAATGCCAAAAGAAGAAAAGCTCGACGGTCTAGCAGAAAAAGATGACATTCGCAGCTCGATTCCTTCAAGGATGAAGCGCCAAGCAACCTTAGAAGTGGACATAAAAGGACACTCGAAGGTAAAGAAGTGCACCATCATCTACACTAGGCAATCTTCACGCCAACAAGCCTAAGTGGACGACACTAAAGAAGAGGTCCAAGACGTTTTCCACATCACGATCCAAGAAGATGAGGAAGATAAAGTTCCTAAGGATGATGTCACTGCTGCGCCACCATAACTCGAAGATCGAGGGCAAGCCACAATAGATGATCTCAAGGAGCTAAATTTAGGCATAATCAATGAGCTAAAGCCTATCGTCGTAAGTGCACTACTAAGCGCAGATGAAATGGAGGAGTATTACCAACTGCTGTTGGACTACAAAGACGTCTTTGCTTGGACCTGCAAGGAAATGCTCGGCCTTGACCCTACCATTGCCGTGCATCACTTGGCAGTTAAGCCTGGAAAGCGACCGATAAAACAAACTGAAAGATGATATCGATTCAAACTCATCCCACAAATTGTGGCCGAGATTAACAAGCTAATCAAAGCAGGCTTCATTCGAGAGGTGTAATACCCTAAGTGGATCTTTAACATCGTCATTGTCCTTAGGAAGTCTGGACAAAAACGTGTTTGCGTAGATTTTCGCAACCTCAACAATGTTTGCTCGAATGACGAATTGAAATCATGGTGGACACAACCACTGGCCATGAGGCGCTATCATTCATGGACGGCTCACCTAAGTACAATCAAATCTGTATAGCTCTTAAAGACGAGGAATTAACAACCTTGCGCACTCTAAAAGGTATCTACTGCTACAAGGTAATGCCCTTTGGCTTGAATAACGCTGGAGCTACATATGATTGTGCAATGCAGTGGATCTTCAACGACATGATGAACAAAAACGTAGAATGTTACGTAGACGATGTAGTTGTCAAGACCAAGAAAATATCCGATCACTTGAAGGATTTACGAATGGTGTTTGACAGACTACGACACTACAACCTTAAGTTAAACCCGTGAAAATGTGTATTTGGTGTCACTTCTGGGAAGTTCCTTATCTTCATTGTTAAGCAACATGGCATTGAAGTGGACTAATCAAAGATTAAGGCCATTTAAAGCATGCCCAAGCCAAGGAATTTACACGAGCTGAAAAGTCTAGAAGGACGACTTGCCTTCATCTGACGTTTCATCTCCAACCTCGCTAGACGCTATTAACCCTTCAGTCGACTCATGAAGAAGGACGTTCCATTGGTATGGGATGATGTCTGCCATAATGCCTTCGAAAGCATAAAAAGGTACTGGCAAGCCCACCTGTCTTAGGAGCTCCTATGTTTGGAAAGCCGTTCATCCTATGCATTGCTACATAAGAAGGTTCCATTGGAGCACTCTTAGCGCAAGAAAATGAAGACAAAAAAGAAAGAGCACTCTACTACCTAAGTAAAACCTTCATGGGGGCCAAGCTCAACTACACCCCAATCGAGAAGAAGTGCCTTGCTGTAGTCTTTGATGTCCAAAAGCTCAGACATTACATGCATGCTTACACCATCCACTTGGTTGCCAAAGCTGACCCAGTGAAATAGGTCATGTTCAAGCTAGTTTTGACGAGGCGACTAGATAAATGGGCATTGCTTCTCAATCAATACGAGATCATCTACGTTCTGGCTAAAGCCATTAAGGGACAAGTGCTAGCAGACTTCATTGTTGATCATCCAATCCTAGTCGATTGGAAAATGTCAAAGAACTTGCCTGACAAAGAAGTGTTCTACGTCGACATCTTCTCAACATGGAAAATGTTCTTCGATGAATCTATACTAGTAGACGGAGCAGGGGCAAGAGTAGTAGTATTCATGTCACCAGAAAGACAAATACTACCTTATTCCTTCCGGCTAAGCGAGCTATGCTCCAACAACAACGCTAAATACTAAGCGCTAATTATCAGACTCCAAATGACGATCGACATGGAAATCATAACGCTAGAAGAATATGGCAACTCTAAGCTCATAATCAATCAACTCTTGACTGAATATGAAGTGAGTAAAGATGATCTCGTCCCATACTTCTGGCTAGCAACTCAACTGCTCCGAAAGTTCGAGGCCATGACGTTAGAATATGTGCCAAGAAAAGAAAATCAAATGGCAGATGCTCTTGCTAACTTAGCCTCAAGTATGGCGCTAGGAGAAGACGAAGCTACAGACGTGCCAGTTTGCCAAAGATGGGTGATCCCACCCGTCATTAAAATGCTACTAGATGATACAAACATCATCTCAGTACTTTCAGTCGACACTAAAGAATGGAAACAACCACTAATTGACTACTTGGATAATGGAAAGCTTTCGGACGATCCTAGACACCGTTCTAAAATACGTCGATAAGCACCCCGCTTCCTTTACTACAAAGGTCTTTTGAAGGAGTACTTCTAAGATGCCTAGGTGAGGAAGAAACTAATCAAGCTATGGAAGAAGCACACTCAGGCGTATACGGATCGCATCAATCTGGACCAAAGTTGCATTTCCATCTCAAAAAGATGGGCTACTATTGGCCAAGTATGGTAAAGGATTACCTGGAACACGCCAAAATGTGCCAAGCCTGCCAATTCCACACCAACTTTATACATCAACCGCCTGAGCCATTACACCTTACTGTTGCTTCATGGCTATTTGATGCATGGGGATTGGACGTCATGGGACCACTTGCACCAAAATCATCTGCTGGAGAGGCTTACATCTTAGCCGCAACAACCTACTTCTCCAAGTGGGCTGAAACTGTACCCCTAAAAAAAGTCAAGAAGGAAAATGTCGTCTGTTTCATCAAAGAGCATATCATCTATCGATATGGTGTGCTTCACTACATCATCACCAACAACGAAAAACAGTTCTCCAACCGACTCGTGGATGAGCACTATGAGAAACACAAGTTCAAACAGCACAAGTCTTCTATGTATCATGCTCCAGTCAACGATCTTGTAGGAGCATTCAACAAAACGCTGTGTAGCCTCCTGAAGAAGGTAATCGGCAGAATAAAGCGAGACTGGCACGAAAGAATAAGCAAAGCACTTTGGGCATATAGGATGACACATAGGACTCTTACCCAAGTGATGCATTATTCTCTCGTATATGGCGTGGAAGCTGTTCTTCCACTAGAAAATCAAATCCCCTTACTAATGATGGCCATACAAGAAGGCTTGATTAAAGAGGAAAATGCAAAGCTGCGACTTCAAGAGTTCGAAGCACTCAACGAAAGGAGGCTCGAAGCTTAACAACACTTGGAATGCTACCAAGCACAGCTATCCAAGGCGTTCAACAAATAGGTCCGCCCAAGGTCTTTCCAAACTGGAGATCTTGTCTTGGCATTACGAAGGCCTATCATCACAACTCACAAGCCAAAAAGCAAGTTCACATCAAAGTGGGATGGGCCTTACGTAGTACATGAGGTCTACACCAACGACATTAACTTAATCATGGCAGAAGATAGCTTGAATATCGGCCCCATTAACGGTAGATTCTTGAAGCGATACTACCCCTAAGGCAAACACCCAATGCTCCTCGCTTACACGAGCCTAAACTAAAAACAACACAATGCTCCTTGCTTGCATTAGTTTAAACTGCAAATGGCACCAAATGATACGCAATGCTCCTTGTTCGCACGAGCATATAGGGCGACAACCAACGCTTTTAGCCCCGCAAGAGCATAAACAGTGTACGGCAAAATAAAACAAAACAAAAATACAAAAAAAATCACCATCCAAAATCGCCGCAATCCATCATTCCTTGAACTATGTCATGACTTGATCCTTCCCCAACCGAGGCTACAAAGCCTTATTACAAAAATGAGCAAAGGCAAAAGGGCTTAAAACACAAAAATGGAAGACACTACTTGAAAGCTATATCCCTAAAACTATGGCGATGATCTTTAAGCAACCCTTCCAAAGTCCTTAAAGTCTCTACATTGGTAAGAGACAAGGTGGGCACTTCCATGGCCGCACCCTTCTCTTGCTCTAAGCATAAAATCTCCTATTGATGATGGGAAAATGTAGCTTCTTGCTCCGAAAGAACACCTTGAAGTCGTGATGCTTCAGTTTCCAACTGCTGTCGCTCACATGCCAACACTTCTAGCCATGCCTGGACGGAAGACAAAGAAGTCCCTATGACTTGATAACCTTCCGAAGCAGCTTACTGAGAAGATTGAGCTTAGGCAATTGATAAGTCTATTGCCGCAAGTTGTTGAGCTTTATTCTCTAGACTCAATTTCTTCAAGGAAATAGCATGCAAGGAAGAATACTCAATTAAGGTAGCCATAAATTCGACAATCTTGGCTTTCAAGAAGGAAGAATCAAGGTTAAGATGGTCAATCGCAGAAACAAGCTTCAATAAGTCATCTTCAAGCAAAGCAAAGTCCTCCAACAGACATTTTAAAATCCTCTTCTCAATATGGCTTTTGATATCCATGGTTGTGCAAAGGTTGATGTGATGGATAAGCTGCTCAGTGACACTAAGGTTTGGCCTCATCAAAGAGAGCTCAGAGTTAGCCGGCAAAGGTGTAGACGCATGACAGGCTCCTGTACACCTTCACCTACATATGACAAACTTGGGCAACTTGGTGGATTTGGAATGAGCTCTGTACCAGGCGAATCCCCAATCTCCTCGGTCGTAGGAAGATCGCCTCCAAATAACATCTCCATATAAGAATGAACACTCATGTTTGCCAAGTTAAAGTGAAGAGGCTCAAGCACCTTTTTCTTCTTGTGATGGAAATTTACATCGCTATCATCCAAATCACCTTCACACGATTGCTTGTTCAAAATATGTTGACGCTGCTGCAGAACAAGCTCATCTTCATGCGAATCAACTTCATCACCCTCCTCTTCAGAAGCATCCGGATAATGAGAAGATGACACAGGCGTTGAGGAGCTAAAGTCGTAGTATGCAAAAGAGATGCACACACATAATCAAGAGGTGTCAGCTGCATAGGAACCACATGACAACCCTCTCTTGGTGCATCATTGTGTGAATGAGAAGAATTGGTACCACTTGTCGTCCCCAAGTCACCACGGTACACCTTTGAGAACCAACCTACGTAGGTATGGGCCACCAATTTGCTTTTAAACTCGCTTTTGGCCGGAAGGGTGATCGAAGCATTTGTGCATGAACTGGTACAAGATTCCCAATGCATATACACGGCTTGCAAGGGTGTCGGCTATGTGACTTCCTTCCGCTTGCCTGGCACAAGTTGAACAAAACCAAATTGCCTACTAAAACGGTGATGACTATAAGGCTAAACAATGCATCGATCTCCTTGCCGCAAAGAAACATACCCCAAGCGAAGACTTGTAAGATAAGACAAATCGGAAGAATAAATGTGTGAATTATCTATGGGGCCTCGTCGCGCCAAGCTAACTCTCACTAGGCAGTCCATCCTCAAGTTGTTACAATTTCTAAACAGCGCTTACGCTTGTGAATCGTCAAAACTCTTCACATAAAGCACACCAGAATACTTCATCATCAAAGGCCTTGGCTTGACTAAAGTTGATGAAAAAGGCCTTGGCTTGTCTGAAACGAACGAAGAAAAATGAGTGCCGAAGTACTTACCCAACCAACCGTACACCTAATGGTAGGGGAGTACCGCAACACGATCTTCAGTGCTCGCCGAGTTTGAAACAACACTCAAGCCGTTGTAAATGTTGGCTAAGACCAGAATAGCAAGACTAAAAGATTCACCTGTAGCCATCTTGCTAGCAACTTTGAAGATTTCGGGACGGATAAGGTTGACATCGTCTTTGGGGAAAACAAACGCACAAAGCCAACAAGCTAAGAGATCAGCTAGGTAAGATTCTTCCAAGTGCTCTGGTGCTATGCCAAGATCCTCAATGCTCTCAACTCAGCAGGAATACGGCGTCTAGCTGGACCAATAACACTTGATGGATCCGAGTCTCCCTTCGGCCTAGTTGTCTTATTGCGACTATTTTTCTTTGAAGGCCTTTTGTACTTCATGACATCCTAGTAACAAAATTGGATCCATGAAGAAATCTTTTCGCTTGACTTACCCTGAGCCTCCTGGGAAAGCTTGTGATACGCCCAAAACAAATAGCGGCAACTCGCAAACAACCTCATCTGTTGCGATAAGAGGCACGACTACGTCACCCCTCGAGGAAAGTTGTGACCAAAAGGCACTACCCCACACGGTAAAAGTGACGCATGGCAACAAGCTCCAAGCAGTAACTATTGGGCACAGCAGCAACAACAAACCCACAACAAGCAATTGTGTGTGTGGAAAAAAAAAATACACACTCAATGGTCCTATATATAGGAGTCAATTTCTTCCTAATGCTATAAGGGAAATACATACCCAAATAGCAAAAGGAAAATAAAAAAAAACAAGGAAGTACATTTCCACCAAAAGAAGGAAGCAAAATCTAAGAAAAATGGCAAGTTTCAGCCAATCTGCACAGGCAGGACATTTTTGGTGATAATTTAACTTTCCGAAAGCGTTTTGATGCAAGGCAAATAGAGAAGGAAGCTAAGTGGTTGAGGATCATTGTGTCCAAATTTCATAATTTTCCCTAAAGCCAAACGTTCCAGTTTTCAAAATTATTTTTTTAGATAAGAGACAAAGCTACGTTTCCCATATTTTTTTAGAATTTTCCAGAAGAGAAATCGACCTCAAAATGGTCAGACGACATGTTTCCCACAAAAAAAAAAAAAAAGAAAAAAAAAAGAAAAGGAAAGTAGGATACCTCCTTGCCATGGGGAATCAAAAGGGGAATAAAAATACTTCCCCGTTGCGGTAGAAAATCAAAACAGGGAAGAAAGACTCCTTCCTTGCTGTGGAATCAAAAGAAGAAAGGAAAAAAATCCCTCCTGCATGCCATGGGACAAAACAAGAAACAAAAAAAAAAAAAAAATTCCCCTTGCCATGGGATAAGAGAAAAAAAGGAATGTAAAAATGCACACCTTACTCACCCAAGAATAAGCATTAAATCTTCCCAAAACCTTGAAGGAAATCACCAAAGCTTTCCAACATTTTGAAGGAAGTCATCTTTGTTACCAAAATTGAAGAGGATTCCTATCGAAGGAAGGAAAAACGTTTTTTTTTCCCTACAACCACAAGGAAAAGTGTTTGTTGTCCCACAACCACAAGGAAAGAAGTTTGTTTTCCTACAACCACAAGGAAAAATGTTTGTTGTCCTACAACCACAAGGAAAGAAGTTTGTTTTCCTACAACCATGAGGAAAAGTTCAAAATGTGCCAAATGCATTTTGTAAAAAATTATGGAAAATCAACACGCACAATAAGTACGTGTCGATTCATCCATTTTCAAGTTTTCCTTCAAGATCAAGCCTCTACAGCCCTTGAAGAAAGAAGCTCATTTCATCAAGATCAAGCCTTTACGGCCCTTGAAGAAAAGTTTTCATTTCTTTCAAGATCAAGCCTCTATGGCCCTTGAAGAAATGTTCCGTTCAAGAAATACGCCTCACCTGCCCTTGGCGAAATTCACAACTTCAATTCAAAGGAAGCCTCTACGGCCCTTGAAGAAATGTTTTATTCAAGAAATACGCCTCTACAGCTCTTTGAAGAAACAAACTAATTCAAGATCAAGTCTCAACGACCCTTGAGTTAGAACATTCAAATTGCAGAACTTCAAAACATGTTTCCTACATGTGACAAGCACATGCCTACAACGCGCCTTGAAGTGGGGGCATTTGTAGACATGTAAATTTCGTTGCATATAAAACGATGAATCACAAAGCTCCACGTGGCATATGACTCATCACAAATGGACAAGTCATCAATGACATGTGGCACAAATTAAGCAACGGAAGTATAGAACATTCCCTAAATTCGGCGAAAAGAAGAGACGTATTTTAAATTAGGCAAAGGAGGTCCAAAATCTTTCAAAATCGGAAAAAGTTAAAGCATTTTCATAAAACAAGTAAGAATGGAAGATTGCTCACAAAATAGCCAACAAGGTTCTTAAATTCGGCTAAAGTAAGGAAAGTAGCTGAAATTAATACACAAAACATGCCTAAATTCTCTCATGGACATATTAGGACACAAATCAAAGTCAAATCCTCCCAAAGGCAAGCCTTGAGAAACCTATAAATACAAGGTCCTCCCACAAGCATTGGGGTCGGAAAAAATCTCTACACAAAAGAACCTCTGCCAAGCCTTTGAAGACTAATATGTTGCCAAAGCTCTCTTCGAAGAACATTCAACCAAAGCTGAAGCTTTCTGTCGACCAAAGCTCAAGCACTTCCTTGAAAAATCAACAAGCGCTCGTGCCGATTCCTTCAAGAATTTGTTGCAAGCTTATAAACTTGTAGCAATGTTCGTTTCAAGATCAAGTCGCCAAGACCCTTGAAGCAAAGAAATCCCGCATCAAACACTACCCTTGTCTCACCCTAGAGGTGAAGATCATCTACTTGTTGTTTTCAAGCTCAAAACTTGAAGCAATCATTCAACCATTCGTCCGAGATCAAGTCATAGCGACCCTTGGATCAACAATCAACTGTCTACGTCAAATTTGAAGACTCAATCAGAGGAAAATTATAAATAGAGATTGTAACCTACAAATTCAAATCAATACATATCTACTTTGCACACGTGTTCTCATTTCATTCGACACATAATTTTCGTGTTTACAAGTTCGTTCTTGCGCAATGAAACCCTTTGTCGCATAATTTTTTAATTTATCTTTTATGATCATGACATTTTTGCGCAACAATGCCCTTCTTTCGTCGCACAAAGTTCCCTTACGTGACGAAACTTGATAGATCGCGCAAAGCTTGATCGCACAAATAGTTTGGTGGCATGAAACTCGTTGTAGAGAAAAAATTTATAAGAGAATAAATGTACGAAAAGAATTGAGAGCATCATGAAATCTAATAGTTGAGTATAAAAATACGGTAAACCATGCAACGACTCTAGCTCAGCTAAAAATCAAAACTCAACAAAAAGAAATTGAATCAAGAGTGCTGATAATGCATTAGAAATAAAGTATAAGAAGTACAGAGAACAACAGAGACAAGAGAGATTGGGAGGAGAAAATTGGAGTTCACTCCGTCTTATTAGACTGCCGCTTTATAGGCTTAGGATTTACATAGAAAAAAGTCTTAGCTAATTACATATTCGTATTGACCTAGAAAATAAACAGTCGCATTATAAATATTAATAATATATTGGATTTTAGATAAAGAGAAATTGTGTTAGAGGGGCTAAAATCATATTGTATAAAAGAAATGAAAATATAATGTAGACTATTGAAATCCAAAACTTATAACGTGAGTAGTATATTGTTTGTTAAATATTTGAGGGTTGCATTAAGCCATAATATGACCGAGTGACATATGTAATTTCAAACTAAATGACGTGAAGTTAGATTAATGAATTCAAGTGACTGATCCAAGTATACTTCTGTGAGAAAGTAATGCCGCACAGCATTCTTAACATCTAATTGTTGGCTTTTTAAATTAAAACGGTCTTTGAGATTGACATGACTTCTCATTTTGGTGTCCGACAATGGAAATCGATAAAAATTGTCCCTAGCTTTATTCATCATGAATCATTTTGGTTATTTCGTGAAAAATTTGTCAATATCTTAGTAGATGGGTTTGTTTAACAATACCCTTAAAAAAGTGATCACGTGATCGTTCATGTGACAATTTAACGAAGATTTTGACGATTTTTTTTTTACGGTAAGATCAAAATAATTTACAATAGACAAAACTCATAAACCATTTCCATCAATTTTCATTTTCAGCTATCAAAATAAAGAATTATACTAATCCAGCAACCATTTTTACTAAAAAAAACCTCTAATTGTTTAATAGGGTCGTCGCTCACTAAGTTTTCACCAGATATGTTCAGTGGAGGATGTGTCATGGTACGATCTCCCTCTCGAGCTAGCATGCGCATGCGCATGCACTTTTGATGAGTTCCACGCAATTAATCTTAAAAGCTTGACTAGTAGACCACTTTATACTAAAAGCCAATTATCAAGATCTTGTCTAATTTTTTTTTGCCTGCCAAAGTCATATACTATATATTTCCCCAAAACCAAGTAATTGACCCTCATGTGTTCTGATATTATAATGTGGGCGTGAACTTTGTGCTCATCTTTCAGCACTCAAAGTAAAACTATTCCCTATATTTTGGTAATTCCATGATCAAACTTCGGTGTCTTGGTTATTTCCACGCATTTTGTGAGAGGTGAGGGAGGCTAATCATGTTTTATGAATAAGCCTTATGAGTAGTTTGTCTCGCTTAATTCTTATAAGGGGCATTTATATTTAAGAACATAAAGAAGATTATTTTTTCATTATAACCAGGATGCTTTTATAAATCTAGTTTTAGTCCCTAACTTTCAAACCCATAATCAATCATATTAAATACCCCTGCCCACTTTCATTATTTTCAAATTTTTTCCTAAAATTCCTAATTTAATCATCAATAAGGCCTTAAAAATAGGAATTTTTATTTCTACATATCAAATTTAGTAATTTAAAATGGAAGACTTTTTAAGTCATTATGCTCGTGAGAATTAAACTATATAAAAATTTATACCGACAATCACAAAACCAAACAAATAAATTAATATCCAGACACAATAAACAATATACATTATAAAGGTACATGAATATATACATAGGTGCATATATATTGGTACACATATATACATAGGTTCATATGTATAGGTACACAAATGTATGTATAGGTGCATATATATATAGGTACACATATACATAGGTTCATATGTATAGGTACACAAATGTATATATATGTGCATATATCTCAGTACATAAATATAGATTTATGTACATCTGCATAGGTACACAAGTTATGTATACATATATATACATGCATATAAACATATATGTATTGTTAACATTTTTTGTACCCATATTGAATACACATTAAGTAAAAATCTTCTATTTATAATACTAAAAATAAAACAAAACAAAAGTTAATAATTATTAGCTAGATTTTAGGTGATATATAAAGTCAAAGGACCAAAATCAGTATTTAATCTTACACCCAACTTTAATAAAAAAATAGATCTTATTTAAGGATTATAATCTAATTTTCTATTCTTATATAATATAGTCGATTTTTTTTTATTATAAATTTATCTTGATGCTAGAATTTTTTATCATCATATAATATCGTTGCTCTTAAAAAAATATTTTGATGATTACTTTCATTCAGCAATATAATAGACATCAGGAAGTCCTATATTTTACTTTTTGGAAGTTCATGGATCATGAAGTACTAATTAATTACATGAAAAGATTTCGAGTGGAAGTAGTTGACAATTTGATGCGCATGATCTCTAAGTGCCTGATAGAAAGCAAGTCCATGAGTTCCAAACTCGTGATTGCAAAATCTAATTATAAGTTTTAATTTCAGAGAAATACTTGATTTTATTTTTGTTACATAGAGAGACAAAACTCAATAAAAGATGAGCAAAACTATAGAGTCCAAATCTTTTGCACTCAAAATTCTGCGTGGCCCCTATGTAGCCTGCCTTATTGCTTGACACCTGTATCAAACTTAACCCATCTAACTCTGTCAACTATTAATTAAAAATAAACTCCAGTTGTCGAGACACCCAAATCATCGCGGTTTACCAAATTGCACGCCCCTAATCTAGGGGTGGGCAAAAAAACCAGCAAACTGCAAAACCGTATCGAACCGTATGAAAAAAAAATAATTGAAAAGAACCATGTTAACCGGAAAGGTCAACTTTGAGTCAAAAACTGAACTGGACCATTCAAACCGATTCCGGTTCCGGTTTCGAATGAACAAGAACTAGCTGAAACCGAACCGAACCATTTTATTAATAATAAATAAATAAATTATATATATACACAATGTCATGGTATAATAGGTTGAAAAATTAGTTTCACCAAGTTGCAAAGCAGTGGATCTCATCCCAATTAAGGCTCACTCACCTCACCCTCACCTCACTCACGGCCTCATATCTCTTAGTTACTGTTTCTTCAGAGGTAAAGATTTTCTCTCCCTCTCTCTCTCTCTCTCTCTCTCAAATCCACTATATTTCTTTGGCTCTTTTTTTCTTGGGGAGAATTGGAGTTTTCGAGTTGGGTTGATTTCTATCAGTTCATGGTTGGATTGTTTCGGTTTTTTATACCTGAATTAAGCTTTGGTTCGCCCACAACTCCAACTCCCGCAATGCAGACTTGTCGTGGACTCGGTTTCTACAGGTAAAACTCCATTTTCTTCTCCACCTGTTTCGTGATATCTTTGGACCAACCTCTAATTTTTGTTATAATTGTTAATCAAATATGTTGTACTCTCTAATCCAAAAAAATAAATTAAATTAAATGAAGTTAAATTAAACCTGTATTTGTTCATGCGAGATGTGGATGGATATGTGGAATTGTTTTGGGATTATAAGAATTGATAGGTTTTCAAGTGTTGGGTTGTTTTGCTTCAGATTATTTTGGAGTATCTCTCTCTTTAAACTTGCATATAAATAATTTAGTAATTAATTGTACTAATTTGTGTCTTTGATAGATCTAATGCTTGTAATTTGTAATTCAAAAACAAGAATGGTCACTAGTGTTGGATTTGTTGCTATTTTGTTTAGTGATTTGTATCTTGTTATGCAATTTTTCGACTCGGGTATCTGAGATATTTTGTGTGTGGGTTACTTGATGCAATCTCATTTGGAGGCTCCCCTCTACCAAGTCGTGTGAATTCTCAACTAATCTTTCTTCATTTGCTATGTGAGTATTATTCTTTTGTTCTATTGTTAGAATCTACTCTAAGTTTTGTATTCGGGTTTTATACGGCTTTGTTGTGGGTTACTTGATGCAATCAGGTCATTTGTTGCTACTGCTGCCAATATTAGGAGGCTAATTCAGTAATTCTGCTTGAGTTCTTCATTTTTTTGTTTGTTGACTGACCAATGCATATTTCTTTTAATTGTCTCTTTTTGTTGACTTGGTGCTACTGATCAAAGACATTTGCATTAAAAAGGATATGTGTTGTGTGCAACTTTATATATTAGTTTAAGAAGATGTATTTGAATGCATGATGATTTGGTGTTCAAATAATTTAGTATTCGGAATCGAAAATTGGCAAGAACTGAATCAAAATCGGTATAGATCGAACCGTACGGTTCTAGTAATAAATTTAAACGAAATCGCACTGAACCAAACAATTGATATTTTAAGATTCCGGTTTCGGTTTAGGAATGGAACCGCACCGTGCCCGCCCCCACCCCCAATCCATTCCCAGTCCAATGACAAACAAGTTTCCAATTTGTAATTCCCTCAACAGAATCTTATGACTCGTCTCTTCGGTTGACAGACTGCGAGGGAATTTCTAAACCGTAGCCCGCTAATCCAGTCAAAAATTCTTTGTCATTCGTCTCTTCGTTCACCAAATTGCAGGCCTCCAATCCAGTCCAAGCCCAACCGTTAACTCCACTTCTACACCGTCAACGTCGTCTTCGAATTTCTTTGAACATTGAAGCTCTGTTTTCAATTTTTTAGGAAGTAACAATGGGTCTAGATGTCGATGATGAGGGTGACATGGCGAGAAAGATGATGGGTCGCTGAGTTCGAAAACAGAGATGTCGTCGTCTTTGAATTCGATTTCTCGTGGTGGAGCTTGGAAACTAGTTTCAGGTCAGCAACCAAAACCCTGAGATGAGTTGAGTTCTGGAGCGACGCAGCGGTATATTGTCGCCGGAGGAAGGGTCGTCGATGATGGGTTGTGGATCATCGCCGATGATGGGTTCTCTATTTTCAAATTTCTGTATCATTTGTCAGGAAGGTCGAGTTCTCTACCTTCAATTGGGTATTGGAATGATGAGAGAGAGGAGGAAGAGGAGAAGGAGGAGGAGAACGGGATGCTTGTGTCCGATGGTGGTGGTCTGGGTTTTTACGTTTCATTTTTATTTTTATTTTTTTCAGATAGCTAACAGTGTTTAAAGTATGGGTAATGATAGGAGATTAAATTTGTAGATGCTGTGACCTATTTTATCTGAGAAAAAGAGATAGTGCATCACAAATAGGAAGAGAGAGATGGAGAGTAGGCTTGCAAAATTATGTTTGATATTTTTCAACTTTTGTGCCTTTATTTATAGTAAACTAATGAAGATTCCTTGCCTTGCAAGTAATACAACCCTAATGGGAAAAAAATCGTCTAGTATTCTAAATACAATCTACTAATGATTTACACAAGCATATATGTGCTAGAACTATATTCATAACATTCTCCCTTGAGTGTGTAAATACTCAAGTAGATAACGCATCAGATCTGTAGGCAAATGTAGAAGCAGGTGATGAAGTCATCTCGTTTAGTCAGCAAAGTAGCGAATGCGAGTCTCAAAACAAATAGAATGATGCATAAGTAGTAAAACTCACAAAACCTCCAGAGATCATTCTCCCTCATATCCTTTAGTTGCACGAGCAGCAAAATCACCATCATATAGAAAGTTAAAACAAGAATTGGGATATGAGGGGTTTGGGCAAGAACATAATGGGGGAAACTTTAGGATTTTGAGAAAAAAAGTATGTGAGGAAAAGGGAGAGTGAATCTGTGATTTTAAAGAACCCACGGGACCCTTGCATGACGAAGAATTCGTTGCGCAAAGTCTGAAATAATTACTTCACCTTAAAAGCCTGATCGACTAATTTAGAAAAATGTTTTACGCGCCAAATACTTCGTCGCGCAAACCTTTTAGTAAATACTTCATCTTTAATGGGCCACCGACCATTTTAGAATCTTCATTGCGCAAGATTTTGGCACCAAATCTTCCCCTACCCGCGTTTTTTCTTTGCCTTTGTGGGACGAATATTTGGTGTTGTCGTGCAAAGGCCTCTTGCACGACAAAACTTTTCGTCGCTTAGTTTTGCGCAACCAGTCCCTAATTACACCGTGTAATTTACCTTTGCGTGAAGAAATTTGTTGCGTCGCGTAAAGTTTCGTCACACAAATAGTTTTTTGTACTAGTAGTACATTAATTATCATATGCATTGTTTCTACTACCCTCCCTTTTTCGGTCAACAACTATTAATTCGTTGTTATAATTTGGTATAGCTCAGAATAAATGAGAGAATCAAATACATATAAAGAAGGATTAGGTGAACATTGAAAGGAACGCAAAATAGCAATATTTTCATGTGTTGTTTTGCTAGATATATATTGCATGCATATACAACGTACTGATCGAGGCTTGCTTGTAAGTCGGATAAGAGAAGGTTGAGGGTATGAAGCCGAAGCAACCATGTGACCCATCTTAATGACAGTTCGGAAAGAAAGTAAAGTGTGGACCGATCGATGGAGGAGGAAATGATCATTGGCTAAACATAATATTATTTATGGACTGAGTTTCCTTCATTTTTTATCGGCCTTCACATGAGGATCAGCAAATTCATTGGAAAATTAATTAAACACTCAAACTATTATTTATAGGACCATGAGATATCGATGGATGAATTTCCCACCTCACCAAGTAATTTAAGCTCAATGTGTCAACATTGAAACAGAAGTTTAAATTCTTTAATTTACAGTACTTTATTTTGTCCAGAAGGCGATGAATTGGAAAAATGATTTTAAGTGATTGAATATATGGACTTCGAAACAAAACACAAAAAAAAATTCAATTCACGTTGATGTGACATTATTTATTTTTATTTATTTTCTAGTATACTCTTAATCTTGTGTGTTTTCAATAAATAAAATACCTCACTAACATTAACTAGTGGTTGATATTTTGAGAAAAGTTTCGTTGACTTTGGCGTCAGGGTTGTATAATTTTATTGAATGTTTGTAGGTCCAATCAACCGCAGAGATAGAAAGATTATAAAATTATAATTAGAAGAAGAGGAAGAAGAAAAGAGATTTGGATGGGAAAGAAAAAGGGGAGACGATGGCTTCCGTTTCTTGTCAATTCCAGACCCCCAATGAGAAGGAGTTTTGTTGTTTTCTCATAAACGGCCAAAACACGTACAGTGCAAGAGGCCTTATCAGTTTGTGTACTACGGAGATATTTCACAAATTATACGGTGCTGGTCCAAAGCATGTGTAAGAAATATAGGTAATATCAAGAATTCGGGAACTAAATGAATGGCCTAGAAGGAACAACATCCACTTAAAAATTCCCACTTAAGTTACGTACAAATTTTCTTTCGTTGTTTTCTTTTGAAGATACAACGATATATTATTGACTTAAAAAAAAAAAAAGGTTAATCTTGAACGAGGAGATCTTGCATAAAATTAAGAAAGTCCGCAAACCAAACAAATTTGTTTGCTGTTAGTATTCTTTTTTTATCTCGAAAATTAATAGTAGACTTAAAAAATCACTTACATATGCTATACAAATTATTAAAAATAATTAGAAGAATAACAATTTTCACCCTCAAGAGTATAAATATACTGGAAGTATCAAAATCGATATCCTGGTGAAATCCTTCTCTCCTACGAAAACCTTTTATTTTTTCTATATTCATTTTCTTGTCCCCTTTCCTCATATATATATATATATATATATATCATTGAGCAAGCACAATAATAGAGAGGGCCTGGCTTTCAGTGATCTGTAAAATTGAGCAGCAGGCTTTAGGTACTATAAATTCTTTGGTAAGAAGGCATGCCGAGAGTCTCAACAAAGCAAAGAGACGAACCCTACAGTACTACAAATACTCATCATCTGCGTCCTCACAACACTGCTGTGACAGAGACAAACCCTACAGTACTACAAAATACTCATCACCTACGTCCTACACAACACTCCTCCCAAACAAAAAGGTACAACATATTGGATAAAACTCTTGTAAAAAAAAAAAAATTATATATTGGATAAAACTGAAATTAATTAATTATGTTAGAATAGAATTAATTAAAGCTCAGCTTAATATTTGATTATAAAAAATAAAAATAAAAATAAAAGTAAAAAACAAAAATTGCTAATAGGTGTTAACAGGGTGAAACGGATGACCCATAAACTTCTCGGATTGAATTTGGATGACTTGTTAGCTTAACGAATTGAGTTTGGGTGATTCATTTACTTAACAGGTCAGTTTCAAACTGATATCTTGAATTGATCAATTGATTGTAGTTCATGCAGGAAAAAAATTAAGTAGTTAATGCAAGAAACCTAGATAGTATAGCTAGTTCATAATGCATAAACCAATTTATGACTTTGGGTTTTTATTTCTGACCGAAATATAGAGACTGGACCAAAATATAGCGATTCATAGAGAGAGGCCTAAAGTCATTGGAAAACAAGCTTACCTTATTATTATTAAGAACACACAAAGGAACCCAAAAAACAATTTACACTCTAGATAGAAAGCAAGTACTAAATATGATATGTAATTTACATAATTGCTTCTATAAACACTTAAAAGCCTTTTATTTTTATGAGGCTGCTGATCGTTAAGGCTTAACATTTTTGGTATCGCTCACACTCTCTAAATTAATATTCTTAACACATTACATCCTTGAGAAGCTTGTACCTGCGCGTAGCGGTTCTTGGTGACGGCACGCCACTGCTAGGGTGGTTCTTGGTGTTAACCTTCTCACCGCTACCACTCTCTTGATTATGATCGTGTTGCTTGATCTTGTGATCCCCAGAGTATTCTGACCGGCTCGAGGCACTTCCAGTCTCGACTCCTCCTGCGGCCGCCATACTCGATTTCTTGGAAGAGCTACCGTGCCTTGCCGTGCTCCTTTCTTGATCACTTAAGCACCAATCACACAGTTCAGTTGGCTCCGCATATTCGCTATAATAATTGCTACAATACCTAGAATTGAACAACTGTCGTCTATAAGATTTGACCAGATTGATTGGGAAACTGATTCAAAAGCACATAAATGTATAACAAATTCACATCGGTATCATGCTTAATTAGTAAATGAGTTTTCTTTGTTATTGTCAGCAGTAATTGGAATATTGACATAATAGGACTAGGCATGGTTATAGCATTATAAACATGTTTATACAGATACATGGTGATGATTGATGATGGCATAGGATGCATGCCCCACGGTTTTATCATGGTACCATGACCATGACCATCAGATATCATATACATGGTACCAATAATAATTAGGTAGGTTTGGTGGGTGTTTTATGGAGTTGGGTCTATTCAGTTATCAGTACCTGTCGCACCTATGAACCATGATCATGATGATACAAATATATATATATATATATATATATATGATGCCTTTACATACATAGCAAATAGAATATCGTCATGTTATGTATGATGCATGGCATATATATATGATGGTGATGATGTTTATGATGATGGTGATGGTGAAAATACATACGAGTGTTGAAAGCGATTGCGGCATTCGTTGCAGCGGAAGAGCTTGTCAGGAAAACCCACGTCACCACACATGCAGCAAACAGTTTGAAGATCCACCATCTTCGTTCTTGAAGCAATTCAGGAGATACACAGAATAATATTTGTATATATCAATTATCAAGAAACACAATTCAAAACCCAAAACCAAGAGAGTCAGAGAGATAACTACAGGAAGAGAGAGAGAGAGAGAGAGAGAGAGAGAGAGAGAGAGAGAGTTAAATATAAAGAGATATACGAGGACTAATGGCTTTGGAGTCGGTGTGTAAATTCCATATTTATACATGGAAGTTAATAAATATTCTCATATTTATTTATAATATTGGAGAGATATACACAGGTAGACCACAGGTTGCGTGCAGTCGTTTTCAGTTAGGGCAGAGGGGGAAAAAAGAGAGGTGAACTTTAA